>NC_059169.1:34581101-35781101 GCF_019923935.1 Bubalus bubalis | reverse complement strand
CACTGCTGAGTTTTCCAAATTTGCTGGCATATTGAGTGCAGCACTTTCACAGCATCATCTTTCAGGATTTGGAATAGCTCAACTGGAATTCTATCACCTCCACTAGCTTGGAGGTGATAGAATTCAGTTGATAGGATACTGAAAGAGAAACTCCCCAGGTCAGTAGGTGCCCAATGTGCTACTGGAGATCAGTGGAGAAATAACTCCAGAAAGAATGAAGGGATGGAGCCAAAGCAAAAACAATACCCAGCTGCGGATGTGACTGGTGATAGAAGCAAGGTCCGATGCTATAAAGAGCAATATTGCATAGGAACCTGGAATGTCAGGTCCATAAATCAAGGCAAATTGGAAGTGGTCAAACAAGAGATGGCAAGAGTGAAGGTCGACATTCTAGGAATCAGTGAACTGAAATGGACTGGAATGGGTGAATTTAACTCAGATGACCATTATATCTACTACTGCGGGCAGGAATCCCTCAGAAGAAATGGAGTAGCCATCATGGTCAACAAAAGAGTCTGAAATGCAGTACTTGGATGCAATCTCAAAAACGACAGAATGATCTCTGTTCGTTTCCAAGGCAAACCATTCAATATCACAGTAATCCAAGTCTATGCCCCAACCAGTAACACTGAAGAAGCTGAAGTTGAATGGTTCTATGAAGACCTACAAGACATTTTAGAACTAACACCCAAAAAAGATGCCCTTTTCATTATAGGGGACTGGAATGCAAAAGTAGGAAGTCAAGAAACACCTGGAGTAACAGGCAAATTTGGCCTTGGAATACGGAATGAAGCAGGGCAAAGACTAATAGAGTTTTGCCAAGAAAATGCACTGGTCATAGCAAACACCCTCTTCCAACAACACAAGAGAAGACTCTATACATGGACATCACCAGATGGTCAACACTGATATCAAATTGATTATATTCTTTGCAGTCAAAGATGGAGAAGCTCTATACAGTCAGCAAAAACAAGACCAGGAGCTGACTGTGGCTCAGACCATGAACTCCTTATTGCCAAATTCAGACTGAAATTGAAGAAAGTAGGGAAAACCACTAGACCATTCAGGTATGACCTAAATCAAATCCCTTATGATTATACAGTGGAAGTGAGAAATAGATTTAAGGGCCTAGATCTGATAGATAGAGTGCCTGATGAGCTATGGAATGAGGTTTGTGACATTGTACAGGAGACAGGGATCAAGACCATCCCCATGGAAAAGAAATGCAAAAAAGCAAAATGGCTGTCTGGGGAGGCCTTACAAATAGCTGTGAAAAGAAGAGAAGCAAAAAGCAAAGGAGAAAAGGAAAGATATAAACATCTGAATGCAGAGTTCCAAAGAATAGCAAGAAGAGATAAGAAAGCCTTCTTCAGAGATCAATGCAAAGAAATAGAGGAAAACAACAGAATGGGAAAGACTAGGGATCTCTTCAAGAAAATGAGAGATACCAAAGGAACATTTCATGCAAAGATGAGCTCGATAAAGGACAGAAATGGTATGGACCTAACAGAAGCAGAAGATATTAAGAAGAGATGGCAAGAATACACGGAAGAACTGTACAAAAAAGATCTTCACGACCCAGATAATCACGATGGTGTGATCACTGACCTAGAGCCAGACATCCTGGAATGTGAAGTCAAGTGGGCCTTAGAAAGCATCACTACGAACAAAGCTAGTGGAGGTGATGGAATTCCAGTTGAGCTATCCCAATATACTGCCTTTACTCATCCCCAAAGCTCCCAGGATTTACCACTGTACTTTTTCTCATTCTAGTCAGTGTTCAACAAATGCAAGTCAGTGCTATGTTCAGGTCACTGACTTAGGAACTGAGGATATTTTCAGGGGCTGAGATGTGGTTCTGGCTTTCAGAGTTCACTGTCTAGTGAAACGGAGACAGCCATGTAAACCAATAGCTACAACTGAATATGGAAGATAAGAGCTCAAAGCGATAATGCTTGTCGTACTCATCTCTACATATCTGCATTCAGCTCCTCCAGTTCTAGCTCACATGACACTTAATCTCTTATCCCCTTCTCTTATTTCCAAAGCAGTGTGTGTTTTTCTTGTGGTCTTTATCACCTTCTCTCATACTTTCAATGTGTGTGTTTTCATGTCTTGTTTTTCTCAATTAGAATTTAAGCTTGCAAGCAATATCCATTCCACATTAAGTGTTGTTTCCTCCGCAGTTCCTAATATGGCCTTTTCTCTAGCACTCAGGGAATCTCCTGACAAAAATAATTCCTAAGTTTGTGCAACTGCAAACTGAGACAGCAAATCCTTTAAATAAAACCACTTCCTTTGAATAATTTTGAAAACCTTGGTGAATTTATCATGTTTTAGCTTACTAGTTTAGTGAAAGAAAAGCCTGATCAGATGCTGAGGAACATAGCATTTCACAGTTAATTTCAGAGGTTGAACATGATATGCAAAAAGCGCACACAAAACACTAATTATTATTAATATGTTCAAAGCATTTAAAAATAGATTTGCTTATGATACTCCATGAACTGTTTCTGGAGAGTGTGTAAGAAAACAGAGTCTGGAGGCAAAGTCATAGTCATTAAATATAAAACAACAGGAAATATAACTTTTAACAAATATTTTCAACATTAAAGAAATACAAGCCCCAGGAGTTTTTGTGGTTTTACTTGCAAATGTGATTCATTTTGTATTTAAATTAGAGTTTCCTTTTATGTAATCCTTTGCAGAAGGGGAAAAGGTTAATCTAGACTCTAGGAAAGAAATATAAAATTATTGTTTATTACTAGTTTCACTGATACTGTAATAATTGTAAATACAAATATAGTGAATTGGCACTATTTTTTTGCAGACAGACTTACTGTATATTCAACATGTTTCCATTTTATTGAACTTACTCACATGCCATTGCAAGCAACTCCACAAAACAATCACCTATGTAATTACTATAGTTTCTACAAATTGCCTTTAATCTCTTCAGTGGCCGAAAGAAAAAGGGACATACACAGTTAATTTTGCAGCTCAGAAAGTTGTTACAAAGCTAACACATGCTGAATTTAGAAAAGTGGGACTGTAGAAAAAATAGTTAAATGTAGGCAAACCATCACCCATAATCTTACTGCATATATATTTAAAATATATATATATATATATATAAAGATTTGAAATGTTGGCACAATTCCTTCCAGTCTTTTTTCTATGCATTTTTAAGAATTGCATGATGACTTTTATCTGCCTTCTACTGTCTTTACTTCCTCCAGTATTATCGGTAGTGTATTGTGTAGAATAGCAAGAGATATGGGCATTCTGGAAATTGGTGTTAAAAAAAAAACCGTACAACATTATCTGTTGGTCTTTCTCTCCCACCTCCTCAAACATGCTGATGTTCTCTAGACTTGTGTTCAACAAACATCTGCTCAAATTAGTATATGTGCCAGATCCAGTGCTCTTTTCTAGATGTGCAATGATAAAACAATGTCCCTGCATTCAGGAGTCTCTAAGAATGGTCAAAAGTCAAATGCTATAGTGGGCACATCTTGTCCTATAGAAGGTCAGGATATGCTAGAGTAAGGACACAGAGGAAGAAGGGGTCAGGCACTCTAATTCTGGGTCACCTTTTGGTCTCATGTGATCTGAGCGATCACCTCTTTTCCTAAGGTCAAAGCTGTTTTGCCAATATTTGTTTCCCACCTGAGGGAAATAGGTTACAGGAAACAATCTTGGTTAAAACATGGAGGACCTAGAACCTCAGGCATTTATCTCTGGCACAATATTTGGTTTACTGTAGGGCTATTGTCCTCTTCTAAAATTTAAGAGACAAAGTCCACGAAGACAGCAGTTTGAATTATTAGGTGGCAGTTATCTTCAAACTGACATCACCGACCCAATGGACATGAGTTTGAACATGTGAAGGACAGAGAAGCCTGGCATGCTGCAGTCCCTGAAAGAGTTGGACATGACTTAGCAACTGAACAACAAAATCTTCAAATAAAATACACTCCAAAAAGTAAAAAAGAATTGCTGGGCCTATTTCTGAAGGTGAAATGATCGCAGGACATAATATCCAGCTTCCCTACGCTCAAGCCCATGCGATTTTGATGAACTGAGGTCACAAACTCAGATGCTGGAAACATATAGATGCTTCTTATTAATAAAATGTACTTAGTAGGACTTACACATGATTCTTCCTTTGACAGAATGTCACACACTCTCCTTCTTTTTCCTTCTAACACATTTTTTAGGATGTCATGTTTTCCTATCTTTTTGCATGCTTGATAATCCTTGATTGGATGCCATATCTAATGTTACCTTATTGAATACTAGATATTTCTGTATTCCTAGAAACATTCCTTTTTATTGAAGTATAGCTGATATTACAATATTGAAATTATAGATATACAATATAGTGATTCACAATTTTAAAGATTATACTGTTTACAGTTATTATAAAATATTAGCTATACTCCCTGTGTTGCACAATATATCTTTGTAGCTTATTTTATATGTAATAGTTTGTACCTCTTAATCCCTTACCCCTAACTTATCTTTCCCTGCTTCCTTATCCCATTAGTTTGTTCTCTATATCTGTGAATTTGCTTTTTTGTTGTTGTATTCACTGGTTTGTTGTATTTTTTAGATTCCACATATAAGTGATATCATACAGTATTTGTCTTAGCCATCTGACTCATTCCACTTAGCATAATGGCTTCCAAACCCATCCATGTTGCTGCAAATGCCCTGCCACTTGTATGAGGAGCTGGATCACAGTCTCAGGGCAGGTACAATGTCTTATTCATCACATGCTCCTTGACCTTGTACAAAGTGCCCAATACCCAAAACATGCTTGTTGACTTGAGTCCAACAGACCTATATTATATTTGCGTTCATCTGATGTGATCCATGCTAATATTGGCAATGTAAGTCAAGCATGAAACAGAAACCATTTCATTTTGAATTATTGCTGTGTGACTTTTTCAATCCCTTGAAGATGGAGACAATGCTTTTCTCATGTTTGCATTCCCAGCGACTAAAATATTGCCAAGTGCACTGTGGACACTTATTTAATACTCATTGAACTGAGTTAAACAGAGTTGCATTTCCTTTGCTGGCCTGTAAAAAAAATTATTGCTATCCATGCAGGCTTTCACCAATTGTAAACTATCTACAACTCTATACTGTCTAAACACCTATCTTTTTTTTTATTTTAATAATCACTTATTTTGATATTTGGCAAAACTAATACAGTTATGTAAAGTGTAAAAATAAAATAAAATTAAAAAAAAATCAAAAAAATATCACTTAAGTCAATATATCCAAAATATCATTTCAACATGTAGGCGACATAAAAACTATGAGTATTTAACAATCTTTTTTTCACAGCAAGCACTTTGAAATCTTACACAGATCGCATTGACTTTCACTTTTACATTGCATTCACTTCAGATTAATTGTTCAGATTTAGTTGTTCAATCTAGTGACTATCATACTGAATAGCATAGTCCTTGTGGGATACCCAGAAAGTTGCATTCTTCGATGTTCCCTAATGCCCCTAGAGATGACTGCTTCAGTAAGGAAGAAGGAGCTCTGGGGGAACCAGAGCACGAAGCATGGCACCCCAAAGGTAAGCTTCTATCTTCAGAAGAAGGCAAACCAAGTCACCCTGAAGTCCTTTCCTCCATTTCCCCATCTAAACTCTTGGATGACTTTTTCATCAGCCCAAGTCTTGCCTCACAATCATTCTTAGATTTGGAGTTTTAAGTCATTTGCTTTAAAAGGAAATGAAATATTTACCCTGATAGGATCATTTTTAGAAATGAAGGAGACCCTTACTTACAGAAAAGGGAATTAGTCATCCCACGCAGAGATCAACATCTCTCAGGCTGAACTTAGCTGAAAGCCTCGTCGATGAGCTTTAAGGGGATTTAAAAACGTGGCATAATGAAATCACACCCCTGAGTTTTGCAGAAATGATTGCTCAACTGCAGTATGTATTGTACTTAGAGACTTAGATTAAAGATCTATTTTTATTTTTTTATCAATTATGCATCCAGAAGATAAATTCTGTTACTAATGGAACCATTGAAATAGATACCTGGAGAGGTGGATGAATCACTTTATTTCTTGTCAGGTTCTATATTAGGCTTTCCAAAGCCCATTTGAGTATTTATCTACTATTGTTATTGTTGTGCAGTAGTTTACCTGGGGGAAATCAATAGGGGAATGAATAGGCCTAAATTCTAGATCTGATTCTGCCTTTTCTTGCCGTATATTTTTAGACAAGTGACTTTGTGGAACTAGTCAGTTCCACGATGGGAAAAGATCTCACTTTGATTTTTATAATTATATCATTAATTTTGAAAGCAAAATTATTAGGTTATTTAAAGTATGGGCATAATTTTACATGTTTAAGCTATTGGACTTGACATATTGAGACAACAAAAATCAAGGTACCTATTTGCTCAAAGCTTAAAAGCTCTATAATGACAGAACTGACATTAATGATGAACCTCTTCTTTTTAATGGAGCACTCCGACAGCTGAGCATCCCACGAAACACACCGTGTAGAAGCTACACAGTACCACTGGACAGGGCATTGAGAGCAGAGGCGTTGTTTAGTGGAGGGTGGTTGGAAAGCTTCTGAAGTTGACCTATATGATCTTTTTCAATTCTAAAATTCTACACTGGCTCCTTCATCTCCCAGTTCAGGAAGTTGGCAAGTGAGGTGTGAAATATCTTGAGAGACTTGCTTGCAAAAATAAAGAAATCCATGGCAAACTTATATTATTTTCCCATGATTTTAAGATATATCCCAAAGAGAACATTAAAAAATGCTTTTCCTGTAAGCATCAGCTGACAAAAAAAAATTCATACTAAAAGGAGGATGTATACATATAAATGCAAACCATGAATACAAATTGCAGGAAAAAGATCACAATCCTTAGGATGTCTAAAGAACCTCAAGATTTGTTTCTAGCTTAATTTTCCAGCTTTATCTTCTCCCATCTCCACTCACACACAGCAGACATCAGCATCATGCCTCATATTTCAACAAAATGCCTCTGCTTGCAACACACTTCCCCAGCATCTCACAGCAGCTGAACTCAAGGGTGTTCTTCAAAATCCAGACTCTAGCCACTTTCTCTGGAAAACCTGCACTGCTCCTTTCCCAGTGCTAAAGTCAGTCCACTTCATTTCTGTGCAGCCACGGTTCTATCAAGGCAACTATCACTTTTACAGTGCGTATTTATTACTGTGTCTCTCATCCTCATACTAGAACATTAACTCATCTCGGTTATCTTCAGCATCTGAGAAATAATAGGTATAGATGAAGAAGTAAAATAGGGTGACGCTTTATGGAAATTTTGAGAGAGGATGTTTAAACCTCTAGGTGCTTAGCATCATGAGAGTACAATCTATAGATTCTGGATTGAATTTAAACCTGTGTGATACAAGTGGACTAGTTGACTTAGTTTTTTCACCTATGAAATGGGATGATGATTATGGACTTTTGCCCTTTTCACAGAAATATTAAAATTAATGAGTGAAGATCTATAAAATGCATCCAGCTCCTCAAAAAAAGAAGTTGGATCATTACAGTACATATTATTATTAACAGTTACTCTTATTTTAAATTATGACTACCAGAAATAATAGGCAATAGTGATTTATGGGGCTGTAATAATTCCTACAAGGTATCCTAAGGAGTCATAAAACCCACAAGAGTGATGCTTGAGTGCTTATGATCACATGTGCCTAAGATAGAATTATTACCTCATAATTCAAAATCCCTATGCCTTTTATGCTCTCTAGTTAGAAACTACCCAAGGGATTACATCGGCTCTTCAAGTCCTAACCAATCCAAACTAACTGGTAGACTCTAAGTCTGTGTGATTGACTGTATTATTACTTCAAATGATCATAGAGTCCTGGATATTAGAGTTGGAAGGACCAAAGAGATCCTCTCATCCAATGGTTTTCAAGCCTGCCTGTGCATTAGAATCACTGAAGCAGATTTTAAAATTAACAATGCCTAAGGTGGTATCAGATCAGATCAGATCAGTCGCTCAGTCATGTCTGACTCTTTGTGACCCCATGAATCGCAGCATGCCAGGCCTCCCTGTCCATCACCAACTCCCGGAGTTCACTGGAGACTCACATCCATCGAGTTATAGGAAGCCTAAAAAATAACCCAATCAATAGTTAGGGGATGGGCATCAGAATTTTTTAAAGATTATACTGAATTCCAGCGTGAGAATCCCTAATTTAGTCCAACCTCACGTGTTGTAGATGACACATGTATGTAGATCTAGAGATAAATGGGCTGGCCGTCAGAACCAGGCTTGGATACCCTTGCTTGTGATACCCTTGCTCTTCTTATTTCTCTGGACATGGCAAAGAGGGTTCGACTCATGGGATGACCCTGACTGATTCATAGTGGCTTCCTGGAATGCTCTGGTAAGAAGGTTCTAAAGCTGCATTTGGCTCAGCAGGAAAGAATGTGTTGATTGGTAGCCATGTCTGTCGTGGAAGTCGGACCCAGGGATGGTGTCAAGGGTGTGTCATCCTGGTAATGAATGCTGCAGATTTTCAAAATCTCCATCCACTTATTATGATTCCTTTTCTTAGAACTTTTCTGTTTAATGGAGTAGAGGATAGAAGTGCTTGTCTTTAGCATATCTTGCTTACCTATTAAACCAAATATTGAGAAGGGAGGCCATTTAGAAAGAAGAGGCAGGCATTCCAACTGTTTGTGGGACTGGTACATGATCGTCCAGAGTACCTATGACAAATCTTTGGTCAGTGTATAGGTATTTCTTTCAGTTTGTGGGCTCTGGCTCATTGCTATGGTTGACCAAAATTTTTGTAGTATTGATAGAAATAGATCTTATCATCAAAATCTTGACTTTAATTCCAGAATTTGAAGGTTTTTAATGACCATGTAAAGCATTCTCAATCTCCCTTTGTTGAAGGACTGTGGTTTTAAAAATCCCAGTCCTTTGTAGATACTTGGCCAAAATATGGTAACAAATATTAAAAGAAAAATTAGAAAGGAAAAAAACCTAAAAATATAAAATAGAGAACATTTAATCTTTTTAGCACTTATATTCAAGACAGTCAGTTGCTATACAAGTTTACAAAGGCTTTCTCTCCCATTTTTGTTTTCCTACTGTAAACAGATTAGAAACGACCAGCACTGGTTCGTGAACCACACTTTGAGTAGCACTTGTCTAGAGCTTGCTTTGCCTCTCCTGCTGCCATGGACGGAGTGACTGTCTGACTGTCCTCATGCCCTAAATCCTGAGGGATTCCTGGCATCTAGAACACAGAATTAATATGCATCATTTACATGGGTTCTTTGACACATGCAACCTCTTCAAATCCTAGACTTTTAAGTACATTAATTTAAATATAGTCTTAAAAATAAAATTAAATATGTGCATAGTCATATAGGGTGCTTTTGTTCTTTCTTCAAGTATTCTCTATCTGGGTAACTTTATGTAATTAGAGATGGCTGATAATTGTTATTTTACCCCTGTGTAGAGGAATACACAGAACATTTGGCATAGACTAAAGAAGACAGCTCATTTAAGAGTCGGCCATCTGGAGTGTTGAGCAACTCTGCTCTACAGTCTGCAGTTTTTTCCAGGTGACTTTAGAAGGGCTGATCATGCTATGGGAAGTGCAATGGTTTATCTCCAGGGTTACAAAACTTTCTGTAAAGGGACAGAGAGTTAATATTTTAGGACTTGCTTTCCAAATATAAGCATCCAGAACATATTAGCTTTTGTTTGGTTTTCTTTTTTCTTATAAGGGGTTCCCTGGTGGCTCAGGGGTTAACGTATCTGCCTCCAATGTGGGAGACCTGGGTTTGATCCCTGGGTCGGGAAGATCCCCTGGAAAAGGAAATGGTAACCCACTCCAGTATTCTTGCCTGGAGAATCCCATGGACAGAGAAGCCTGGTAGGCCTTTTAAATTTGCAAAACCACAAAAAGAGAATTAATCAGTGCAGTGAGTGCTATTTTTTCAACATCGTGGTCCATGTACAGAACACAATAATGACATTTCCATCAGATCTGGAAGTCCAGCAGGACTAAATGTAGAAAGTGCTGTGACATGTAGTTTAAGAACATGAGAAAGAGTTACCTATGGGAACAGAGAGAAAGATGCTTCATGGCATGAGAGTCCGCCTGTTTGAAGATGCAGATATGGAAAATGATGCTGTTAGCCTTGGTCTGGACTGCCATGTTCAGTCCTTCCTGGACACTGTTGAGTGGAATGATTGTGGCTTCCCAGAGAATGGTCACCATGTCCTAGGTCCCCTATCATAATGGGTATATTTTCCTTTAAAACCTATTGTGTTCAGATGAAAAAAAACTGTGAAAAAAAATTCTTAGCTTGGGGGCTGCACAAAAAAGAATGTTAATTGTATCTCAATAAAAGGGGGGAAAAAAGAAGGATATGTAATGAATTTAGCTCACAAGCCATAGTGTTCCAAACTCCCTGCTGAGACCGGAAATTTCTGGCTCTTTTGAGTCAACAATATTGGCATGCGTTATCTATTGTTATGTAACAAATTATCCCCAAACTCAGCAGCCTGAAACATTTTTATGTCACTGTTCTGTGAGTCACGATTCCAAATGCCATCAGCTGGCTGCCTCGCGTTTCAATGTCTCAAGAGGTCCAGTCAAGCCCAGAGCAGGGTCTGCTGTCCCCTCTGAAGGTTTGACTGTCAGGAAGATCCTCTTCCAAAATCACTCTTGTAGTTCTCAGCAAGCCTTTGTCTCTCACTCTGTGAACCTTCCATGAAGGTGCCGCATGATGCAGAGCTGGCCTCCTCTTGAATGAGTGATCTGAGAGACTGACAGAAATTGAGCAAGACAAGCCACGGTCTATCCCCTAACTTCAGAAATGAGTTCCCATCACTTCTATTGTAGAAGGGAGTACGTCAGCCCAGCTCATACTCAGAGGAAGGGATTACATGAGAGCTTGAGTAGCAGAAGGTAGTGATCATTGGGGATCATCTTAGAGACTGTCTACCCCAGTAGCCAAATCTCTTTTCATCATTTCCAACAGGATACACATCCTCAGTGACAATTAAAAAAAAAAAAAACTCTCTAGTTTCTCCCATAGACTTACTGGGCAATTAGTGAGATTAGCTCTATCAGTTCAGTTCAGTTCAGTCACTCAGTCGTGTCTGACTCTTTATGACCCCATGAACCGCAGCACACCAGGCCTCTCTGTCCATGACCAACTCCCGGAGTCCACCCAAACCCATGTGAATTGAGTCGGTGATGCCATCCAACCATCTCACCCTCTATTGTCCCCTTCTCCTCCTGCCCTCAATCTTTCCTAGCATCAGGGTCTTTTCAAATGAGTCAGTTCTTCACCAAAGTATTGGAGTTTCAGCTTCAGCATCAGTCCTTCCAATGAATATTCAGGACTGATCTCCTTTAGGATGGACTGGTTGGAGCTCCTTGCCGTTCAAGGGACTCTCAGGAGTCTTCTCCAACACCACAGTTCAAAAGTATCAATTCTTTGGTGCTCAGCTTTCTGTATGGTCCAACTCTCACATCCATACATGACTACTGGGAAAAACATAGCTTTGATTAGATGGACCTTTGTTGGTAAAGTAATGTCTCTGTTTTTAATATACTATCTAGGTTGATCATAGCTTTTCTTCCAAGGACAAGCGTCTTTTAATTTCATGGCTGTAGTCACCATCTGCAGTGATTTTGGAGCCCCCCCAAAATAAAGTCTGTCACTGTTTCCACTGTTTCCCCATCTATCTGCCATGAAGGGATGGGACCAGATGCCATGATCTTCGTTTTCTGAATGTTGAGCTTTAAGCCAAATTTTTCACTCTCCACTTTCACTTTCATCAAGAGGCTTTTGAGTTCCTCTTCACTTTCTGCCATAAGGGTGGTGTCATCTGCATATCTGAGGTTATTGATATTTCTCCCAGCAATCTTGATTCCAGCTTGTTCTTCATCCAGATCAGCATTTCACATGATGTACTCTGCATATACATTAAATAAGCAGGGTGATAATATACAGCCTTGATGTACTCCTTTCCTGATTTGGAACCAGTCTGTAGTTCCATGTCCAGTTCTAACTGTTGCTTCTTGACATGCATACAGATTTCTCAGGAGGCAGGTAAGGTGGTCTGGTATTCCCATATCTTGAATAATTTTCCACAGTTTGTTGTGATCCACACACTCAAGGGCTTTGGTATAGTCAATAAAGTAGAAGTAGATGTTTTTCTGAAACTCTCTTGCTTTTTCAATGATCCAGTGGATATTGGCATTTTGATCTCTGGTTCCTCTGCCTTTTCTAAATCCAGCTTTAACATATGGAAGTTCATAGTTCATATACTGTTGAAGCCTGGCTTGGAGAATTTTGAGCATTACTTTGCTAGCGTGTGAGATGAGTGCAATTGTGTGGTAGTTGAATATTCTTTGGCACTGGTCATAGAAAACACCCTCTTCCAACAACGTAAGAAAAGACTCTACACATGGACATCACCAGATGGTCAATACTGGAATCAGATTGATTATATGTTTTGCAGCCAAAGATGGAGAAGCTCTATACAGTCAGCAAAAATAAGACCGGGAGATGACTGTGGCTCAGATCATGAAGTCCTTATTGCAAAATTCAAACTTGAAGAAAGCTAATCGGGTCATCCACCTTCTTTTATGACCTGATTAACTCTATGACATAATGTAAAGGGGGCTTTCCAGGTGGCACTAGTGGTAAAGAATCCACCTGCCAGTCATGAGACACGAGAGACATAGGTTCGATCCCTGAGTCAGGAAGAACCCCTAGAGTAGGAAATGGCACCCCATGCCAGTATCCTTGCCTAGAAAATTCCCTGTGCAGAGGAACCTGGTGGGCTACTCTGGTCCTTTATGGTCCTTGGGGCCATAAAGAGTCAGACATGACTGAGCACATACACACACACACACACACACACACTCATACACACTAAGACAATTTTGAAAATGTATTGGGAATTTTTATTGTTGGGCTGTCAATTATTTTGTAAAAATGTTTTTTGAATAGAAAAATGAAAAATAACTTCTCAATTCAGTGGGCTTAAGAGATATTCATGGAAATAGCAACAAAACTGAAAAATGAGAGTTTGGAATAGTTTTAAAATCATTATTTAGCACTAGATGCCTAAAATGGCTCTATGTATTTTCCTTATATAATATAATTTAATCTTCATGACAACTGGCTGAGGTCATTCAATTTGATCCCCATTTTTTGATGGGGAAATTGAGGCAGGCAGAGGTTAAGTAACTTAGCCTAAATCATACAGCTAATAGGTCATGGTATCAGAATATAGACCAGAGCCCTTGCTTTATCTGATACATGAACACAGTCACACAATCTTAATTTAACTTGAAGATTGGGAATAGCCCCTTAATAAGTCACTCACCAATTAGAACATCACAGTCTTTTCTGAAAGTATTTTAAGGTGGACACTGATCTCAGTGACAGGAGAAAAAAATTCACAACTTGAATATTATTAGTTTTCTAATAAATGTTATGGAATAACAAAATCAATGCAAATTTATGTCTCCTTCTTCAAAGATGCTTTCCCAGGAAACCCACTTTGTCTATGATTTTGAATCTATGATCCTTCTTAGATCCAACTTATTGTCATAGTCCCAAGAGAATTCTCCCTGTATAAAGCAAGAAGGATTCCAGTAGCTGATGTGCTCCAAAAATGCTCAGTCTTATTTCCAGTGCTGGTAGATAGTTTGTGGAACTTTGTTGTTATGTGTGTTCTTAATCAATATGAATGGATGGTATTATTTGATGAAACTGACAGCTGAAAGAGTTGTTCTAGGATAAGCACAGATTTTAAGCTATTAAAAAAAAAACTCTGACGATATCCTTCATTTTTACTGTAACCTCAAGGGAACTTTTTGGCTGCAAAGATCTTATTCTTTGGATCAAACTAATTTTCATTTAAGAAAACAATCTATGTAAATTTTTACTAACCTGAATAACGAGGCTCTCTTAGTTATAAAGTTGCTGGATAGGGTTAGCAGTAGTTTGGGGGGTTTTTTAGGTGCTATTGTTTGTTTTATTGAAAGTTAGGCAAAACAATCACAGATCTTTATTTAAGAAAAATGCTTTAGAAAAACAGCATGTGATGCAGTGAGACAAAACCACTTAGAAGGTCTTACTGCTCACGGGGCAGCCTAACATCTCGGCTCTGCCCTTTCACAGGGGCAGTACTGCTGCCCGCCCATCAGCCTCCTGGGCCCCTTGTACATGTGGGAAGCAACCACAGCAGGAGCATCTTGTATGTAAATGATACTGAAACATCACATATTGACATCTGGTGTACAGTTAATACTTCATTAATATTTTTTTAATGAATGACTAGATGAATAAATAACAAGGCAAAAGTGAAGATGGAGAGTGACTATAGAAACAGTATGTTCTTTTTTTTGATGTAGACCATTTTTGGAGTTTTTATTAATTTGTTACAACTGTGCTTCCCTTCTATGTTTCCGCTTCTTAACCCTGATGCATGTAGGATCTTCACTCCCCAACCAGGGATTGAATCTGCACCCCTTGCATTGGAAGGTGAAGTCTCAACCACTGGACTGCCAGGGAAGTCCCCGGAACAACATGTTTTAAAGCATGACTTGAGAGATAAATCCTAAATTGTATACCAGTCTCTTCTTTGGGGCTCTTTGGCTCCGTGATACAAAACGATTATACATAAGTTCAGAAAGTCTATATTTGAACGCCATACCTAGGAAAAGTTCTCTTAAGTTTTTTTCAATCCCAACTTTCTCATCGTAACCTGAAGATAATGTCTATAATCAAAGGTAATCAAAGAATTAAATGAGAGGTGGATGACACCTGGTCATCATTCAATTAGGTTAGTTTTTTCCCTCTGGATTCCATTCTAGTAAAGAGCTTCAGATTTCCCCATAAATCGTGGAGACCTTCTGTTAATCTCCATAATTTGGTTCCTTACATGGTACCCCTGGGACCAGCAGAGGACTTTTTTCTGCTTCTAACCCACAATCCAACTTTCTGAGTCAAACTTATAGCAGCTGGAGCCCAGGGAAATATCCCTAATCATAAACAATCAAGACAAGAACCTGGACCTCTGATCTCCCCAAATTGCCTCTTCCTCTAATTTTAGGATCTGATTTACTGTATCTGATACATTCACCAGCTTTCCATACTGTTTTATTACACTTTCACAAGCCTGTCTTTCCCAGGTGCCCAAAGATGTGTGCAGTGAAAATGAAATGATCCAGTTTAGGGAAGACAGCTATGGGTGCTCCCTAACTGCTAAATGAAAACGCCATCCACCCAGGCCCTCTCTGTGCCTCCACTTCCTGCCACAGACCTTTCATTTCTTTCCTAATAGCTTTTGCACAGTAAGAAGTACACTCATCAATAATGCACATTTTTCAGGCGTAGTAAAAATGTTTGTGAAAGGCTATTAATGCAAAAGCAAAATGCCCACATTGCAAACACTAATCCCCCATTTATTTTAACATTTTTTTTTCCCTTGAAAGTACTTAAAACTAAGTCTGCATTAAAAAAAAAAATCCTATAAGAAAAGGTCAGCTGAAGGACTAGCAAAAGTGCACCCATTTGAAAGTCTTAGGAGTTCAGGAGTTTGCCCAAGCGATCATGTTGGTTTCTTCAATTTTAAATATCACACAACTAATTTCTATGGGAATTGATATGCAGGATGATAAAAATACTCATACGTCAAAGTGTGAAAGTGTTAGACACTCATTCGTGTTTGACTCTTTGCAACCCCATGAACAGTGTAGCTTGTCAGGCTCCTCTGTCCATAGAATTCTCCAGGCAAGAATCCTGGCGTGAGTAGCCATTTCTTTCTGCGGGGGATCTTCCTGACCTAGGGATCAAACCTAGGTCTCCTGCATTGCAGGTAGATTCTTTACCATGAACCACAGGGAAGACCCCTCCAAAAAAAAAAAAAAAAAAAAAAAAATCATGAACTAAGATCTAACACAAAAAATGTTCAAAGAAAAATACATTTGTACTGAGGAGTTATAAAGCCCCAGAAAAGTAGGGTGTATAATGGCAAAAGTGTCAGACTCTTAACAGCATAGTGGGGATGGTACCATTATAATGAGAGAAACTCTTGCTTGGAATCAGAACAGCTATATTCTTCCCTCAGCTTCCACAGTCCCCACACCCCTGGAGTACCATTCTAGACAGTGATGAACTGTGGTCTCAATTCCCTTATTAGCTGTAAGACCTAAAAATTATATGTGCAATTAAAAGGCAAAATGCTGATATTACTCATAGGAAGCCCTTTGTACATTAGCAAGGTACAAAAGTCTGCTGACACTTTGCAACATAGATAGTCAGCAGGGCAGAAGATTAATAGAGCCTCATAAATTTGCAGGGTGAATACAGTGGAGTGGGGCAGAATAAGCATGTTGTGTTAGAGATAAATAAAGGGCACGGTCAGCTTGACAAAAACAGTTAACAAGGAACACAACCAGTCCTTTCAGGCAATGTGCTGGGCTGGCATTAGTCCATTTTATATAATGACCACATAATTACCCCACAGTAGCTGCTGCTTATGTCACAAAAGCCTCCAGCGTGACCAAGAGAAGGGACATCAGGAGAACAACCACTTCAGATGGGTTACACGTGGTGCCATGCTGTCCTGTTCAGTTACTTTTCTTAATCAGAGATCTTCATGACAGAGATGACATCATATCCCAGGCCAGTGTTCTCCTGAGGTTAATGATCTGCATTGTCCTTTCTTTGTGTTTGATTCACTTGAATGAAAGCAAGGGAGAGTGCTGAAATTCCAAAGCAAAGCAGCACAGGAAATATTTTGTAACACTATTTATCATGATTTCTGGGATTTCTGTGATAGCAACTGGCTTCATTTCTTTTTTTAAAGAGACACGTCTCATGAATTAATTAACTGAGTTCTAGCCACCCTTTTCTTGTGATTGCAGCCTATGAAATGGCATTTGCTTTTGTATGATATGTTGATTAGATACAAGGGAACCTCAAAGGATTTCAAATGCTCTTTCTCTTTGAAATGATTCCCAAGGGAAGAAGCTTAGGTTAATGCCTAATATTTGAAAACAGATATGAACATTCCTCTTGGGAGTAACCTGTCTGGCTATTTCCTGGTTTCAGTAGATCTGGGGTCCTAAATTGCAGAGGGCACACTCATTGTACCTATAAAGGGCTAAACCCTAACTCTATATCATGCTCATAAAACATGTAGCAAAGTCCACTGCTGTGTGGAAAAGGAAGTAGACACAAAGAAAAATTTAGATTCTAAGTAGCTGGTTGGGTCTGAGGAGTTGTAATTGTCCATAGTAGCCCAGTGGTTTCCAATGTTGGAAGACGGCTGCTGGAACTGGGAGATCACCAGGTGATCTGTACGGAGGCCAGTTAGGAGAGTCTATTAAAAGCAGAGTACTGTTTCGGTGTGGGTTCGATCCCTGGGTCAGGAAGATGCCCTGGAGGAGGAAATGGCAACCCACTCCAGTATTCTTGCCTGGAAAATTCCATGGAGAGAGCAGCCTGGTGGGCTACATGGAGCTGCAAAGAGTCGGACATGGCTAAGCACACACACACATCTAAATTTCAAGAGAATTTAAAAGTTTTAGGGAACTTGGACTCCTATTCAACCACTCATTCATTTGTGTTTCAGTCCCTATTATGGAAGAGGGATCTAGTTGAAGATTGGCCACCATGGTAGTGCTTTCCAAAATTTTTTAGAATAAGGACTCTGCAACTAACTTGCTACCTATGCAGATTCTTGGTCCTCACACCTAGAAAAATGACTCAGTGTGATTGGGGTAGCCTAAGAAATCTGTGATACCCCAGATGATACTGATGCAGACAGTCACTGAGCATCCTTTTACCAATCCTGCAGTAGGGGACTTCAGGGTTCTCTAATTCCTTTTGTATCCTCTGGTAGAACTGATGGACCTAGATATTTGGCTGTTCTCCATGAGGTGACTTTGCTTGCCATTTAAATTTAATAAGCCCCAGCTGACTGTAAGTTTTGTGTAGGATAAAAAGAATAGGTTATTTTTCTTCTTCCTGAAGGATATCATGGGACTTCACTCTGGAGAGGAGAGCATTGTCCATTCAAAGAAAAACCCTCTAGTATGTGCCTTAGTGTAGTGATTTGTATGAATTAGTCCTCTGTTTAAATTTAGGAGCTGTATTTAAGCCCTAGCATCAGAGAGTTTGGGAGAATAAAAGTGGGAATCCAAGGAAGAAATGGAATTTGATTTGAAAATTTTCTAGTTTTTAAAACTTATCATTAAAATGATACTGTTTATTGTATGGTCCCTTCACAAAAAGCTTTTTAGAAAAGGAGAATCTAGATAAGAAAACTCAATGGCACATTTTTTTTTAGCCCCAAGTGCAACTTTTATAGTCTAGCAGGCAAACCTTCCAGAACCTTCTTCCATAATGACAGAGAGTTATAGGCATACAAGGCTATTTGCTCATGGATTCCCCTCGTACATACTCATATGCATCCCAATTACCGACTGCTTAGGGGTAGTTTTCCATAACATGGTGTTCTTGAGTCAAGTCGTCTAACAAAATAGCAAATGCTTATTTTGTTCTTACATTATATTCTGTGTCTCCTTTTTAATCCTAGATCTATTGGTGTTGGGGGTGATCTGCTTAAATGGCTGGCCTTTGGACTCTGACTTCAGGATGAGCAGGTCTGAATTTAGGAGATGTTGCAACACAGATGTCAGTGAGAATCCTTTAAGAGATCTTGGGTTGAAAATATACCTTGATGCCCTACCTAACTCAGGTCTAGTAGAACTCTCATCTCAAACTTCTGTGTTCTGTTATTAGTAAACAAGAAACTGCATTATTCAAATGGCTTTTCCCTCCCATCTTATAAATTTATGATCTAAATTGTGTACCCTCACTAAGGAAATAGGCTTGCCACAGACTTATTGCAAATAATGTTAAGGAACCACGGCCATTCACATGTTTAAGTAAGGTCACTAATCGGGTGGAACATTGTTCACCATGTCCTGGATCCTCTTGGCAAAAGCCTCATCTAAAAATAACATGACATTCCATTTATAGGAGACGGGGCGCTTGCTACTTCAAGATGAATGGCACTTCAAAATTCAAGTCCCTTGTTAACCCTCCTAATCTGCTGCAAATATAACCCTTTTGACCAAGTGTTTGAGAGGAATAAAAATAAATCTCTCTTGCTATTCAACTCCATAGAGACAAGAACGCTTCTGTCTCTCTCCCTCTCTCCAGTGCATGCACTTACATATGCTAAGTCACTTCAGTACATAAACCCACTGTAAAAAGAACTAAAATTAATTTTAATCAGTAAAGAGGGTCAGAGGTGGAAGAAAAAAGTCAACAAGTTTTGAGAAATTTAATATACAGATAAAAGGAAATTATAGGTATATTCTGTACCATGTGATATGAAGCCTGACAAATATAGGCTTTAAAGAGTAAAATGATTATATCCAAGCTGTATTCTCTCATTGAGATATGAAAAAGGCGAATTTCATTGATAACTATTAGACAAAAAATGATGGAATAGTAGAATTCATGTTTGGAATTGACATTATGCAATATTAGTTCTCCTTTCATCCAGTGTGGAAACACGTTCTAAAACATACTCCTGAAGTGGGTCATCCAGCTTCTGTCTGAGCCTCTTGAGTGATGAGGAACTCATTATCTTATGAAGCAGTCTTTCCCATTGTTAACAAGCTTAACAAGCTCTTCCACCAAGTCTTTCTCAGGCTGCAGGGTTTTCTCACCAAATGATTAGACTTGAAAAATTATTGTGTGAAATTGTAAAAGCTACTTCTTTAAAATGAAAGCAAAGTCTTATTTGGTAGGAGGATGAAGGAATGACTCTTTCATAGGGATAGACTTGTGAACCATCATTTCTTACCTGGTTTGCATATTGACTAGTGTCTTCAATTCATCTTCAGACCTCAGCTCCATCAAGATATATCTCTCCCTACCTCAGACCCTTGCAATTTATGAGTAACAGATATCTACCTCAGAACTATCTGCTCAGTTCAGTTGCTCAGTTGTGTCCAACTCTTTGTGACCCCATGGACTGCAGCACGCCAGGCCTCCCTGTCCATCACCAACTCCTGGAGTTTACTCAAACTCATGTCCATTGAGTTGGTGATGCATCCAAACACCCCATCCTCTGTCATCCCCTTCTCCTCCTGCCTTCAATCATTCCCAGCATCAGGGTCTTTTCAAATGAGTCAGCTCGTCACATGAGGTGGCCAAAGTATTGGAGTTTCAGCTTCAACATCAGTCCTTCCAATGAACACTCAGGACTGATCTCCTTTAGGATGGACTGGTTGGATCTCCTTGCAGTCCAAGGGACTCTCAAGAGTCTTCTCCAACACCACAGTTCAAAAGCATGAATTCTTCGGCACTCAGCTTTCTTTATAGTCCAGCTTTCACGTCCATACATGACTACTGGAAAAACCATAGCCTTGACTAGATGGACCTTTGTTGGCAAAGTAATGTCTCTGCTTTTCAATATGCTATCTAGGTTGGTCATAACTTTCCTTCCAAGGAGTAAGAGTCTTTTAATTTCATGGCTGCAGTCACCATCTGCAGTGATTTTGGAGCCCCCCAAAATAAAGTCAGCCACTGTTTCCACTGTTATTTATAAAATAATGTGTTTGGTTCAATGTGATTCTTTAATGGGAAAAATTGATGTGTGCTCACTACATCATCTAACATATTTATACATTCACTTAACAATAAATTATTGAGCACATCACTAGGCTCTGAGGTCATAAAGCAAAATAAATTCTGCCTTCAAGATATTTATTTTCTAATAAATAGACAAATCAAGTAAATTGATTATTATAGCACAATGTAGAAGGACTCCGATAATAAGACCTACAAGATTTGGTAGGGATGTAAAAAAATGCTAATGTAAGTGCAAATATAAGTCTAAATCAAATTCATGGTTGGGGTGTTGAGGATGGACAAGACTAGATCATGTTTGATCACAAAATTCTTTTGATATGGTCTATTTATTAATGTCTTGCAGGGAATATTCCTAGCATGCAGTCAGGAGATGAAGGGCTCAATAAGTAGGCAGAGTCCTAGAAATTGGGTATTTTTTAATGCTTCAAATTTAACCCTAATCTGTCAAGTATTATGAAATGACTTTATACAGGGAAATAATGAGATAACTTTTGTACTTTAAAAAATAATGTTCCAAGAGCTGCACTGAGATTTAATATCAACAAAAAGGAAGTGAGGACGCCCAGAACTTAGGTGTCAACAGTGGGAGTGGTGATGAGGGAAAAAATATGAGAAGTATTTAGGGAGAAGCAGTCACAGACCTTGGTAGCTGGTTAAATGTGTCAGGGTGCCTGATGAGAAGGCACTGCCAGTATTCTCTCTTGAGGGGCTAAGGATACCAAAATAAGGTGAGTGCCGGAGAGGCATATTTTTTGGGACATGAGCTGGCAAATTCAGGCTTAGGCCTGTTGAGTGTACCTGTGCGACACCCAGAGAGAGAAGCCAGGCAAGACGTTGAATAAATGTCCTCAACCCACTGGCTTAGGTTGTGGGAATAGATTGGGAAGTCTATAGTGACAGTTGAAGCCATGGGTTTCGATAAAGTCACCAAAAGCAAAATATTAAGAAAAAAAAAGAGTTTAGACCTGAGAACAAAGGCCTAAGGAACTAAGGTTTAAATCACTTAATATTGAGTACCAGAGGGGTGGGAGTAAACTGGGCAATAATAATGTCGGAAACTTTAATGGGAGACTGAGACCTAGGACTTCCCAACTGTTTATCCTGAAGGTCCTTTCAAAGTGACTGTCTCCGCCACAGGTATACATGTGTTCCCCATCCTGAACCCTCCTCCCTCCTCCCTTCCCATTCCATCCCTCTGGGTCGTCCCAGTGCACCAGCCCCAAGCATCAAAGTTTAAAAATAAAATAAAATTTAAAATCTTCAAAAAATAAAAAAATAAAAAAAAATAAAGACAACAGTATTACTAAAAAAAAAAAAAAAGTTGAGTATTTAACATATATTATTAATAACTCAGCTATTTTCTGAAACATTTTTCCAGCTTTCATGAGGTATATTTGACAGACAATTATGTATCTTTAAGATGTAATATGATGTACTTAGAGAAGTATACATTGTGAAATGATTACTATAATCAGGTTAATTAACAACAAAAAAAAAAAAACAAAGTGACTGTCTCTCCCAGCTCACTGCTGAGGACACACCCAAGGTGGTTATCACCAGATACATAGAAGAGCATGTTCTGGGCCACGTATTTTCCCCCTGACCGGCCTAGATTCTGAAAGAAAGTCCTGCTGTGAGAACCTTACTCAAATGGGTCAGAAATGACTGAATGACTGAGAGGACTCCCTTTTCCAGGAATCAGGGGTTATATCGAGAGAGGTGGCCATGGGTATTGTTATGGGTTGAATTTTGTGCTTCCCCACAAATTCATACACTGAAGTTCTAACTCCCTCAGAATGTGACCTTACTTGGAAATCAAGTCATTGCCAATATAATTAGTTATGATGAGGTCATCCTAGAGGGGGCCCCCATCCCATATGATGGTGGCCTTATAAGATGGGGAAATTTAGATACAGACCCTAGGTTAAGATGAAGGCAGACATCAAGGTTATGCTTCTAGAAAGCCAGGAACATGAAAGATTGTAAGAAAACCACCAGAAGGTTAGGGGAGAGATGTGGAATGGATTCTGTCTCACAGCCCTCACAAGGAACTGACTCTGTAGATACCTTGATCTCAGACTTTTAGCCTTTAGATCAGTGAGACAATAAACCTGCTGTTTAAACCAGTCTTCATCTGGCCGCCCTAGCAGACTAGTAAGAGGTGTTGGGGTTGACAAACAGAGAGACGGCAGGCTGCAGGATCTGTGAGGCAGCCAACATCACGTGCAAGCAGAAGCTGTGAAAAAGAAGAGTGGTCGGGTGGTTGCCTGGAAACAGAAGGAGCTGTAAAAGCAGAACTGAATCTCTACCAGCTGAGCATAATGGTAAAAGTCCACAGATTTTGGCCACTGAAGGGGGCAATGAAAACACTTAGTAAATTAGTGGTGAGTTAAGCCCTGAGTCTCATTCTGACCCCTAAACTGTGCTCAGATCTGAGATTCTTAAGATACACCACTTTTAATGTTAAAGGGCCTCATAGTTTGGTTTTTAACTCTGAGGTCTAGTTACATAATCAAGAGTTTTGCCTTCTTCATGTGTAGATGTATCCTTTTTATGACCTACCTGTATTAGTTATCTACTGCTGTGTAACAAATCACCCCCAAAATGAATGACTTAAAATGGCAAACATTTACTATCTCACAGTTTGTGTGGGTTAAGAATCTGATTGCAGCTTAGCTGGGTGTACCTGTCAAGTTTTCTCACAAGGCAACATCTCAGGTATATTCAGGGCTGTGGTTTCATTTCAAGGCTCAAGTGACAGAGGATCTAATTCCAAAGTCACTTCTGTGCTTGCTGGCAAGATTCAGTTCCTCCACAGTGTTGCATTGTGAACTTCAGTTCCTCTCTGACTCTTGACCAAAGGGCTCCATCAACTCCTTGCCAAATGGGCCTTTCTATAGAGTGGCTCTCATGGCAGCTGGCTGCATGAGAGCAAGTGAGCAAGAAGACAAGAGACTATAGCAAAATGGAAGTCACTGTCTTCTTTAACTACTTTTAGAACTAACATCCCATCACTTTGGACATGTCTACTCATCAAAAACAAGTCACTAGGTTCAGCACACACTCAAGGAGAGGGTATATCATGTGATGTTAATACAAAGAGGTGGGGATCACTGGGAGCCATGTGAGAAGCTGCCTAATGTATCTCCTTGCTATTAATAGAAGGAAAATGAGGGACGTAACCTCATTGCAAACCAGAGTCCAATTAATAGAAAACCCAGGTGAGGAGAAGTTTCCTGCCAAAAGCTCCTCAAAAGTCAAGTAAGAAAAGGGCCAAAAAGTGATCACTGGGTTTGGCAACATCAACACTATCAGTTACTAGTAAAGAGAGTGTTGAGAAGACAAGAGCCAGGAACGCAGGTGGAGGTGGAGTGAGAGTGACCATGATTGATAGGGCAGATGCAGAAAGTGTCATTTACATTCAAGATGGTTGGTGTGTTAATTTCCTGTTGATGCTGTAAAAGCCACCACAAACTTGAATTAAGACATACATCTTATCTTCAGTTCTAGAAGTCAGAGGTCCTAAAAGCCAGTTGTTGGTAAGGTGCATCCTCCTAGAGGCTCTAAGGTATAGTCTGTGTCCTTGTCTGCTCCATATTGCAGAGGTTGCCCACATTCCTTGGCTCACAGCCCCTTTCTCCATTTTCAAAGGTCAACAGTACTGCACCTTCAAATGTGTTTCTCTCTGATCTCTACTTCCATCATCACATATCCTTCTCTGACTCTAAACTTTTTGCTTTTATAAAGCCATTGTGATAGATTGAGTTCACCTGGATCATCCAGGATAATCTCTCCATCTCAAATTCCTTAACTTAATCACATTGCAAAGTCCCTTTTGCCATGTAAGACAGCAAATTTTCAGTTTCTGGAGATTAGGCTATAGACATCTTTGGTTTTTGTTTAGTCACTCAGTCAAGTCCAACTTTTGACTGTAGCCAGTCAGGCTCCTCTGTCCATGGGCTTTTCCAGGCAAGAATACTGGAGAAGGTTGCCATTTCCTTCTCCAGGAGATCTTCCTGTTCCAGGGATCAAACCCACTTCTACTGCATTGCAGGTGGATTCTTTATGGCTGAGCCACCAGGGAATCGTAGACCTTGGGAGATCTTTATTCTGCCTATCATGGTTGGCTTGAGGGGAAGAAAAAGGATAATATCTCAGAGCTTGGAGTTCAGGAAAATTATTTTGCAAACTGAGTAAATTTGCCCATTTTATCATATAACAGGCACTGTGGATACACAGATAAATAGTTCAGTCTCTCCCATTGATCAACTCAGAGCATTTGTAAGAAGCCTAGAAATTTGAATGGAGCTAAATGATGTCTAACTTTCCTCACCCTTTTCAATATATTCTAAATTATAAGTGTGAAAAAAAAATGTGTACTTCTGTTTGATGGCTAATTGTGAGGTCAGACTTCTCAAATGAGTATTTGCTTTCCTTTCTGTCTAGCTGAATAACTGACTTTGAATGTTTTGCTTAGGTAATTGGAATCTATTTTAAATCAGTCCATGGAATTGCCAAATTTGATGTAGAGTCAAATCCGCATGATTCTAGATAGCAGGACATTGGTAGAAACTGGATATTTTATTTATATAACTTTTAAATCTGGATGTTGTTTGGTAATAAATCTGTCTTTGGATATTATTGTGCTCAATTGCTCAGTTGTGTCTGATTCTTTGCGATCCTATGGACTGTAGCATTTGAGGCTCCTCTGTCCATGGAATTTTTCAGGCAAGAATACTGGAGGAGGTTAGCCATTTCATTCTCCAGGGGATCTTCCTAAGACTAGGGATCAAACCCAAGTCTCTTGCCACTCCTACATTGGTAGGAGGATTCTTTACCACTGAGCCAGCTGGGAAGCCCTTGGATATTATTACCTATTCATAAAGTATACCATTTTCATTTAAGACTTACTGCACCTGTTCTTGTACTATAGTAAAAAGAATGCATTCCATCCTAAAAATGAAACTCTTGTTCATAGGATAAATTGAAATATTTAATAGAAACAGGCAAACTCTGTCTACTGCCATTACCATATAGTAAAAAATATACAGGAATAAAAAATAGTGGAAAAAATGTACTCCACAGGAGCTAAAATTTCATTTTAATTACTATCAAATATATTGATTAGTAAGGGAAATTTTTTAATGTACATATCTGATGAATTACAAATTCGTTGCCGATCGCAGCAATTTAATAATTTGGGGTCTCATAAGACATTAAAGAAAAAGTAGAGAGTATTGCTAATCACTCAGAAAGTAAATATAAGTAAAAGCCACCCCTGTTCTTCTTACAGAAACTGTTCACTATCTATGGAGGCAAGACCCACACAAATATGTACAAATACAGTCGATTACGATAGGAGAATTCACCGTAGGGTTGAAGAATGGCTAAGGGAAAGAGGAACACATTTAAAGTGCCATAAGGAGATTATACAAAGAATTTCTTAACTGATATTCTTCCAAGGAAGAAACAGAGTATTTCTCTCCTGTGCTTGTTTTAGCCCAAATTTTATTATGAAAAATTTCAAACATAAAGTTGAAAAGTGATTACTTTACTATACTTGCTTTATCTACTCATCCATCAATTCTGCAAAGCATCTCTTTTTCTCAATTTTTATTTTATATTGAACCATAATTGATTAACAGTGTTGTTTTGGTTTCAGGTGTACAACAGAGTGATTCAGTTTTATATATACATGTATTTATTCTTTTTCAAATTATTTTCCCAGTTAGGTTATTACAGAATATTGAACAGAGTTCCTTGTGCTATACAGTAGGTTGTAGTTGCTTATCTATTTTAAAGCTTCTTAAGGTCAGTATGACACATATTTTGGGAAAAAATGAAGTTGTGCAGGAAGATGCCTTAGATCCATGATTCTCTATGTGGGAAAGAGGGGTGGGGAAAAATGTGGTAGTAATACCACTTGCCATCAACCGACTTGATGGACGTGCACTTGCCATCACCGACTCGATGGACGTGAGTTTGAGTGAACTCCGGGAGTTGGTGATGGACAGGGAGGCCTGGCGTGCTGCAATGGGGTCACAAAGAGTCGGACATGACTGAGCGACTGAACTGAACTGAACTGAATACCACTTGCCTCCCCATCTCTGAATCATAACCACAGTTACTGATGTTTGTGTTTGGGGGAAGCAAAAACATAAAAAAAAAAAAAAAAGCTGCTAACTTACATGATGTTTTAGTCTTTCTACTAATCCTCTAACTCCATGCAAATATTCAATTACCTTTACCTGCCAGGCTCCCAAGTTCGTATCCTCTTTTCTAATCAGGATGACTACCACATTGACTCAAAAAAAGACCAGCTTCATTCCTGCCTTTACTTTTTAAAGTTTACCTAGAATATAGAATATCTAACATTTTATTCTCCTCTTATATTAATTTAATGTGCTTCTTTAACACAGCTCAGAAAGCTTCTCCTGTATGAGGTCTTTCCTATGCAGCCTTGCTTTCTTCTTTTCTGGGAATTTCTTTTTTTGTTTGTTTGTTCTTTAACCCCTTAGTCTAGACAGTGGAACAGAACACTTTATTTTGTGAAGTCTTGCATAATTTGACATTTCATTTTTGAGCTTATGTTGACTGATTCCCCCACGGACTCCCCCATTCCCTCCTCACCATCCCCTGCATCTCACATAGCACATTGTGAATTTTATTTGAAACTTGCCTGGTAGGCTGATTTAAGAGTTCAGGAACTCATTGTGGCCAGAAGAGTGTCACAGGGAGGCAGATTAACTCTGTATTGCTATCCCTGTGTCTTAGTCTTTCTCCATGAGATTAGACTTTCTACATCAAAAGGCAGTGTTAGGGAAAGAAAACCGTAAATCAAATTCTTGCCATCCTACCCATTTAAAGAATTCATACTGATTGGGTTTTCAACTTTGGCAGTGATTTGCTAGTTTGTTCTCAGCTCTGTTTCCCTACCTTTGCAGTTCTGTTCTGCATTTTAGGGGACTGAACCCCAAAAATACATTTCCCAGAATTCCTTGCCCTTGGCTTCCAGCCAAGTTTGGCCAGTGGGAGGCACTGGAGGGAGAATGGAGGGTAAGAGAAGGGAAACTTCTTTCCTGCCCCACCTCACCCCTTCCCAATCCCTGTCTAGCACCTGACAGGGATCGTGTCTCCCCAGGTATTCATTTCCTGTCAAAAAGCATCTCCTTCCATGGTCCCTGCTTCAGGGAAGTCTCATTTTAAATTTCCACTGCAAAGGGTACTCTAAGATCTCGTCCCCATATCTTTCAACCTTTGGGGTTATAGCTGCTTTTTGCTGCTGTTGATCTCTGAGTTGTCTTAAAGTTCCCTGTTTTGCTGTTTGGTTCCTCCAACATTTCTGTCTCTAATCCCAGGAGAAGGAAATGGCAACCCACTCCAGTAATTTTGCCTGGAAAATCCCATGGATGGAGAAGCCTGGCAGGTACAGTCCGTGGGGTTGCGTGTCCATGGGGACACAACTTAGCGACTTTACTTTTACTACTGAATTACCAAGCACGGGCTCTGTTTTCCTTGCTGAACTGAGACTGAGACAATATCAGTGTCTCATCTCTGATCTCTTCCCCAATAAGACGTATGATCTGCGGTACTTCAGAGTTTAAGTACAAAGGTACTTAAGAGGAAAAGGAGATGAAGACTTTGCACTGGAGGGGAGAGAACGTGCACATGCACAATACCCATATGCTTCCTTTGGAAAGTGTGTTCAATATTTTCATCTGAATCTTTAGCTTTGGTCACATCGTTAGTCTCAGGCTCTACCGATTCTAAAACAGACTTGGTTTTTACACTTTAGGTTTGTTTTGTTTCTGCATCTTGTACAATGACGTGGCACTTAACAGAGAAAAACCAAGTCCCCGGCCACTACTGTCTAAAAACTAATCTTATCTTTCTTTTCTTCCTTGGCTCCAAAGAGCTGCTCACAGTAAATCATAAATTCACTCGGGGAAGCAGGAACTCTGGGCTAAAGAATCTATGGACAGAAAGGGAAAGACAGCAAGAAAAGGATTGCGTTCAGACACGAAGCCTTTCCATGACATGATAACGAGACAAGCTTTCCTCTGGATCCTCTGATTTGCTTCTTTTGGAAACTCTATTTTCTCAGCTATGGCTCCTGCATGCAGGCTTTCAGCATCTGGCAGCTCTCCAGGTTAGCACTTCATTTCACACAACAGCTCTAATTTTCAAATATTGACTGAGGACTTAGTCTCCCTGGTGCCAACTCAATTCCTAAACAGTATTACATTAAAGCTTGGATTATGATTATGTACTATTGGGGGTTCCAGTTATCAGACTAAATTCATCTTTATGGAATTTCTTTTATGGTAGGTTACCAAAAAGTATGACACCTGTGTGTGATTTTACATAAAGGATGCCAAATCCATTTTTAAATGTGCACTATGCAAAGGTTTGTATTTAAAATGTACTTGAAATGTACAAGGGCTTTCCAGACGGCACAGTGGTAAAGAATCTGCCTGTCAACTCAGGAGACACGGGTTCAATCTCTGGGTCAGGAAGATTCCCTGGAATAGGAAATTGCAACCCACTCCAATCTTCTTGCTTGGAAAATTCCATTAACAAAGGAGCCTGGTGGGTTAGTCCATGGGCTTGCAAAGAATCAGACACAATGGAGCACGCACATGCCACCAGTGAAATATATTATACAAATTACATATCAAGGATGATGAATGCTGTGTAACTGGACACACTGTAAATAAAATTGTGTGCTGTCCATTTTGTATATGCAAAGTAGCCTGTTTTTAGTATTTTAGAGGCAGAGGCATTTTCACTAGGCTGACATCAGAAGGCATACTCTGCATTTGATCAGGGCTCTTGGAAGTATAATACATGGCAAAAGGAAAATAAGATTAATATTTATAAGTTGGTAATTGTTTTTCATAAGAAAGAATACTATATTACCACAGTTCTTAAGTATGAAAAAAATCTGATAATTACCATGGAGAACAGCACATTTTAATAAAATGTTCAAAACACAGTGATAAAAATAGGTGCTGGACTTTATACTCAAGAATGCAGGAAATCAAAGAGAACTTATCAAGAAATAGGTTGTATGGAACACAGTTCAACTAAATAACTGTGTTTATTTCTTCTTTTCCATCTTAGTTTGGTAGTCTTGAAAATAAGTGGTTGGAGAGATGAAACAGAGTAATTATATAGGGAGCTTGTTTTTTAATAGATCATTGTTTGATGACTACAAAATAAAGCTGGGCAACGTGGACAGAGTTGGAGAAGGGCATTCAAAACTGTTGAAATATTATTTACAAAGTCTTAAAAATGTAGGGTAGCATTTCCTCTGCAGAGATTACAGTTGATCCAGATGACTGCTGGAGGAAACATTTCCAGTGGAAGGACAGCAGTAGATAAGCAGGTTTGAGAGGCAGGGTTCCTGAGCAGGGACCTCCAGTGCTGTGTTCAGAAGCTGTGTTCTATGGGCAGATAGAAGCCATCAGTATGTATTAATGGAGGGGCCCACTGGGCCAAATCTGTCATACTGGTTGTTGTTGTTGCTGTTGTTCAGTCGCCAAGTCATGTCCAACTCTCTGCGACCCCATGAACTGCAGCACGCCAGGCTTCTCTGTCCTTCACTATCTCCCTGAATTTGTTTGGTAGTATTGGGGAGGATGGGTTGAAAGGGAGAGAATATGCAGAAAACTAATTCAGAAGCTATTGCAAGAATCCAGGGGAGAATTGATGAAAGCAGAATTAAGAGAGAGACGGTGGAGATAAAAGTTGTATATATGGGTGTGGTGGTGACATTTAATAAGTATTTTAGAAGAAAAACTGAGGATTTATGTCCCCGTATGGCTCCCCCATATATAACTAATCCTAATGCATTTCTGTAGGAGCAAAACATGGATTAATGTGTGTAGGCAACAAATGAATGTCTATCAATCATTTATTTAGGTTTAATTGCAAAATAAATCTGCTCAATTCAATTAAAGGACCTTATCATTAGAAAAGAATTAACTATCATATATTAACGTATATTTATGGAATCTAGAAAAATGGTACAAATGATCCTATTTGCAAGACAGGAATATTGATGCAGATGTAGAGAATAGAATTGTGGACACAGCAGGTTAAGGAGAGATGGGATGAACTGAGAAAGTAGCATTGACACATATACCATGTATAAAAGTAGATAGCTAGTGGGAAATTGCTGTTAGCACAGGGAGCTCAGCTCAGTGCTCTGTGATGACCTAGAGGGGTTTGGGGCAGGGGGAAAGCTCAAGAGAGAGGGGATATATGTATACTCATGGCTCATTTATGTTGCTGTACAGCAGAAACTAACATAACATTGTAAAGCAATTATACTCCGATTAAAAATAAAAAATTAATGATATTTTAGTCCATCTCTACCTATGCATATATCTCATTTATGAATCTAACAGATAATCATTCAGTTTCAGCTTGATCCTTCAAATGACCATCACTGTCTACAATCTGTCTTTCCATTATGGTACTGCCTATTATTGGTTATTTCTCCCTTATGTTAATCAGAAATTTATCTTGCTGAAACTCCTGCCCATTGACCACTGTTCTTTATTCAATGAAAGAGTCGAAGTTCCATTTTGTCTGACTGTTCTTCTGACAGAGGCATTCAAGGTGGTTATAATTTTTCCATCAGTTTTTCTTTGGCGGCTGCTGCTGCTGCTGCTAAGTCACTTCAGTCGTGTCCGGCTCTGGACCCCACCGACGGCAGCCCACCAGGCTCCCCCATCCCTGGGATTCTCCAGGCCAAAAACACTGGAGTGGGTTGCCATTGCCTTCTCCAATGCATGAAAGTGAAAAGTGAAAGTGAAGTTAGTCATGTTCGACTCTTAGCAACCCCATGGACTGGAGCCAACCAGGGTCCTCCGTCCATGGGATTCTCCAGGCAAGAGTGCTGGAGTGGGGTGCCATTGCCTTCTCCTCTCTTTGGCTGCTGCTGCTACTGCTGCTAAGTCGCTTCAGTTGTGTCCGACTCTGTGTGACCCCATAGACAGCAGCCCACCAGGCTCCCCCGTCTCTAGGACTCTCCAGGCAAGAACACTGGAGTAGGTTGCCATTTCCTTCTCCAATGCATGAAAGTGAAAAGTGAAAGTGAAGTCGCTCAGTCATGTCTGACTCTTAGCAACCCCATGGACTGGAGCCTACCTACCAGGCCCCTCCATCCATGGGACTTTCCAGGCAAGAGCACTGGAGTGGGCTGCCATTGCCCTCTCCCTAATAATCCACATTTCCTTTATTTGCATCTTCAAATTCTTTTTACTCGGGTTCTCCTTCTTTGATGTCAATACCCCTTTTATAATATGGAGCTCAGAATTCCACAGTATTTTGGATGTGCTCAAATCAACACAGAGATGCAGATCCTTGGCCAATAGGGCAGAATTCATATCTCCAAGTCTTACCTATCTGTTCTCCAAGATAGTTACTGACACAGTATCTCTTCTCTTCTTGACCACATTCTCCATGTTTATATCACATGGTCCACAATCCCTTCAAGATTCCATGGGAATGAGTGAGAGAACTGAAATTCTTATTAGAAAAAAATTATTTTCACTAGTTTTGGAGTGATGTCAAGTCTTTCAAAAACAGTAAAGAAGTGTACCCTCACAAAATCTTGGGTAATGCCTTGACTCCTACCAACTTCAGTGAAACATTCCTTGTGGAGCAATTAAATTAGAATTGGCACAAGGGAATTCAACTGTAGAGAGGGCAAAAGAAAGCTCAGTTAATCCCCAAATATACGGCTCCAGAGGTGGTAGCTGTCTATTCCATAACCTATCAACAGCTAAGCAATTTGCTGCTTGGCACACATGCCTTTCATTTTTCATTGGCCTTTCTTTCTTCCATTCTTGTTTAGCCAGCACATAACTGATTCCCTCTTGTCCCTAACCATTCACTCATTTTTATTGTTTCATTCTGAATCCCCTTCAAGCTGTCATCATATTTCTTTTATCTAAATGCCCCAAACTGTTATAAAAATAATCAGAAATGAATATCTGATAATTGTCTGATGGAAATACTGTTATTATTAAATGCTCCTAGAGCTCTACTACATTTAAGTCTGCACATGACCTTCAAAAACTTCAGTTCCTACTCTCAAGGAGTTTCCACTCCAGTAGGCAAAGTATAGAAAGATGTATAGTGACTCAGATCACACTGTCATGCCTTTTCTAAGTCATATTGAAATAATCTTCCAAGTCTGCAATACTGATTTGTTGTCTATGAACAGCTCTATTAAGAGACGTGTCATGGGGGAAGGATCATATTATGGATGGCATATAAGGCTGGCCCAAATGAAACTGACACAAGATTTCACAGTGTTGTCCCAGGCTGTTCATCTGGAGGCTGTTTGTAAGACAGCATTGCCCAAATGCAAGATAGGTTTTAAGTACAGACCCTATGCTGGGAAAATATTCTCTTCAGGTGATTTTACAGCTATCCACCACCCAATGGCTCAGAACAAGCAAACAGAAAATGGCCACTGTATCCTAGCTATTGTAAAAAGTGCTGCAACGAAAGTTGGGGTATTTGAGCCTCTTTCAACTATGTTTGGCTCAGGATATATGCCCAGTAGTGGGATTGTTGGGTCATGTGATAGTTCTATTGCTAGTGTTTAAAGTAATCTATATATTATGGAATATTACTTATATTCCTATATAGAAGAATATATATAGAAGAACTATATATAGTTCTTCTATAGCTATAGCTATAAAGAAGAACGCATTTCAGTCAGTCCTAATGAGGTAGATGAACCTAGAGCCTATTGTACAGAGTGAAGTAAGTCAGAAAGAGAAAGACAAATACTGTATATTAACATATATATGGAGTTTAGAAAGATGGTACTGATGATCCTATATGCAGGGTAGCAATGGAGATGCAGACATAGAGAACAGAATTGTGGACACAGTGGGGGAAGGAGAGGTGGGATGAATTGAGAGAATAGCATGGAAACATATATTACTATATGTGAAAGAGATAGCAAGTGGGGATTTGTTATGTGACACAGGGAGCTCAACCCAGTGCTCTTTGACTACCTAGAGGGATGGGACGGGGAGGGAGATAGGAGAGGGTTTCAGGAGGGAGGGGATATATGTATACTTGTGGCTAATTCATGTTGGTGTATGGCAGAAACCAACACAATATTGTAAAGCAATTACCCTCCAGTTAAAAAAAAATACGAAAAAAAAAAGAAAGAAAGAAAATAGCCACTAGAAAGATCCTAGGCTTGATAAACTCAGGGTAGAGAGAGCTCTGCAGTATTTTGCAGAACACACTGGAAGAAAGTCAAGACTGTCACAGGAATCCGTGATAAAAGGCTTTACTTTCAAAGCTTGCACATTGAGCAACTGCCTGAGAGAAACCAAAATCCAGGAATATGCATCCAGAAACAAGAAACAGATCTCACAGAACACACTGGAGCAGTCTGAAGAAAACATCGGGGCAACCTGATTCTGAATTATCCTGTTTCTGTATAATGACTAAAAGTTTACTAGCGAAACTGCTATTATCACGTTCTTCATCCTTTCTAAGGTTTACTAAAATTCGGTGTCTAAGAACAGGTCTCTCAACTTCAGCGTTATTGAGAGTTTGGGATGAATAGTTCTTTGTTGTGGAACCTGGCTTATGCGGTGTAGGGTATTTAGCACCACCCCCGAGTCTTTACCCACTTGGTCCAGTAGCACCAGCCTTCCAACCTCGGGTTAGTTACTTAAGACTCAGTTTTCTTTACCCACTGTTAGACGGGGATGGTAATACTTAACCTATAGGATTGTTGTGAGGATTAAGTGTGAGCGAAGTGAAGTCACTCAGTCGTGTTTGACTCTTCGCGACCCCATGGACTGTAGCCTACCAGGCTTCTCCGTCCATGGGATTCTCCAAGCAAGAGTCTTGGAATGGGTTGCCATTTCCTTCTCCAGGGGAATCTTCCCAACCCAGGGATCAAACCCAGGTCTCCCGCATTCCAGGCAGATGCTTTAACTGCTGAGCCATAAAGATATCATATAAAGCTCAGTTAGCAGGGTGTCTACATGTAGCAAGCCCAAGATACACCTTAGCTATTTTTCACTGGTTTCCATGCAGTTTGCACTCACAAAATGGGGGTTCAGTGTCTTCTCAACATCTTCCTTGGTCAGTTTCTTAAGTTAGAGACCCCTTTCAGATATTGTTGAAAGTGAAACATGAATCCTTTGGGAGCTATGCAGTTTTTGCTACTCAATATTTTTGACCCATGAGAAGATAAATCAGGAAAAATGATCCAGGTAACACAGATTACTGTCACAGTGAGGCTAACTGTATTTCAATGTGCAATATTTTGCTCAAGGTTAAAAGAAGAAGGGATAGACATCTGAGTGAAGAAAGAAAAAGTGATGGTTGTTCTAAAAGGACCCTTAGATCTTAAATCCTAGAGGGCAAGAGACAGAGTCTGTAGGGAATTCTGTGTCTTCTTTGACAGTTTTTTTGATAATGATGATGAAGAATCCCAGAACATGGTAGTTTAAAGACAATAGCCCGTGATTTCGTTTTCCTTAAAATTCATTCCAGAAACTCTTGTTGAACAAATTACTTGGCTGACCTGGTAAGTTCATTCCTAGAACAAATCATTTCAGCTAAAGAGTAAGCTCATGCTGATTTGTGTATTAAAGTTTGTCATCTGCCATCAGATTTTATTTCTTCTTTCTCCTTTACTACGTTCCACGCCCACGCACAAACACCTGGAGTGCCAGTGACACCAGGGTCCCCTTCCCTCTGAGCTTCATCAACACACAAAGGAAAAGCTCCTAATTAGACTAAACAATTTGATAGATTGTATTGTCGGGGAAATTAATTCAGAAGAGCTGGGAAATGAATAATGACAGTGCTTTGGAATGTGACTTTTCTGTGCCTTGCTCAGAAAAAAGAAAAGAAAAAGGACAGAGGAGAATCTGTGATCATAATATATAGCAGTTTATCCATTTAGAAGGAGTCGTCCAGGGACACTAGAAAGATCAGTATTAGACACATCTTAGGTCTTAACTGAAATACTAGAAGCAACAAAAACAGAGTACCAATTAAGTTGTAAGAGATAGTAATTGGCTAGATAACATGGAAAAAAATGAGAAGATAAAGAAGAGGGGCAAAAGGACTTGTGAAAAACAGCAATATCATGAAAGAAAGACTGTCCAAGTGGGAAGATGAAGTCTAATATATTTGGAAGCAGGTTCATTTTAAAACCCCTATATTTAATTCCATTCCATTAATAATGCAGTACATCTGGGAAGAAGCATTTGGAAGGGAGCTGTACTTAAAGAGATTTAAATATGATCCCGATTAAACCCAAAAAGTAGATATGATTTTGCAGTGTGAATCAGGATATTACCAATGTGATCCACACTGGAGACCCAGCCTTACAGATAAGGCAGGAACAATCTGTTTCTCTGTTTCTTTGCTTGTTTTCACTATTTTAGAGTGATCAATCACTTGATGGTGATCTTATTCAAAAATTTAAATGATCTAGAATAGTGTCCAAGGAAACTACTTGAGAGATATATTAAAGAATAAACAGAACAAAGATAAAATAAAACATGATCACTGATGAATACAATGACCTTTTAAAACTTATCAATTCAGTTGACAATTCAATTTGTGTTAGACATTGCAGTTACAAAAGTCAATTACAATAAGTTATAGTTCTGTCTTCATCCCTCAGTTCCAATCAGGGTGGTCTCTGTAGAGACCATCAAATATTTTATGGTTTTCTTTACTCTAAGTCTCATTTATACCATAAAACATGCTTACAATCAATTTTTGTTGTTGATAGTCATTCAGTCATGTCCGACTCTTTCCAACACCATGGACTGTAGCCCACCAGGCTCCTCTGACCAAGTGATTCCCAGGCAAGAATACTATAGTGGGTAGCCATTCCCTTCTCCAGGAAATCTTCCCTACCCAGAGATTGATCCCAGGTCTCCTGCACTGCAGGCAGATTCTTTACTGTCTGAGTCACCAGGGAAGCCCAAATGAGATAATGTAATGAAGCAATTAACAGCTTCTTGCATAAGCAGTAAGTAATGTTTGCTATAATATATCTCTTCTTTTTGATCATACAGTCCCTTCTTTAAATTCACCTTTGATAAAAGCTGGAGATTCAGTGTTATCACAATCAGGATTTTTTAAATGCTTTTTAAGAAAAAGTTACAAAAATACGCCCCACAACATTAACAGGTGATATATTTATTTGGCAAAATTAAGATCTATCTGTTTGTATCTAATTCTATATATATTCAAAATGTATGTACTTGAAATGCATTGTTTTCATCATTGAATTAATCTTCCTTTAAAAAGTATTTAAATTAAAAAGACAGACAATAACAAGTGTTGGCACAGGGATGGAGAAATTAGAACCCTCATACATTACTCCTGGGAATGTTAAATAGAACATTTATTTGGAAAACAATTGGATGATTTCTCAAAATGTTAAACCTAGAGTAACCATATAGCCCAGCAATTCCATTTTAGGTACCTATTCAAGGAAATTGAAAGGGTATGTTTACACAGAATTTGCACACAAATATTCATAGCAGCCTTATTCATTACAGCCACAAAGTGTACACAACCCAAATGTCCATCAACTGATGAATAAATAAATCAAAATTAGTAAATCTATCCATCAAATACTATTTGGCAATGAGAAGAAATGGAGTGCTTATGCATGCTACAACATGAATGACCCTCAAAAACATTGTGCTAGATGAGATGAATCAGACACAAAAGACATTTTATGTGATTCCATTAACATGAAAGTTCAGACTAGGCCAATCTGTAGAGACAGAAAACAGATTAGGGGCTGTGGTGGTGGGGAGAAGGAAGGATTGGGGAACTGAGAGTAGGTACCTGGCAAATATTGTTAAATGAATGAGTGAATGAAGAAATAAATGCTGTTGATTATTATGGCAGAGAATTGATCAAGGAATAGGACTAAGTCACTTAGCTCAGTTCAGTTCAGTTCAGTCGCTCAGTCATGTCCGACTCTTTGTGACCACATGAACTGCAGCATGCCAGGCCAGGTGATGGACCGGGATGTCCATCACCAACTCCCGGAGTCCACCCAAACCCATTTCCATTGAGTCGGTGATGCCATCCAACCATCTCATCTTCTGTCATCCCCTTCTCCTCCTGCCCTCAATCTTTTCCAGCATCAGGGTCTTTTCCAACGAGTCAGCTCTTCGCATCAGGTGGCCGAAGTATCGGAGTTTCAGCTTCAACATCAGTCCTTCCAGTGAACACCCAGAATGATCTCCTGTCCTTTAGGATAGACAGGTTGGATCTCCCTGCAGTCCAAGGGACTCTCAAGAGTCTTCTCCAGCACCATAGTTCAAAAGCATCAATTCTTCGGTGCTCAGCTTTCTTTATAGTCCAACTCTCACATCCATACATGATCACTGGAAAAATCATAGCCTTGACTAGATGGACCTTTGTTGGCAAAGAATTTAGTTACCACTTAACAAATATATGCTGAGCATTTAGTATGTTCAAATCTTTAGTCAAGTACTTGGCATACAAAGATGAATATGACCCAGTTCCTTTTCTTAGAGCTCACAATATAGACCTCTAAGACTATAAGCAAGGCATAAATTCAAAGTTGCCATTTCCTTCTCCAGGGTATCTTTCCTACCCAGGGGTTGAACCTGTGTCTCCTGTTTCTCCAACATTGGAGATGTACCACCTGGGAAGTCCCATTATAATATTTTAAGTCCTGTATTTTTTTTTTTACAACAGCAATAACAATCAGATGCTGGGTGACTATAGTGGAGAGAACGAATTATCACATGAATAAGGTGTTTTATTTTTTGAAGGAAAATTATAGAATGTTTTATTTCGATATGTTCCTGGACTGTCTCACACATTTTAGTTTTGACCTCACCAGAAGTCTGTACGTGCCCAGTGTCCTTACAAAGAATCAAGAACAACCTGATGGCATGGAGCTCCTGGGGATGCTACCAAAAATGTCGTTACTCAAATGTAAGCTAAGAAAAGAAAGATTCCCTGTTTGTTTCCATAAATATGTGAAACATCATCAAAATAACCTCAAGCAGACAAGCTCTAGTACTCAAGTATAATCATTCATTACTTTCAAGTCACTCTGATTTTACTCACTTGAGATAAATGTGGTCTGACATATTGATTATCCATTCTTGGCCATGGGGGGACTCTTACTCGTATATTGATCTGACTGGTTTAGGGGAGTTTGTTTATACAGATGTCAGATGATGCTTCAGAAACGTGGTGGTTCAAAAATAACAGAACCCCACTAAACCAACACTGCTGGACTGTCAGAACTGCTCCTATATCAGGAATAGACCTGGCACTCCGGTCTACTCTGGGAGGGTGCCATCTTCCTGGTTTGTCTGTTGTGGATCAGGCTGGCAAGTGCCAAGTGTTCCCAACTGAAGTGTCTCTCCTTAATGATACATGTTGAAGTCTTTAATTAACTCTTCTGAAATGTATAATTTACATAGCATGAAATTCACTTACTTCAAGTTTATAATTCGATGACTTCTAGTAAGTTTACTGAACTGTGTAGCCATCGCTATAACCTATTTTTTAAACATTTTACCACCCCAATAAGGTCCCCTGTATCCACTGATGGTTCATCCCTATTCCTACCTTCAGCCCTGGATAACCACTAACTCACTTTCTTTCTCCATAGATTTAATTTTTCTGTGCACATCATAAAAATGGAATCATATAATACATGGCCTTTTATGTCTGGCTGCTTGCAATTAGTATGATGTTTTTGAGGGTCATTCATGTGATAGTGGAGAAGGAAATGGCAACCCACTCCAGTATTCTTGCCTAGAGAATCCTGTGGATAGAGGAGCCTGGTAGGCTGCTGTCCATAGGGTTGCACAGAGTCGGACACGACTGAAGCGACTTAGCATGCATGCATGCATGCATTGGAGAAGGAAATGGCAGCCCATTCCAGTATTCTTGCCTGGAGGATCCCAGGGATGGAGGAGCCTGGTGGGCTGCTGTCTATGGGGTCACACAGAGTCGGACATGCCTAAAGCGACTTAGCAGCAGCAGCAGCATGTAAAAGTGTATACCAAAAGCTTATTCCATTTTATTGCTTGATAATATTCATTGTATGGATGTGCCATATTTTGTTTCTCTATTTTTGTGGCTATTTGGGTTCTTCCCACTTGGGGCTATTATGAATAATGCTGCTATGAACATTTGTGTATGATTCCTTTTGGTCACCTATTTTGACTTCTCTTTGAGTGGACATATGCCTAGGAATGGAATTACTGGATCATATAGTAACTGTAGGTTTAGCACTTTGAGAAATGGCCCAACTGCTTTCGAATTAGCTGCACTAGTTTATATTTTCATATGTAATTTAAGAGGGTTTCCATTTTTTCACATCCTTGCCAATAATTATCATCTTTCCTATTGATTGTAGGCTTTTTAATGGGTGTAATGATATATCATCATGTTTTGCCTAGCAACTCTCTAATGACTAATGATGTCATTGAACATCTTTTCATGCATTTATTAGTCATTCTTGTGTCTTCTTTAATGAAATGTCTACTGAAGTCTTTTGTCCATTTATTTCTTGGGTTATTTGTATAATTATTGAATTGTAAACATTAATTATATATATATTCTTTATACAAGTCCTTTATCAGTTATGTGATTTGAAAAGAAAATTATCTGAGATTTTTCTTAAAACCTCAGGTAAAAAACAGCAAAACTTCCTTACTTTTGAAGTACCAGCTTTTTATTTTGATGATGATTTTGATGATGTCTAATTTAGCAATTTTTTCTCTAATTGCTCATGCTTTTGGTATCATATCTAAGTAGTTTTTGTCTGATCCAAAGTCTATTTTTATTATGTTTTATTCTAAAATATGTATTATTTCAGCTCTTACATTTCAATTTCAGATCCATTTTTAGTTAATTTTTCTATCTGGTGTATACAGAATTTTTTTCTATATGGAGATAAGGACAAAATTCATCTTTTTAAATTTGGACATTCTGTTTTCTCAGTAGTATTTATTGAAAAAACTGTTTTTATCCCCACTGAGTTGTCTTAGTACCTCTGTTTAATATCAATTGACCATAAGTACTTATTTCTGAACTCTCAATTCTGTTACATTGATTTATATGTCTATGTGATAGACATATATCTTCATACATACACTTTGTATGTATGACTATACTGACTATACTATCTTCATACATACATTTTGAAAGTTGATGGAAACTTTTAATCTAAGGAAATGGCACCCCACTCCAGCACTCTTGCCTGGAAAATCCCATGGACAGAGGAGCCTGGTAGGCTGCAGTCCATGGGGTCGCAAAGAGTCGGACACGACTGAACGACTTCACTTTCACTTTTCACTTTCATGCACTGGAGAAGGAAATGGCAACCCACTCCAGTGTTCTTGCCTGGAGAATCCCAGGGACGGGGGAGCCTGGTGGGCTGCCGTCTATGGGGTCGCACAGAGCTGGACACGACTGAAGCGACTTAGCAGCAGCAGCAAATATACTCTCCATCTAGCCAAGGCTATGGTTTTTCCAGTAGTCATGTATGGATTTGAGAGTTGGACTATAGAGAAAGCTGAGCGCCAAAGAATCAATGCTTTTGAACTGTGGTGTTGGAGAAGACTCTTGAGAGTCCCTTGGACTGCAAGGAGATCCAACCAGTCCATCCTAAAGGAGATCAGTCCTGAGTGTTCATTGGAAGGACTGATGTTGAAGCTGAAACTCCAATACTTTGGCCACCTGATGCGAAGAGCTGACTCACTGGAAAAGACCCTGATGCTGGGAAAGATTGAGGGCGGAGGAGAAGGGGACCACAGAGGATGAGATGGTTGGATGGCATCACCGACTCAATGGATGTGAGTTTGGGTAGGCTCCGGGAGTTGGTGATGGACAGGGAGGCCTGGCGTGCTGCAGTGCATGTGGCCGCAAAGAGTCAGACATGACTGAAGGACTGAGATGAACTGAACTGAAATATACTCTGCCTTTAAAAATAGTCTTCCTTTTCATTCATACTGTAAGAAACATTAGAATAAAACATAATAAAATGAGGAAGAGAATAGTAGAAAAAATGAAGCACATAGGTTTATTGCAGAAAAATCTGTTCCTTGTATGTCTTTTATACTGCAAACTGTGGCTACCACTGTGACCCTGAGCTTGCCAACAATGCAATGCTCAGTAAAAATACCTCTCAAAAACAAAGGTGAAGTGAAGATTTTTTATATATAAAAACGCTGCAAGAATTAATTACCAATAAAACTATGAGAAATATTAAAGTACTTCAGATAGAAGAAAAATGATATCAGAGAGAAATATGAACCTATACAAAGCAAAGAAAAACACTGGAAATGATTTTTACATGTGTAAAAATGTACCTTTTCAATATCATTTAAATCAGTTTAAAAGGTAATTGATTATCCAAACAAAAATATAGAAGTGTAATATAGAGTTTATAACATAAATATCAATATATGTAAAATATGTGACAAGAGTACTGAGGTTGGGGGAGGAGAAATTAAAGTGTACTCTTGTAAGCTCATTACATCATACATGGAATTATATAAAACCACCTGAATGTATACTGTGATTTGTTAAAGATGTATACAATGAACCATAATATAACCACTAAAATAATAAAACAGTTACAGGTAATGCTGCTGCTGCTAAGTCACGTCAGTCGTGTCTGACTCTGTGCAACCCCAGAGACAGCAGCCTACCAGGCTCCACCGTCCCTGGGATTCTTCAGGCAAGAACACTGGAGTGGGTTGCCATTTCCTTCTCCAATGCATGAAAGTGAAAAGTGAAGGTGAAGCTGCTCAGTCATGTCCGACTCAGCGACCCCATAGACTGAAGCCTACCAGGTTCCTCCATCCATGGGATTTTCCAGGCAAGAGTACTGGAGTGGGTTGCCATTGCCTTCTCTGGTTATAGGTAGTAAGCCAACAAAATTAATAAAGTGAAATCATAAAAATTCTCTTAATCAGAAAGAGGTTGAAAAATAGAAAAAAGAAAAGAACAGATGGACCAAATAAGACAATAGATAGCAAAACAATAACTTAAACCTAATCACATCAGTCATTACATTAAAAGTAAAATCTTTTCAAGCCTTTATCAAGCCTAGTAAAAAAGTTTTTGTGGTGGTGGTGGTTGGTGGTTTAGTTGCTAAGTCATGTCCTACTCTTGTGACCCCATGGACCATAGCCCACCAGGCTCCTCTGCCCATGGGATTCTCCAGGCAAGAATACTAGAGTGGGCTGCCATTTCCTTCTCCAGGGGATCTTCCCAATCCAGGAATCAAACCTGGGTTTCCTGTATTGCAGGCAGACTCTTTACCAACTAAGCTATGAGGGAAGTATACAAATATAAATAACATGTTTAATATATACATGTGTACAAGAAACACATCTTAAAAATGGACACAATAGATTTAAAGTAAAAATATTAATGACTGTAAGGAGGTTTAGAATTAAAATATGCATAGTACTTAGTAGGGTGTTCAATATTCAGTAAGTACTTGATAAAAAGAGTCCTTAAGTTGGTACCTTAGTCAAACATTATATTTTGATATAACAAAATACTGTAGACTGAGTGGCTTAAATAGCAGATACTTATTTCCCACAGTTCTGAAGACTGAGAAGTGGAAATCAAGGTGTCAGCAGATTTGGTGTCTAGTAGGAGTCCTCTTCCTGGTTTGCAGATGCTCAGCTTATTGTCATATGGTGGAACCCGTCATGGGGGCTCCACTCTTGCGACTTCATCTAAACCTAAGTTTTACCTAAAGCCCACCATCAAAAACAATCACACTGGGTATCAGGCTTTAACTATGAATTTGGTGGGGAGATACAAGCATTTAGTTCATAGCAATTGGTCAAGTTTCATTTGCCTTGTGAGACAGTTGAGTGTCTTTCTCTCATGAGGTCCAACATCTACAATATCTTTGTTTCACTTAAGAATGTCAATTCATCCTCTATAATAACCATAGACTAACATAGTTTGGTTTATTACCTACATGGGACAGTTATTTAGATGTGAGCTCCTGCTTCCTCAGCTGAGAGGTGTGGATGGGAATATTTCTCTAATGCACTGACAAATTGATCTGAAGATCAATCTCAAGGAGGTGACGTCGGTGATCAGAATAGCTACTATAATTTGGTTTGAAAGCTGATGCCTTTAGCCAAGAATGCTAAGGATGTTCCTTCAGCATTTCCCAAGCCAAGGGCACTCATTTCCCATATAATCCTCCACTGCCACAAAACTCTTTAGTTCTCTTAGTCTCAGTTCTCAAAGGAGTATTAGCAGGTAAGAGGAGGAAGATTCAAACAGCATTCTCAATCATCTTGATAAGAAATTTGGCTTTTTAAAGAGGATTAAGGGGCTTCCCTGGTAGCTCAGAAGGAGACCTGGGTTTGACCCCTGGGTGGGGAAAATCCCCAGGATAAAGGAATGGCTATCCACTCCAGTATTCTTGCTTGGAGAAAGCCATGGACAGAGGAGCCTGGTGGGCTAAAGTCCTTGGGGTCACAAAGAGTCAGACATGACTGAGAGACTTTCACTTTCACTTTCACTTTCACTTTTTTTTTCCATAAAGATAATACACGGTTAATGAGTTTTGAAAAGATTTGAGTAGTGTTATTAACAAGTTGTGGCATTCATAATATACATCCAGAAGCTAAAACAGAAGTTTGGATAGCAATTCTCATAGCCTTTCTGATGGATTCTAAAATCATTGTACATCTAATGGTTGAACCACTTTTGCATCTTCAAATTTTCAATATTTCCTCCCATCACAAAAGATGCAGAAGAACAAATAATCACAACAAATCAATACTCGAATCCATATTTCATGTAAGAGAGCTCTCTTCTCTCTTTGCTGTTTTTCATTGGACACCTGATGTGGGTCTCAAGGGGAAATCTGATAGTTTCTTAACAGTTTTCTTATTTTGGGCATGACTATATATTTATATTTATTGACTGCTGTATTACCATTCTTTACTTTCATATATTTTCCCTTTTACATGACTCTCCCTTCGTTTCATCAAGATCTTAGCCGGATTTCTTTCTGTCTTGCAAATGGATATGTTATTTCATCTAGATGTAAGTGCGCTTGCAGTTCTTTGTATCCATTTCATAAGAAGGAAAATGCTTTGTTTGACTTTTTAATTTTGTGAGGTTGCACTGATAGATTTTCACATTTTCCCTCCTAGTCTGACAGAGGGGGCTGGTCTGTATAAAAACATAGATGATGGCTCTATTATTGAATAAAACTGATGTACAATGATTAAACATGTAAATATCATCTCACAGGTCCCTGTGTCTATAGAAATTATCATTAGCAAAATCAGAGAAACTAAATTATCTTTGTCCTTGTTATGCCTTGGTGCAAAGATATAAAAGGCTTATATTATAGCAAGCTTCCTCAAAACAGAATATTCAGTCTCAGATATTAGGTCTTTGTTAATTTACGCATCTCCAATATGTCAGCAAATTTGGAAAACTCAGCAGTGGCCACAGGACTGGAAAAGGTCAGTTTTCATTCCAATCCCAAAAAAAGGAAATGCCAAAGAATGCTCAAACTACCCGCACAGTTGCACTCATCTCACACGCTAGTAAAGTAATGCTCAAAATTTTCCAAGCCAGGCTTCAGCAATACGTGAACCATGAACTTCCAGATGTTCAAGCTGATTTTAGAAAAGGCAGAGGAACCAGAGATCAAATTGCCAACATCCGCTGGATCATGGAAAAAGCAAGAGAGTTCCAGAAAAACATCTATTTCTGCTTTATTGACTATGCCAAAGCCTTTGACTATGTGGATCACAATAAACTGTGGAAAATTCTGAAAGACATGGGAATACCAGACCACCTGACCTGTCTCTTGAGAAACATATATGCAGGTCAGGAAGCAATAGTTAGGACTGGACATGGAACAACAGACTGGTTCAAAATAGAAAAAGGAGCACATCAAGGCTGTATATTGTCACCCTGCTTATTTAACTTATATGCAGAGTGCATCATGAGAAACACTGGGCTTGGATGAAGCACAAGCTGGAATCAAGATTGCCGGGAGAAATATCAATAACCTCAGATATGCAGATGACACCACCCTTATGGCAGAAAGTGAAGAGGAACTAAAAAGCCTCTTGATGAAAGTGAAAGAGGAGAGTGAAAATTTGGCTTAAAGCTTAACATTCAGAAAACGAAGATCATGGCATCTGGTCCCATCACTTCATGGGAAATAGATGGGGAAACAGTTGAAACAGTGGCTGACTTTATTTTCTCAGGCTCCAAAATCACTGCAGATGATGATTGCAGCCATGAAATTAAAAGACGCTTACTCCTTGGAAGGAAAGTTATGACCAACCTAGATAGCATATTCAAAAGCAGAGACATTACTTTGCCAACAAAGGTCTGTCTAGTCAAGGCTATGGTTTTTCCAGTAGTCATGTATGGATTTGAGAGTTGGACTATAAAGAAAGCTGAGTGCTGAAGAATTGGTGCTTTTGAACTGTGGTGTTGGAGAAGACTCTTGAGAGTCCCTTGGACTGCAAGGAGATCCAACCAGTCCATCCTAAAGGAGATCAGTCCTGAATATTCATTGGAAGGACTGATGCTGAAGCTGAAACTCCAGTACTTTGGCCACCTGATGTGAAGAGCTGACTCATTTGAAAAGACCTTGATGCTGGGAAAGATTGAAGGCAGGAGGAGAAGGGGATGACAGAGGATGAGATGGTTGGATGGCATCACTGACTCAACAGACATGAGTTTGGGTAGGCTCCAGGAGTTGGTGATGGACAGGGAGGCCTGGCGTGCTGAAGTTCATGGCCTCGCAAAGAGTCGGGCACAACTGAGCTACTGAACTGAACTGAATTGGACCTTCCCTATCCCCTCATTCTATCACTAGAGACCCAGAAGAGACTCAGAATGTACCTATTCTTCCTGTTAAAGAGGGAATTAATAGGTGTTAAAGTGAATTTTTTTTAAGAATAGAAGAATATTTTAAAAGAGAGTGGGGAAAGGAACAATTATTTAAAGAAGGTATCTTTTGTTTCCCACAGGAACACAATATTATCAAAAATATTTTCTTTATAATTAACATATTATCCAGAAGTCTTTATTCTGGGATACACATTTGGGCTTTAGGGGTAGAAGAATGACCCAAAGTGTGTACGGTTTGTGTGTGTGTGTCCCCATGCTTGCAAATTTCTGGACAGTAAGTCCATAGTTTAGATGATATTTTCAAGGGATCAATGTATCACACCCCCACTGCATACTTTTTTAAATCGCCTCCTCCCCACATTGTATTCCCAGGCCTTCAGACATCAACCCTGCACAAATTTTGACCAGTCTTTTACTTGTACAACTTGAAAACACTTCAGCTCGGGTCACAGCCTTCACTCCTCTTAGTCTACCCTGGGCCTCTCAAATACCACCCATTTGGCATTCAGACCCCCAGGTCATCACTGACCAACAAGTGGTAAGAACCAATACAGCAGTGCTTCCCTCTTTCATTCCCCAAAGAAAAAAATCTGATTTCCATTTCATAGGGTTTCTAAGGCCTCAAACAGGAAACAGACTCAAAACAGATTTTGGAGTCACTGTTCTCTCCTTCCTTGCTTCCTTACTTTCCAAAATAATCTGTTGCCACACAAACCCAAGCTAGGACTGCCAGTGACTTAAAAAGAACAAGATCCACTCTTCAAGTACCAATAGAGTTTCCCACTTGAGAGTTCCATTGTCCATATCTTCCCTTTGCTGAGGCTGATGACCACAGTGTTTGAATTTTCATGCATAGGGTACCCTTGTGATCTTCTAGGGGCACCCCATTTCTCACACAGCTGTGGGGCTCTTTGTTTATGTAGAGTCTGAAATGAATTTTCTCTCCAAGTAGCACTGTCATGCACCATGGAGTCTGGCTTGTTCTGGTTAACCAGTGCCCAGGACCCTTTCTTTGCCCTGCTTCTCTATTCCTAGGCTCTAGCCATTTGTCACTGCTTTCTTTTTCTATAATACTTGTTAAAGTCTTTATTGCATTTGTTACAACATTGCTCCTGTTTGGGGTTTTTGACCCCGAGACACGTGGGATCTTAACTCCCTGACCAGGGGTCAAACTCGTACCCTTGCATTGGAAGGCAAAATCTTAACCACTGGACCACCAGGAAAGTCTACCCTGCTTTCTGAAATATGTATGCTCCAGTATGTGGTGGGTAAGATTGTAAGATGAGATCCAGTGACCCATACCCTTGTATGAAGCTCTCCCTTTTGAGTTTCAGCAGGACCTGTGAATATGATGGGATAGCCTTGCCTTGATGATATTAGGTAGTGAAGGTGAAGGGATTTTACTGATGTAAAGAGAGATCCCTAAGCAGGTGACTTTGAGTTAATCAAAGGGACAACTTTAGGTGAGCCTGACTTAATCAGGTGAACTCTTTAAAAGAGGGTTTAGGGCTCTCCTGAGCTCAGAGATTTCCATATTCTGTTCTCGAAGAAGCAAGTTGCCATGAGTTTCTGTAGCTGCAAGGAAATGAATTCTGCCAAGAACCATGTGAGTTTGCAAGAGGACTTGCACCTCAGACCAACCTGCAGCCCCAGCTGACAGTTTCATTGCAGCCTGATGAGTCTCTGAGTAAAGGATCCCATTAGGCTGTGTCCAGACTCTGACTCACAGAAACTGTGAGAAAGTAAACGTATGTTGTTTTAAGTTGTTAAGCTCAAGGCAATCCATTACACAGCATAAAAACTAGCGCATGGCACTCGTCACATAACTTTAGTTTACACCAATGCTTGCTTGGCCTCCCTTGTGGCTCAGCTGGTAAAGAATCTGCCTGCAATGCGGGAGACCTGGGTTGGAAAGAGCTCCTGGAGAAGGGAAAGGCTAACCACCCCAGTATTCTGGCCTGGAGAATTCCATGGACTGTATAGCCCACGGGGTCGCAAAGAGTCGGACATGCCTGAGCGACTTTAACTTCAATGCTTCCTTGATACCTAAATGGGAGTGACTATGTTCTTTCCATCTTGGTTTCACCAGTGTCTAGCAAAATGCCTTGTGTAGAGTAAATATTTAATAAAATTAACTGACGGATTGTTGTTGCTCAGTCACTAAGTTGTGTCGGACTCTTTGAGACCCCATGGACAGCAGCACAGCAAGGTTCCCTGACCCTCATCATCTCCCAGAGTTTGCTTAAACTCCAGTACGTTAAGTCAGTGATATCCAACCATCTCATCCTCTGTTGCCCACTTCTCCTCCTGCCCTCAATCTTTCCCAGCATCAGGGTCTTTTCCAATGAGTTGGCTCTTCACAACAGGTGGCCTAAGTACTGGAGTTTCAGCTTCAGCATCAGTCCTTCCAATGAATACTCATTTCCTTTAGGATTGACTGATTTGATCTCCTTGAAGTCCAAGGGACTCTCAAGAGTCTTTTCCAGCACCATAATTCAAAAACATCAATTCTTCAGTACAGTGTTCTTTGTGGTCCAACTCCCACATCCATACATGACTAAAGGAACAACCATAGCTTTGAACATACAAACCTTTGTCAGCAAAGTGATGTTTCTGCTTTTTAATACACTGTCTAGGTTTGTCATAGCTTTTCTTCTAAGGAGCAAGTGTCTTTTAATTTTGCGGCTGCAGTCACCGTCCGTAGTGATTTTGGAGCCTAAGAAAATAAAATTTGTCATTGTTTCCATTTTCTCCCCATCTATTTGCCATGAAGTGATAGGACCAGATGTTATTATCTTAGTTTTTTGAATGCTGAGTTTTAAGCTAGATTTTTCTTTCACTCTAATCTTTCACCCTCTTCATGAAGCTCTTTAGCTCTTCACTTTCTGTCCGCCATTAGAGTGGTATCATCTGCGGATCTGTGGTTGTTGGTATTTCTCCAAGCAATTTTAATATTCAGAAAATTTAAAGCCTAAAAATATACTTTTGACCTTTGAAATACTGATATAAACTCTTGGAAATTTTAAACCTCAATGTGTCTTGGCAAAATGCTTTCAGTTTTTTAAAAAAATTCTCTTCTATACATATCTTTGAGCTTCACTCATATTTCCCATGGCAAATGAAGGTTCCAGATCTTCGGGAACCTTGACAATTTTTAAAAAAATCCCTAGGCTACACTTTGCTTCTACAGCATTCTTCACCAAAATTATGGAGAGATCTTCACTGAAAGCCATGCATCGGGCTGAGCTTGCCAATTTGGTATCAGATGCTCAAATGGAAAGCTGAAGGAAATGTAACTCTTGAAAGTCAATTTCATCATCTTAGAGAAGGGGGAGAACAGTTAACAGATACAAGTCTGCCATGCTGAATTTTTCAGATGTTAATGTTTAATGCTTAATTTCTCTGTATAGCTCAGGAACCATCGAATGAATTAATATTTCTAACGTACCTAGAGGTAATTTGGTTACAGATGTTAGAAAAATGCAAAAATCTGAGCCTCTAATAAGATGATTGCTGACATTTCTAAAAAAAAATGGAGAGTGTTATATAAGAACAGTCATCAAATGAGAGTACAGAAATTTTAAAAAGATATTACAAATGTGACTTTACATCGAGAGACTTTTTAAGTTCTTCAAAATTAATGTTGGACATAGGTTAAATGTTTTGTATCTGTTTCTCTTACTTGAAGAGGGGAGAACTGAAGATTAATCTAATTGTACAGATAATGGAAAAGAGAATAAATAAAGCATCCTTTTAATAAATACTTTGAGATCAAGCCCAGAAACTAGACCCTTGGATATAAAAAGTTCCATGTTTGATCCTTATTTAATTTTAATGACTACATTTAAATTACACTTTGATAAATTAAAGTGGCTATAATTATAGCATTAACTACTTAGAAAATAATTATCTGTTTTGAAGGCTTGTCATTATAGTTCTGTTGAAGCCTCAACCTCCTGGGCATGAGTGTAATACTGAAATCAGAGGTAAAATTCTCAAAAGACAAAAAATAGCGATTTTGTAAGTGAGAGATAAAAAGTTATTACAGGCTAACCCGTTCTCATGTCAGTTTCTTAAATGTGAAAAATATCCAATGAACCCATTAAATACATTTTGACAGACTAACAGCAGGAGGCTTGTTGACCTCTCACCTCATATTGATTTCCCCTTCAGTCGTTTTCCTTGGTGATTTCCACTTTTCCTGCATATATTTTGCCTCCCAGTTCACTCTCCACATGCCACGTCTGTAATCATTTGCAGTGGAAACCCACACAGAGCCTCGAGCTGCACCAGCACTTCAGGAGAACCTTGAAAACAGAGCAGCCACATTGCTCACCTCTATCAATAAGTTCCTCCATCGGCAAATATGTCTATAAAATGAAGATAGCTTAGACATCTCAATAATGCTGCTGAGCAGATAAACACCTGGGTGAGTCAAAATGGTCATTAATTATTATTTATTCATATGCTCATCAACTCCACTAGCCTTGATTAATGGACCACTCTGATACCATGACACCAAAATGGAGATGCAAGAAATAAATAGGAAGTGCAGGGCAGCCCTTTCTCAGTCTAGTTGTTGAAAAATCCTACATATAAGGACCACCTAGGGACAAAAAAATCACACAGCAAGATCCTCTATGACCCACCTTCCAGAATAATGAAAATAAAACCAAAAATAAACAAATGGAACCTAATCAAACTTAAAAGCTTTTGCACAATGAAGGAAACTATAAGCAAGGTGAAAAGATAGTGCACAGAATGTAGAAAATAATGGCAAATGAAACAACTGACAAAGAATTCATCTCCAGAATATACAAGCAGCTCATGCAGCTCAATACCAGAAAAACAAACAACCCAATCAAAAAGTGGGCAAAAGACCAGACAGGCATTTCTTCAAAGAAGACATACAGATGGCTAATGAACACATGAAAAGATGCTCAACATCACTCATTATTAGAAAAATGCAAATCAAAACCACAATGAGGTATCATCTCACAACTGTCAGAATGGCCATCATCAAGAAGTCTACAAACAATAAATGCTGGAGAGGGTGTGGAGAAAAGGAAATCTTCTTACGCTGTTGGTAGGAATGCAAACTGGTACAGCCACTATGGAGAACAGTGTGGAGATTTCTTAAAAACTTGGAATAGAACTGCCATACGACCCAGCAATCCCACTGCTGGGCATATACCCCAAGGAAACCAGAACTGAAAGACACACATATAGCCCAATATTCATTGCAGCACTATTCACAATAGCTAGGACATGGAAACAACCTGTCCTTCCGTAGATGAACGGATAAGGAAGTTTTGGTACATATACACAATGGAATATTACTCAGCTCTAAAAATGAATGCATCTGAGTCAGCTCTAACTGGAGCCTATTATACAGAGTGAAGTAAGTCAGAAAGAGAAAGACAAATACTGTATATTAACACATATATATGGAATTTAGAAAGACGGTATTGATGATCCTATATGCAGGGAAGCAAGGGGGACACAGACATAAAAACAGACTTTTGGACTCAGTGGGAGAAGGCAAGGGTGGGATGATTTGAGAGAATAGTATTGAAACATGTACATTATCATATGTAAAATAGATGACTAGTGCAAGTTCGATGCATGAAACAGGGCACCCAAAGCCAGTGCTCTGGGGCAACCCAGAGGGATATAGTTCAGAGGGAGTTGGGAAGGCTGTTCAGGCTTGGGGTGGCACATGTATACCTGTGGCTGATTAATGTTGATTATGGCAAAAACCATCACAATATTGTAAAGTAATTAACATCCAATTAAAATAAATTAATTTTAAAAATTAAAAAAAAAAGCAATCAGGACAGCTTTTATAAATGCCAGGGAACTGTAAAAAAATCTGTGTGAACTAATATTACTCTGAAGGAGTCAAGGAGCAAACGAGAAGAGTCTAGAGTTGTTCTGACTTTGACTTCAGAAAAAGCATGCTTAGGTGTCAAGTCTGTTGGCAATAAGGAGTGGTTGGCATGTGAACAATGAGTGTTACCAGATGGAGTCAGACCCGGTAAGGCTGCAACTCAAGCCACAGGGAAAGGTGGAGGCAGGAAGATGCATGTGAAGTTTAAGTGCTTTAAAATTATCTGTATCTGTTACTACAAACAAGAGGGCATCTTCAAAAGGAGGGTAGGTCAAAATGAAATATGTTGGGCACTTACAAAAATAAAGTTTAAAATTTGCCCCCTTGTTAGTTTCTGTGTTATCTGGTGTTTCTGGTCATGCACCTTTGAAGGTCTTCAACATAGAGCTCTGGTTTCCTCCAGGCACTGATTTTGAAACAAGACTCATGGCTCTCTCTACCTCCACAAAAGCAAATTGCTCCATGTAGCATTAATGAGTGTTATAGGTTTGGCTGAAGGTTTATTTTGGAGAAGTGCATTACATGTTTACATCAAAAGAAACTAATACAATTCCTGAGGCTTTTCTGTACATTGCTAAGTCCTTTCTTGACTACCACTCACAGAAAGGGTAGCCTTTCTCCCCCCTTTTCACTCTTACAATGTTAAAGCTGCCATAGGTCCGGCGCATGGGTCTTCTCCCAGCTTCTCTCTGCTTTCTGTCCTCTTTTTATACAGGGCGGAGCCTTAGCTCCGATTCAGCTGTAGGCTGTCATGCCAACCTGCCTTATGTACTGCTGAGTAAAGAACTTCCTACTTTCTGAGTCCACGGGAGATATACATTAAAGATAATGTTGCCCAAATATTCTCTTGTCACCTAAAGTTTAGAATCTTGGAGGGAGTGCAGTAATTTAGCCTTAATACAGGAAAAAAAAAAAATGAAAAGTAGTTTATATATTCTCAAGCAATTCCCTTTCCCATTTATTCAATACCCCAAAGTCTTCCTCTTCTTCCCAGATCCCATTATGGAATGATATTTGTGTTCTCCTCAAAATTCATTGACTTCCCTGGTGGCTCAGACAGTAGAGTGCCTGTCTACAATGCAGGAGACCCGGGTTCGATCCCTGGGTCGGGAAGATCCCCTGGAGAAGGAAATGGCAATCCACTCCAGTACTATTGCCTGGAAAATCCCATGGACAGAGGAGCCTGGTAGGCTACAGTCCATGGGGTCGCAAAGAGTCAGACACGACTGAGTGACTTCACTTTCACTTTCAAAATTCATACCTCAAAGCCCTAACCCCCAATAAGACAGTATTTGGAGATGGGGACTGTAAAGAAGTGACAAAGGCTAAATGAGGTCATAAGGGTAGGTCTAATCCCATAGAGCTGACACCATGATAAGAGGAAGAGACACAAGAGCCCCCCACCCCCACCCCTCAATCTCAGGAGGACACAGCAAGCAGGTGGCTGGCCATCTGCAAGTCAAGAACTCTTGCCAGAAATCAAACTGGCTGGCACCTTGATCATGAACTCCCAGTCCCCAGAACTGTGAGAAAATACATTCCAGTTGTTTAAACCACCCAGTTGATGGTATTTTATTATGACAGCTATATTAGATTAATACAACCTTGTATTCCAGAATCTCTCCATTCACCCTTAACAGATCATTTTGCTTCCAGCATCACTGAGAAAATTGAAGTCCTTAAGTATTAATGCCTTCAGCTTCTTCCTATACTACCTACAAACATCTCCATTTCTTCCTATTCTTTCCTGCTTCTCCTGTCTTAGTGGACTTGCTTACAGGATGTCTGCTCAAGGCTTTTTCCTTTACTCCATGTGGGATCCACCCCTCTTGCATCCTAGGAGGTGATAGCATCTCCCTGCCTTAGGGCTCTTATATACAGGCCACACCTTAAATAAAACCTAAACTCCTTACTGCAGACTACGAGGTTCCGTTCATCTAACCCCATGTTCATCTCTCTTCAAACACTATGTAGTTTCTGAATCATTATGACTTCTTTCTATTTCCCAGTCACACCAAGCTCACATCCTGGGTTCGATCCCTGATCAGGGAACAAATCTCACACGCTGCAACTAAAAGGTTCCACGTGCTGCAATTAAGACCTGGCATGGCCAAATAAATAAATAAAATGTTAAAAAGAAAGAAAGGAACACTTAGAATGCTTTTCCCCAAAGCATCCCTGGCTAGCTCCTGTTCTCATTCAAATTTCAGCTCAAATGTCAGTTCTTAGAAAGGATTTTTCTGAATGCCCAATATAAAGCCATTCTACAACAAGAAAAATTACAGAAATGAGACCCTCCTGTCTCTAACATATCATTAGTTAACATTATTCTGTTTATGGTGTCTATTCTCCTTGTCCGTTGGGTGTCTTTTCTCTACACGATGTAATCGCCATGAGAACAGGGACCTTGACTCATGTTTCACTTCTGTGTCCCTTAAGGTCTTCAGACAATGTGTGATGTGCAGTATCAATTCTAAACATCACTGTTGAACTCACCATCTCCTCTCTCCCGTAATCCCAGGAGATCATCTCTGTAGCTAGTTTTCCTCAGCATTAAACCATACTTAACTATTTTCCATCCTAAGAGCAGAAGCTCCCACTTGAGGTACATCTCCCATTGGTTACTTACCAGTCTATTTCCTTTCCTTCAAAGCTGCACATGCTTTCCTAACGAGGAAGTTAAACCTTCTAGTCCCACCTCTCCCCTCCCTTTCCCTCTTCCCTCTACAATAATTTAACTTTGTGACCCATCCACCCACTCCACTGCCTTTTCCTGAGATGATAAGTGACAACCAGACTGTCGAATTCAGTAGACGCTATTCTCTCCTCTTACTTGACCAGCTGTGATTTGCATGTGGTTGGCTGTCCCCTTTTTCCTGAAATTCCCTCGTTCAATTTTCATGAAGCTACATTCTCCTAGAACTTCCTTTTTCACCTCCTCTTTATTGATTTGTCTTCTCCTTCATAGGGGCTTCCCTGGTAGCTCAGATGGTCAAGAATCTACCTGCAATGTGGGAGACCTGGGTTCAATCCCTAGGTTGGGAAGATCCTCTGAAGAAGGGAAAGACTACCCACTCTAGTATTCTTGCCTGGAGAGTTTCACGGACAGAGGAGCCTGGAAGGCTACAGTCCATGGGGTCGCAAAGAATCAGACACACGAGCAATGAACACTTCACTTTTCCTATATGGTTTCTCTTCCTTCACACTCCTTAGGGCTTGCAGCTCTAGTCTTCCAGGGGCCCATCAGGAAGTGCTCAGATGTGAAGGAGCTACAGGTAATTAATGGGGAGGGGTACAGCAGACTCTAGGGAGTGCAGAATGCTTCCTGTTGCTTGCAGAAGGCACTCAAATCCAAGATTTTTTAAATGCTGTACTAGCCCAACAAACTCTATCTGTGGACAAATGGAGAGCACTTATTTGTAGTCTGCACATCAAGTGCTGCTGTTTCTTGGGGCTTTTCCCTGTGTGCAAGCTCAGTCGTTTCAGTCATGTCCGACTCTTTGTGACACTCTGGGCTGTAGCCCACCAGGCTCCTCTGTCCATCAGATTCTCCAGGCAAGAATACCGGAGTGGGTTGCCATGCCCTTCTCTAGGGGATCTTTTTGACCCAGGGATGGAACTTGCATCTCTTGCATCTCCTGCATTGCCAGGCAGGTTCTTTGCCACTTAGTGCCTCTGGGGGGGGGGGGGGGTTTCCCTGGGCCTCTGCTTTCTACTGCATATACTCTAATTAAGTAGCATCAGTCACATCTACAGTCCTAACTACCATGGATGTTTCCCTGATTCTGAGTTTCTATTTCACCAGTCCTGTATAGCACAGAGATTAAGACACTGGTACAGAGTCAGACAGATTTGAATTTGAGTCCCTTCTCAGTCATTTGTCAGTTCTCTGATCTCAGGAAAAACAGTTCACTCTCTGAGCCTCAGTCTTCTTATATGTAAAATGAGGATGGTAATAATACTCATTCTTATGAGTCTTTTCTTTTTCTATTTATATTTCTTTTCTAAAATGTATTTGTTTTTAATCAAAGGATAATTGCTTTGCAATATTGTGTTGGTTTCTGCCACACAGCAACATGAATCAGCCATAGGTGTACATATCTCCCTTTCCTCTTGAATCTCCCTTCCACCTCCCTCCGCATCCCACCCCTCTAGTTGTTACAGAGCCCTGGTTTGAGTTCCCTGAGATATAGCAAATTCCCACTGGCTATCTATTTTACCTATGGTGGTATATATGTCTTCATGCTACTCAGTCACTCTTATGAGTCTTTTTTTGAAAATATTTATTCATTTATTTACTTATTTATTTGACTGTATCAGGTCTTAGCTGTGGCACTCAGGATCTTTAGTTGTGACACATAGGCTCAATATTTGGGCGCTCGGGCTTAGTTTCTTTGCAGCAAGTGGAATCTTAATCCCCTGATCAGGGATGGAACTTGCATCCCCTGCATTGCAAGGCAGATTCTTAACCCCTGGAGTGTGTGCTTAGTCACTCAATCATCTCCAACTCTTTGTGACCCTATAGACTATAGCCTGCCAGGCTCCTTTGTGCATGGAGATTCTCCAGGTAAGAATACTGGAGTGGGTTTCCATGCCCTCCTCCAGGGGATCGTCCCAACCCAGGGATCAAACCTAGTTCTCTGGGATTGCAGGTGGAATCTTTACCATCTGAGCCACCAGGAAAGTCCTTAGCCACTGGACTACCAGGGAAGTCCCTATAAGAGTCTTTGCATTAAAATGATGTGAGTAAAATGTTAGGTATGGTGTCTGGCACGTAGTAAGTATTCCATGAAAATTAGCCCTTTGGTTGAACATCTCAATGGGAAAGCGCAAAAGACATCCCAGCGTTAACCCTGTTCAGTTGAAGTAATCATTGTTCCTTCACAACTTGATCCTGTGTTACAAGCACCACCTTTTTCACAGGGGCTAAGACCAGAAGCCAGGAATCAGACTCCTTCTTCTCTGCCTTCACCCTACTCCACTGATACACTCTACAGTCTCCAGGAGGCCCAGACCTTTGGTCTCTATTTTGTCCTATTGGGCTTCCCTGGTGGCTCAGCTGGTAAAGAACCACCTGCAATGCAGGAGACCTGGGCTGGATCCCTGGGTTGGGAAGGTCCCCTGGAGAAGGGAACGGCTACCCACTCCAGTATTCTGGCCTAGAGAATTCCATGGACTGTATAGTCCATGGGGTCGGAAAGAGTCAAACACCACTAAGTGACTTTCACTTTCACCTTTCACTTTGTGTTATTGAGCCAATATCCTTTCCTTCAATTCCACCCATGTCTTCATCCACCTGTTACAATTTCTCTTTTGGATTGTTCCCATGGCCTCTTAAGTGAACCCTCAGCTTCATATCTTGACCTTCTTCAATCTGTTCATTTTGTCAAAATAATCTTTCTAAAATGAAAGTTTAATTATGTCACTCCTCTGCTTGGAAACATTTGGAGTCTCTCTCCTGCCTAAGTAATAAATAATGAATTTCTGATACAACTTTTGCCTTCATTTGAAGCATGACTTTCCATTGTTCTTCAGCCTGAACTCTTTACTCTAGCTGTTTCCAAGGACTTTGACCTCTTTGTAATAAGTTTCAGTCTTTCAAGGATGCCCTTCCTGTCTCTCTAGCGAGCTAATCTCTTACCGATCTCAGTTCAAGCAGAAGTGCTTTTGGACACCTTTCCTAGTGTGCCCTCCTGATCTCCCCTTGAGCATGCCTAGTGAGTAGGTCTGCTTCAATTGTGGTAGATTTGGAAACAGAGGGCAAAGCTAACAAGCTAACACGATTTGAAGAGAAAATAAGGCTAACAACCTTACCTAAGAGAAGTACTATTCTTTCATGGTGAGGGAGAGCAAGAGAAATGAAATCAGTGAATAGTATGCAAGTAAGAAGGGAATTTCCAGGTAATTCTCTAGTAGTAAAGAACACAACTGCCAATGCAGGGAATGTAAGAGACCCAAGTTCTATCCCCAGGTCAGGAAGGTCCCCTGGAGGAGGGCATGGCAACCCACTATGGTATTCTTGCTGAGAGAATCCCATGGACAGAGGAGCCTGGCAGGCTACAGCCCATGGAATCGTGAAGGTTTGAATGCAACTGAAACAACTCAGCACGTCTTGGCACAAGAAGGGAAATCTAACTAGATGATTTTATTTTTAAATTTTTTTATTGGAGTACAATTGCTTTATAATGTTTTGCTAGCTTCTGCTGTATAAGGAAGTGAATCAGCTATATGTAAACATATATCTCCTCCCTCTTAAGATTCCTCCCCCATCCCACCCCTCTAGATAATCACAGAGCACCAAGCTGAACTCCCTGTGCTATACACTTGTTATTTGGAAAAATACAGGAAGAGTACAATTTTCAAGTTAATGTTCACATGCTTTGTCTAATCATATCTGAATAAAAATGATGTATTAGCTTGAGATGTAGACCCTTATCAGTGACCCACTTTGTTGCTTCACAGTATCTCAAGTTTGCCTGGGAACTGAGGAAAGATTATCAGAGTAAGTTGTAAGAGAAATTTTAGTTCAGTTCAGTCGCTCAGTTGTGTCCAACCTTTTGCAACCCCATGGACTGCAACACACCAGGCCTCCCTGTCCATCACCAACTCCAGGAGTTTACTCAAACTCATGTCCATCACATCAGTGATGCCATCCAACCACCTCACCCTCTCTTGTCCCCTTCTCCTCCTGCCTTCAATCTTTCCCAGCATAAGTGTCTTTTCAAATGAGTCAGCTCTTCACATCAGGTGGCCAAAGTATTGAAGTTTCAGCTTCAGCATCAGTCCTTCCAATGAATATTCAGGACTGATCTCCTTTAGGATGGACTGGTTGGATCTCCTTGTAGTCCAAGGGATTCTCAAGAGTCTTCTCCAACACCACAGTTCAAAAGCATCAATTCTTTGGTGCTCAGCTTTCTTTATAGCCCAACTCTCACATCCACAATAAGAATTTGAAAGTGTTGGCTAGCTCAATTATTTCGATTAGTTAAAATCTTTTTGCATTAAAAAACAAACTGAAATCTATGAAATGAGTAAAAATACATACTTCCATTTTAATACTGAAGATGGATTACACTCAGCTGTATGATTAAAAAGGTATGTTTAAACCTTCTTCAAAGTTTCTCATGAGTTTAAACAAGTTATTATCACATCTATAAAATTTCAGGTATACATTTTGCTGTGATACATATATTTATGGATGTATTCAGAATTAAAACATATCCACTCTTACATATATTTATATGAATACAAAACACATAACATTTTACCATTTTTCTGTATTTTAGGAACATGTTATGCCTACTAGTGCAATGTTTCTTAAACTACGGGTCTCCATCCATTCACTGGTAGCTCAAAAAAGCTTAGTGAGTTTGGACTCAAATTGTAAAAAAAAAAAAAAACAAAACATTAATATAGAATAGAATAGAAAATATTCAAGTGACACATGTTTAAGGGAAGTAATGTCTTCATAAATATGGATCGTGGGATTTCCCTGGTGATCCAGTGGTTAAGATCTGCCTGTCAATGCAGAGGATGCAGGAAGATTCCGCATGCCCCAGGGCAATTAAGCCTGTGTTCCACAACTGCTGAGCCTATATGCAGCAACTGCTGAAGCCTGTCCATCCTAAAGCCTGTGCTCCACAACAAGAGAAGCCTCCGCAAGGAGAAGCCCATGTGCCACAGCAAGAGAGTAGCCCCTGCTCATCGCAACTAGAGAAAACAAGAGTGAAGACCCCATGCAACCAAATATTAATTAATTAATCATAAATGTGGGATGTGGTCAATGTGCTTGAAGAACACCTTCTTGGAGAGATTCAGGGAGAGAGGAGATTTAGAGATCTGGCCTCTGAGGCCTCCTAGTTCCGACCCAGGGTTGAAAGCTGTTCAGAAATAGCCGGTCCCTGTCAAGTCCACATACAAGGACACCATCAGTAACATTACAGCACTCCCCCACTTTCATCTGGGGGCGCAACCTTCCCAGCATCACAGCACAGTACAAAAGCGGGCATACAAGCAAAGGGAACCTGACTCTCCTGAAAAACCAGAGTACTTTTGACCACTTGGCAATGAGAACCTACAATTGTTTGCTTTCTTCTCTCCTCTAGTTGCTAGCAGGTAAGACTTTAGCTCAGCACACTTTTCGTTTTTCCACAACCATCAGCTTCCTTTTCATTGCCCTGATGGCTCTCACGGCTTTTCTTTCGTCCAAACACAACACCTTACTTACTCCCTGGTTGTTGTGTCTTCACTTAGTTTTTAGGCCTATAATTGTATTATTAAAAAAAAAAAAAATTAGTCTCTCAGCCGTGTCCAACTCTTTGCAACCCCATGGACTTTAGCCCTCCATGTTCTTCTGGCCATAGGCTTCTCCAGGGAAGAATATTTGAGAGGGTTGCCATTCCCTTCTCCGAAAGATCCCTTCTCTTTCTGACCCAGGGGTCAAACCCAAGTCTCCTGGCAAAGATTCTTTGCATCATAAGCTCCTAAAACCCTTTCTGGTGCTGCTGCTGCTGCTAAGTCACTCCAGTCGTGTCCTACTCTGTGTGACCCCATAAACGGCAGCCCACTAGGCTCCTCTGTCCCTGGGATTCTCCAGGCAAGAATACTGGAGTGGGTTGCCACTTCCTTCTCCAGAAACCCTTTCTGGAGGTTAATATTTCTAAAAAAAACTTGTGAGATGGAGGCATCCTCTTTACCTTTGATTTATCAGCTATTTGGCAAGCCGTGAAAATAACCATATATAAAAAAATTAAAATATCTTATCATTAAGGATGATTTGCAGTAAAATAGGTGCAAGATTATAGCCATGGGAAGAATATGTGCTTCTTTTATCTACTCACATTTCAGCTGGTGTAATTACATTACAATTGCCAAAGACTTGGACCATTTTCATGGAAAGAACTGTCAAAAAGAGAAAGTTGATTTTTCTCCCAATGCTGTACTAGAGGGTCTGTCTTGTCTACCGCTCTGGGATGGTGACTAAGTAAAAGCTGAATCAATTACTTTTATTTGCTTTTAATTTTTTAAAAAAACTTATAATGCATCTCTCATGAAAATTCTCAGATGCGATGGCTGTGAGAGTTGCAGATTACCATGTGATCCTCATGGATGTTAGACTGACATACATGGTAAGGAACCTGGGGATCCCCTTCAGGTTTATAACAGTGATTTGGAATGTGAACTTATTATACGGAATCATAAATCACAGGGCATGTTTACCAGACTATCAAATACTCCTCCTCCTCTACACCAGGCCTTCATGAAAATGACTACCAGGCCTGAAATCAACACATCATAATGGAAATAATCAAAGTGGATATTCCCAGATTTGTATTCTAATCAGAAGACCATAGAATCTGAGCCTGCCCTAAGGGGTTTGTCAAGGCACTATCTCAACAGATAATCTTTGTCCAGTTTTTAATTAAGATTGTTAATTATGCAGAATAGTACCCCTTCCCTATTTTTTAAAAAATAATATAAATGATTAGATGCTATTTTGAGACCACCATCTCATGACCTGTCTGAGACAGAGGCTTGAGAACATTAATCTACGTGGAAATAATTAGATTCCAATTGCTTCTGTAGCAGTGGCTTTGGTTTTGAAAAATAATCAAAGAAATGTCAAAACGAGACCATGTAAAAAGTAATCATTACTACAATTACTCATCAGGATAGAATGAGAACCTGGAGCTTCTTTTCTGTTGACTCTCTTGCAGAAAGGGAAGTTGCCTTTGTTTGTTCCAAAGCACCTACATATTTATTTCCAAGCCTTTTCAACAGAAGAGAGGAATGGAGTTGACGAATTCTAAGCGATTTAAGGCAGACATGATTTTAATATCACTGCAGGCACAATTGATCTGATTACAGGATATATAATCTCCCCCTTCACAGTGTCCCACAGGGGCCAAAGGGACAGAGCGGTTTACCTCATGAAGTCAACTGAGTATGGTGACATCTGGGGGATAAAAGGTCAGGGAGCATTTTGCCACTTCAAGTAGAGCTGTCAGACTTAGTAAATCAAAACACAGGATGCTGGCTAAATTCAAACTTCAGACAGCGCATCAGTGAAGAGTATTTTAGTATACTGCTGCTGCTAAGTCGCTTCAGTCGTGTCCAACTCTCTGCGACCCCATAGACAGCAGCCCACCAAGCTCCCCCATCCCTGGGATTCTCCAGGCAAGAACACTGGAGTGGGTTGCCATTTCCTTCTCCAGTGCATAAAAGTGAAAAATCAAAGTGAAGTCGCTGAGTCGTGTCCGAATCCTAGCGATCCCTTGGACTGCAGCCTACCAGTCTCCTCCGTCCATGGGATGTTCCAGGCAAGAGTACTGGAGTGGGGTGCCATTGCCTTCTAGTATGTCCCAAATATTGCTGTTTATTAAACACTATTTTTTGCTGATCTAAAATTGTAGTTTAACCAAAACATCCTACATTTTTTCTGGCAATCCTGTTTCAAGAAGTGAGTATAGTTCCTATCAAGTTATTAACCACAGTAGACTTTTTTAGTCTGATGTAAATTACTATGTAAAATATTTCAGGTTGCCGGAGTATATGCCATCAAAATACGACCATACATGGGGTGCACACACAGGCACAGGTGCACAGATGCACACTCACCTTACCACCGGCAGAGTGATTTCATAGAGGAAAGGAATTTCTTTGACTTGCGTCTGTAACTGTTCATGTATTCCAAGTATTGATAGTCAGTCCCTGATAAGGTAGTTCCAAAGGGATGGTAGTTCAGGGAAGTCAGTTCTGGGAAACACTGATGCTTTTTGTTTCAAGATCATTTTTGTGAGACAAACTGTGGTGTCAACTCATGCTCTATATTCTATTATAAACACCAGTATAATCTAAAAATATTCATGTCGATGGTAGTTAAACATGTGTGTATAAGTACGTACAATCATGTGGTCTGGCTTCTTTCATTCAGACTACTAATATATTAAAGTTTCAAATGGCTTGATCCTAGGATGATTGGCATAGGATCATGTTCTTACAGTTACGAGAACTATAAAATTTAACTCTGAAAATGAATTTTTTTCACGTTGGTTTTTTTGTCATGATATAGTGCTTCACAATTTATAGCATCCAAGAACTTTGCATCTGTTCTCTTGGCTCATGCTCTCGGGACCGTGTGAGTTAGATTGTGTTTGCCTTCCTTTTAGAGAAGAGGAAGCTCCAGCTCGGGCTAAGCATTTTGCCTGGGGTCTTTGGATGAAGAGGTGACAGAGGCAACAAAACCCCTCAGGTCCTCTGACCCCAGAGCACTGCTCTTTCTGTTCAGTCAAGTGATGGTCTCAGTAATGAGTCTAAACATTTAAACCTAGGTTATTCTCTGAAAATAGACATTGGAAAAGATATGGGCATCCATTCCAAGTGTCTGACGACAAGAATGCTTGATTCACTGGCACCCACTCCTCAAACTTTATCTCTTTGGACATTTATTTAAGATGCAGGTTACCTGGATACCTGTAGATTTTAAAGGTCATTGATGCGATGGTGACCTCCTTGCTGCCTGCTGTCTGATTACCACGTGCCCTGACCACCTCTGTTGACCTTCTCCCCCAGTCTGCTGTGCTTTGGTACCAATTCTATCCTCATGGGCCTTATGAAAATGCAGTGGCAGGGAATGAAGAAAGCGGGGGCGCATAGGAGGGGGAAGATGTGAGAGCCTGTGCTTTCTTTCTCCTGCCTTTCTCCCTGAGGGAGGCAGCAGTATAAGCCTGCACTGGCCTCAGCCCTCATTTCACTTTCTCAGGACCCTTCTTCCTTTCAGTACAGCTCTTTACTCCAGAAATCTCACTTGGGAAATGTCCAAGATGTTATGAACCTTGGTGGACTTTTTAAAACGTAGATTAATATTGTTTCACTTTACATTCCCCAAGATCCTTCATTAGCCTTTGGGTGGAACTTTGCCTTTGTTGGTAAAGTTTTTAAAACCAAATCAAAAAAGATACTATAGTATAGGTAAAATTTTAGTATCCTATTCCTTGGTTGCTACTGCTGCTAAGTCGCTTCAGTCGTGTCCAACTCTGTGCGACCCTATGGACTGCAGCCTACCAGTCTTCTCCTTCCATGGGATTTTCCAGGCAAGAGTACTGGAGTGGGCTGCCATTGCCTTCTCCTATTTCTTGGTTAGATGTGGCAAAAATCCTTGCATTATTCTCACTCTCCAAATGGTTGTGCTTTCCTTTCAGAGGGAGGTGAGCTGAGGAAAAGCTATTTAATTAACTGCAGATCTGATCATCAGTGGGCAATTTTAGGACATTCTGGAGCAAATATGACTGGTATTGATGATGGATAAGGAGGAAGGCAAGTGGGGGAAAAGAGAGGAGAAGAACCAGCAGTCACTTCAAGAATAACCCCCTGATACATTTTTCAAGCCCATCCCTCAGTTACCCACTCTGTCTTTGCAGGTCTCCACACCTCCCACTGACCATGTCTCTCACCTACAATTTATATCTACTTATTGTTTGCTCTGTGCCAACTGTTGAGCATAGGGTTTGATTTTATCCTAATTAAAAGCTAACAATTTAGCCTATTACTGTTTCAAGGATGATGGCAGATCATAAGAGTTCTAGGTCAGAGTCAAAGGGCTTTATTTCTTATGGCAGAGCAAGCAACACAAGCACCATGCTTGTGTCCTTTTCATTTGTCCCCAAGTCCTGTGGGGGAGATGTAGTCTGAGCCCAGATGGATGCTTAAACCTGCCACTGGTACGTGGTAGGGCAGGAACCCTGGGCATGGGGAACTCCAGAAACTAGCCAATGCTGGGTTCATGCTATGCTATGCTAAGTCACTTCAGTCGTGTCTGACTCTGTGAGACCCCATAGACAGCAGCCCACCAGGCTCCCCCATCCCTGGTATTCTCCAGGCAAGAATACTGGAGTGGGTTGCCATTTCCTTCTCCAATGCATGAAAGTGAAAAGTGAAAGTGAAGTCGCTCAGTCATGTCTGACTCTTAGTGACCCCATGGACTGCAGTCTACCAGGCTCGTCCATCCATGGGATTTTCCAGGCAAGAGTACTGGAGTGGGGTGCCATTGCCTTCTCCGATGCTGGGTTCATAGAATACAATAAATGTTGGGGTTGGGGGGGTGACTACATGCACAAATGGTTACATTGTTACAAGCCTAGTACTATCGTATATTCGAATATGTCCGGGTTTAAAAGGAGTTTGGGAGGAAATGACTTGGGAACTTATGGACCCACAATAGTATTGTAACCATGGGGAGATGTTTTATACACTTTCAACAAAGTTAAGCCTGTTACTTAGGATACAACCCTTTTTACTGGATGAGTAGACTTATTTAAGGAAATGACACTTGCATGAAAAATAAGCCTAGTTGGTTGAAAACGAAAAAGTTCATTAGGTAAGTCACAGTTTGACTTACTTTGATGTGTCTCCTAGAACACATCACTAGCATATTATTGCACATGGGGCACTAGCTAGACTTGGACTTGGACCACCAAGTACTATTCACTGATAAACAAAACCGTGTCACTCACGGAACCACCGTTATTTACGAACTATCTATTTTCAAAGCATTTAACGTGATTTGTTTGCTACTCTTCAGAGCTGTTTTGTCTTAAGAATTTCACAGGGGAATTAATCCTTAAAACTTGTCTATGAACTACGAACAGAAGATTATCAAATTATCACACCTTTGATAAATAGTTACTGTTCCTGACTAAGTTGGTAAGAGATGGGGTAGGTGCAAAGCTCTCCTAGGCACAAAAGTCTCCTGGGTAATCCCCCCGCTCTTTTCCTGACTCCTCTTTCTCTCTCCTCCGGACTCCTGCCAGTCCCTCCCACTCTACCCTTCCTTTTACTCCTGTCTCCTTTTGACTCAGAACCACGCCAGCTTTCTCTTGACCTGGCTTCACCTCCCCACAATTCCCATCTGATTTTCACTTCCTGGACGCTGGACTCCACCTCCATCCTTCTGTTAGTGACTATAATTAGAATTTGGATAATGCTTTCTTTTGTACTGAGAGTAACTGCAAGTTTCAACTACTCATTGGCATGTTCCTTACCTCAGGTGGTACCAGAAATAAGGGGTCAAAATGTACCCTCTCTACGAGAGAGTCCATGGCAGCCGCTCTACTGGCTTTCTCTAAGCTTGCCCCAAAGTGAGATTCTATTTGTTATTCACTCTGAAAAATCAGTGAAGAGAATAAGCCCCGCTAAATCACCAGACCAACAGAGAATCATTACCGGTGTGAAACAGCAGTTCAATTAACAAGCCCCCAATCTCCAGAAACAGAATAGAGACACAAAAGAGACTGGGAACTCCATATTTATAGCTTTTAGTAAGGTGACATTATGTAGCCTCATAGGATAATTTTATAGAAATATGGAAGAAGTTTTTAAAAATAGTCATTGTAATGGTCATTAATCCATTCAACAAATATTTGAATGATTGCTATTTAGAAGACACTGTATGGCAAAAACATTAAATAAGCCTGGGTCTTATCCTCAATGAACTTACCAGAGTTATGACTTACACATAAATAGTCATAATGCCAGGCAGAAAGCAATGAGGCAATTGGTATTACACAGAGACTTATATAGCATATAATATACATATATTGCTAAATATGAGCTTCCCAGGTGACTCAGTGGTAAAGAACCTGCCTGCCAATACAGGAAGCGCCAGAGACTTGGGTTCAATCTCTGAGTCAGGAAGAAACCCTGGAGAAGAAAATAGCAGCCCACTCCAGTATTCTTGCCTGGGAAATCCCATGGACAGAGGAGCCTGGTGGGCTACAGTCCATGGGGTCACAGAGTCGGACACGATTGAGCATGCACACCTCATGCCTCATGGCTAAATATATCTTGTTAAATCTACCTGTCTATATATGGTCAAATATATATTTGGTTAAATAAATATGTTTAAATAAATAGAGAGATAAACTTGAAATCAAGTTCCTAGATTTGAATTCTAACACTTCTATTCACCTCTTTATACCTTTTCTTTTGTTAAAATATGATAATAGTAGTCTGCATTTCACTTAAATGTTTAAAATATTAGATGAAATGATGCATGTTCAAAAGACATTATTAATAAACTAGTTAGTTTAGTCAGTGATAATCAAGCTTCTATGAGAAGTCAGATGCTGTGTAAGGCACTAGGAAAATCCAGCCGTATGTGACTCTCCCTTCTCTCAAAGAATTTAGAGTTGTGTGCAGGAAGTATTGAATGACAGATGATTCCAGTAATATATGGCATGTTCTATAATAAAAAGGTATAATAAACAAAGGCAACTTGAGAACTGATGGAAGAGGATAAGAACATCTGAAGGCTTTGAAGCCTTGGCAGGGCACAGGGAGGGACACTGGGGGCCATGAGGAGCCTACCAGACAAACGGCAGTGGAAAAGATCCATTCCAAGAGCTGCAACCTGGGGCGGGGTGGCCACTCTGGTGTAAGCACAATGCTAGGAAGGGTAAGAAGCGAGATGGCTCAGAACCGCTATGGAAGGCCCTGGCCAATGCTCCAAGTGTAAAGACAGCTGGGGGCCAGGTCATAGCGCTTCTTAGTAATAGAAAGTTTGAGTTCTAGCCTAAGGATAGCAAGTGGCTCAAACTTGGTGGCTTAAAACAGCAGATGTGGTACATATACACAATGGAATAGTAGTTGGTCAAAAAAAAGAATGGAATAATTTCATGTTATAGCAATGTGGATGTACTCAGAGATTATCATACTAAGTGAAATAAGTCAGACAGAAAAAGACAAATGTAAGATATCACTTATAAGTGGAATCTAAAAATTGATACAAATAAACTTATTTACAAATCAGAAATAAACTCACAGACATTAAAAAAAAATTACAGTTACTGAGGGGAAAGGGTGGGAGGAATAAATTAGGAATTTGGGATTAAAATATACACACTGCTGTATAAAATAAATAACCACCAAGGACCTACTGTATAGCACATGGAAGTATACTCAATATTTCATAATAATCTATAATGGAAAAATAGATATATATAAAGTATACACAGATACACAGATATATAGATATATGTGTGGGCTAAGTCACTTCATTCCTGTCCAACTCTTTGCGATCCTATGGGTTGTAGCCCACCAGGCTCCTCTGTCCATGGGATTCTCTAGGCAAGAATATTGAAGTGCATTGCCATGCCCTCCTCCAGGGGATCTTCCCAACTCAGGGATAGAACTCATGTCTCTTATGTCTCCTGCATTAGCAGGTGGGTTCTTTACCACTTGAGCCACCTGGGAAGACTATATTTCACTTTATTGTACACCTGAAACTAACATAACATTGTAAATAAACTATGTTTCAATAAAAGTGGTTTTTAAAACCCAGAAATGTGTTCTCTGACAAATCTGGAGGCCAGAAGTCCAAAATCGAGGTGTTGACTGGACCGTGCTCCCTCCACAGTCTCTAGGGGAGAACTCTTTCTTGTTTTTGGTAGCTTCTGGGGGCCGTTGGCTTCCTTGCCTTGTAGTCACAAAACTCCAGTTTCTCCCTCCCTCTTTGCAGGGCCTGCATGGCCTTTTCTTCTATGTCTGTGTCACTTGTCATTGGATTGAAATATCATCTGGATAACCTAGAATGATTTCCTCATCTTGAGATCCTTCACTTAATTACACCTGCAAAGACTGCTTTTTCAAATAGGCCTCCAAGTGAATCTTCTTCTGTTGATTGGGGTTGACTGGGGGGGTGTAGGGGGGTAGGTAACCATTCATCCTATTTCAGTGAGGAAGCATTGGCGAAATGCATTCTAGAAACATAGAGCTATGTTTGACAGATGACACTGGGGACCGACAGGGAGATAGTTTTGCACTTTACAAACTCTAAAAAATACTACAGGCCTCATCAAAGTCATTGTCATCATCCCCTGTGAATTACCATCAACTACTCTCCAAAGAGGGGCTTCCCAGGGGGCCAAGTGGTAAATAATCCTGCCAATGCAGGAGATGCCAAGACATGGGTTTGATCCCTGGGTCAGGAAGATCCTCTGGAGAAGGAAATGGCAACCCACTCCAATATTCTTACCTGGAGAATCCTATGAACGGAGGAGACTGGCAGGCTACAGTCCATGGGATCACATAGATTTGGACTCAGCTGAGCTCATACAAACACTCTCTGAGGAACCAAAACCCTGGAAAAGAAAATTAAGCCCTGATTGGTGTATAACTTCAGACATGGTTCAGAATCACTCTTTACCATTTGTCACTGAAACGACCTGCCAGGATGAGGTTCACAGAGTAGCTTTCCAGACCCCAGAGATCTCCACCTCTACCTACCTTCTTCTTCACAGCAGTGGTTCCCAGCCTTGGTCGCCATGGAAATCTCCCAGGGGACCACAAATCTGATGTCTGGGTCTCATCACCTGAAGTTCTGATATCATCTGTCTAGGGTGCAGCAGGGCACTTGCATTTTGTAAATCTTCCCAGGTGATTCTACTGTGCAGCCGAGACTAGACACGCAGTTTGATACATGGCGATTTTCTTTGAGATTAACCCAGTATTTTATCCTGAGCATCCTGTTTTTTCATTTCTTAGGGCTTTGAAACTATCAGCTTCTAAAACATAATTCAACTGAAAGCTGGCTTAATCACCGACACTTTTTGTCTGTTTGTTTGTTTTTGTGGTCAGACTGCAGGGCATGTGGGATCTTAGATCCTTGACCAGAAATCCATCCTGCATCCCCTGGATAGGAAGTGCAGAGTTTTAATGACTGGACCACCAGGAAAGTCTCTGACTGACACTTAGTAAGATGCTCTAACAGAAAAATGATGCCTCATCTCATCTTTTATTATTATTATTATTATATTAATGAGATACTTCTTCAGTATCAAAGGCAAATCTTTTACCATCTAGAAATTTCAGTATTTTCCTCATCATGGATTTTTTTGCCATTGACTTTGCTTTTTTTTCAAGGGTGCCTTAAAATAGTATTTATATTGAATACTGAGTTTGGGGGCACCACTGGAACTTTCGTGCCATAAATGAAAGCCCCTCTCACCTCAAGCTCCTAGTTCCTACTCTGAACAATTTTTCCTGTGACTGCCGTGACAAACTACCACAGAATTAGCAGTGGGCTAGAGCAAAACAACAAAAACGTACTTCCCTGCAGAGTCCGAGATCAAAGTGTTGAGAGGGCCACTCTCCACCTGATGCCCCAGGGAAGAATCTTTCTGACTTCTTCCAGCTTCTTTCTGGTTGGGTTCCTTGCCGTGTGGCTTCATGACTCCACTATCTACCTCCCTCTTCTGTATCTGGGTCTTTGTCTCTCTTAGGAAAATTATTATTGGATTTAGAGACCCCTCTGCAGAGAAGGCAATGGCACCCCACTCCAGTACTCTTGCCTGGAAAATCCCATGGATGGAAGAGCCTGGTAGGCTGCAGTCCATGGGGTCGCAAAGAGTCGGACACGACTGAGTGACTTCACTTTCACTTTTCACTTTCATGCATTGGAGAAGGAAATGGCAACCCACTCCAGTGTTCTTGCCTAGAGAGTCCCAGAGACGGGGGAGCCTGGTGGGCTGCCATCTATGGGGTTGCACAGAGTCAGACATGACTGAAGCTACTTAGCAGCAGCAGCAGATAATCCAGGATCATCTCTTCATCTCAAATCCCTTAAGTACAAAGTTGAAATATATACTTTGGTTTTTTTCAAACTAAGCTTGTACTCACAAGTTGGAATCTTTTAGAGGCCACCATTCAATCTACTACCATAATCTTTCCTTATACCATGTAATTTTGTCCCTACAACAAAAGGATTTTGCCCAAAAAGAATTTTGATTTTCCCCTTTTATAGATAAAACAAAACAAAACAAACAAATTAAAAAAAAACTGGCACTCAGAGTTGAGTGAATGGTCAATGAATGGCTTTTATGTAGCTGAAACAGGGCTCCTGTTTCCTGGTACTGTGCCTTTTGAGCTATGGAGATGTTAGCATCTGCTCTCTAACACTCTGTAAAAACATTTAGGAGATAAACTTGCTATCCAGTCATAAGGCAAGCTGACTGTAGCACCCACAGGTCTTATTTTCTACATTTCCCACTTTGCAGTGCCTATTATGTTTACAAGTTTTCCTCCAACAGTTGTGCTAGCATGTTTTTTCTTTTGCCTGTAAATTGATGAATAGATAGCTTACCCCCTTTCTGTTCTAAGCTAACAAATAAAAGCTGGAATCTCTTATGACAAAGTAGTTCTTCCATATGAAGCAGCGGAATGTCTGTAACATCTCTTCATCTTAAAGGACAAAGAAGATAAAGTGAAATGTACAGATATCTGGCCTGAAACATCTGAGGTCCACATCTCATTAATTGCCTGATTGATGGGGATGCAGAGTGTGTGTGTTAGTCGCTCAGTCGTGTCTGACTCTTTGCCACCCTATGAACCACAACCCAACAGACTCCTCTGGCCATGGGATTCTGCAGCCAAGAATACTGGAGTGGGTTGCCATTCCCTTCTCCATAGCCTTCCTGAAATATTAACAGAGAGTTTGCTTTTCCTTGTGGCTTTCATTCTTAAAAAGTGAAAGATGTTGTACTCTTTCTAGCCATCTATGTGACACTGCAGAGAAGTCCACCTGCCTACATTGATCACGCAGAAGAAATGGAAATGGCCATGGCTGAAATAGTCCTAGTCCAGGGCAGAAGGGGAAATCCATGTCCAGCATTGCAATAGAACACCACACTTATTTAAATTTAAACTGAGGGCTTGCCAGGACAGCCACCTCTTTCCAGCTGCAGAAACATGGCATTAGTGAAATGTCAGCTCGCGTTAAGATCACCAGTGGCCTTTTCTGTGCACATTCTTCCATGTTTCTGCACAAAGATAGAAGAGCACGGCCATGCCTCTGCTCTGGCGATCGATCTGCCTTCGTGTCTGATATTACCTTACATCGCTGGGGCCAGGTGGGTGTGAGCGAGGGGGCAGAAGGACAGCGTTTACTCATTGAACCTTGAGGTAGAGCCTTAGCAAGTGGCCTGTTGGCTGTAAGTTGCTGAACCGACAGCAGAGTGGGCCCCCTTTAAGGGTTTGCCATGATAAGAGCAGATCTCCGAGGAGTTCAATGTCTGCGTGATCTAAAACCAGGGCAGTCAAGCTGAAGCCAATGTGTGCTCTAACCTGTTTGCACTGAATACTCTCCATAAATAATTTACGGCCAAGACTGCTAGCTATTATTACGAAAATACCAGATTGCGTTTTGACACATGCATCCAGCTTGTAAGTCAATAGATATGTTTCACCTAGTGTGTGCGGACCTGGCACAAGTCACCCATCCAAGAGTGTTTTCCAACAAGGTAATTTAGCTCTCCCAAGCCAGCCAGGAGAAGTGCTTTTTGAGGAAGCCAGCACCCTCAGCCAAACAACCTGCTGTCGGTCTAAGTCCTTATTTTATTGTTTCTTAGTATGAATTAAGGACTTCCTTCTGATTTTTCTTCCTTCTCCTCTGCATAGCATTCTTGTGAATTTTAAGCCATTTGAGTCTAAAGTTAAAGTGAAATTGTTGGCTATGAGAAATATTGTTCTGCTTTGCTTTTTAAAAAATATTTTATCTGTTTGGCTTCCCTGGGTCTTTGTTGCAGCACTAGGGCTCTTTGGTCTTCTTGAGATGTGAAGGATCTTTAGTTGTGGCATGTGGGATCTAGTTCCTTGACCAGGGATCGAACCTGGACCCCTTGCATTGGGAGCACAGAGTCTTAACCACTGGACTACCAAACCACTGCTTTGCTTTTTCAAAGGCTACCATCTATGGCAGCACCTGGTATTGCCTCTCAGATATGCTTGAATCTGAGAAAGCATGTCACTACTGATGTGTTTTCACACACACCCCCTCCGTCACCCAGTCTTGTGGTTTTCTTCAGCCTGGCATATTCCTCAAAGACAAGAATGTTGCCCCATGACGACAAAAGCCGTGACTTTGTAAATTCTCTTTAGGAAGTAGGAAAGCAGTTTCTGCATTCTGTGGTCTCAAAATAGGTAATAAAGCAGCCTAATAAATATGTAAGAAGGGAACCACGTTAGATTTCCTTGTGATGGTGGCTAAAGTTACAGGCCTCGTTAAGTTTGGGTTTTTTTTTGTTTTGTTTTGTTTTGTTTTTTTTAAGAGAAAGCCCAAGAACACTATTCAGATATTGCCCTGGCTTCATGACCAATCAATAGCAGAGTGGCAGGGTCTCCCTTATTCTTTGATGAGGTACATTTATATGCAATGAAGGGTTGCATGTATATTTAATAAGAAACTCCATTATGTATACACATGGCGGGAGAAAGAAGAAAGGAGATGTTTGTGCTGGCTGTGGTAATGCTATAATAAGAAATGTGTCTAAAAATTATTTGCTACAGATTTAAAAGGATGATCTTGTGTGTAAGAGAAGGCAGGTAGGAAATGGTGGTTCCAGGTGAAGATAGCTTTTAAATATTCACATGCCTTAAGTAGAAAGCATTTGATAGTGGGCTGTTCATGACATACAGTATTCTCTCAATGGAAACATCCCCAGAAATACTAACAGTGGCTTTTATTTAAAGCTTTTTTTTTTTTTTTTTTTTTTGGCTAGAGCATTATTTGGTAGCAGCAGCTTTGGGCTGGATGAGGAATATATACCAGCAGTTTATCTGAAAGAAGTAATTTGAATTACATAATATTTTAAGCTACTTTAAATTAGCTAGAGTATCTGAGTAGTTGATCTACCTACTTATAAACTCTTTCAAAGCTGAAACTTAAAAAAAAAATCAGTCAGTAAATACCATCCAATAGCATTAATATAATTTCAAGAAACATTTTGAAAGTGAAATGTGAATTTACTAAGGTTTGATTAGCTTAATATGCTGATTAAAGAAAATAATGGCATATAGATAATAGAAAAGACTATCTCCACATTATTTTTTTTCAGTAAGATAATATTAACTGTAGATTTTATGTATGTGGATCTACCTCAACTTCTTCTGTTTCTTCCTTGTATCCTGCATTCATCTTGACACTCTTGTTTTCATTTCCACCCAGCACACAAGGCCCTCTTCACATTTTTCATTATGACTTTTATGACTTCTTTTATGACTGGACAGCTTTCTGTGCTCTTGCCTTGACTCTGGTCCCCCATCCTTGCATCAGTTTCTGGTATAGATGCCACTCCCCCACCAGCCTTCCTGTTGGCCTTCTTCCTGCTCAGAGCCTCACCCATTTTTCATTGCCTTTCAGCCCTGAATAGTCTTCTCCTAAGCTGGCAGTAGGGGCCTCTTGCTGGCTACTTTGCTCTTAATACATGACTTCAGGGGAAGTCAGTGGGGGCCCCAAACATCTTATAGCTTGCCTCTGCACCAGCCTGCAGAAGCAGCTGCTTCTGTATCCTACCCACTTATAATGCCTTTCTTCTGCAAGGTCCCTTTGCTAAGACTTTTCAGTTCTTGCCCATTTCACCTTTTCCCAGGGGATTTTCCTGCTAACTTGATCTCACCTCCATTACTACCTTATATGCACACATTTTATATATTTAACCTCTGAGGCATTCAACTATTATTTCATCTACCTGAAGTAAGTCTCTCCCTCTATTTATTCCCACCTTCTAGTCCCCCATTTATGCCTAAAGACTCACTTTGGACAGTTATTCTAGGAAGCCTTCAATGACTCCCTAAAACAAGGGATTAAAATACTAAATGCTGGGTGCCAGAGTATGAGAAGTTTTAGACATTCACAATGAAGTGAGAAGAAATTTATTCTCACAAAATTATATGTTATAAAATGATTGTTCTTTATTCCAGAATTATAGTCTTTGGGAGCAGTAAGAAGCTATGAAATGATAGTGATAATAGAAAACTTTTTTCAAATGTACTGATTTGGGATAAGAAAAATGTTACCACTCAGATTGATTGCAGGATCAGATCAGATCAGATGAGTCGCTCAGTCATGTCTGACTCTTTGCGACCCCATGAATCGCAGCACGCCAGGCCTCCCTGTCCATCACCAACTCCCGGAGTTCACTCAGACTCACATCCATTGAGTCAGTGATGTTATCTAGCCATCTCATCCTCTGTCGTCCCCTTCTCCTCCTGCCCCCAATCCCTCCCCACATCAGTCTTTTCCAATAAGTCAACTCTTCGCTTGAGGTGGCCAAAGTACTGGAGTTTCAGCTTGAGCATCATTCCTTCCAAAGAAATCCCAGGGCTGATCTCCTTCAGAATGGACTGGTTGGATCTCCTTGCAGTCCAAGGGACTCTCAAGAGTCTTCTCCAACACCACAGTTCAAAAGCATCAATTCTTCGGCGCTCAGCCTTCACAGTCCAACTCTCACACCCATGCATGACCACAGGAAAAACCATAGCCTTGACTAGACGAACCTTTGTTGGCAAAGTAATGTCTCTGCTTTTGAAAATGCTATCTAGGTTGGTGATAACTTTCCTTCCAAGGAGTAAGCGTCTTTTAATTTCATGGCTGCAGTCACCATCTGTAGTGATTTTGGAGCCCAGAAAAATAAAGTCTGACACTGTTTCCCCATCTATTTCCCACGAAGTGGAGGATATTTGAGGGGAAAATTTTGGTCCTTAAGTGAGGAATCTGAAACCACTTTCCTGAAGCTGGCATCTTTTGTACACTGCTGCAGTAACATTTGGACTTCCCAGGTGGCACTAGTGGTAAAGAACCCCCCTGCCAATGGAGGAGACATAACAGACATGGGTTTGATCCCTGAGTTGGGAAGATCACCTGGAGAAGGGCATTGGCAAGCCACCCCAGTGTTCTTGCCTGGAGAATCCCATGGACAGAGATGCCTGGAGGACTATAAGTGCATTGGGTCGCAGAGAGTCAGATATGACTCAAGTGACTTAGCATGCAGTAACATTTACCATGCTGTGGTATAACTTTATCCACTCATTTGTTGATCTCTCTCCCTGGGTGTTGAGTACTTGTATGATATTCATTATAACATCCTCAGTGTTCAGCATGATTAATATCTGAGTGAAGGAAATAACAGGGGAATGTTTAGCACTTTATTGTACCAGGACCCTTAGTCCGTTTCTCTTGACAAATAGTTCTTGATCTGAGTTCCGTGGACCCATAGGTAGGATCATGGAAGAGCCAAGAACAGGATCACGGGGCCCAAGAACAACTAAAAATGTAAAGCAGAAGAGCACTTTTTTTTTCCCGGGGAGAGCATCTATAGCATTTTCAAAGAAGTCATAACCATCAAAGATGAATGATCACACTGCAGAAATTATGTCAGGATTTTCTGAATAATTAAAATGGGCAAGACTCTACACTGACTCTGGAGCTACAGAAGTGCATTAGGTGCAATTCTTTTCTTCAAAGAACTCATTCATGGTCAGGCTGGTCCAATAGAACAGGCCAATACGAACTGCTGGTGGTAAGGACTGCGATAAATGCATGCGGCTCTATGGGAGCATGTAGGACACCACCTGGTGGGGTGCAAGGCTACCCAGAGGAGGTGACATTTGAGTTGGGTCTTGAAGAACAAACAATTTATTATGCAACAAATGAAAGAGATATGAGATACTCTAGTGATCCAAATGAAAGTCTAAATTTAGCAAAAGCAAGAACCTGGGTCTCCTGCATTGCAGGCAGATGCTTTACAGTCTGAGCTAAAAGGGAAGCCCAAAAGCAAGAACAAAAACTGCTAAATGTGCACAAACACACACACATCTGTGCAGTGCAAATAAACTCTCATGCCCATGATGCTTTTTTTTTTCTTTCATTTCTAATAGTATCTAACCTAGTATTAACCAGACTGCACTATTTCCCCAAACTTAGAAGGTGAAAGTATATGGAAAAGTCACACCATGTGACAAATAACAAATATAAGTCATCAAAATATTTTTGATTGTAAGGGCAACATAAAAGATTCTTCTAATACTCCTCCAAGCTACTTATCTTGAGATGTCATGGATTTCTGAGGCCTGTTCCTACAAATGGGGCTTCTCAGGTGGTGCTAGTGGTAGAGAACCTGCCCACCAATGCAGAAGACATAACAGATGTGGGTTTGATCCCTGGGTCGGGAAGATTTCCTGGAGGAGGGCATAGAAATCCACTCTAGTATTCTTGCCTGGAGAATCCCATGGACAAAGGAGCCTGGTGGGCTACAGTCCACGGTGTCACAAAGAATCAGACATGACTGAAGCAACTTAGCGCACACACATACATGTTCCTACAAATGGCAAGGAAGAGTTGTGTACTTGGGAAAGCAGGAGAATGTCAAAAAAAAAAAAATGACTGGATTGGGCCCCTGAGCCCAGTTTGTGTGGACCCTGCCATGCACAGGGCAGCTAGCAACCTAACTGGTGTGTTTGTGCAAATTAAAATGGGTACCTCTTCCTCTGAGTGAATTCAGTGTGATGCCAGCTTGGTGAGCAAAATGTGAGCTGAATTCCAGCCCCCACTCACCTTTCAGCTGGGTTCCTTCTAATTCTCAAGTCCTATAAGTGCAACAGAGACAATACAAACGATTTTATTTTACCTCATTTTAGGATGCATTGAGCTGATCAGTGTTGAGCTGATATTGGGATGGTAAAAAACCAGAAGAGCTTCTCAAACCTTCGCCCTCATGGAAGGTAAAGCAAGTGTGTAAAGCATGAGCTGCGGCAGCAACTTCAACTCCAGGAGTTGCTGTGGAATCAAAGAAGTCACTTGTCTACTCTAAGCCTTTATACTTTGCAACATTCTTGCAGGCATGACACTGTGATAGAGATAAAGAGCTAAACTCAGCACATTTTTAGGATAAGAGGCTCCAGAGAAAAGTAATTCTAACTGAAAAAAAAAAAAATCATTTGGTTTGTCCACTGTTTGGAAGGAAAATTTCAGGGCTAACAGCAGACTATGGATTTCCAATCAGAACAGCATTATTGAATTAAAAATGATTCTAGCCGTGCTCATAACATAATCCTGTTGGTTTTCCTCATAGCATTTCAACTACCTCCTTCTGTAATAAGTCTCAGAAAATACAAAGAACTCTAAAGCAGACATAACTTTGACTAGTTCAATATAAACAATATACTAAATATATAACATATAAGATTTATATACATATATACAATCAGATAAAAAACAGTTACCTTGCAAACCAGCATCAGATTGCAACAAAATAGCAAGGGTATGAGCCTCTTAAAAGTGTCTCCCCGACTTGCTTGGTCCTTCCGTTTCTTTTTGGTAGAAGTTCAAAATTTCTGCCAAGATAGTGCTTTAGCGCAAACCATGATACTGTCTCTAGAAGTCACCCATACACTGCTTCTACAACACCAAATGATGTAAGAAGCCTTTGAGGGTGTTATCTGTAACCCTAGTTCAGATTGTTTTGTCTATTTGCCACTCTAAAAGAAAATTCTCAGCTTAGAGAATGGGAAGAAAGCATAAATCAGTATATTTCAAAAGGAAAAGAAACTAAGGATTATGAGTTTGGTGTCTTTAGATGGACTTTATGCTCCTTGGATAGTGTCTTTTACCTGTTAGCAAACAGTAGGTGCTTAATTAGTATCTGTTGAATGACCATCTTGGAAGAAGAGAAGGAAAGCTCTGGAAAGCAAGATGATTTGTGTGTGTCTTCAAGAATTTTCTGGCCCACCTAGAAGATAATCACATTTTTCACATGTGAGGTTTAATCTGTTTTCTTACCACTGTTTCTTTTTCTGTAGTTAAATAGGTCTAAAGCACCTCAGGCTAGAAATCTGAACCCTTGTCCTGAAATAGTTCTTAACCCCAGGGTTGTACATTGTATTTATAGTCTCTCTTTGCAGTTCACCAGTGAATCCAGTAATAGAGCCTGCTTAAGAAGTGCCGAAGCAATGACTGTAGCAAAAGATAATAATAACAATAAAAGCTCTAGAAGAGGATCCAGACTCTTGTCATGTTTATTAAGCTATCAGCTCAATTTGATTTTCAATATGGGAGAATCGTCAAAAAACACATTTCTATATCTCTGTGAGCCGAGGTCCATCTCTTTCACTCTTAGATATATGACCACTTCAGCACACCTAGCTGCTTTCACCCATGAAGGCATTATTGTTTGTGTACTAAGCCTTGGCACACACAGTAAACTGCTTTCCACAAAATCGGCGAGCTTGAAGATCCACCAGATTTCAGTGCCTAGGTTCCTGAATATTTTTAGTCAGTTTTTTTCATCTTCTTTTAGCTTTTCATTTCATCTTCACTCCCATATTTCAGTCTCAGTGGGTGAGCAGTTAGAAGCTTTCTGAAATAAGTAGAAAAACCTTTCAGATTCCCTGATGCTCTGTGGGTGGCACAAGAGGGCTGTGTGGCTGGATGCAACCCACACTTAATTGATGCCGAATTTAGAGTCACAGACATGGCCTTGATCATCCATAGGCATATGTGATGGATAGCCGCTCCGGCGATCTGCTCAGCCATCCATCTCTGTTGGAAAACGACGGTGATCGCTGGGGAGAGTGGAGCTGACATCAGCAGAAATGACCACAAGAATCAGATGAAAAGGCAGCAAGGGAGGGGCTGCTGCTGCTGCTGCTAAGTCACGTCAGTCGTGTCCGACTCTGAGCGACCCCAGAGACGGCAGCCCACCAGGCTCCCCCGTCCCTGGGATTCTCCACGCCAGAACACTGGAGTGGATTGCCATTTCCTTCTCCAATGCATGAAAGTGAAAAGTGAAAGTGAAGTCGCTCAGTCGTGTCCGACTCCTAGCGACCCCATGGACTGCAGCCCACCAGGCTCCTCCATCCATGGGATTGGGAGCTGGTCCTTAATCTGCTCTCTGAGGCCATTTGTGAATGAGGGCAATTCTAGTCACTTCGGCCCAGACACTTTGCAGATCTTTCAGCCCAAAGAAAATGGCATGTCTCTAGGGATAGGCAGCCATGAAAGTTTAGCAGAGCCCTGTAGGTCAGAATATGGATTATCTAACTTTCCTCACATTCTGAAAGATGGGAACTTAAACTGAGGCAAACTCTATCCACACCAATCCATCGAATGCTTGAGTCTATTTTATAGATTGGAACAGTATTATCGAATAAAGCTTCCACTGTACCTACAGCAAAGCCAATGAAAGTACCCCAGCCCTTACCCTCTGGAACATACAGCCTTCATAGAATTTTGCTTTCAAAATAAACTTTCAGCGCAAATGTGAGTAACAACAAATGTGAGTAGTTTATATGATTTGTAAAAGAGTATCCTTGTAGACAACGGCTTATCTCAAGAATGTAACTCTATGAAGAGTGTAATTCTATCTGGAGGTGATAGTATTAAGCAAACAAGATCTTGTGGTGCCTTGTATCATTTATTAATAGAAGAAGTGTGTCAATATTACATATTTCTTAGAATATTCAATATTGGGTTGAATGCTGCTGCTGCTGCTGCTGCTAAGTCACTTCAGTCGTGTCCAACTCTGTGTGACCCCATAGACGGCAGCCCACCAGGCTCCCCCTTCCCTGGGATTCTCCAGGCAAGAACACTGGAGTGGGTTGCCATTACCTTCTCCAATGCATGAAAGTGAAAAGTGAAAGTGAAGTTGCTCAGTCGTGTTCAACTCTTTGCAACCCCATGGACTGCAGCCCACCAGGCTCCTCCGTCCGTGGGAGTTTCCAGGCAAGAGTACTGGAGTGGGGTGCCATAGAGTCCCCCCAAACAGATGTCTACATAGAATCTCAGAATGTGATCATATTTGGAATAAGAATCTTTGCAGATGTAAATAATATAAAGACCTTGAGGTGACAGCATCTGAATTAGGTTGTGCCCTAAATATCTCATATAATTATAACTATATTCTATTTCCTGAGCAGGTTTTTGCTCCAGAGTCTTTATATTTACTCTTCCTTTTTCTTGGGATGAAATATTTTAATGAGACTTTCTGAGATTTTTGCTTCTTCCTTTAATAGAATAGTTATGAATTCAAAATTCCTACTATAACAAATATTTAAAAATCAGGTAAAAAGGAAAACAATTGAAGGCATCAGAGGACAACCAAGGCAGCCAGGACTTTAAGGATCAAGACCTCAGAGAGAAGGAAAAAGAAATGAAAGAGCATGTCTTAGTCTGCTCTGGCTGCTGTAACAGAGCACCAGAGATTGAGTGTCTTCAACAACAGAAATTTAGTTCTCACAGTTCTGGAGGCTGGGGAGACCAAGACCAAGGTGTTGGCTGACTTATTCCAAGTAAGACTCACCTCTTGGCTTGCAGATGACCCCTTTCTCCCTGTGTCTTCACATGGTGCTGGGGAGAGAGGCAGGGAGATTTTATAACGCCACAAATCCTTTCAGATTATGAGACCATCTTTATGACCTCATTTAATGTTAATTACTTTCTAAAAGTCCTATCTCTAAATACAGTCACATTGGAAATCAGAGCTTCAGCAAATGAATTTAGAGGGGGTATTGTCCATGTTGATGTTATTTAGTCACTAAGTCCTGTCCAACTCCTTGTGACCCCATGGACTGTACTGCGCCAGGCTCCTCTGTCCATGGTATTTCCCAGGCAAGAATACTGAAGTGGGTTGCCATTTTCTTCTCCAGGGGAACTTCCCGACCCAGGGATCGAACCCAAGTCTCCATGCTTAGCAGGCAGCTTCTTCACCACTGAGTCACCTGGGAAGCCCATACAGTCCATAACAGGACAGTAGTTTCTGATTTTTTTTACCTTGAGACATTTGCTGATTTGCAGCATGAGTTCAGAAGGCAGAGTGAAAAGCAGTGCCTTCGAGCATTCAGCAGCCTCATGGGAACTAGACAAAAACTGTAGTTCAGGGCTGCGAGGGCAGTCAGAATTAAGGGGTTTGGGTCTTGGAACAAAGAGAACTTCAAAGAAGTGAGCTCAAACACCCCGTGCTCCTTTTTACCTCAACATATTTGCCAGTTCTTAAGTTGCAGTGGTTGAAAGGCTTGGAACTCAAGAATCAGGTTCCAGTAAGACAGTCAAAATCTGAGCAGACCTTTGACAGTTTTGCGGGGGAGATAGAAATTCGGTTTCTAGGCCTGTCAAGGTGGAGGATCCCTGTTAAACACCCCGGGCTTTCAGTTGAAATCCCTGAAATGCTATTCCCTAGAAATAAGGGCAAACTGGAAATAGACTGGCTCCTACCATAATACAGAGCTGCTGTATGTTGTATACACGATTTCTGGCTTTCCAAAAAAAAAAAAAAATGTTAGATTGTCAGCATATAGGGCGAAATGCTGAAAATAAAGAAAGAGACACTCTGGTGCTCACCTCTACACCAGGAACCCTCACATTCCTTCAGAACTTCTTTCTCTAAACATGTAACATCATCAGGTAATCCTTTGTGTGTGATGCTCCATTATATGCTATGCTAAGTCACTTCAGTCGTGTCCGACTCTGTGTGACCCCATAGACGGCAACCCACCAGGCTCCCCCGTCCCTGGGATTCTCCAGGCAAGAACACTGGAGTGGGTTGCCATTTCCTTCTTCAATGCATGAAAGTGAAAAATGAAAGTGAAATCGCTCAGTCATGTCCGACTCTTAGTGACCCCACAGACTGCAGCCTACCAGGCTCCTCTGTCCATGGGATTTTCCAGGCAAGAGTACTGGAGTGGGGTGCCATTGCCTTCTCCGGATGCTCCATTATGGGGCAAAGCAAATGTGAGTTTGCAACAAAGGATGAACAGCACTGTCTCACCAAGACATTTAGAATATGCAATATATACAGTCATTAAAATTCCACTTTTACATAAAAGGTAAAATCAGTGGCTGTAACAAGATTCCCCACATCAGAAGAATCTCTGACACCTTAACTGAGTGTAATGGCACCAACAGCATCAGATGTGAACTTTTTACTCCTACATTAAATTCTTGTGCCTTCAATTCTGTCTCAGATCTTGAGCTCAGGATCCCTAAAGAATGTTCAAACTACCGCACAATTGCACTCATCTCAAACACTAGCAAAGTAATGCTCAAAATTCTCCAAGCCAGACTTCAACAGTACATGAACCGTGAACTTCCTGATGTTCAAGCTGGATTTAGAAAGCACAGAGAAACCAAAGATCAAATTGCCAACATCTTTGGATCATCAAAAAAGAGAGTTCCAAAAAAAACTACTTCTACTTTATTGACTACCCCAAAGCCTTTGACTGTGTGGATCACAACAAACTGTGGAAAATTCTTAAAGAGATGGGAATATCAGACCACCTCATCTGCCTCCTGAGAAGGTCAAGAAGCAACAGTTAGAACCAAACATGAAACAACAGTTCTGGTTCCAAATTGGGAAACGAGTACGTCAAGGCTGTATATTGTCACCCTGCTTATTTAACGTATATGCAGAATACATCATGAGAAATGCTGGGCTGAATGAAACACAAGCTGGAATCAAGATTGCTGGAAGAAATATCAATAACCTCAGACATGCAGATGACACCACCCTTATGGCAGAAAGCGAAGAACTAAAGAGCCTTTTGATGAAAGTGAAAGAGGAGAGTGAAAAAGTTGGCTTAGAATTCAACATTCAGAACACAAGATCACGGCATCTGGTCCCATCACTTCATGGCAAATAGCTGGGTAAACAATGGAAACAGTGACAGACTTTCTTTCTTGGGCTCCAAAATCACTGCAGATAGTGACTGCAGCCATGAAATTAAAAGACATTAGCTCCTTGAAAGAAAAGTTATGATCAACCTAGACATCATATTAAAAAGCAGAGACATTACTTTGCCAACAAAGGTCCATCTAGTCAAGGCTATGGTTTTTCCAGTAATCACATATCGATGTGAGATGAGATGTGAGAGCTGGACTGTAAAGAAAGCTGAGCACTGAAGAATTGATGCTCTTGAACTGTGGTGTTGGAGAAGACTCTTGAGAGTCTCTTGGACTGCAAGGCGATCCAACCAGTCCATCCTAAAGGAAATCAGTTCTGAATATTCATTGGAAGGACTGATGTTTAAGCTGTAGCTCCAATACTTTGGCCACCTGATGCGAAGCACTGACTCATTTGAAAAGACCCTGATGCCTGGAAAGATTGAAGGTGGGAGAAGGGGACGACAGAGGGTAAGATGGTTGTATGGCATCACCGAATCAATGGACGTGAGTTTGAGCAAGCTCCAGCAGTTGGTGATGGACAGGGAAGCTTGGCATGCTGCAGTCCATGGGGTCGCAAAGAGTCAGACACGACTGAGCAACTGAACTGAACTGAACTGAATTGAACTGAAAGCACAGGAATCAGTTCTTATTCTGTGTTGACTAATATGTCCAACAAAAACAAATAACTGAGAGAGACTCTCCAATGTGGTATTAATAATTATCTGCAAGCCTTGAGGCTCCCTTCCTCTTCAAAACTTTAGAAAATAATAGTGTATAATAAATTTCATTGTGCTTTATTGTTTGTGATACATTTTTGTGTTTCTCATCTCACTAGATCCAAAACCCATACCTAGAGGTGTGCTTGGTGAGTTTCATGGTGTGAATGAGGAAAGTGAAGCCCAGAGAGATTAAGGAATTTGCAAAAGGTGGAGCAATAGGTAAATACCAGATTTGGAACTCTTGATCAATCTGGTTTTAGATTCTAACCTCTAACATTTACATATCACTTTAAGTAATACGTATTTTATTATAGTTTACATAGTATGCGCTTATAAATATTTATGTGTATGTGTATTACATTTGACATTGAGGTGCTTTGCTATCAATATGACACTTTCATCGGCTGGCAGTTTTTAAAGATTCAAAATATGAAAAGGGGGAGGTGGGGAAAGAAGTCAGTCGACCATGTCTCGTTCCCTGACTCCTTGAGAAAGCTGCCAGGTCCTCTGTCACTTTCGTGGAAGCGTCCCTCCCTGGGAGGCTTGCCACCTGGGGCCCTGGGAGCTGACCTTTAGGCCACTGACCCTGGCTAACACTCAGTTCAGTTCAGTTCAGTCGCTCAGTCGTGTCCGACTCTTTACGACCCCATGAATCACAGCACGCCAGGCCTCCCTGTCCATCATCAACTCCCAGAGTTCACCCAGACTCACGTCCATCGAGTCAGTGATCCCATCCAGCCATCTCATCCTCTGTCGTCCCCTTCTCCTCCTGCCCCCAATCCCTCCTTCAGAGTCTTTTCCAATGAGTCAACTCTTGGCATGAGGTAGCCAAAGTACTGGAGTTTCAGCTTTAGCATCATTCCTTCCAAAGAAATCCCAGGGCTGATCTCCTTCAGAATGGACTAGTTGGATCTCCTTGGAGTCCAGGGGACTCTCAAGAGTCTTCTCCAACACCACAGTTCAAAAGCATCAATTCTTCGGCGCTCAGCCTTCTTCACAGTCCAACTCTCACATCCATACATGACCACTGGAAAAACCATAGCCTTGACTAGATGGACCTTTGTTGGCAAAGTAATGTCTCTGCTTTTGAATATGCTATCTAGGTTGGTGATAACTTTCCTTCCAAGGAGTAAGCGTCTTTTACTTTCATGGTTGCAGTCACCATCTGCAGTGATTTTGGAGCCCCAAAAAATACAGTCACAGATTCTGGTTGAACTGTGGAGTGTAGAACTTTCAGCCTGACTTCTCCACCATTTGATTAAAACTGACTAGTAGAAAGCCTAAAAGAGCCAAAAGTTGACTTTTTGGATCAAGTGCTCTTTTGAACAAAGATAGTCCTTAACTTCATCCAAAGCAGTGGTTGTCAGCTAAGGATGATTTTGCCCACCTCCTAGGAGTCATTTGGCAATATCCTCAGACAGTTTTGGTTGTTCCAACTGGAAGAGGGGTGCTACTGTGTCTAGTGGGTGGAGACCAGGGGAGTTGCTAACTAACCTACAATGCATAGGAGGGCTCCCTACAATGAAGAATTATCCAGCTCGGAATATCAACGGTTTTGAGGTTTGAAATGCTGATGGACAGTACTTAAGGTCTGTTGAGATGCAGAAGCCCTTCAATTCCCTCCTCATACCAGCCAGACCTCACCCTGACTCATTTAGCTAACTAGAAACTCCAGTTGGCGTCAACTCCAAATTAAGCCTGAACTTAGTGAAATTAAATCCATACCTCAGTACTAAAACTAAAGAAAAGCAAGAAGAATCTTTCCATAAAATCAGGATAGTGGTCACAAATAGAGGAAGGAGTTGATTAGTAGGGTGAGTGCAGAGGACTCATAGCATGGCTGGCAGTGTTTTATTTCCTGACTTTGATGATGATTACTCTGAGATTCACTTGGTAATAACTCATTAAGACACACTTTACAGTCAATGCTCTTTTCTTTGTGTGTTGCATTTCAAAATGAAAAGGCTTAAAGATGACACGCCTCACTCATTTGCCTCTGTTCTGAAATAATTAGACTAAAGAAATACTACTGATGTGAGTGATCCTACTGTGTGTGTGCTCAGTTGTGTCTGACTTTTTGCAACCCCCTTGCACTGTAGCCCACCAGTCTCCTCTGTCCATGGAATTTTCCAGGCAAGAACACTGGAGCGGGTTGTCATGCGCTCCTCCAGGGCATCTTCCCGACTCAGGGATCGAACTTGCATCTCATCATGTTTCCTGCGTTGACAGGTGGATTCTTTACCATTAGCACCACCTGTATTCATACTGAATAACACATAATTGAAAAATAGTCAAAGCCCAGTCCTTAAACTAGAAATCCTGGTACCACCTAAAGCTCCTTTTTCTCCTTGGTCCTTGAAACTGATCAGTCACTAAATTCTATATATGTACACTGGGGTACATACACATACAACTGATCACTGAATATTGCAAAATAACTACCAAAGGGGCCAAATTTCCAATGGCTGATAACTGATGCATTTACTCCCAAAGCTTAGAAATTGCCAACCAGAGAAGGCAAGAGCATGCCCAAGAGGCAAGGACAGAGCAAAATCACCTAGAGATCACTGGGATTTTTCCAAATTTTAAAACTTTAATTTTTCATTTAGTTCAGTTCCATTCAGTTGCTCAGTCTTGTCTAACTCTTTGAGACTCCATGGACTGCAGCACGTCAGGCTTCCCAGTCCATCATCAGTTCCCAGAGCTTGCTCAAATTCATGTCCATTGTGTCAGTGATGCCATCCAACCATCTCATCCTCTGTCATCCCCTTCTTCTCCTGCCTTCAATTTTGCCCAGCATCAGGGTCTTTTCCAATGAGTCAGTTCTTTGCATCAGTTGACCAAAGTATTGGAGCTTCAGCTTCAGCTTCAGTCCTTCCAATGAATATTTGTAATATCCAATATCCAATGAACATTTAAAGGACCAGTTTCCTTTAAGATTGACTGGTTTTGAACTCCTTGCAGTCCAAGGGACTCTCAAGAGTCTTCTCCAACACCACAGTTCAAAAGCATCAATTCTTCAGCCCTCAGCTTTCTTTATGGTCCAGCTCTCACATCCATACTTGACTACTGGAAAAACCATTGCTTTGACTAGATGGACCTTTGCTGGCAAAGTAATATTGGGAACTTCTTAAGTATTAATAAGTCTTAATATTAAGACAGCTTCTTAATTTGCTGTCTGGGTTGGTCATAACTTTCCTTCCAAGGAGTAAGAGTCTTTTAATTTCATGTCTGCAGTCACCATCTGCAGTGATTTTGGAGCCCAAGAAAGAAAGTCTGTCACTGTTTCCATTGTTTCCCCATCTATTTGCCATGAAGTGATGGAACCTGATGCAGTGATCTTAGTTTTCTGAATGTTGAGTTTTAAGCAAGTTTTTTCACTCTCCTCTTTCACTTTCATCAAGAGGCTCTTTAGTTCTTCACTTTCTGCCATAAGGGTGGTGTCATCTGCATATCTGAGGTTATTGATATTTCTTCAAGCAATCTTGATTCCAGCTTGTGCTTCATCCAGCCCAGCATTTTGCATGATGTACTCTGCATATACGTTAAATAAGCAGGGTGACAATATACAGCCTTGACGTACTAATTTCCCAATTTGGAACCAGTCTGTTGTTCCATGTTTGGTTCTAACTGTTGCTTCTTGACCTGCATACAGATTTCTCAGGAGGCAGATAAGGTGGTCTGGTATTCCCATCTCTTTCAGAATTTTCCACAATTTATTGTGATCCACACAGTCAAAGGCTTTGGTGTAGTCAATAAAGCAGAAGTAGATGTTTTTCTGGAACTCTCTTGCTTTTTCAATGATCCAACAGATGTTGGCAATTTGATCTCTGGTTCCTCTGCCTTTTCTAAATCCAGCTTGAGCATCTGGAGGTCCACAGTTCACCTATTGTTGAAGCCTGGCTTGGAGAATTTTGAGCATTACTTCACTAGCGTGTGAGATGAGTGCAATTGTGTGGTAGTTTGAGCATTCTTTGGCATTGCCTTTCTTTGGGATTGCAATGAAAACTGATCTTTTCCAGTCCTGTGGCCACTGCTGAGTTTTCCAAATTTGCTGGCATACTGAGTGCAGCACTTTTACAGCATCATCTTTTAGGATTTGAAATAGTTCAAGTGAAATTCCATCACTTCCACTAGCTTTGTTCATAGTGATGCTTCCTAAGGCCCACTTGACTTAACAATCCAAGATGTCTGGCTCTAGGTGAGTGATCATACCATCATGGTTATCTGGGTCATGAAGATCTCTTTTGTATAGTTCTTGTGTGTATTCTTGCCACCTCTTCTTAATATCATCTGCTTCTGTCAGGTCCATACCGTTTCTGTTCTTTATTGAGCCCATCTCTGCATGAAATACTCCCTTGGTATCTCTAATTTTCTTGAGGAGATTTCTAGTCTTTCCCATTCTATTGTTTTCCTCTATTTCTTTGCACTAATCACTGAGGAAGGCTTTTTTATCTTTCCTTGCTATTCTTTGGAACTCTGCATTCAAGTGGGTATATTTTTCCTTTTCTCCTTGACTTTAGCATCTCTTCTTTTCTCAGCTATTTGTAAGGCCTTTTTGTATTTCTTTTTTTGGGGAATGGTCCTGATCACCACCTCCTGTACAAGGTCATGAACCCTGGTCATTAGTTATATAAAATTTTTCATTAGTTACATAAAAATAACGTATACAGTTTTCTTTTTAAATTTTGATGATGGAAAATTTTCCTTTAAAAATTAAAGAAAAATTTTCCCCCTGGAGAAGGAAATGGCAACCCACTCCAGTATTCTTGCCCAGAGAATCCCACAGAATGAGGAGCCTGGCAGTCTATAATCCATGGAGCCGCAAAGAGTCAGACACAATTATTTGCGACTATACAACAAAAATAATGCAAGGATAATTAGTGGATTCTTTTAATTTAGGAACTGTTGAACAGTTCTGATGAAAATTTTCCTTTATTATTTGTTTGATAATTTCTCTTCATGTTTTTGCTTTTGCTTATTCTAGATCTCCTATATGTAACTTGTTCATTACTAACCTTGTAATTTTCTTAACTATTTTCTCCTATTTTCCATATATTGCCTTTTTTATACACTCTAAGTGAACTTCTTGCATTTATCTTCTAATTCGTCTGGGGCATTTCTTATTTGTTGAGCTATTTGATTTTTAATTTACAAGAGCTCTTTCTTGTTATCTGAGAGTTTTATTTCATAAGTACATGTTCTTACCTCTGTGAGAACTTTAACTGAACTCTTCTCCTTATTTTGTTGTGCATTGTCAAGACTTCCTTGCCCTATTTAATTATTATTTTGTGTTTGTACTTTTTTGCCTAGCAGCCTTTAGTTCATAACCCATAAGCAGCACTGCAGAGCTCACCAAAAGCTCTGCCGGCCTGGGTGAGCCTTATTCACATCACTGTGTAGTGATTATGCAGTGCCTGAACTTCCCCGTGTAGAGCATTCCCATATGTCAGTACCTGGGAGCACTGTCTTTGTGGCATTTCAGGCTCTCCAGGAGTCTGAAAAATCTTGGAACAGGAGGCAATGGGGAAAGAACTGACTGGCTACAGGGGTTCTGGAACAGGACTGGAGAACAGGGAGAAGAGGCTGGGAATTCCACTATTGATCATGCAGATTTCTACTCACTCTGCTTTTTTTTTTTTTTTTTAATCGCTCCCAGCTTCAATCTGGAGAAGGCAATGGCAACCCACCCCAGCACTCTTGCCTCGAAAATCCCATGGATGGAGGAACCTGGTAGGCTGCAGTCCATGGGGTCGCGAAGAGGTGGACACGACTGAGCGACTTCACTTTCACCTTTCACTTTCATGCATTGGAGAAGGAAATGGCAACCCACTCCAGTGTTCTTGCCTGGAGAATTCCAGGGACGGGGAGCCTGGTGGGCTGCCATCTATGGGGTCATACAGAGTCGGACACGGCTGAAGCGACTTAGCAGCAGCAGCAGCAGCTTCAATCTACCCATCTCTCTGCCCCAAGTCTAAAGTTTTTCTGGTTAGATTTGTTCAGTAATTCAATTTTCCGTTTTCTTTTTGGGATAGTGGAGGGGAGAGGTGGACATCCAAGGCAGTAATTCTTATCTATTCAGTTACTAAGTCATGTCAAGCTCTTTGCGGCCACAAGGACTTCAGCATGCCAGGCTTCCTTGTCCTTCAGCATCTCCCTGAGTTTGCTCAAACGCATGTTCACTAAGTCTGTGATGCCATCCAGTCATCTCATCCTCTGTCATCTCCTTCTTCTCTTGCCCTCAGTCTTTCCCAGATTTAGGGTATTTTCTAGTGAGTTGGCTCTTCACATCAGGTAGCCAAAGTACTGGAGCTTCAGCATCAGCATCAGTCTTTCTGATTAATATTCAGGGTTGATTTCCTTTAGGATTGACTGGTTTGATCTCCTTGCTGTCCAAGGGACTCTCAACAGGGTTCTCCAGCACCACAATTCAAAAGCATCGATTCTTCGGCACCCAGCCTTCTTTATGGTCCAACTCTCACAGCCATACTGACTACTGGAAAAACCATAGCTTTGACTATAATATGGAGCTTTGCCAGTAAAGTAATGTCTCTGCTTCTTAATATGCTGTTTAAGTTTGTTATAGCTTTTTCCTCCATTAAAAGATGCTTGTTCCTTGAAAGGAAAGCCTCTGTCTATAGGCTATCAGCCAATATTGAGTTTTTCACCCAAGTCTCACCTCCAATTCCTTCATGACTTGGTGTCCTCAGGGCCTGTTCTGCTAGGCAACTTAATTTGCTTCTTTTCTATTCTTGCAGTATATAAGCATTTTTATCTCTCTTAGCTACTAACATGGATTTTTAAAAAATTTTTATTCTGATCTCTGCATGCACTTTACCTCTTTCCATCTCTCAAAAGTGTCTTAAAATCTCTTATCCTCTTCTGCCATCTCTCTCATTCTTTGTCTCTGTGGCTCTATACCTTTGCAAAATACCCTTGCTATCATGTCAGGTCTATTCTACAAAGGAGAGAAAATAAGAGATTATAGTCAATCCATCATTTTTTCCCATTCACCTTTTCTTTAAAAGATGTGTGAAATGTTGAGAGGCAACCAGGATTCCATGGGAAGATCTTGAGTTTGGGGTTAAACCCACCTATTTCAAACTCCAGCTTTGTTACTTAGTGAGCATGGGCTTTTCTGCCCATCACTCAACTCTCCTGCCAAGTCTAGCAGAATCGCCTGGGAAAGCATCGACCAAAAAGCAGTCATCGAATTGGGTAATTAGAAGGTCATTGGTGACCTTCACTAGAGTAGTTTCCATAGACTGATAAGGGCAGAAGCCAGGCTGCACTGGGGTTTATCCATTAATTATGCTTCCGTCTGCCACAGAAGGCTTCTCCTTCACAGTTTCTAGCAAAGCTGTGAGTTACTCCACATCTTTTGGTCTCTGCTTACTTTGCCAGCTGCTTCGGCACTTCAAATGTGCTGCCACACGTATGCAGGCTTTTCCTTCAAGACTCATATAAGCCAGCTGTTGCAACAAGCTTCAAAACGCTCCCTGCAAACTGGCAGGAGTCTGAATGCCCTCGGAGCTCCATGGGGACCAGGTACAAGCAATGTAGCAGGAAAATTGCTTTGGGAGGGTGATGTGGAAGACTGGGTCTGTGGAAGGAGCAGCTCAACACAGAAAACATGGCTCCTTGCCAGTCATATTCTTGGAGGAAAAGAAATATGGCAGCTAGAGCAAAGAGGAAGAAACCTCTTGGTCTTTTTTGGTATGTGAGGCTGCCAAACGTGATGTAATTAGCCTGGGTCTTCCAGCATAACTCCAACCCAAGTGGAAAAGCTGATGGTTAAAATGGGTGGTGGATGGTAGACAGAAATAAAGTAGATCACTTTGGATTACTTGTAAGCCTTCTGCAGCAGGCAAGCTGTTCCCGGAAGGAAGTGTGCTCTGACCTTCAGAGGAAGGAATTCTGTAAGAGGTCATTTCCGGAAGGCTTAGATTTCGAAGTTTTACAAACAGTCCCAGAGCTCCTTCTGGAGCCCCAGGTTCCAGTCAGTGTTTTGTTACCTCAATTGCAATGTTGTTTGTTTGTTCGGTGGTTTTACTACACAACTCATTTCCATAAACTGTTGCCCAGCTGCACACACTGGTGGAAAACTAGCTGAAACAAAAATGTCATTACTTATTCTGTTCAGAAAAGAATTTAAAATTCTGGAGGCTGGGGAATAGTAAAATGAGAAGCTAAAAAAAATACCTTTTAGCATAGAAATTCACTGCCAATTTTGGGGTCTTTGTACCTGAGGAATAATTTTTATGGATTTTTTTTTTTCCCTTTTGGAGCAAGGATTCATCTATAATGTGATCCAATTGAAGTTTATTTGACTGACTTTTAAAAATAATTCTTAACATTGTTTAAACAATTCTCCGAGAATGTGCTCATTTTAATCATCAGTCAGCATTTTATTATATTATAATCCTTAATTGATTGACGTTTAATCACAGTCTTTGTATTTTACTATCCCTTGTCTCATAAGAGGCAATTTTCTCTTTACTGTAGTTTAACAGCTGATGAAAAAGATTTAAGGAAACCTATAAACTTAAGATTGGTTAATGGTCCCTTATAAAAGAATATTACACTTCTAGGATCCATTGCACAGATGTGATACTCAATTGTAGAAATGTGCATGGGGTTTATTAAATTACAGCACAAATCTTCAGTCTTCTGAGTTATTGTCCATGTTGGTATTGTTAGGCAAATGGGGAGACACATTATTGCCTCCAGTTGCTCACATTACTGTGGGGCGATGCAGGCGGAGACAGCTGGCAGCGCGCGGGAGGCAGCGCAGAGCTGCAGCAGCTGCCGGAACAGGGCCCAAGTGAAGGGCCAGCTCCGCTGAGTCAGTGCGGGGCAGCCGTGGAAGGTGTCTAGGGCGCGGACAATAAATAAACAAACCAAGCTGGCTGTCAGAGAGAGAGGGAGGGAGAGAGAGGGGGGTACCTTATATACACAAAATTATTTTCTTGGATTGTTTTTGGATTTTACGACTTCTCAGGTACCCTGAGTAACTTTGCAGGACTAATTGCTTAAAAATAGTTGCTGGATCTTTTTTCTAGTTATATATATATATAATGTACTGCGTTGTGCTCAGTCCTCAGTCCTGCGGACACTTTGTGACCCCATGAACTGTAGCCCACCAGGCTCCTCTGCCCACAGAATTTTCCAGGCAAGAATATTGGAGTGGTTTGCCACTTCTTCTCCTGGAGAAACTCCCCACCCAGGGATCAAATCTGAATCTCTTGCATCTCCTGCATTGGGAGGTTCTTTACCACTAGCACCACCTCATATATTATATGTGTATGAGTTATATATACATATATGATAAAATGCATATATTATATGTATATTATATATGCTGTATATATTTTCAAATTCCTTTCCATTGTAGGTTATTATAGGATATTGAATATAGTTCCCATGCTGCACAGTAAATCTTTGTTGTTTATCTATTTTATGTATAATCTTTTGTATCTGTTAAACACATACTCCTAATTTATCTCTACCCCTCTTCTCCCCTTTGGTACTGTAAGTTTGTTTTCTATGTCTGTGAGTCTGTTTATATTTTGTATAGAGCTTATTTGTAATGTTTTTTGGATTCTGCATATAAGTGGTATCATATGTTATTTGTCTTTCTCTGTCTGACTTATTTCACAAAGTATAATATCCTCTAGATCCATTCATGTTGCTGCAAATGGTAGTAGTTTGTTTCTTTTTTATGGCTAATATTCCATTATATATATGTACCATATCTCTTTAATCCATTCACCTGTTGCTGGACATTTAAGTTGTTTACAGGTCTTGGCTATTGTTAATAGTGCTGCTATGAACATTGGGATGCGTGTGTCTTTTCAAACTAGAGTTTTCTCTCCATATATGCCAGATATATATAGGAGTGGGATTGCTGGATCATATAGTAACTTTTAAGGACCCTCCATCATACCCATGTTTGGTGCTTTTTTTTTTTTTTTTTTAACAAACGTTAAGGTGTTGAGTTTTGCATTGTTTCTGTTGGGTTTTGGTACTTGTGGTACTGTATATTTGAAAGTTAGGGAAGATAATGTGACAGGTGCAAAAACCTTGGATTTGGGGGTCTGAGAGACCTCGAGGAAAATGCCCTCTTCACCTCTAATTACCTCTGTGACATCAGGTAATGTGTACAATGTCCCAGAGCCTTACTTTTCTTCTTGAGGTGGGGATAGGCTATCTACCCTTCAAGGATTCTAGGTAAAAGATATAAGTGCCCAGCACAGTGTTCTGGATTCACAAAGTCCACAAAAACTGGTAGCTCTTTCACTGTTGCTGAAATCGAGATTTTTAGATAACGAAACCAAAGTTGATTACAGTTTGAAGAGGACTTCAAAGACGATTTCCCCCACCCACATCGTTAAAAGTTGTATCTCAAAGTGGCTCCGAAAGGCAGCAGGGCACAGTGGAAAAAGATCTCAAGTCATATATGGATTTAAATCTGTGTGACCTCCGGCACATTTAAACTTTCTCCAAGCCTTGGTTTTCTCACCTGTAGAATGAGAATACAAATGTCACTTACTCAATAAGAGTGATCTGAAAATTCAACAAATTCATTTATATATTATTTAGCACTGCTGCTGCTGCTAAGTCACTTCAGTCGTGTCCAACTCTGTGCGACCCCATAGACAGCAGCCCACAAAGCTCCCCTGTCCCTGGGATTCTCCAGGCAAGAACACTGGAGTAGGTTGCCATTTCCTTCTCCAATGCATGAAAGTGAAAAGTGAAAGGGAAGTCACTCAGTCGTGTCTGACTGTTTGCAACCCCATGGACTGCAGCCTACCAGGCTCCTCCATCCATGGGATTTTCCAGGCAAGAGTACTGGAGTGGGGTGCCATTGCCTTCCAAACAGCAAGCATTCAATAAATGTTAGCTACTATTCTTATGATTGTTGTTGTTGTTTAGTTGCTGAGTTGTGTCCGGTTCTTTTGCGACGCCATGGACTGTAGCTGTCTGGTTCTTTTGCAACGCCATGGACTGTAGCCTGTGAGGCTCCTTTCTCTGTGGGATATCCCAAGCAAGAATACTGGAGTGGATTGCCATTTCCTCCGCCAGGAGATCTTCCTGACCCAGGGATTGAACCGTGTCTCCCACATTGCAAGTGAATTCTTTACCCCTGAACCACCAGGGAAGCCCCAGTGTGTGTTCATATCCATGCAAATGGCAAGCGACAGCTTTCATTTTTTTCCTACTCCTGCCCCAGCCAATTACCATCCTCTACAGATTACAGGGTGATGGCAAAGACCTCTGGGTGTTCCCTCTACTCTTTTCTGTGGTCCTACAAATATTTCACCTCCAAACTGCCATCTCTCTTTGTGGTTCAGGGATGAGGAACTATAATGAAAGAAGCGAAAACAACTTGGCGGATGTAGTCATTTTGTTTGAAAGATCAATCAGTGCCCTGTGAGAGATTTTCTGGGATGGGAACCAAAGGAGCTGACATCCAAAAGCAGCGTCTGCACTCCTGGCTCTCACGGTGATGCTCCATTAGCTGTCAGCAGTAATCACACTTGCATCCTCTTTCCAGGCCTCCAGCTAGGAGGGGATGCCGTTACACGCTCCCTGTCTGGCTGCAAAGCACTCGATGTCAAACACACAATCAGACCAGGCTGAGAGGCACTGGGCGCATGTCCCTGGCATGGGGGCTTCTCCAGCAGCTGTACACAAACTCACCTGTGCTGCGCTCTCGGCACCGGCTATCACCCCCATCACTGGACACTTCCATGAGAAACTGGTCTCCACCTGGATCTGAACTGGCCACCCCCATCCCAGGACAACAAACCATTGCTAGAATGGGGAAGGGGTCTCACCATGCTCCATGCGCGGTGGTAAAGAATTCCCTTGCCAACGCAAGAGACACGGCTTCGATCTCTGGGTCAGGGAGATCTCTTGGAGTAGGAAATGGCAACCTTCTCCAGTGATTCGTGCCTGGAAAATCCCATGGACAGAGGAGCCTGGTGAACTACAGTCCCTGGGGTCACAAGAGTTGGACACGCCTGCGTGACTAAGCAAACACACTGCATTTACTAATGGCATGAGCATCCACTACCTCTGCTTCTGTGTAGGTGACCAACAAGGATGCTAAAGGAAAGCTGCCTTGCCTTAGCCTTTGTCAGGAATGCATTGGTTTGAAAAACACACAGATACACGCACACAAGGTTGGATTCTGATGCTTTTTTCCCTCCCGCCTTTAAATATTTCAGTGACCTAGCAGAGTATTCGCTCATAATGAACCCCCTCAAGGAAGCATGGAGAAGCTCAGAACACATTGGGTTAACTATTTTTTCCTCAGGCTTTTGATTTATGGAATGTATCTCCACTCCTCATTTTCAGATGAGCGTGGCCATGGCTCTGCACGGAGCCTTGAGCATTAACTCCTTATTAAAAAGGACTTCCAGGTACCCCTGGGCTCAAGGAGGGCCTCAGGCTAAGGTAATTAAAACATAGCCTTGAACAACCAGGCCATAGGATGTGTGGCCCTGTGATGAGAGATTATCAATTTATTTTAATTACAAAAAGGCACATACTTCCAAAGTAATAAATTGCCTCAGACCCCACATTTTATTGAAAACTGATTGTCAAAGGGGTTAATTATCACCTGGAAAACTCCTATTCACTCTTTAATACCCTTCTCTGTTCGTGAAGAAACAGGTCTTACTTGTTGTCTTACCAAGACAGAGTTTATCCCTTTTTCCTTTTTACTCCTATCACATTTTATTTTTTCTTGGAGTATAGTAGATTTACAAGGTTACATTAGTTTCAAATGTACAGCAAAATGGTGCAGTTACATATGTACACATATATATTCTTTTTCAGATCCTTTTTCATTATAGGTTACTACCAGGTATTGAATGCAGTTCCCTGTGCTATACAGCCATTTCTTGTTTATCTATTTTATACATAGTAATGTCTCTGTTAATCCCGAACTCCTAATTTATTCCTCTCCATTTAATTTTGTGTATAAGTTTCTTTGCAATAATTACCAAATCTATACAAATACTCTCATCCTCCCCCATAACATATGTTCTTCTCAACTTGTTTTTGAAAGAGGCAGCCTTCCTGGCCTTTCTTGCATTGTTCCATCTTTGATTGAAACATAAAAACAGTTTCTTTATGAAGAATAGTCCAAGGGTAATGATTACTGGGGGTGTGAAAGGGCATGGTGAGGACTGTGAAAAAATCGGGAAGATGTGACGAGATGAAAAGCAGCAGCAGCAAATTGTTGCTGTGTAGAAACGTGGATGCAATGTGATGAAAGTGTCCCTTTCTTTAATAAATGCCCAAAATAAGGATTTTTCTTTAAAGTTCAAATCATTCATCATTAAATGTTGGCTCAAGCTTATTTTTGTGATACTGCACCTGCCAAATACAATTCATCTATAAGCATGGTTTGCTCCAGAGGCTAACAAATTACACGTCCTATTTTTCATTCTTCCATCTCCCCCATGACTCAGTCCCCTTCCCCACCAGCATCTTGGAGTCAGTAGAACGAAGGATGCCTAAGGGTGCCACCTGCTACCCAAGTCCACCCAGCATGTGAGTCTTGGGTTCAGTCTGGTCTTTCTCACCTCCCTGACCTGTTTCCCTGCCTGGGAAGATCTTCCCAACTTCATCTGAATTCTTGTTCATGAGACAAGGTCCAAATGTCACAGACAATCCTTCCTCCTCTTTATTATTTTGATCTAACTTCCATTTATTTAATATTTATTTTTGGCTGAGCTGGATTTCCGTTGCTGTGCACGGGCTTTCTCTAGTTGCCTCAAGTAGGAACTACTCTCTAATAGCATTGCTGAGCTTTTCACTGCTGTGGCTTCTCTTATTGCAGAGCACAGGCTGTAGGCAGGTGGGCTCGATAGTTGTGGAGCACTGGTCTAGTTGCCCCATGCCATGTGGCATCTTCCCAGACCAGGAATCGAACCCATATCCACTGAATTGGCAGCCAGATTCTTAACCACTGGACCATCACAGAAGTCCTCTTTTCTGTATCCTTTTGGTATTATACTTTGTTAAGGTTTACTCATATCAATACTCTTACATATATCCAAATGGGCAGACACCTGGAAGGCTGGGCTGCATCCTTAGAGTTTCTGCATTTGATCTGCAGGGGGCCCGAGAATTTGCCCTGATGCTGCTAGTCTGGGAGTCACACTCAGAACCCCAGGCTCATACTCAAGGCTGTGAATAGTTTATCTGTGGGTCTCCAGACCTAACATGTCAATAATCTTTTTATTAATAACATTAGTGACAGTCACTAAAGAGCTTGAAGGGTCCTTCAAAATCATCTAGTTAAACCTGGACATTTTGTAAATGTAGACTCTAAGGCCACTTGTCTTAATTGATTCTTCTACATTTTCTAATTACCCTCCAATTTCCAACGTCTGTCTTATATCAATTAAATTCCTGGTTTCCCCTCTGAAACACAGAAAAAGCATGATAAACTTTGGAAATGTCTTCTTGGGATATGTGGAGTTGGTTAAAATGATGACTGCTGCATAGAGCAAATACTTTGGGAAGTTTGTTGCATTCGCTATATATTTAGTTTTCCCTGGTCACTAATTCCACATGCCCTGGAACCATTCCATACGTGGACCACAGAAAGTGAAAAATATACCTAACTACTTCTGCTTAAGCTACTTGCTTGTCTTTTCATAGAGCACATTCTCCTTGTGAAACTGAGGGTGACATGGATGATACCTTCAAACCCTATCAGTGGGCCACACGTTCTCCAGCTCCACAATCAAATATACAGCATGTTTGAATACAGATTTCTTATAAAAAATTTAATGCGGCAACAACTCTTAGAGCATCACAGTTCGGTCTTCCTCCACTCATGGTGAAGTTCCCCTCCATTTCAGCTCATCATGTGATTCTGGCCTCATCCCTCCTGGACTCTTAGCACCATCCCACAGGATTCTAATGTTCATGCCTATAATTCAGCACATCAGATAAGCACTTGCTGAATATCTATTGATGGTAGAAGCTGTTTTGAATTATAGATCTAGTAGCCAAACAAAATAGGGTTAAGGTCTTGCCTTTGAGGAGCTGTGGTCCAGTATGTGCTTCTCTAGTGGGATAATTACTATGATAGAACAAAGCTGGGTGAAGGCAATGATGGTAATGAAGGAGGGAGGGCAATTTTACACAGAGGGTCAGAGAGGGAGACTTTGAACTTGACCTGTGTGAGATGAAGACAATGCATGGAGACTTGAGCAGATGAAACAGCAAATGCAGTAGGCCTGGGGTAGGAATGAGCCTATCATTTGCAAGAAATGGCATGAGGGCCAGTGTGGGGGAGGGGTAGGAGAGGAAGGAATTGGCTGCGGAAAGGTTGGGGAAGGTCAGATCATGGGGGTAAAATTAAGTAGGTCAGAGTTCTAATGGAAATGGCAAGGCTTGGAAGGGGTTTAGCAGGAAAGGCAGGTCGACTGCTTTGTTTTATATGGGTCACTCTGACTGCTGTGTGGAGGGTTGACTACATGAGATGCTAGTGATGGTCAAGAGTCTAAGTCAGGGACTTGCCTCAGAGTCCAGTGTTAAGGTTTCCCCTTCCAGTGCAGGGGGTGTGAGTTTGATCCCTGGTCTGGGAGCTAAGATCCCACATGCCTCATGGCCTGAAAAGCAAAACATAAAACAGAAGCAATTATTGTAACCAATTCAGGAAAGACTTTAAAAATGGTCTATAGCAAAAATAAAAAGTCTTAAAAAAAAAAGTATAAGGAAGGGGCTGATCTGAAAGCTGGGGCAGTGGACAAAGGAGATACTCTGAACTAAGTGTAAGGGTGGAAGACACAAGAACAGTCCAATTAGGGGCTTATTGTGAAGGCATTTCAGCCATGCTCATTAGCTTGAGTCAGAGGGGAGAGGTCAAAGCACTGGCCTGATCTAAGTGTGGAAGGAGGTTGGCTGCAAGACAGATGGAAAGAAGGAAATGGTGTCTGAGATTTGTGGGTGCCAAGAAAGAGAGGCTGAAATGAAAGGCCAGTGTTTACAGATGAGGACTAAAACAAGAGCTGTGAGAATGGGCTGATCTATTGAGAACCACATGGGATTAAACTGGAATTAAAACAACTGATGAAGATGAACAGCAGGTATGATAACAGTAAAAAATTATAGCCAGAGAGTAGAATGTTATAATTTTATTTTAGAGGCAAAGCAGTTCTGAGTTGGTGGTTCTATCTGTTGTTTGGAAGTTTTCATCTACACTAAATAAAGACAATCTAGATCCCCATCATTTTCTTTTTTCTTTTTCCATCTGTGTTAATTATAGTCATTAGGTTCCATTGGTTTAGATTTTGTACCTCCTGATTCATCTGGCTTCACTCCTCGCTTTAAACTCCTGGATTGATATATTAGAGTCTTTTAACTTTTCATCCATTTATGTCATCATTTAAGCACCTTCAGTTCGGTGGCTGATTAATTTCCTTCTAGTCTGGAAACTGAAATCTTCTCATTACCTACTGCTTTCTTCTCTCTTCTATGATGCTATGATTCTCTGAATAACCTTGAAGGTAACCCTTCTGTGGCTTGATCTGATCCCTACTGCCTCTCATCCTCAGATTGTCTCCAAGAAGCCTGCCTCATTCTCTCAGATAGGACTCAGACATGGATAACCAGAGGGTATAGACTGGGGCCAAGCAGATGTGGGTTGGAGGTGAAAGCCACTACAGAACCAGAAGGCAAGAAAGTGTGGAGTTGGTAGAATGGATGAATTTGGTTTTTCAGGTTAGCACCACAAAAGATAGAGGGCCCTCTTTACTACCACTCAAGCCTACAATTTCACTGAAAAGTTAAGCCTCTTTCTTACTGAAATGGTTATTGCATGTCTCTCCTCTTGGACCTTCAGCAACTCCTCCCTCTTCTGATTCTCAGCTGATAACCTCACGTATTGTATCTCAGGAGGAAATAGAAAATCAAACAGAACTTCCTCATTTTACCACCACCAAACCTATCAGCTGACTTTTTCTTTGGGCATTTACTCTATCCTCTCTTCTTGAATGATGTCACTGTCTTTATCCTCCCCTCCTATTGTTTTTGTTCTCATCTTCTTCTACAATCTCTTTTTAAAAAATTAATTAATTTTGCCACACCAGGTCTTAATTACTGTACCTGAGATCTTTAGTTGCAGCATGCAGGATGTAGTTCCCCAACCAAGGATCAAACCCAGGCTCCCTCCACTGGGAGCACAGAGTCTTACCCACTGGACCACCTGGGAGTCCCTTCACAGCCAGCCTTGGTCACTTATGTCAGTGCCCTCTTCTCCACTCCCATTCACTCCTCATCGCACTGCAATCCTGTTTCTGGCCCCCACTCCATTGCATTTATATAAGCTTCCAATAACTTTCTAAGAACTAGATAAAACAAATAATGTTTAGACTTTAAATTTTGCCCAGTTTTCTCTTGGTATTTTATTTACTTCTGGGACCTTCTGGTGCAGCTGGGATGCAGTAAGCCTGCTACAGTTCTTTCTCCATAGTGACTATGAATACAGTCACTGTTCATAATATAGAATAGATGTCTGAGGAATAATAGATGTCTGAAAAATAAACAAAACCAGGTAGATTGCTGAGGGAAGTCAAATATACTGATATGGTGATGTCATGGACATTTAATACTCAGCGATAAATTCTGTCTTTCTGGCCAGAAGACTGGGATATAAACTTCTGTGAACTGAGAAATATGGAGGGAAATTGCCATTTGTCTTTTTTTCCTCTCATGGCTTGTCAAGGGTGGGCTCCCAGTGGAGTCCATGGTGTGGGTGGCACTGTAAGCTTTAACTAATGGGCTGTGTCCTTTGGCTTTAAGAACTGGGCAGAGGAGCCCCTGCAGTCAAGGCTCAGTGATAAAGAACTTGCCTGCCAATGCAGGAGATGCAGGTTCGATCCCTGGGTCGGGAAGATCCCCTGCAGGAGGAACTGGCAACCCACTCCAGTATTCTTGCCCGGAGAATCCCATGGACAGAGGAGCCTGGCGGGCCACAGTCCATGGGGTGGCAAAGAGTCAGACACTTTGTGAGCACACACACATATGCATACACAGCCCCTGCAATCAGGAGGGTATGGAAGTCCTATTTTCTTTCTCTATTTTTAAAATTGATTTTATTATTATTATTATTAATTATTTTTCTCTTCAGTTTGTCTGGGGTGGCCACAGTCATGGGAATTATGCAGTGGCAGCAGGTGTAGGCGAAACTCCAAGATAAACTCCATCCTTTTGTCCAGAGGCTCCTGAAAGGAATCTCTTGCAACAAGAGAATGTGAGAGAAGTCCTGGGGAGGAGCAATTTGGAGAGGGGGTTCCCTAATTTTCTGACTGAATGAATATAACTTTCAGGATTACTCATGAGCTGTAGTTAAGTTAGACCCAAAGGAGCACAACATCTCACAAAATCTTTGAGCACTGACCTTCATTTTACACTATCACCCAGGTCTCCAGCTTACCGCTGAGTGGCACATGCTCACCACAGACCCAAAGTAGAATATCAAAGTTTTGACAATTGAACTGTCATTGGAACCTCCATCCCTGGAGTACAGGCAGAAATTCCCATCCGAAAACTATGGGTTGTGTGCCCGGTAAAAGTAACAGACAAAAATCAACATTCTCTCAAGGATTTAACCAGAATCTAGACTCTAAACAACATAAAACTAAAAATTTATAAGATACAGTCAAAAATTATTCAAATTACTAAGAACTAGGAAAATATGACTAATTCCAAAGGGAATGAATAATTGACAACTGGGATGACCCAGATGTAAACAACTATCAGATAAAGATTTTAAAGCAGCTATTTTACGTAAGTTCCATGAGATAAGGAAAAACACACTTGAAATTAATGGAAAGATAAAAGTTCTTGGAAGAGAAATAGAAATTGTAAAAAAAAAAAAAAAGAAAGAAAAGTTATACCATCTGAAATGAATTATTATTTCTTAATTTTAAGAATTCTCTCCCTCTGACTTCCACTATGCAACCCCTTTCACATTTTTAGTCTAAATCTGTTAAATCCCTCTCTGTCTTCTGCATCGTCTTCTCTTTGTTCACTTGTCCCGTGCTTCTGCTCTTGGCATTCTTCTCTGTTCACTACGTATTTTCATCTGAACGTTTATGTACGACTATCTACTTTCTCATTTCTTCCTCTTCACCTGTCCTTCATTCTTTGTACAATTGTTCAGCCCTTTTGCTTTCCACACTTCACAGAAGTTGCTCCTATTTAGGTATTCAATAAAACTGTTCATGACTAAATGTAATGGACAATTGTCAGTTCACTTTATTCATACTTTTTTTTCTGAATATGCCTATATTAGCTATAGTGCTGGGCAGAATGGATGCTTAAGGTATTTATTGGTTGATTAAATAAAGAGCTATTCCCTCAGTTCCTGTATAAACAGACTTTCCTATTAAAAAAAAAAATCTCTTTGCCATTTCTTACCATTGCTTTAGTTTTCTTGTATGAATTCCTCTTCCTTTTCCCATCTTTTAATTGTCAGGATTCACCAGTTTCATCTTCAGCCCACTGGCCTTTCCTGTTGACACATGCTCTTAAAGACCACCCACTCTCCTAATTTTACTGGGAGGACACATGCTATTGACACACAAATTATTTATCTGCAGTTCTAAATGTCTCCCAAGCTCAAATTGAGAGCTTTCACATTCAAGCTTCATAATTACAGCATCCCCTGCCGAAACCGGGTATTTCTCCTGTGTTGCAGCATGGTTGGTGGCATTAACATCTTCCTGGTACCCAAGGAAGAAATCTGAGAGAAACATCCTTCTCCTTCATCCTGGCCATATCTAATCACAGAATTTGCTGATTTTACCACCTATGTATTTCTTAGCCTCTTCTCTCTGCTCTCTCCCCACAGTTAGACTAATTCAGGCTTAATCCTTTCCTGATAGACAAAAATTACAATCTACCCCGTGAGTGTTTCAGCTTCTATTCGTTTTTCCTACAGTTCCAAACAGCTGCTAGGAAAAGTTCTTAACCACAGAAATATCATCTCCTTTTCTTAAAATCCCTAAATAGCCATGACTCTCTGTCTAGTAATTCCCAAGGCTGTGTTACCTCCCCTATGAAGGCCTCCCCAGGTTCCTTTCTTGCTATTTCCTGCTTCACACTTTAAGCTCTAGCAATAGTAAACTGCTTAGAGCTATCAGAATAACCCAGCTGTTATGATTTCATAAACATCTGTTTTGGTATATCTGTTGTCTATAATATCCTTCTGCCATCCTATCTCTACAAATAATAAACATAATAATCATGTTTACTGAGCACTTACTATATGTCTGGGGCTATACCTTGCTCTTGATACATACCATTATTGCATTTAATCCTCAGAAATACTTTAATATAGGTATTGTAGAATTATTATTATCTTCATTTTAGAGATGGAAAACTAAGGAATAGGGAGGTTTAAGTGACTTGCACAAGAAAGAAGAGACCCAGGATCTGAATTCAGAAATTATGACCACATAAACTGTACATATACTCAGTCACTCAGTCATATCATATCTGATTCTTTGCAACCCCATGGACTGTAGCCCACCAAGTCCTAAACTCTATAGTGCTGCACTTCACTATACCCAAAGAGTTTCTATCCAACTCTGGGCACTCAGTTTAAGCATCACTTCCAATAAGACTTCCTTGAATAACACCATCACCCTTCTAAACTTGAGTTAGAAGGTCTATTGTTCTCCCAGAGCACTTTGCACATCTCTTTTAACAGGGGCCATCTTGCAAGGAATTAGCTGTTCATGTGTCTTTTGCTTGCTCTAGCTGCAACTCTTCAGTGGCAGGGATTACCTTTTACAGACTTTTGTATCCATAACTTCCTGCAAAGTACATCAGAGAGTAGTTGCTCAATAAGCAGTTGCTCAATAAGTAGCTGCTCAGCAGGCTTCCCAGGTGGTTCAGTGATAAAAAACCTGCCTGCCAATACAGGAGACAGGGGTTCGATCCCTGGGTCAGGAAGATCTCCTGGAGAAGGAAATGGCAATCTACTCAAGTACTCTTGCCTGGGAAATCCCATGGAGAGAGGAGCTTGCCAGGCTAAAGTCCATAAGGTCACAAAGAGTTGGACACAATTTAGCAACTAAACAACAATAATTACTAAATACAAACAGCTCTTTCTGGCCCAGAACACTAAGTTTAAACAATTGTTGAACATCTCTGCTTGACTCTCTTCAGTACTTAAGAACAACTTGGATCAAGCAAAATTCATGCGTTCTCCTTACTACTGCCCTAAGTCATTCTTATCCCTGTGATTCTTGATTAATGTATATCAATGTATATCCAGTTAACAAATCAGAAACGTGGAAATCATCCAAGGTTTGTCTCTTTCATGTTCAATAACTCATTGATCAGCAGCTGCTGTCATTTGAATCCTCTATGCTGTATGCTTTGCTTAGTTGCTCAGTCGTGTCTGACTCTTTGAGACTCCATAGACTGTAGCCTGCCAGGCTCCCCTGTCCATAGGATTCTCCAGGCAAGAATACTGGAGTGGTTGCCATGCCCTCCTCCAGAGGATCTTCCCAACCCAGGGTCTCCTGCATTGCAGGTGGATATTTTACTGTCTGAGCCATCAGGGAAGCCCAAGAGTACTGGAGTAGGTAGCCTATCCCTTCTCCAGGGGAACTTCCTGGCCCAGGAATCGAACCGGGGTCTCCTGCATGGCAGGCAGATTCTTTACCAGTTGAGCTAGCAGGGAAGTCCTGTATCCTCTATGCATCTTGTAAATCCTTTCCCTTTCCCATGATCCCACTGTGCTTCTCTCCATCCCAGTTATGCTTATCATTCTCTCTCTCCCTGCCACTGGTTTGTAAACTTCTCAAGAAAAAAAGGGTAAACTGCTCATTTTTGTACCCCTAAGTCCCATCTCTTGAGTGATGGTGACTTGGGGCATGGATCAAATGACCCATCTCATTTCCTAGTACCTACTAGCTTACGCTTTGCAATAACCTAAAGAGGAAACTTCTCTTGCCAGGGATTACACCAAGGGTAATCATTAGAGCTGTTCATAAATATTCCATTTCTTCTCTCCTTCTAGGTGTATGGTAGGATTGCAATTCCCTGCGCATTTTGAAGTTAGGGCAGTATGACTTGCTTTAGCCAATGCAGTGATTGGGTGATCTCTGGACAGAAGCTTTAAGAGACAGAGTTGAAGTCACCACATCCCCTTCCTCTTGCTGCTGTGATCAGGGAAATCTGAGTGAATGGAGCCTTTGGCACATGAAATATGAATAAGAAATAAACTTTTGTTACATTAAGCATCTGGGGTTTTAAGATTTGTTGTCACTGCGACATAACCTAGCCCATCTTGACCAGTATAGCATACCTGGGGACTAGCATTTTTCTCTTCTGGAGGAGTTAGTGTTCAGGGAAAATCATACTGCATGCCCCTATCTTGTCTCATAGATGTTTTTATCCAGATGAATTCAGGTTAAAATTAGCATCAAGGGAAGCCTTGAAATGGAACTCAAGTCCCAACTTGGCAATATTCAACCTAAGAATTATGTGTGGAATGAAAAGGGTAATCGTATTTGCCTTGAAAGATAATTATGAGCTAATTGTATGTAAGAACAGAGTAACCACATCTATTCATATACGTCTTCTTTTCTGTGTACTGAGTATGCAGTACACAGGGTGAGCCAGTCAAGGATAATATGCCTTCTGGAGCACTGGTAGAGCAACCAAAGGATTAATGCCACAAATATCTGATTGGGGTTACTTAATTAGGACATTAAGTGAAAAGTTTGTCCCCAAAATAGCTCAACATGGGAAACAGGATAACGTTATAACCAACTTATTAAGCATTTACAGTCTGCAGTGCAACACTAATTATCGTCAACATCCTAGGAGAAAGCTCTTGGTATTAATATTTCGATCTCCAATCCCTCCCTGTGAGAAGAAATAAACCGTTGAGCCTGAGTCACCCATCATTTACCAAACTTCCCACCCTTCTTCCACAAGGAATCAAGTGTCCAGACAATGCCAGAATTTTCAGGCGTCACTGGAAATCAATACGGGCTCACCTCTATTACTGAATTTCCTCTCAGGTCACCATTCTGTTTTGTGTGGCTTCTCATCCTTTCACATTTTCTTTTCAGGTTCTTTTATGATTATTTTCTCTCTCCTAAACATCATCCACTTCTTTTGTCCACCATTTTCTTGCTTTTTTGCTTTCACTTATCCAGGAGGGAAAGGTTTTCATCCTCTAAGAAATCTGTCATTGATCACAAAAGGCTTCATTTGGTTTCAGCTTGGATGACTTCTTTCCCTCCAGGAGTAAACCACACTCTCCTAATGTGATCCCTTCAGTTTGGGAACCACCGCGCACACCCAGATCTAGCGCCACCTCCTCCACTGAGCCCTTCTTGATTTCTCCGGGACAAAATCACCTCTGCATCAGGCAGCACTTGCTTCTCTTCTCTGTATCAGCACCACACGATTGTCTTATGACTTCCCTTCTTAAAGATCTGTCTCCTATGCTAGACATAAAACTTCCTTAAAGCAGAGAAATTGTTTTATTCATCTTTACAACTCTGCTTCCTCTCCGAGTCTGGCACATTGGTTTTAGGATGAAGACTATTTAGTCCCACCTGATGCTGTAGAACAGAAGTCTCAAATTGCAGCCCTGGGGCTGGATGACACCAGCAGACACGTTCTGTTTGACCCACAAAGAGTTGCCCAGCACAAATCTTAAATATTTTCAATTAATTGCCAATTTTAAGAGGAGAGAGATTTATCATTTTTAAAATCCAGGTTTGTAGCTCTATCTTTAAAAAAAAAATGACACATCAGAGATTGGTGACAAAGAGCTCGCATTCCGACATTAAAGCAACCGCTGTAGCAGACAGTGGCCTCCGTCTCTGGAGTGACCACCACGTTCCTGGTCTCCAGCTGACCACAGAGTGTCAAGACTGGCGTAGGCAGCCCATAAACCATCAGAACAGCACCGGAATGACGGGCTCTGCAGGGAGTTTTCAGGTCAGTGGTTTTAGGACAGAGCAGTCTTCTGATTGTCAGACCAGCAATGAGGAATTAATGTTGACACAGGTGGGGACCTCTGGCCCAGTAAGACCTGGACTGGCTTTGTCTCGCCCCCAGAGTAGTATTTCTTTGGTAATGGCTGCTTCAAACCAGAGCATCCGCTTCATTCTGCTGGCTCAGGAGAAATTTACTCAGAATTCAGCTTCCAGTTTTAAGTTGTGAGGATTTAAATGACGAGTCACTTTTCAATCCAGATGCCTTCTGAAGCCTACGGGCTCAGTGAATTTGGGGGTATGATCCAGGAATACTACCCATGTCAAAGTATTGGTATCTTAGTTTGCTTCTTCACATTGTTTTTTTTTTTTTTTTTTTTCCTTTCCTAGCCCTTCTCACTTCCCTCCCACACTTCATAACTAAATGTATTTCTGTCTTCATGCTAATGACCTCTAGAAATTTCTTGATCATACCTCTATTTTAATCGTATTCATCTATACTTTTTATCTCTACACATCTTTCACATTGGAGAGTTGTTAGAAGTAGAAAAATTAAGTGCACAAAAAACATTAATGCCTCTTTAGATTATGAAGATATGTTTTTTGTAAACTTTTCAGAAAATAAAGTATAAAAAATCAAAATCATCCAATCTTCTTTTTTCTATAATTATATTTCTCAGTTGGAGTCTTGTCAGATAACTTTGTCCTGCTATAGTCACTTTACTTCATCTTATGATCATTTCCCCAAATTATTTAAGAAGACTTCCAGTGGAAATATAGTACTCCCCTTATGCAGCTTTTTCCCTGTGTACATTGTAATCATATCTTATTTTTCACTTTATAAGAAAATCTTCACCTTAAAATTTGGGGCTTCCCTGTTGGCTCAGATGGTAAAGAATCTGCCTGCAGTGCAGGAGAACCAGGTTCAATCCCTGGATTGGGAACATCTCCTGGAGAAGGGAATGGCTACCCACTTCAATATTCTTGCCTGGAGAATTCCATGGACAGAAGAGACTGGCAGGCTACAGTCCACGGGATCGCAAAGAGTTGGAGAAAACAGCAGTTTTCACTCACTTTTGGCTTAAAATTTAACTCACTGCTTGGAATAGATTTCTCAAGATGATCCACTTGCTCAAAAATCCACTTGTTTAAAAAAATGATGATGTATGTTGCCAAGTCACATTAAGAAAGTCTTCTGTTGCATCTTTGCCTGCTGATTATCAGAACATATGGTTATCTCACCTACTTTATGAAAGTTAAAAATCTTTAATAACTAGGTAGTTGAAAATATTGTTTTAGTTTGTACTTATTTGATTATTAGTGCAGCTGAACATTTTCCTATATATATTTCCCAATGTATTAATTTTAATTTTTAAGAATCCTTAATTGTTAATACCCATTGCTCACTTTTCTATTGGCACATTGAGGGTTTTTCTAATCTCAAAAATTCTTTCTACATTTAGGATATTGAGCCTATGCCTGTTATATTTGCTGCAAATATTTGTCCCAATTTGTCAATGGCCTTTTTATTTTTTATGATATTTTCACATATATAAGTTAATTTTTTAATTTAGCATAGCCCATCAATTTTCCTTTCCTTTTATACTTAAAAGTCCTTTAAAAATGGTAATTATATGAGAGGATCTTCTTCTTTTTTTTCTTCTTCTTCTAAGTCGCTTCAGTCGTGTCCGACTCTGTGCGACCCCAGAGACAGCAGCCCACCAGGCTCCGCCATCCCTGGGATTCTCCAGGCAAGAACACTGGAGTGGGTTGCCATTTCCTTCTCCAATGCATGAAAGTGAAAAGTGAAAGTGAAGTCTCTCAGTCGTGTCCGACTCTAGCGATCCTAGAGGTGTTAATAAACCTTAGTGTAGTAATCATTCTGCAATATATACAGATATCAAATCATCACCTTATACACCTTAAATTGACACGTTATATAATAATAATAGTTCAATAAAAATGGTGGGGGCAGGAAGTGAATTTTTTTTTAAAGGCCTTTATAAACCCGAGTTAAATGTGTGCTAAGTCCTTTCAGCAGCGTCCAACTCTTTATGACGCTATAGACTATAGCCCACAAAGCTCCTCTGTCCATGGGGATCCTCCAGGCTGGAATACTGGAGTGGGTTGCTGTTCCCTTCTCCAGGGGATCTTCCCAACCCAGGGATCAAACCTGCATGTCTTAAGCCTCCTGCTTTGGCAAGCAGGTTCTTTACCACCAGCTCCACTTGGGAAGCCCAAGAGATAAATAGTCACCTGTACTTTATTCAAGCATATTTTGATTACAAGTTTTAATTTTCCAATCCACTTCATATTTATTATGGTTTGCAGTACCAGGTGAGGGTTGACTAAAATAATTTCACCATCGAAAGGAAAACCTGCTGGGGAGTCAGGCTCTCCCACTGGAGGGAGAGCTATCAAAGCAGGGAAGATGTCTGCTCCCCTGCAAAGCCAGAGACTGCATTTCTATTTCCCTCATAATATTTTTTATTGGAGCATAATTGCTTCACAATGTTGTGTTAGTTTCTGCTGTACAATGAAGTGAATCAGCTCTGTGTATACATATGGCGCCTCCTTCTTGGACTTCCCCTCCATTCCACCATCCAGGTCACCATAGAGCACCGAGCTGAGCTCCCAGTGCTTTACTATCTCACCGTGTTGCAGGGGGAAATGACATTTCATGTAGTGCTTGGTATACAGTGGCCGAAAAGGCCACCAAGACATTTCCAAATAGTTATTTTTAAATGAGATTTGGTACTTGATGCTTCTTTATTGTCAAAGAAGCTATTTAGGTCTATTGAATGACGGCGAATGCAATTTGCTGATTTCTCTGTCATTCATCTTTATTGCTATCATGAAGTCTTGCTTTAGAACAAACAAATACATTGGTTGAATCATTCATCTTTTTTGGAAATGTTTCTCATTTTTAAAATTCCTTTAGGTTCATTCAATAGTTTTATGAATTTATTTTTACTCCAAGTACAACTGGGATCTCTGTTGTGATTATGTTAAATGTAAAAATTAAATTTGGTATTAAAAATTAACTTGTGGCACTATGACATCTTTAGAATCTTGTTTTGTCCACAAGGGGAAAAAAAAAAAACAGCTAACCTTTACGAGAGGCTTCCCTGGTAGCTCAGATGGTAAAGAATCTGCCTGCAATGAGGAGACCTGGGTTCCATCCCTGGGTTACACAGATCCCCTGCAGAAGGAAATGGCAAACCATTCCAGTATTCTTGCCTAGAGAATTCCATGGACAGAGGAGCCTGGTGGGCTGCTGTCCATGGGGTCACACAGAGTCGGACACAACTGAAGCGACTTAGCAGCAGCACCACAGATTGAAAAGTAGCCCTTTCAAAAAAAATTGTCTATACACTTGAAATTAATACATTGTAAATCAACAGTACTTCAATTTAAAAAATAAGCAAAAAATAAAGTGTAGCCAAGGTTTAAAAAAAACAAACAAACTACGGTTACCAGTGGAAAAAAAGTGGGCTAGGGGCAAGTTAGAGGTGAGAGACTAAGAGATACAAACTAGTATGCATAAAATACAGAAGCAACAAGGATATATAGTAATTCCCCTACATACAAGCCATCAAGTTGTGAACTTTCAAAGATGTGCAGATGAGTTCCATCAGCACCAGCCATGAGTGAAATTTGAGATTGCCCTCCGTCTCCTATTGCTGACCATCCTTCAGCTCTACCATCTCCCACATCCTCTCTCTCCTCCAGTCAGTAACTCTTCTTGCCTGTTCACGCAATGGCAGCCTCTGTGTGCCAGCTCTTGCACTGTACTACTTTACTTTCCAAGGTATAGTACTGTAAGATTAAAAATATTTTCTTTATTTTTTATATTTGTTTTTTATATATTATTTGTGTGCAAAGTATTATAATCTTCTTACAGTACAGTACTGTATAGGCAATTGTGTTAGTTGGGTACCTAGGCTAACTTTGTTGGGCTTATGAACATATTCTTGGAATGGAACTTGTTTGTATATAGGGTGGAACTTCCTTGTCTTACATAGCACAGGGAATTATGGCCATTATCTTGTAACATTTTTAATGGAGTGTAATCTACTTTGGCCACTTGATGCGAAGACCTGACTCATTAGAAAAGACCCTGACACTTGGAAAGATTGAAGGCAGGAGGAAAAGGGGGCAACAGAGGATGAGATGGTTGGATGGAATCACCGACTCAATGGACATGAGTTTGAGCCAACTCCAGGAGATAGTAAAGGACAAGGAAGCCTGGTGTGCTGCAGTCTAAGGGGTTGCAAAGAGTGACTGAACAGCAAATCTATAAAAATGCTGAATCACTAAGCTGTTTAACCTGTAAAAATACAGAATCACTATACTGTACACCTGAAACAAATAATATTGTAAATCAGCTATACTTCAATTTTTAAAAAAGTGAGAAAAAAATCACTGGTGGTGATGGGGGATAAACAAAAATTTTGTTGTTATGATCATTTCTCAATATATCAAATCACTGTGTTGCATGCCTAAAATGAATCCAGTGCTATATGTCAATGAAGTGAAAGTGTTAGTCACTCAGTCGTGTCCCACTCTTTGTGGACTGTAGCCATCAGGCTCCTCTGCTCATAGGATTCTCCAGGCAAGAATACTGAAGTGGATTTCCATTTCCTTCTCCAGGGGATCTTCTTGACCCAGGGATTGAACCCAGGTCTCCCACATTGTAGGCAGACTCTTTACTGACTTAGCCACCAGGGAAGCCATTTGTCAATAAAAATGGTAAAAAAAAAAAAAAAAAAAAAAGGCAGAAAAATCAATAAATTAGTAAACTGCAAGTATTAAAAAACTCACTGGCTTAGTAATCACATTTTTCTTCAGCACAGAGTTATCACAGTTCATGCTCTCTACCTTTTTCTTGTTTTCTGAGTCTCACATTTTTTCTAGTTTCCATTTCATTCTGAATTTTTATTTCTAGATCTGGTTTGCCGTCTTCATTTTACATCTACATAATTCACCATATTCTGCAATTTTAAAGTTTGAAATGAGTTGACTTGAATCATCATGTTTATTATGGAAACAATAGAACTTAGGTGACCTTTGTGTGATCTACAGTACAATTTTCCACCCCAACCTCCCAAACTGGAGACAAGTCCCTTCTGATGTAGACGAGAGAAATGGAAAGGCAGGACCTGTATGATGTGGAAAAGAGAGGAGAGGGACCAGAAGGGATGTTTCAGGATGAAATTCCACCTCCATGTTTAACCCCAAAAACCTGAGAATTTATTATTTGATCCCTTTAAAATTATTCAGCACCTACTGTATGCCCAGCAATGAAACCTGAAACTTGATCCTTCATCTGGGATAGGATTGTATAATCCCATCTGTTGGGATTATACAGTTGCGGAGGAGGAGGAAAACTAGAGTCCTAAAGATCCCCAGGCTATGTCAGGGAAGAGTGGCAGCTATCTCTGCTTTTTCTCCTATGGAAGTAAATAATCTTTCTGACTTACTTCGTTCTGTATGGCAGACTCTAGGTCCATCCACATCTTTCCAAATGACCCTATTTCATTCTTTTCATAACTGAATAATATTCCATTGTATAGGTATCTTATATTAGCACATATATGTGGAATCTAAAAAAAATGGTGCAGATAAACCTATTTTCAGGGCCAGAATCAGTTCAGTTCAGTTCAGTGGCTCAGTTGTGTCTGACTCTTTGCGACCCCATGAATCGCAGCACGCCAGGCTGTGGGCAGGAATATCTATCACCAGGGCAAGAATAGAGACACAGATACAGAGTGGACATGTAGACATGGGAGGGAAAGAGAGGGTGGGACGAATTGGGAGATCAGGATTGACATATATTCACTACTGCGTGACATATATAAGTGCATGAATGTGTGCATGCTAAATTGCTTCAGTCGTGTCCGACTCTTTGTGACTCTATGAACTGTAGCCCTCCAGGCTCCTCCGTCCATGGGATTCTCTAGGCAAGCATACTGGAGTGGGTTGCCATTTACTTCTCCAGGGGAACTTCCCAACCCAGGGATCGAACCTGCAACTCTTACATCTCCTGCATTGGCAGGCAGGTTCTTTACCACTAGCACCACCTGCATCATCTACTATAATAGATGGCCAGCGGGAAGCTCTGTATAGCACAGGGAGCTCAGCTAGGTGCTCTGTGATGACCTAGATGGGTGAGATGGTGGGTGGGTGGGAGGGAGGTCCAAGACGAAGGGAATATATATATATACATTTAGCTGATTCACTTTGTTGTACAAAGCTAACACAACATTGTAAAGCAATTATATTCCAATTTTTTTTTAAAAGAGAGATGTAAATAGTCGTCACCAGTTATCCTAGAGGAGAAAAGGGCTATAATTCATGAGCCACAGGAACAGAATGACAATTCAGCTCGATTAACATAGATTCTTGAAATATGTCCAGGTTGAAGTAACTATTCTCAGCCTTCCATAGGCTGGACTTTCACCCCAGAGGGCTTCTTAGGGTGACCCTCGAGAGGAAGACCTGATCTAAGCCTGGGGGCACCCGAGGCCCATCACGACCCAGTGCAGCAGGTCGGCTCCTGGCCATATGGCCTCCCTGAACCTGCTGGTCTCCAATCTCTGCCAGAGTGGGCATATGCTGGGGTATTCCAGAGCCTTGAGGCAACGATGAAAATGTCAGGGAGCCAGTATGAGGTTAAGCTTCTATTTCTTTTTATGGCAGGAGTAGAAATAGAACTGGGAGAAATAGCAAATGCTATTATTGCTGCTAATGCATGGCAGGTGGAGGTCAGAACATATGACATAAAGCTTTGGGGCTCTCTGAGGTGTGACCTGTTTATACTTATAAAATAGGCTTTTAAAAATGTCTAACAAGGAAGAATCTGCTATAGTTATAGACTTCACACACTTGACTTCAGTGATGCTTATTGTCTCCATTTTCTTAGGAAACAAGTATCAGTGAACTTATATACAAAGCAGAAATAGAGTCACAGATGTAGAAAACAAATGCAGGGAGGAAAGAGGGGGAGGAATACACTGGGAGATTGGCACTGACAAAAACACACTACTATATATAAAAAATAGATAAGTAATAAAACTCTACTGTATAGCATAGGGAACTCTACTTAATTCTCTGTAATGATCTATATGGGCTTCCCTGGTGGCTCAGACAGTAAAGAGTGTGCCTGCAATGTGGGAGACCTGGGTCTGATTCCTGGGTGGGGAAGATCCCCTGGAAGAGGGCATGGCAACCCACTCCAGTATTCTTGCCTGGAGAATCTCCATGGACAGAGGAGTCTGGCGGGCTGCAGTCCATGTTGCAAAGAATCAGACACAACTGACTAAGCACACAATGATTTATATGAGATTAGAATCTAAAAAAGAATGATGTATATGTATAACTGATTCACTTTGCTGTAAAAAGAAACTGACACGACATTGTAATCAATTATACTCCAATACAAATTAATTTAAAAAGAAGAATCTGGTTTATTGTCTTTGTTTTTTTTTTTGAGGTGGTCTTGGTTGGACGAGATGCCTACAAGAATTAGCCATTGCTTCAGGATTTGTGCTGTTATTATGTATATATGTGTGTGTTGTAGTTGCTGTTTAGCCACTCAGCCATGTCCAACTCTTTTGTCATTTCATAGACTGTAGTTCACAGGTTCCTCTGTCCATGGGATTTCCCAGGCAAGAATACAGGAATGGGTTGCCATTTGCTTCTCTAGGGAATCTTCCTAACTCAGGGATAGAACCTACATCTCCTACAAAAACTGGCAGATACTTTACCACTGAGCCACCAGGGAAGAGTATCAGTGTATACCTACACACTAATATAATATATATATAAAATACATATATATATATATTTCCTTTTGCTGTTGCTATCTGGACTCTACAAAACCAAATGGCAGTTCAGCTCAATTAATTTTAGTTACTGCCCAGCATGTAAGGGCTGAGTAAACGTACCAGTCAGAGAGAGCTGCACCCCCCAGAAGTGCTCTGACAGGCTGTTGGGAAGAAAGGGGGGAAAGGGGGCAGGGACACAGAGCCTGCCAGATGGTGGGGGCAGAAGGGGGGAATGCCTTGAAGGCCGAGTTAAAGGAAGAGCTTAGGCAGAAATTCCTGTTTGTGGGGAGCACAGGGGGGTCATAAGTAAAGAGAGCTGTCCAGAAGAATATTGAAGAACAAGAGGTCACTTTCAATCTGGACTCTCGCTTTAAATAACAAAGAAAGAAGTCATAAACACAGTGATGCTCACCAAGAAAATGCACACTTGTTTTATTCCCAAATGAAGAGTAACTCGAGAAGGGTATTTCTTTGAGTATTGAAATGGTGCCCACTTGCCAGCATTCATTATTGCTATAAAACTTGTTTAAATGTTGTTTGTTTTTACTCTTAAGGTCTCTGATGCATTGTAATGAAACCAGTTTCATAAAAAACAGGCTTGTCTCTAGTCAATTTCACTGGTATTTCCCTTCCTTAAAATAGAATCTGAGGTATAAATGCAATGTTTGATGAGTCTGGAATTTAGAATGCCTTTTAAAATTCTGTACATAAACCCCATTCCAGGTGAGTAGTTCATTTTGCTAATTTTGACCAAAGAGTTAATTGCCATTAAAAGAAACTCTTTTAATGAATGAATATAAAATTTAGATTTTCTTCATATGTTGCAAATTGGTTACAAATAAGACAAAAGCAAGATTCAAAGCATGAGGCTCCATTTAGCTTTCAATACCTGATTTCTTCTAATAGGAAGATTAGCACAGAGCAATATTCAAGTCCTCTAAAGCATAAAGCAAAACAATATTAATTTTAAAGGGGGAGGAGGATAAAAAGAAAATGGAAACAAAGAGTTGTGTTTCCAGACATAAGACGGGGTTTATGGGTATGCACTGCGGACAGACATAAGCCCATAGATGAATGTCCAGAGCGCAAGAAACAATTATCTTCACGAATAAATCTGCTTGGATTCAACCGTGGAGCTGACAGCCCTCGGTCAATGTTAAGATCGCGCCACCTGCTGGTTGCCATGTGTATGACAGGCATTCCTACTGTACAGACAGGAGCATTTCTGTTTTAAGCAAAACTTAATATTGAAGGGAAACGGCAGATAGGTTACTGTTGCTGTGCACTACCTCCCCTGGGGACGGAATTGGGGTGAGAACACGATACATAAAAGTACTCCAGTGACTGCTCCGCTTGAAAATCTGAGTGTGCTTTTCAAGCTTGATCAACTGTAATCGTATATGATCTGCCTGGCACGTCTGCCAGGCGGGCGGGCAGGCAAACACTGCAATTGAGAGAGCAGGTGGATTCAGTTGCCCGACTTTTCTCTGGTTGCCACTTTCTGAACTTCTTAGAGTCGCAGAAATAGAGCTCCAGCAATCCAAGCTAGTCAGGGAAAGAGGATGGAGGGATATGCGATCATGGCTGCAAAGCTGCAAAACAACATTTCACAGAGTGAACAAGGCAGAAGGAGAAAAACAGAAATGGCATGTTAACACAAATATGTGCACTCTAGAAAAAATGTTACGGATGATCTTATTTACAAAGCAGCAATAGAGACATAGAGGTAGAGGACAAACGCATGGATTCCAAGGGGGAAGGTGGAAGAGATGAACTGGGAGACTGGGCTTGACACACATACACTGTGCTATATGCTTAGTCACTCAGTCGTGTCTGACTCTCTGAAACCCTGTAGACTGCCAGGCTCCTCTCCATGAGCTTTTTCAGGCAAGAATGTTGGAGTGGGTTGCTATTTCCTTCTCCAGGGGATCTTCCTGACCCAGAGATGGAACCTGGGTCCCCTGTATTGCAGGCAGATTCTTTACTGTCTTAGCTACCAGGAAAGCCCATATATACACCAGGCTCCTCTGTCCATGAGATTTTCCAGGCAAGAATACTGTAGTGGTTGCCATTTCCTTCTCCAGGGGATCTTCCCAACCCAGGGATCGAACCCGGGTCTCCTGCACTGCAGGCAGATGCTTTACCGACTGAGCTACAAGGGAAGCCCCAATATATATACTGCTAAGTCACCTCAGTCGTGTCCGACTCTGTGCGACCCCATAGAGGGCAGCCCACCAGGCTCCCCCGTCCATGGGATTCTCCAGGCAAGAAGACTGGAGTGGGTTGCCATTTCCTCCTCCAATGCATGAAAGTGAAAAGTCAAAGTGAAGTCTCCCAGTCGTGTCCCTCTCCTAGCAACCCCATGGACTGCAGCCTACCAGGCTCCTCTGTCCATGGAATTTTCCAGGCAAGAGTATATGAGTGGGGTGCCATTGCCTTCTCCAAATATATATACAGTACTATGTATAAAATGGATAACTAATGCAAACTTTTTATAAAGCACAAGGAACTCTACTCAATGTTCTGTGGTGACCTTAAAGGGGAAGAAAATTTTAAAAAGAGGGGATATATGTGTATACATATATATGTCTGACTTACTTTGCTGTACAGCAGGAACCACCATAGCAGTGAAAAGCAACTATACTCCAATGGAAAAAAAAAAAAACCCAGCCCACATCATCATGGGAGCTAACTATAGGACAACTGTTAATGCACAATTATGTCCAGATAATAATTTGGGGAATTGCACTCTGGTGAATTTCCTCCTTAGACTTGCTTGGGTCAATTGTGGGATGTGTCCTTGGCAGTTGTGGCTGGAGAGGTTAGCTCAGCAAAGACAGGGCACCCTTGCTGGAGGATCCATGGCCCTCTGAAGACCCATGACCACCCATTTTTACGGCTGTATCTGCTAGAGTTTACACAAGACATTCTAGTGTTTGAAAAGGTAGTCATAAAGGATAAATATTACTTCCTCTATATACGTTGCTTGAGGTGTTGCTTGTCTTAAAATTAGCCTTATAGGCCTGGTCAGTAGAGACATGGAGTGAGGGGTACTACTGTTAGAACAAGCCAGCTGTCCTAGAAACCACAGGCCCACCAGCTGCTGAGTTTACACAACTTGAGTGTTGAACCCAGATTATAATGTCTGTCTTTCCTAGCCTAAGTCTGAGCCCTGGGGAAGCAGGAAAGCATGGCAGGTCTCTTGCAATGCTTTGTCTCCAAAAGAAACTACTGACATCAAACTTCAAAAAAGAAAAAAACAATAGCCGTAGAAACCTTGAAATCCTATGTCATTCGTAAATGCAAATAAATATATCTGCCTCTGTATTTTCATAGAGACAAATATATTGTTATAGGCAGAGTAAGCCCTATTGAGTAACTGTTCTTTACACGTTATCATTGTAGACTGTTAAGATTTCGGGGGTATGCAGCCCTATGCCACACTGCCTCTCACCCCTTTCCATCTTGGGCTCACCGCCCTGCACCCACACATACACTCTTAGCCCCAAGAACAAAGCAGAAAGTTAATAACTCTTTCATTGACAGAAAGATGTGGCATTTTACTATAATGACCCAGGGGATTTCTTCAACTTGCTATTTCACCTTGCCTATGTTAACAGAACCCATATATATATCACCGATGTGATGGGCATGAGTTTGAGTAAGTTCCAGGAGTTGGTGATGGACAGGGAAGCCTGGCATGGTGCAGTCTATGGGATCTCAAAGAGTCGGACATGACTGAGCAACTGAACTAAACTGATATATACATATATATTATATATATTTTTTATCAGTTGAGCCATTTCTGCATCTACAAATAAAATGATTAAGAAAGGAGCAGTTAGGGAAAAAAGAAAATGCAGGTTTACTTTGAAAAACTACATTCACTGCTGTTACTGTGTTAAATTATGGTCATAAATTGGTATTGGGATTTGTTCTATATAAAATTTAATTATGAAGAGCAAAACCTTCAGTGATAAGTGGTGAAAGAGTACTACACTCACGTGCACACACACGCGCACACACACACACACACACACACACGCGCGCAAACAATGAGATCAAATACAAAGGCAGATAGAGCCACTGAAAAACATTAAAAACCAAGGAGACTCAGGAGCCAGCTTGAGGGTTTTCTACCAGCCAAATCTGGGACCATTTGGGAATCAAAATAAATAATAAAAATAAAAGTTTGTGACCTGCTGACTAGGGTAAAACTCCATGAGTTCAAGCTAACACAAACATTGAGTTTACGTTAATATGAATACATAAATAAGTTGATGAGAAGGAAACGCTGTCCCTTACAATAGAAAGGCAGCTTATAAAGGTGAGAAAAGCATGAAATTAGAAAATCACCTTTTGGCAACCACCATCATTATCATCATCAAAATCAATTCAGAGAAGTATCCTTAATGGACACTGGAAGTTGGGGGTGGAAGTTTGAGGAGGATTATTTATAGAATTTCCTAGTATTTCTCTACAGAATGGTTACTCATTAAAGAGGGTAAAATGGGAAAACACGTGAAGCTTCCCATAACACAATGATCAAAGTTAACATCATCAACAAAAGCATGAATCTAATCGGTGCTGTCTGACGTGAAGTGCTGAGAAAACTTCAGCCTCCCTTCTCTAACATTCCTGCCAAAAGTGTAAAACCTAATTCTAAATTTCTGTGAAACATCAGGCCAACCCACAATGAGAGACATGCTATAAGATAATTGGCTTGTGCTCTTAAAAGTCCTGAAATACAAAAAAAAAAAGACTGAAATACTGTTCCAGATTAAAGATGACTAGAGACACAATGACTTGAATGAAACACGTGACTCTGGATTTTCTTTCTTACAAAAGATGCTAAGTCAATCGACAACATCTGAATGAAGGTCTATAGATTAGATAATAGCACTGTCTCAGCGTTAGACTCGGAGAAGGCAATGGCACCCCACTCCAGCACTCTTGTCTGGAAAATCCCATGGACAGAGGAGCCTGGTAGGCTGCAGTCCATGGGGTCGCAAAGAGTCGGACATGACTGAGCGACTTCCCTTTCACTTTTCACTTTCCTGCATTGGAGAAGGAAATGGCAACCCACTCCAGTGTTCTTGCCTGGAGAATCCCAGGGACAGTGGAGCCTGGTGGGCTGCCATCTATGGGGTCACACAGAGTCAGACACGACTGAAGCGACTTAGCAGCAGCAGCAGCAGCAGCAGCAGCAGCGTTAGACTCTTGATTTTGTTTATTGTACAGAAGTTTGTTGAGGTTGTTGTTTAGTCACTCAGTCGTGTCCGACTCTTTAGTGACCCCATGGACTGTAGCCCACCAGGTTCCTCTGTCCATGGGATTTCCTAGGCAAGAATACTCAAGTGGGTTGCAATTTCCTTCTCCAGGGGATCTTCCTGACCCAAGACTTGAACCTGCATCTCCTGCATAAGCAGGCAGATTCTTTACCATTAAGCCACCAGGGAAGCCCATGTACAGAGTTACATAAAATAATTTCTTGTTTTTAGAAAACACAACAAAGCATTTAGAGATAAAGTAGGCTTAATCCCTGCAGTTTGCTTTTAAATTACTCAGAAAAAAAAGTGGTAAATGCTAATATTTAGAGGATTGTGTGAATGTGAATTTGCTGTACTATTTCTGCAACCTTTCTACAAGTCTGACATTTTCAAAAGAAAAATTACAAATTAGTACAAAATTAATAAAATGGTCATTTCTTTCAGCTCACATAGTGCCAAACAACAGGTAATTTTTTTCATCAAAACCCAAGTCATTTTAGTCTCATGTAAACTCAGTTCCAGATGTTGAAGAGGAACTTTAGAAGCCATATCTTTTCAGAGTAGCTACTGTGCACACTCAGCTGCAAAACAGTTCCCTTTTCAGGTTGAGCTTCAGTTTCTCTTCACTTCTTTCCTTACTTTGTTCGTTGTTCCTTTTTTACTTTTTTTTTTAAACTTTTTATTTTACTGGAGTATAGCCAATTAACAATGTTGTGATAGTTTCAGGTGAATAGCAAAGGGACTCAGCCATACATATACATGTATCCATTCTCCCCCATATTCCTTCTTTCACTCAAAGAACTTTTACAGGGCCTCATTTGCAGCCAGACCATGTGAGTGATAGGTATTCAGAGTTAGACTCAGCTCCCAGTCTAAGATACACAGAGACTTCTAGTTGAGTCTATTCGTAAGTACAGCAATAGTAGCAGGGGAAACAAGGAGAAAAAAAAGATAACATGGACGATTTCAAGAAGGGGTCTTGATGAGGAACTGAAGACCTTGAGGGAAAGCAGGTGCAGCTAAGGGGTCTCCCAAGGACCTGTTACCATGTGGCACAGGGTTAATGGTGAAGCATGCAACTGCATCTGGAATGCGACATCCTGGAATGTGAAGTCAAGTGGGCCTTAGGAAGCATCACTATGAACAAAGCTCGCGGAGGTGATGGAATTCCAGTTGAGCTATTTCAAATCCTGAAAGATGATGCTGTGAAAGTGCTGCACTCAATTTGCCAGCAAATTTGGATAACTTAGCAGTGGCCACAGGACTGGAAAAGGTCAGTTTTCATTCCAATCCCAAAGAAAGGCAATGCCAAAGAATGCTCAGACTACTGCACAATTGCACTCATCTCACATGCTAGTAATGCTCAAAATTCTCCAAGCCAGGCTTCAGTAATACGTGAACCGTGAACTTCCAGATGTTCAAGCTGGTTTTAGAAAAGGCAGAGGAAGCAGAGATCAAATTGCCAACATCCATTGGATCATGGAAAAAGCAAGAGAGTTCCAGAAAAACATCTATTTCTGCTTTATTGACCATGCCAAAGCCTTTGACTGTGTCAGTTCAGTTCAATTGCTCAGTCGTGTCCGACTCTTTGTGACCCCATGAACTGCAGCACGCCAGGCCTCCCTGTCCATCACCAACTCCCAGAGTTCACCCAAACTCTTGTCCATCGAGTCAGTGATGCCATCCAGCCATCTCATCCTCTGTCGTCCCCTTCTCCTCTTGCCCCCAATCCCTCCCAGCATCAGAGTCTTTTCCAATGAGTCAACTCTTCGCATGAGGTGGCCAAAGTACTGGAGTTTCAGCTTTAGCATCAGTCCTTTCAAAGAACACCCAGGACTGATCTCCTTTAGAATGGATTGGTTGGATCTCCTTGTAGTCCAAGGGACTCTCAAGAGTCTTCTCCAACACCACAGTTCAAAAGCATCAGTTCTTTGGTGTTCAGCTTTCTTCACAGTCCAACTCTCACATCCATACATGACCACTGGAAAAACCATAGCCTTGACTAGATGGACCTTTGTTGGCAAAGTAATGTCTCTGCTTTTGAATATGCCATCTAGGTTGGTCATAACTTTCTTTCCAAGGAGTAAGCATCTTTTAATTTCATGGCTGCAGTCACCATCTGCAGTGATTTTGGAGCCCAAAAGAATAAAGTCTGACACTGTTTCCCCAACTATTTCCCATGAAGTGATGGGACCAGATGCCATGATCTTAGTTTTCTGAATGTTGAGCTTTAAGCCAACTTTTTCACTCTCCTCTTTTTGACTGTATGGATCACAATAAACTGGAAAATTCTGAAAGAGATGGGAATACCAGACCACCTGACCTGCTTCTTGAGAAACCTGTATGCAGGTCAGGAAGCAACAGTTAGAACTGGACATGGAACAACAGACTGGTTCCCAATAGGAAAAGGAGTACGTCCAGGCTGTATATTGTCACTCTGCTTATTTCACTTAAATGCAGAGTACATCATGAGAAATACTGGGCTGGAGGAAGTACAAGCTGGAATCAAGATTGCTGGGAGAAATATCAATAACCTCAGATATGCAGATGACATCACCCTTATGGCAGAAAGTGAAGAAGAACCTCTTGATGAAGGTGAAAGAGGAAAGTGAAAAAGTTGGCTGAAAGCTCAACATTCAGAAAACTAAGATCATGGCATCATGTCCCATCACTTCATGGCAAATAGATGGGGAAACAGTGGAAACAGTGGCTGACTTTATTTTTCTGGGCTCCAAAATCACTGCAGATGGTGACTGCAGCCATGAAATTAAAAGACGCTTACTCCTTGGAAGGAAAGTTATGACCAACCTAGACAGCATATTAAAAAGCAGAGACCTTTTTCAACAAAGGTCCATCTTGTCAAGGCTACGGTTTTTCCAGTGGTCACGTATGAATGTGAGAGTTGGACTATAAAGAAAGCTGAGCATGGAAGAATTGATGCTTTTGAACTGTGGTATTGGAGAAGACTCTTCAGAGCCCCCTGGACTGCAAGGAGATTCAACCAGTCTATCCTAAAGGAGATCAGTCCTGGATGCTCATTGGCAGGGCTGATGTTGAAGCTGAAACTCCAATACTTTGGCCACCTGGTCAAAGAGCTGACTCATTTGAAAAGACCCTGATGCTGGGAAAGATTGAGGGCAGGAGGAGAAAGGGACGACAGAAGATGACATGGTTGGATGGCATCACTGACTCAATGGACATAGGTTTGGGTGAACTCTGGGAGCTGGTGATGGACAGGGAGGCCTGGCGTGCTGCAGTTCATGGGGTCACAAAGAATCGGACACGACTGAATGACTGAACTGAACTGATGCAACTGCCCATGGGGCCGGGCTGGAGTGGACCCCACTACTCTGCTATAGAATTTGAATTCTACCACTTGGTTGTGGGGAGTCCCTGGGGTCATGTTTAGATTTGTTTCTTAGAAGAATCCCGTCTGTAATTTATTCCTTTGTTTAGTGACCATTTCCTCATTCAATGACTGTCTTAGGACAATTGCACATTACTCCCCAAAAAGTATGGTTTCTGCTCTCCATTTTGTGGGCTCCATGGCTTTTTTCTTTTTGTTTTTCATACTTAAATTTAAGCCTCATTTCTTCACTAGTGGTTCAGATGATAAAGAATCCGCCTGTAATGCAGGAAACCTATTCATGAGACCTATTCATGAGTTCCATCCCTGGGTCGGGAAGCTCCCCTGGAGAAGGGAATGGCTATCCACTTCCGTATTCTTGCCTGAAGAATTTCATGGACCAAGGAGCCTGATGGGCTATAGTCCATGGGGTCACAAAGAGTCGGACACCACTGAGAGACTAACATGTTCACTTTTTTTCACTAAAGACAACTGTAAGGAGTGGTTGGTCTGCTTTATATTTATTTGCGCCCCTCTTAACCTCTCTCTGGAATTCCTGAGCCTGTTGTCTATGCTAAGTTAGCAGATGGAGAAAATAATTGAAAGAAATCACAGAGCAATGTCAGGCAAATTTTGTCTCTCCATAGCCAGCCCCAGAATAGCCAACTTAAACTATACTCAAAGCTTTATCCCAGTTCTAGCAAGGTAATATTGAAATGATAGGATTCCCTAAAACTCATCTTTTTAATCCATTTATTAAACAATATTCCTGTCATCTTAACATTTATAAGATAAAATAATTGTATCATTTGTATAATTCTGAAATGTAGCTAGCCATTATTTTCAATTATATATTTTTTGCCATATAGTATAGTCATGTATATTTCATGCTTAGTACACTAATTAGGTTAGTAGCCTCTAGTTCTAAGTAATGTAGTATTTTATTTCATGGTGTTTGAAAGCTATCTCATACGAATATAATTTTCACCATATAAATTCACATAGTACTATGCTTTTTTAAAGTATATTTTTACTGTAAAGGTCAGCAAGGGGGAAATACTTGACTTCCCTGGTGGTCCAGTGGTTAAGACTCTGCACTTCCTCTGAAGGGGGTGTGGGTTTGATCCCTGGTTGGGGAACTAAGATCCAATGAGTTGTGTGGCACAGTAAAAAAAAAAATAATTAAATAATTAAATTAAATCAAAAAATAAATCATGGTTGTTTAGATTTACCCAAAGAACATAGTATGCCCTTTTATGTTCAGTTGGTAATTAGAATTTCACTGATGCTAGGAAAGACTGAAGGCAGGAGGAGAAGCAGATGACAGAGGATGAGACGGTTGGATGGCATCATTGACTCTGTGGACATGAGTTTGAACAAGCTCCGGGAGTTGATGATGGACAGGGAAACCCGGTGTGCTGCAGTCCATAGGGCTGCAAAGAGTCTGACACAACTGGGCGACTGAATTGAACTGAACTGAATTAGAAAAATGACAGATTTCTCTAGTAGATACACCCATAGGATTTGGAATCAAAATTTGAATTAGATCCTTAAGCAGCTACTTTCCAGCTACGTAAGTTCATGCAATTTAAGGATGTTAAGGCTCAATTTCCTTGTGTGTAAAATGCAGATTTAAAAATGCCACATCAGGGCCACTTTACCTTCTTCTGTTCACTCTTAGGCTCTCACAGTCACCCCTCCTTATGGGGTCTTCCTCCATACATGAATCAGTCTAGGTGGAGACACTTCCTGGCCCCTCTTACCTCCTGCTCAGATTGCTGTTCCTTGAAATCACAGCTCAGAATCAAGCCAAATTCATTCCACAATTATTCGTGTCTCACTTATTTGCTTTAAGGAGTGGTAGAATGAAGTGACTTGCTTTGAAGTGTGGTGGTATTTGGGCTTCCCTGGTGACTCAGAAGTAAAGAATCTGCCTGCAATACAGGAGTTATGGGTTAGATCCCTGGGTTGGGGAGATCCCTTGGAGGAGGGCATAGCAAGCCACTTCAGTATTCTTGCCTGAAAAATCCCATGGACAGAGGAGCCTGGTGGGCTACAGTCCATAGGGTCATAAAGGGTCAGACAAGACTTAGCACACATGCCATTATAATTTAATTTATTTAGTTCATTTCAACATCTATAAATACTCCTACATGTATGCCTGCTCAGTAGTTTCAGTCGTGTCAGACTCTGCGATCCTACGGACTGTAGCCCACCAGGTTCCTCAGTCCATGGGATTCTCCAGGTAAGAATACTGGAGTGGGTTGCCATTCCCTTACTCCAGGGGATCTTCCTGACCCAGGGATCAAATTTACAATGTCTCCTGTGTCTCCTGCATTGTAAGCAGGTTCTTTACTGCTGAGCCACCAGGTTAGTTCCTAAATTATGATGGGGAGAGTTAATAAGTAGAACATGTGAGTTACTATCTTCTCTTATCTTACCTCCCATACATTCCATAATTAGTTTCCTTTTAAAATTGATTTCCATAATCTTTGTTCACTGCTTCTTTGTATGTCCACTGCTACTACCTTTCACTGCCTTTCAGCCCCACTACCTGCCTTCCTTTCTGGACCACTGGCAAAAGTTTCTTCATTTGTGTCTGGCTCCCCCAATTCAGGACCACGCTATGCACGACGGCCCAGACTATTCAGCTTAAGACTATGCCTGCCTTTACCATTTATAGCTTTCTCCAAATGTAAATCAATTTACCCTTTATATTCTTTATGCTTCAGCAAAAACAAATAGCTTGCTCACTAGTCATTAGATCCTTGGATGATTTCATCCTTGCTACTTTCTCCACCTGGTAAAATCTCTCTCACTTTCACATTGGCTTCAGCTCAACATGGACAAACCCAGTCTTCCCCATGCGTCAACTCAAATACCACCTGCTTCCTGAGGTCTTTCCTAATTTCCCCTCACTGTGCATAATCTTAACCCTTTTAATTCTCATAACTTCATTTTGAAGAATCTGTTCTTGAATAAGACCCTATAAAAATCCCATCATGCTGTACCTCTCTTGGGAAGCTGTCACTTCTTCTACAAAATGGTATGTTTATACAGGTTGAAGTCACTATTACAGAAGTGCTCCCTGCAGGTCTAAATCAGCTTTGTATTTCTAATGTGCTTAGCATAATAGCTTCATACTAACCTTCATTCAATGAATAAATGATGCTTATCAATCCAACCATTTATTCATTTACTTATTCAATAAATGTTAATTCAGTGCCTACTAGGTGTGAAGCAAAGTTGAACAAAGACTGGAAGGAGAGGAGGGAGTGGGTCATTCAGATATTAATGGGAAAAACATCCCAGCAGCAGAAACAACCAGTGTTAAACCCTAAGATGTGAATGTATGGGGCACGTTTTGGGCAGAACAAGGGGGCAAAGCCTCTGGAAGAGCACATGACTGGGGAGAGGAGGAGGGTCTGGGCTTAGAGAGGAACGTGGGCAGGGAAGGGAGATTGCATAAAACCTTGACTTTCCCTCTGAGATGAATCTGAAGCCACAGGAGGATTTGGAGTGCCATCCAGTCCTGCCCTTATCATATTTTATTCTCATTTCTTTTTCCCTTTTCGTCCATAAAGATGGTGACCTAAGAGATTTGGGTCTGACAGAGTCCAAATCCTATGCAAGTTTGTGCTAAGTCCCTTCAGTTGTGTCCGACTCTTTGTGACCCCTATGGATTGTAGCCTGCTAGGCTCCTCCATCCATGGGATTCTCCAGGCAAGAATCCTGGAATGGGCTGCCATGCCCTCCTCCAGGGGATCTTCCCGACCCAGGGATCGAACCTGAGTCTCTTTCAACTCCTACATTGGCAGGAGGGTTACCACTAGCACCACCTGGGAAGCCCTCAACTACTAGAAGCTTGTGCAGTCATGGACCCCAGAGTAAGAAAGAGCAGTTCATCCTCCAACTGGCTGCTTCCGAGGCCACTGAGGCGACAGGCTGCTGAGACAGGAGCCCACTGACCCCGCCACAGCCTCACTTCTTGCTACTGTCACAGTTCATGGACTGTTCCTTTCTCTTTAGTCCAGGTACACTAACCAGAAACCCCTGGTCTTCATGAAATTTCACTTCAAAAAGTTCAGGTATTCTAGTGATGGCTTTCAGAGAGCTTCTGTGAACACATCAGATTTCAACCTGATATTGTCAAAGCCTTAAATAACAGTAATGGTTACGTGACTGTTACTATTCCATGAACTTGTCAGATAAACCATTGGTTTTCAAGTCCAGGTTTAGAAACACCATTTTCATTTTGCTTCACTAACAAATAGGGAAAAATTTAAACTGAGCCGATGGGGTTTTTCTCCTTTTTCCGTCACATCCTAATGTGTAAGGACTAATGAGCAGAGAAGTAACTAGAGACTAGTCATCACCAGGAAAAAGTTGAGCAGTAGTGACAGGGCCTCACAGGCTGGCTCTTGGGTGGCAGATGCTGGTGGTAGGACCCTGTCTCCTGCCAAGGGTCACAGGTTCACTCTGGAGGCACCAAGGAAAGAGTCCTGTTTCATCCTCCTTATAAAGAACTCAAAATATCCTGGCATTTCGATCATCTCAATTCTATGCTTATGTGGCGCAGTATAGTATTATGGGGACTCCACTGAATCATGGGAGATGGTGAAAAACAAGGAAACCTGGCGTGCTGCAGCCCATGAGGTCGAAAAGAGTCAGACATGACTTAGCAACCGAACAACAACCAAATTATGGATGAAAGAGGGACCGTTGATTTGCGCCCGCTGCCCCCTTCTCACTGTAGTTAAAGTGGCTGTGGTCATTACCACTTGTAGATTCTAGCCTCTAACTTAGAAAAGAAAAGTCTAACCTTAATTCAGACTTTATTTAATCACAGAGAAGAAACTGGCTGCAAGTGGTGGCCGAGGCATAGTCGGATAATCGGCATCCGGTGCAGCCTTGGAACCTGGCTCCTCTGCTCCTCCCCTCCTTGTTGTGTGACCTTGGGAAAGTCCTCTAGCCTCCCTGGGTTTCAGTCTCCATGTCTGTCAGTTGGAGAGGGCAAAATTTATTTTGTAATATTGTCAGAGTAACAGTCTGACAATAACAGTGACAGTCTTTTATTGAATACCTGGCAAATGGTAGCTTTTTGTGTGTGTGTGCACTTAGTCGCTCAGTCATGTCTGACTTTGTGACCCTATGGACTGCAGCCCACCAGGCTCCTCTGTCAATGGGGATTCTCCAGGCAAGAATACTATGGTGGATTGCCGTGCCCTCCTCCAGGGGATCTTCCCGACCCAGGAATAGACCTGGGGTCTTCTGCATTGCAGATGGATTCTTTACCAGCTGAGCTACCAGGGGAGCTCTTTAATAAATGCCAATTTATAATCTTTTATAGTTTCAATGTTATACAAATACGACTTTTTCTAGTCATGTATTAACCTATACAAGAGATTAATGAATTTTTCCCAATTTCAAATATAAGTGGAACTGTTGAGTCCATATGCATTTTAGAAAATTTTCAAGATATTTCTTTCACTGGACTGATAACAATGAAGTGAATGAAAATTGCTGTTTGATTCACTGGAAAGAATATTCCAGAGGGAGTCTTGTGAAATATCAAAATGGGCAGAGAGGACTGGTGAGTGAATTTTAAAGTCCTTCTCCCTCAAATATTTCCTTAAAAAAAGATACATTTTGCATGGTTGGGGTTTTAGTTATTTCATATACAGATATTTTTAGAGATCTGTTACATGCCAAGCTCTGAGAAAAATTAATGGTTGGGCTTCAGCTTGTACCCTGGAAAAGTTTTCAGTGTGGTGGATAAAACACTTTCTATGGTATTATATTACAGTATGGTGAGTTCCCGGGCTTCCCGGGTGTTGCTAGTGGTAAAGAACCTGCCTGCCAATGCAGGAGATAAAAGAGACTCATGTTCATCCCTGGGTCGGGAAGATTCCCTGGAGGAGGGCATGGCAACCCACTCCAGTATTCTTGCCTGGAGAATCCCATGGACAGAGGAACCTGGCAGGCTACAGTCCATTGAGTCACAAAGAGTCGCACACGACTGAACCAATTTAGCACACACACATTATGAGTTCTAGCAGAGTGTAGTCCTACCTGAGGGCAGAAAGATGAATCTGATGGTCTCTTGATGTCTATTCCAGCTGAATAGTTCTGTGATAAGAAATAAGGAGTCAGGATACTGAGATTTTTGGAGGCCTTGCCCTACTAAAGGGGTTCTGTGTGCTGAAGGGGGAAGCATGATTAGAATAAAACAATTAAGCACATCACTTTTTGCAAGGGGTTAGTGGGCTTCCCAGGTGGGGTTAGTGGTGAAGAACTTACCTGCCAAAGCTGGAAACATGAGAGATGCAGGTCTGATCCCTGAGTCTGGAAGATTCCCTGGAGGAGGGAATGGCAACCCACTCCAGTATCCTTGCTTGGAGAATCCCATGGACGGAGGAGTCTGGCGGGTTATGGTCCATAGGGTCAAAAAGAGTTGGACACAACTGAAGTGACTTAGCACAGCACAGTGGTACTAGTAGGTCCATTTTTCAATAGATCCTTACTCCTTAATGATAATGAATAATACCCCATTTTTCATAGGTTTTTTTTTCCTACAATTAAAATTATGATCATTAATTCCCATCTGTGTGCATAAAAGGAACACAGGCAGATAACCTAGAAAATTGACTCTCTGATATTTGCATGTCCTCCCTGTTGGAAATAGAGGTTTAGACTGACATATAGACTGAATCTAAGGGACTTAAAACAAAAGGGGGTTTGGGAAGCCACCACCAAGGGCGGGCTCTGATGCAAGGCCAGGCCTTTCACGTCCTGCCAAAACTGGAGCCGTTCTCAAGCTGGGTAACTTGTGATTATTTTCTCCTGTTGCCTTCTCTTTGAAAACTAATTGTAGATGTGAAATGGCCATGTTTAAATAATTCATAAAAAAATAATAAATCCAGAGGAAAGTGGCAAAGGTACAGAGAAACCTGGTGAAGTACAAAGCAGGGGTCAAGTCCCTCGAAGTTCTCTGAGAGCTTCTTTCCTCTGGGGTGCTTAATTAGGCCTGTCTGCCTGTTTGGCCCTGGGTTGGTTTTCGTTCTTTCAAGAGAGCTGTTGACCTAATCCCACATTAGAACACAGTCAGCACCAGCTTCTCACAGTTCATGAAAACATTTGTAAATGCTGTTATTTTGGCATCAGGAAAAAAAAATCAGTACCTTCTGACTGGGGGAAACTCATACATTTATAATTGTGTTTTTTAATGTAGTAGAATAGCCTTTTAGCTCTACCAATTATGCAAAGCAGTTAGACAACATTGTTGAATGTAGGCAACTAAATGCCCAGAAGATCCTTAACTATAAAAACAAGAGCTTCCTCAAAGTTTTGGAGATTCTTCCAATCAGACAATTAATTGAACTAACTCAGTGATGCCTTTAGAAGGTTTATTGCTCCTGGAACTATTACTATGCTTACAGAGGCATTTTAAGTGGTACATTTTTAAAACTTCTAGATCAATTAGTTTGTGATAGAAGGTTATCTCTAGGTCTAAGATTACTTTTTTGTGTGTGCTGATATATCATTTTCAGTAATTAGCTATTTTTTTTGTAGAACTAATTAGTAACTCATGCCCTAAAGAAAATGTTGCCTATTTGCTAGAATTTTACCCTCCCACTGTGAGGGAATTTCCACTATCTTCTTCATCCCCCCTTTCCCGATGCATATGGATGGTTAGAATAAATAAGACAAAGGTGACTCAATTGTGTCCAAGGTGACAAGTTAGGTTTCTATATTCTATTAAGTCTGCTAACCACTAGAAGGTTTTAGAACCATAAGTTGTTGAAAGATATGCTCCTTCAACTATTACATATGCCTAGTTTCATTTTTATTTAAATACCTCTGTGTTTCCTCTTTCACTTAGTACCAAATGTTTCTGTCTAATCCTCCATTATTGAAAAAGTGATCTTTAAAGTTGACATTCAAATATATCCATCTGGCTCCTTAAATACCATGAGGTCTCTTTTGTTTGCCCAAGTCTCTGATGAGGAGATGTTTCTCACTTAATGGCTGCTGTGGATCACAGATGATGGTTTATAGGTTTAGGCAAATGGCAGGCAGCACTTTTTTAAGCAACCAAAGAGCACGCTGCTGCTGCTGCTGCTAAGTCACTTCAGTCGTGTCCGACTCTGTGCGACCCCATAGACGGCAGCCCACCAGGCTCCCCCGTCCCTGGGATTCTCCAGGCAAGAACACTGGAGTGGGTTGCCATTTCCTTCTCCAATGCATGAAAGTGAAAACTGAAAGTGAAGTCGCTCAGTCGTGTCCCTCTCCTAGCGACCCCATGGACTGCAGCCTACCAGGCTCCTCCATCCATGGGATTTTCCAGGCAAGAGTACTAGAGTGGAGTGCCATTGCCTTCTCCAAAAGAGCACGCTGGTATCTGGTAATTACCCTGCAGAGCTCACTGGCTCTTAATGGCACCCACCCAGGCAGCATCAGGGAGCCTGGTCTCAACACCAAAGCTCCTTCTTGTTAATCAACCTGTAGGCACTGGTTACAAATGAAACCTACTCATTTCCAGTTAATATATTTGCTGATACTTTAAATACTCATTTATTATTATGCTTGTTAAGTGAACGGTGGAGAAGGATTGTTTGAATGCCTTCCATTAGTATGGGCTGAGCTTCAAGATATCAGCAGATCAACTCATGTGTCAATTGTATGGCTGTGTGCTCAGGGGGCTCCCAAATCTGCTTAAGAAAGATGAGCTTCTCTCAACCGTGAAAACAAGAGAGGGGACAATTGAGAAGCAAGGCCTCCATGACAGTAATCCGTGAATTTTCATTAAGAGGAGAACTTTCTTACATGTTAAATGCAATTTGTTTGAAACTTGATTTCATTTGTCCATCTACCTCATGACTGTTTTGTGTCTGAGTAGATGAAAAGCTTGACACATGCAACCAGATGTGTCTTGGTTTTCCCGAATGAAATAATGAAACAAAATCAAGAGGAATTTGCTTAATCATCTTTAAGCAAAGGTAATTTAAGGATCATAAAGAAATTAACTTATAGATACCATAATATGTCTGGAGAAGGAAATGGCAACTCACTCCAATATTCTTGCATGGGAAATCCCATGGACAAAGGAGCCTGGGGGGCTACAGTCCATGAGGTCCAAAAAGAGTCAGACACAATTTAGCGACTAAGCAAACAACAATATGTCAGGAATAGGGTAATGGAAAAAGCAGTAGAAACAATGTATCTATTCAACATATTTCAGATAAAACTTACAGTACAAGAGTTATTCTAGTAGAGACTGGCAAATTATAACTCAAAATTTTACCTTCTTAGCATTTTGGCAATAAATCTTAGATATTTTATTATTCCTCAAAACTCATGTTGGAGAGTTCTCTAAAATACATTTTCCTCAAAGTGAGAATAACCTACTTTACAAATGATGAAGAAATGGTATTTTATGCTAACATTCTTTATTTGAATGAAGTATTGGAGTGATGTAGCTTAAAAATTTGCCCTTTGGAATATTTTCTTTGTTTTTTGCTGCATCAAAAATCATGCTTATCTGAACTTCAACTAGATTCGCTTAACTGCATACAGAATTCAAAATATACTTAAATATTGATGGAAGCAGCATTCCCACAGCCTCCAATCAATTACTTTGATTCTTCTGTTTTAAAATTGGTCCGATAATGCATTTCAGAATAGGTCAATACCACCTGCTACATAGCATCATATGACTAATTTCTTTCTCTTCATCATGATCATGTAGTTAAGAACAATATGCTTAAAATTTCAAGTTGTCACTGGGAAGCAAGATATGTGAAATTGACAAAAAGAATTGATAAAATTGCTATAAAGGCATTATGTTTTTAAAATATATAATACGTCCCTGCATCCTGTTTTCCCATGAACCTGTGACACTTTGGATATACTGCTCATTTGCATTAACTCCATTTTCCTGTACACCCACATTCTCAATTACCCAACTCAATAAGGGAAACATTACTCTGTGTCCAGATGCCACAAAATTTCTTGCTGCCCCTTGCAGCGTTATTCAGAAATTAGAGAATTTTTTTCACTCTTGCCCTACCAAATCACCTTCATTTTCAGTATGAATTCTCCATTAACAGCACCCATGAATATAAGTTATAACCAAACTAGACAGCATATTAAAAAGCAGAGACATTACTTTGCCAACAAAGGTCCGTCTAGTCAAGGCTATGGTTTTTCTAGTAGTCATGTATGGATGTGAGAGTTGGACTAGAAAGAAATCTGAGTGCCGAAGAATTGATGCTCTTGAACTGTGGTGTTAGAGAAGGCTCCTGAGAGTCCCTTGGACAGCAAAGAGATCCAACCAGTCCATCCTAAAGGAAATCAGTCCTGAATATTCATTGGAAGGATTGATGCTGAAGCTGAAACTCCAATATTTTGGCCACCTGATGAGAAGAGCTAACTCATTGGAAAAGACCCTGATGCTGGGAAAGATTGAAGGCAGGAGGAGAAGGGGATGACAGAGGATGAGATGGTTGGATGGATGACATCACCGACTCAGTGGGCATAAGTTTGAGTAAACTTTGGGAGTTGGTGATGGACAGGGAGGCCTGGCGTGCTGTAGTCCATGGGGTCGCAGAGTTGGATAAGACTGAGAGACTGAACTGAACTGAACTATGTGAAAAGTGTGGAGATGAAACCAGAAGGACTGTAGTAACATCTACCATCATCATACTGTTTTAAGTTCTGCTTTTGCCAATCAGGAACAGTTACCAGAGATGGCAACAAGAAGAAGAAAAAATATGGAGGTTCATTCTTCTGCTTCCCTGGTAGCTCAGCTGGTAAAGAATCTGCCTGCGATGCAGGAGAACTGGGTTTGATCCCTGGGTTGGGAAGATCCCCTGAAGAAGGGAATGGCTACTCACTCCAGTATTCTGGCCTGGAGAATTCCCATGGACTATATAATCCATAGGGTCACAAAGAGTCAGACACGACCGAGCAACTTTCAATTTCACTTTCACTTTCATTCTTCTGCTAGTGTCCTTGGTGTACTTCAGTTCAGTTCAGATCAGTTGCTCAGTTGTGTCCGACTCTTTTGCAACACCATGGACTACAACACACCAGGCTTTCCTGTCCATCACCAACTCCCAGAGCTTGCTCAAACTCATGTCTATCTAGTCAGTGATGCCATCCAACCATCTCATTCTCTGTCATCCCCTTCTCCTCCCACCTTCAATCATTCCCAGCATCAAGGTCTTTTCCAATGAATCAGGTGGGCAAAGTATTGGAGTTTTAGCTTCAACATCAGTCCTTCCAGTGAACACTCAGGACTGATCACCTTTAGGATGGACTGGTTGGATCTCCTTGCAGTCCAAGGGACTCTCAGGAGTCTTCTTCAACACCACAGTTCAAAAGCATCAATTCCTCAGCACTCACCTTTCTTTATAGTCCAACTCTCACATCCATACATGACTACTGGAAAAACCATAGCTTTGACTAGACAGACCTTTGTTGGCAAAGTAATGTCTCTGCTTTTTAATATGCTGTCTAAGTTGGTCATAATTAGGTTGGTATACTTCACCCCCATTAAAAAATATAAATTCATCATGTGGCATACTGAAGAACAAAACAGAGTAAGGACTCAGAAAACCTCCTTGAGTGGCCTTTGTGAAAATAACAAGGATCTTTGTGCCTGAGTTTACTCTTTATTCTTTCTTCCTTGGTAGAGCTGGAAAACTGAAGAAGAAACCCAACAGGCCACCTTCACTTGAATTCCGGTACATGTTGTACTCACATGGGATGCTGTAACTTTTAGAGCATTAGGGCTGTGTTTAGAGAACTATACATGCATGTTAAGTCACTCAGTCTTGTAGGACTCTTTATGATCCCATGGACTGTAGTCTGCCAGGCTTCTCTGTCCATGGGATTTTCCAGGCAAGAATACTGGAGTGGGTGGCCATGCCCTTCTCCAGGGGAATCTTCACAGCTCAAGGATTAAACCTGGGTCTCCTACATTGCACGTGGATCCTTTTCCATCTGAGATACTGGGAAAGCATGTTACAATAAAAGGAAGCCTGAGAATTCATTCTGTAACACATTCACATGTCATCACATATATATTTTTTTCAGTAACAGGGACACAAAAGATCATCTGCTCTGTAAAAAACTTTCTTATTTAATTAATGTGTGAATAAATGTGTGTCCACCAGTTCAGGGAGCACTTACTGTATCTTTTATGATGAAAGACATAGAATGTGTTATAGGCTTTTGGTGGGTGAGAGTTCACCCTGGAGGGCGGTAGTGGAGAAAACCATTACAAAAGAAGCTAACCTTGAGTCTGACTGTCAAGAAAGGCTGGTCTTAGATAGATGGAGCAGGTCCAAGGCGTCCGATGCAGGAAAGAACAAACAAAAAAATTCCAAAGTGGAAATACCTCAGTACATAGGCAGACACACGTTTATGGAATTGCACTTTTTCTAACTCCAGCCATCAAAGTTGGAACAACATTTTGAAAATGAGGAACATTATCATCAAATTATAGGTGTCTTAGCAGCCATACCACCAGAATTAATCTACCCTAATAGGCCAAACAGGAATAAAGATTGTAGATTTTCTATATTTTATAGGCAACTTGACTTTCAGTTACAACATTTTACAACCTATTCTGTAAATCAGGAAGGGCTGGGAAGACACAATCTGTGATCCCACAGCAGTGCTGTGTGCTCCAGCGTGTTCAATTTTCCCCCATTATCACCTATTCATTCATTCATTCAATCAGCAATCTGGATAAAAGCTAAGACTATTCTCAAGGGTACCTAGAGTGTCTCCATCTGGATATATTATTGGCTGCCATTTTGCAAGGGCATCCGGAGAACTGGCACGAATTGTCAGCTGTTGTTCTGTCCACACCATAAAAATGCTGAACTTCCAGGCTTTGAGATATTTTGCTAGGAAGACTAAATGCCCAGATTTGCTTGACACAGTCCCAGTTTCGCCTGTTGTCGAGTGTATGATTACTAATACCACGTAGTTCCTTTCTTTAAAGTGTCCCACCCAATTCAATAGATTATATGGTCCCTTTAATGCTACCTGACCAGCTTTTAGTTAACAGGTCTCTAAATTAAGCAACGATTTAGGAAAGAAGGCTACTGACAAGTTAACATATCTTTAACCTAGACAGTGTTTTAAAAAGCAGACATCACTTTGCCAACAAAGGTGTGTATAGTCAAAACTCTAGCTTTTCCAGTAGTCATGTATGGATGAGAGAGTTGGCCCATAAAGATGGCTGAGTGCCAAAGAATTAATATTTTTGAATTGTGGTATTGGAGAAGACTCTTGAGAGTTCCTTGGACTACAAGGAGATCAAACCAGTCAATCCTAAAGGAAATCAACCGTAATATTCGTTGGAAGGACAGATGCTGAAGCTGAAGCTCCATTCCTTTGGCTACCTGATACGAAGAGCCGACTCATTGGAAAAGACACTGATGCTGGAAAAGACTCAGGGAAGGAGGAGAAGGGAGTGATAGAGGATGAGATGGTTCAGTGGTATCATTGACTCAATGCACATAAGTTTGAGCAAACTCCATGATATAATAAGGGACAGGGGAACCTGGCGTTCTACAGTCTGTGGGACTGTAGAGTCAGACATGACTTAGTGACTGAACAACAACAGCCAAGGAGAACTGCTGGAGAGATTTCTTGTACTAGTTATGCGATACTGAAAAACAAGTCAATTTGGGCAACAGAGCTGGACAACTAGGTCAGGGAAACAAATCACCATGGCTGGGGATCAAACTCAGAGACTTAGGCTAGGCAGCCAGGTTCACAGCCCAGTTTTGCCCACTTTCTGCCTGTGTGAACTTACCCTCACTGGTCTCAGTTTTCTCATCTGTAGAATGAAGATGATACGAGTATTTCTCCCATAGGGTTGCAATGGTGATTATATTAAGTATTTTTTGTGGGTTGAGGCCATGTTAGGTCTTTGTTGCTGCATGTGGGCTTTCTCTAGTGTGACAAGAGGGGTCTACTCTCTCTAGTAGTAGTGTGTGGGCTTCTCAGTCCCATGGCCATTGAGCCACCAGAGAAGTCCACTTAACTGTCCACTTAACCACTGGTCCACCAGGAAGTTCCAATTCATTTATGTTAACTGCCTAGAACAATGCCTGGCACACTGTCAGTCATACAATAAGGATTTGCATTGGAGTCAGGAATCTCTTTGAGATCCCAATTTTATTTTCTTCAGGTACATGTCCAGAAGTGGGATCGATGGATAATAAAATATGGTGGTTCTATTTTTAACTTTTTGAGGAATCTCTATACTGTTTGCCACAAAGCTGAACCAATTTACATTCCCACAAACAGTCCACAAGGGGTCCCTTTTCTTCACAGTCTTACCGATATTTGTTATCTCATCTTGATAACAAGCATATTGCTGCTGCTGCTGCTAAGTCACTTCAGTCGTGTCCGACTCTGTGGGACCCCATAGACTGCAGCCCACCATTTCTTCTGTCCCTGGGATTCTCCAGGCAAGAACACTGGAGTGGGTTGCCATTTCCTTCTCCAATGCATGAAAGTGAAAAGTGAAAGTGAAGTCGCTCAGTTGTGCCTGACTCTTAGCGACCCCATGGACTGCAGCCTACCAGGCTCCTCTGTCCATGGGATTTTTCCAGGCAAGAGTACTGGAGTGGGTTGCCATTGCCTTCTCTGAACAAGCATGTTAGCAGATGCTAATTGATATTTCATTGTGATTTTTTTGCATTTCTTTGATTTGTGAAATTGAGCACCTTTTCCATGCCTGTTAGATATTTATGTCATCTTTTGAGAAATGCCTCTTCAGGTCCTTTCTCCTTTTTTTAAATCAAGTTATTTGATTTTTGCTACTGACTTGCATGTTCGTTGCCGCATCATTTACAATAAACACCTAAATGCCATCAACAGATGAAAAGAAAAAATGTAGTATATATATATATATATGTATACATACATATATATATGCATATATATGGGAATATTGTTGTTATGTTGTGTGTTGGAAAAGTGAAAGTGAAAATCGTTCAGTCATGTTCGACTCTTCCATGGGATTCTCTAGGCCAGAATACTGGAGTGGGTTGCCATTCCCTTCTCCAGGGGATCTTCCCAACCCAGGGATAGACCCCAGGTCTCCCACATTGCAGTCAGATTCTCTACCATCTGAGCCACCAGGGAAGTCTAAGTAGAAGCCCCAAATCAATAGAAGCTAAAAAAAAAAAAGGTAGGTAAGTATGGATGAATTCACAGATCTTGCAGAGATGCAGCCTTAACAAAGCAATGTCACCCATCCAGTTTAATAGACTATGCAGCAGATTTAATAGTCAATGAAACCAATGGCTTGCTGCTGTAAGCCTTTAAGATATTGGGGATCTGTATTATAATAAAAGTAAAATTTTTAATTACAATAAAACTTTAAGCTTGTGTGAAGTGAAACCTGTCTCATTTTATCTCACTGACAACTATAGAGATGCTACTGTGCTTCATTTTATTACCTTCAAGACATAAAGGATTTTGGTATCTTACTACATTACAGCATCTTAAAATTTTTTATCTTCTAATATTAAAATACTCTACACTCTCATAGAATATAAACTTCATTTATATCTCCCCAGTTCTGTGTAAAAGGTATCATCTACATTTTTGATTTGGATATGTCACTAAACTAGATCAATTTCATGGTATACATGAGAGGCAATATACATTAAACTTGAAAAAGAATTGCTGAGGTTAATAGGATACATTAAATTGATAATATTTGACTGTTGGCTATTGAATCGGGGATTAAGATATTAGACAGCTCCCCAATGTAAATACCTTGATAGAAAGATCACAATGGAATTTAGAAATTAAATATAAAAGACTATGTTAATGTGATGTAAGTGGGAACATGAGAAAATATCAAAGTTGAAGTTTTTGTTGGAAGATGAATTTGAAATGATCGCTTATGCATATGCAACTTTTTAATACATACTCTCTGAGGTACATTTACCCTCACATTTAGAAGTCTAATTAGTAATAAAAAGGGAAGAGTTCGTAATGATAGCACCCTGCTCTTAGGGTCCCTATTATAGATTCTGAAAACAAATTCATGAATATCTTAATATATATGATGTCATTTTTCTGTACCTAAATACTGCAGCCCAAAAGCTTTTTCCTTTCTCTTTCATCTTCCTTCCTTTTTCCCTTCCATCCGCTCTTTATTTATTTATTTTTTTCTTTCTTAAACATTTAATGGGTAAGTTTGAAGCCTGAGGATCTTGTTTCTGTCCAAAAAAGTCAATTTTTGACATTTTTCTTCTGCGAAACAAAAGATTTGTAAAAATAAGTACCCATAATGAAATGTGTGCTTCTTCTAATGCAAGATGTTTCTTGGAAAAGCTAACAGGCATTTGGATAACGAACCATCAAAAACATCACTTCTAAGGCTTTTCTTTTAGGCTGTTGCTGGTAGAATGCCTCTTAACCCTTGAGGCAACTCAACAATTGAGTTCAGGAGATTTTCATGTATCGGTTTTGCCTGTCATATGGTTGACTTAACTCCAGGATATACTTTGCAGCTGAAGGTTCATTTCCCTCAATTTGTTAAGTGGCTAATTACAAAGGTTCACAGAAGAATTGACACAAGGAAAAGAGAGGGGCCTGGCTTCTCTCAGCAGGCCCAAGAGACTCGTACAAGGGTCATTTGTAAAAGCAGAGCACAAATTTAACAATGGCTATAATAAGCTGCCAGAATCTGGGGTATAATGAAAGGGAAATTCTTATGTGGATGTAAAGCAGGCACTAAACTGTTGGGACTTCTATTTTTATTTTTTTACATTGACAACTGAGTCCTAACATAAGTCATGAAGGCTCTACTACAAAAATAAAATTTTTAACCCGAGTTGACCATAACAAGCTAAATTAAAAGACAATTTATTTTGTACCTACAACTGAGATTTACAGTTTTCTTCCCTGTCTGTGATATATTGAAAATACTTTTGGATCCCAATAAAAAATTGGTCTTATTTCCTGAATAAGGAGCCATTTGAATATAAGTTATTAGAAATAATGACTGGAAATGTAAGACAAAACATCTCTATGAAGAAATAAAGCTTTTCCATCACATAACAACCAGCGTTCCTATTTACAGGCAGTACCATGAATTCAAAATGCTGGCCTTTTTACATTTGAAAACAGCATAAACAACAAGGGAAACTCCCTTTACTTGAGAGTATGATAGCTAATGAAACAGAATGGAAATTGCTGCATTGTTTCTACCTTTCTTCAAAACATCCCTATGCATAGCGTTCACATCATTATGTAAGACATTTGCAAATATGTATAATGCTTTTGCCTATGGGAAAACTCTCTTGCTCTAATGTATTCCTGAAAGATGAATGAACAATTCTTTAGGTATGATAAAAAGATTCAGAGGGCTGGATAGAGCAGTAATATTAAAGCCACAGGCTCATCATTTAAATTTTTTTTTTAATGTCAACTGCTAACACTGCAGGTCTGTTTTACTTAAAGAAAAATTTTTTTTTTTCTCTGCAAACTCACCACTTCTTTTCCAATTCCTTTTCTGATTCACCCCTTATTGGCTGGAGGCTGCCTGCTTTGATACTTCAGCAGGGAATCTTGTGAAGTTAGAATGTTCTTTGGTTTCAGATCTCTGATCTGGATTTTTGCCTGATCTCTAGATTTTCAGTAGCCTCTGAAACAATTGCTAAATTTGGACATTGGCAGATATCCATCCATCTCATTATCACTTGAATTTAGTCATCAGACCAGGTCTGATGGTCTAAAAATCAGACCATAGCTGACATTTAGAGCTATGTGGGTTTCACAGAGACTGAAATTGTAAAAATGTGGAGAGTTTTCATCACATTTTTGAAAGATAGAAAGCAGATGGAAGGGTAGTAATGGATTTAACAGAGTAGAGGAAGTTAGAACATAAATGCTAGCAGAGAGGGAGCAGTAACACAGGTGAGCTGGTCTGTCCCATAAAACCTGAGACTTTCTGCACTTGGAAACATCACATATCTGACGGTGCAAAGCCAAAAAGTCAGTCATTGAAGTTCCCAGGAAGACGAGAGTTTTATTTTACGGAACAAACTGAGCAGAAACTTCCCAGATTCAGGTGCAACCAGCATAAAAGTAGTCAGGGTCATGACGTGGAGCTGATAACACTGATTTGATTAAAAGAAAGCAGGTTCCTTAAGAGATCTCACCACCAATTAGAAAGCAGGAAATTTGAAAGCAACTTCTCTGTGGAAACTGAACCAACTTTTAGAGAGCTTCTAATGAAAAGGTCACCTTGCTTTCTGCTGAGCCTGCAATAAAGTCCCTCAGTGGAAAAGTTCCATCTACACATACGGAGCCTCTGATTTTCTTTTTAGTGCTTCATTCACAAGCATTAACAGCAGCAAGGGATCACCAAGCATTTGAAGAAGCCAGCAATCAGAAAAAGAATGGAAAAATAATCACACAAACAAATTCAGAGCAGGCACACAAGGCAGAGTACAGAAGAAACCTTTAAAAATGCAAGTATCACCACAGAAAAACAAGTATTATATCACTTATATATGGAATCTGAAAAAATAACAAATGAACCTATTTATCAAACAGAGATAGACTCACAGACATAGAAAACAAAATGATGATTACCAAAGGGATAGGGGAGGAGGGATAAATTAGGAGTATGGGATTAACAGATACAAACCATTATATATAAAACATTAACAACAAGGACTTACTTAAATAACAATAAAAAAGATAATTATATCCTTCGAGAGTCAAGAAAAGATACTGTGTTCATAAAACAGGAGCAGAATGCTGTGAAAAAGAAAAACCAAAACAAAAAAGAGCTAATATAAAGTAAGAATAAGATTGCCAAAATGACAATTTAGTAGAAAGTGACAGATAAAGACAAGGAAATTTCCCAGAAAATAAGTCAAAAAGATAAAGAAATGGAAAGTAGATGAATAAAAAAGAAGTTGAGAAGATAAAATGTTTTCTTAAAAAAAAGTCTAGAGAGAACAGGAAGAAGGGAGGGGAAAAAAAAAGAAAGAATCCATAAAGTAATACAAAAAAAACATTCAGAACTGAAGGCATTTGTCTCCTGGTTGTAAGTATACTCTAAGTATTCAGTCCAATACCTGTAAATGAAAAAAATAAAAAGACCAAACCAAGACACATCATCATGAATTTTTACACCACCAAGGATAAACACAAAATCTTCACTATTTCAAGAAAGAAAGGAAGGAAATAAAACAGAGAAAGAGATTTAGAAAAAGTCAAAAGACAAGCAACAGACCACATATATAAAGAGTAGAATCACAATGGCAACAGATTTTCTCAAAAACAACATAGGGAACTAGAAGAAGTGGAAAATTTCTTTCAAACTCTTAAGATGAAATGACTTTAAACCAAAAATTTTATATTCTCACTATTCTCAATTGGGTCTGAGAGTAGAATAAATACATATCTAGACATACCAGGATTCTAAAAATGTTACCTACCATCATCTATTTTTTAGGAACCTACTGTTTTAGCTATTATTGTTTCAATAATTATTAGTAACACTCCTTTTATTCTCAAAGATGTTCTAGTTATTTTTTAGTTTATTTTGTGGCTGCTCTGGGTCTTCATTACTGCTCTCAGGTTTTTCTCTAGTTGCAATGAGCAAGGGCAAAGAGGAGAGTGAAAAAGTTGGCTTAAAGCTCAACATTCAGAAAACTAAGATCATGGCATCCGGTCCCATCACTTCACGGCAAATAGATGGGGAAACAGTGGAAACAGTGGCTGACTTTATTTTTGGGGAGCTCCAAAATCACTGAAGATGGTGACTGGAGCCAAGACACTTGCTTCTTGGAAGGAAAGTTATGACCAACCTAGACAGCATATTGAAAAGCAGAGACATTACTTTGCCAACAAAGGTCCATCTAGTCAAGGCTATGGTTTTTCCAGTGGTCATGTATGGATGTGAGAGTTGGACTGTAAAGAAAGCCGAGCGCCAAGGAATTGACGCTTTTGAACTGTGGTGTTGGAGAAGACTCTTGAGAGTCCCTTGTACTGCAAGGAGATCAAACCAGTCAGTCTTAAGATATCAACAGTGAATATTCATTGGAAGGACAGATGCTGAAGCTGAAACTCCAATACTTTGGCCACCTGATGCAAAGAACTGACTCATTTGAAAACACCTTGATGCTGGGAAAGATTGAGGTGGGAGAAGGGGACAACAGAGGGTGAGATGGTTGGATGGCATCACTGACTCGATAGACACGAGTTTGAGCAAGCTCTGGGAGTTGGTTATGGACAGGGAAGCCTGGCATGGTATAGTCCATGGGGTCTCTTAGGCAGACACAACTAACAGACTGAACTGACATGTCCGACTCTTTGTGATCCCATGGACTGTAGCCTACCAGGTTCCTCTGTCCATGGGATTTTCCAGGCAATAGTACTGGAGTGGATTGCCATTTCCTTTTCCAGGGGATCTTCCCGACCCAGGGATCGAACCCTGGTCTTCCGCATTGTAGACAGACGCTTTACCGTCTGAACCACCAGGGAAGCTCCCTTGACCTGAACTGAAGGATACTTTAATTCTGATAGGAGTACATTATCTCTCTCTGTCTCTCTTTTTTTTAAATAGATGTCTCAAAGCAGGCTAATTTCTGCCATTAAAGCAAATGTATATTTAAAAAATAAAATAATAAGATAAAATGTGTGCCCAAAGATTGCTTTCATAAAAGAAGACATCTATTAATCATGAAATCACGAATCTCATAATATGAACCCTAAAGATGTAATTTCAAGTTCTTCAGATTTAGTGTCAATTATCTTTGTAGCCATTAAAACATGGAATTCTTCATTTGGAACTTAAAGAATGAAAATGTCGTTTGCAAAACTGTGTACACATTTTAAAGATGGTTTTGATGCACACACCCATATTAGGCATTGTGCTGTTTTCAACTCACTCAGAGAGATGGTTACATTCATGGGCTCCAGAAGGTCTGACTGGCTTTTCTTGGCTACGTGACCTTCTGGAAACTGACAAAACCCCTCTATGCTTTCGTTTCCTCATCTGTAAAAGGTAAAACAACTCACAGTTTGGTGTGCTTTGGATCAAAACATGTTTGCCAGTCTCTATTTTGTTATATGGAAGCTTCCCAAATATGGTTGTTTTACTAAGCCTTTGTTGGTTTTCTCATAACAAAGTCAGTAGGTTTGTCCTGTTTCTCCCAAACACTGAGATAGCTATACTCTGTAGTTTAAAATATGAGTGCTTGAACTTCCCTGTCAGTCCAGTGGTTAAGACTGTGCACTTCAAACGTGGGTGAATGTGTGTGGGGGGGAGGTAGGTGGGTTCAATCCCTGATTGGGGAGCTAAGATACCACATGCCTCACAGTGTGACCAAAAAAAAAAAATATATATATATATATGTGTGTGTGTGTGTGTGCCTGCTGTTCCATCATCCAACAGAAATGAATATAGAAGGAAAGCTACTGAATCTATGTCATTGTTAGCCACAACTGCCCATCCTTGTTCATCTGAAAGTATGAGCAAGCAAGCTGTAGGCAGTTTGGCAATGTCTTCACTAGGCTGCTTGGAGAAGCTATGAATTCCACATCTTTTTCTGTAGATAGAGTTACATACACCAGCCAAGAAGCTAGAATATATGGGAAAGAGAAATAACTCGCCTGGCATGTTTTGATTATGGTTAGTGCTTGTTGATTCGGAAACTATGATGTGAGGTTGTGTGGTCCACTGCAAGACTGAGTTATGTAACCAAATAATAGGTGAATGCTGGCAAGTTTCTTTATAAAGATGAAATGATAATTCATTTTCTAAGTACTTATCAGCATCTTAAAAATGTAGGGCTTTGAGATCATTTAAGCATTACTATGTTGAGATGTATTTTAAGATCTGGGGATAAAAATATATGGTTTGTTGTTTTCCTTTTTCTTTCCTTTCTTCTCCTATGAAGGCAAGTGATGATTAAAGAATTGAAGTTTTCTGGTGAATGAAACAGCCAGACCACTTTTCATGACAAAGTTGGTAATTAGAAGGCCAATTTAATGGTGAATCAGGCAGAAATATTCAAACCATGACAAATGACTTTAATAATGCAGCTTGCAATGCTTGAACAGAAATAAATTTCACTTCCTCAAACTCTCGCTTTTTTTCTGCCTGCCTGGAAGATACAACTGTCCAGGAGGTATTTTGTGCCCTTTATTCAGTAAAGCTTTTACTAGATTTTAAGCGACCAAATAGCTTGCAAATGCAAAACATCATTCAACTTCTTATGATTTTTTTTTCCTGAAGGTAGACTGTGTTCAGAATTCTGAGTAAGTCAAGATTTATTTTTCTTCTGTTCTGCTTAGCCCTGCAATAGTGTTTTATTGTTGCCACTCTGACTTGAGGTATTAAAGAGAGCTACATTGGCCTCAAAATTGAAAGCTAATTTTGGTGTTTGTCATAAGTTTGTTAAGACCACATGCATTCCACAGTTTGAAAAATTTCATTATTCTGTCCATGCTGGGGCTTCGTAATTGGATAGTAAGGATGTTCAAAGACTAATTTAGTGAATTGCGCAATATTTTAAATGGAATTATGCAGGTTTATGGGACCTTAGGGGATTCAGCTAGGAGCCTCTCGAGAAAATCTGTTTATCAGTAAATGATATTAGCAGCTTTCACCTAGCTTTTGTCTTCATTAAATTGCTGCTCTCCCAATTGAGGGTCACATCTGAGGCCTGCTTTGATAATTTGTCATTATTGTCTTGTTTATTGGAGTATAAAGTTGATACAGGCCGGGCTGTGCTGTTTATACACAACACGCAAAGAAGTTTCTATTAACAGTTCCACTGGTGCTAAATCAAAGTGGAATTTTTCAGGATTCAAGAAAAGGCATCATTTGTAGCATTCTGATTTCCTTTAAAACTCTCTGAGTGCATGCCATGCCCCCTTTTCTAATATGTATAACACATAATGGCATTGCTAGAACCAATTCTCTGCAGACTTTCCAAAAAATCCATTTTTATCTTTAAAAATAAGGTTGAAAGTTGAAATTCTTTCCATAGTATTGACCTGTCAGATTAAGCCAAACCCATGCCTCAGGGCTCCCTTAAAGTATGACATTCACACGTAATGGCCATTAACTATTTATCTTAAGAGACTTGGGTTACAGTTGGGATATCAAAATGATTAAGAAACATAGTATTTATCATAGCACAATCGAGCATACTTTCCATTACATGTAAGTGTTCTGATTCCAGCAAGAGGAAGGGAATTCCTTGTTCATGGCTTATTTGAAAGTAGCACTGAGCATGTTTAAATCAACTGGTTTCTGGCTGGGCTTTACATGTGGATTGCCACAAGGTGTTTATTCCCCAGTGATGACGTGGGATCTAGAACTGGGAAAGAGAGCATATAGATTCTTTTTCCAACCAGGTCTCTAATTCTAAGCATTTCTTCCAGGGCAATTTACACACCTCCTATCTGTTTTTCTGTCTTTTCAGCAGTGTCATTTGATGGACACTGGCTTCCCTGTGTATATGATCTGGGATTTGTTCTACTCACAGGAGTGTTCAGACATATCTCACCTTCCCATCTCCATCTTCCATCTTTCCACCCTCCATTTCAGTCCCACCTACTCCAGGAGCAATATTGTTTCTGTACGAGAGACTGGGTATAGCAAGGAAGCCGAATGAAAGTTCAGCAGCCAATGCCCACCATACTTTTGTGGCACAACTTAGGAGAAAAGAACTCCCAGTCCTTTGTAACACAAAGGATGGATTCTCCTTTGGAATTCACCGAGCAGAGTGGCGGTTCAGCAGACGTTTTACTGTGCACATCCAGCTTTCCCATTTCCTGAGCCATCCTTGGCCCTACTCAACCTGGGAGGGAGGTTGAGAAGGACCGGTGCTCATCTCTGGGGATCTAACTACATCCTACACAACGGGCACAAGGCATTGGGATTCAGGAAGGCAAAGGCCAGCCCTTCAAGTATAAGGACAAATGGAAATAGTAATGTCCATTCTTCCAAGAGCTCAGAATGATGGCTTAGGTTCTCCTATGACAGTTCTCAGGCCAGAAACCTAGCCAATCTCATTTTTACATACTGTTAGTTTGAACACCTACAGTTTTTAAAGATTTATGGTTATTATTCCCATCTATTCTCCCACATAATCACCAGCCTTTCACTTTAAAATGGTTAAAAATTGTTTCATAGATTGCAGATCGTTAATGCAGATTAGACTATTTCTATATTTGACTTCTTAATTTTTAAAAGGAAAACAGCTCTTTCTCACACACACTCTCGCTTTTTTTTTTACTTGAAAATTTTAAATGGCTCTCTAGACACCTCTTTCAATAACTCTTACCCTCCAAAGCTAGGCTGCCTTTTAATTTCACTTTAAAATAGCTACATTGGGACCATAATATGATTAGAACTAATGAATATTGTGGAGAGAATAAAAAAATTTTTATTTAAAATCTTTAAAAAGTATAAATACTTCATGTGAGTAAGGACCTAGGGCTCATCCCAGCCTAGTCGAGGACTCAGTTTTGACTCTGAGGATAAATCACTTGAGTTCATCAGGCCTCACCTTCCTTGTCTGCTCAAAAGTATCATGACTCTAAAGTTTCTTCACTGAATGATAGGAAGCAATTGTATTAAAATAAGTTGCCATCCCTTTATAACAGTGATAATAATAACAAAACTGTCATAAGTGCAAAGACAGTAGAAACTACTCAGATATTGGATCTAATTGGGTCATTTGTAGAGATGTGGAGTGCCCTAGAGTCTGTCATACAGAGTGAAGTAAGTCAGAAAGAGAAAAACAAATATTGTATATTAACACATATATGTGGAATCTAGAAAAACAGTACAGATGAACCTATTTTTAGGAACAGAGATGCAGGTATAGAGAATGGATGTGTGGACACGGTGGTGAGGCGGGGGGTGGGTGGAGGGGGTGGAAAGAATTGGGAGGTTGGGATTAGTATGTGCACTGCCATATGTACGACAGATAGCTAGTGGCAACCTGCTGTGTGGCTCGGGGAGCTTAGCTCAGTGCTCTGTGAGGACCTAGAGTGACAGGATGGGGGTGGGTGGGAGATCCAAGAGGGAGGACATATATGTATGTATACAAAGCTGATTCACTTCCATGTCCAACACTGTAAAGTAACTATACCCTAACTAAAAACAAATCTTGCCTGTTTCTTTTCTAAGGAGCTCTAGACACAGAGAATTAGCAGAACGACCTCAAAAAAGACGTCTAATAAAATTGCCAACTTATTAATGAATATTCCAAGTTTACCTAAAAGGTTCTTTCTTTCAGTAAGAGTTCTTTATTCTTGACTGGCTTCTTTTTTAAAAAATGATTTCTCAAGCTTAATCCAGGCATCTAGAATTTGCTTGGTAATTACGGAAATCTAAGGTGGTTTCCCCAGAAGGACTGGGATGTTAGAATCTTTACTAACTGTTTAAGGACAGTAGGTAAAATAGGTAACCAATGAAAACATACTATATATAGCACAGGGAACTGTACTTACTGCTCTGTGGGGACCTGAATGGGAGGAAGTCCAAAACTGGGGGCAGGAGGAATATGTATATGTATTGTGTTAGTTACTCAGTCGTATCTGACTCTTTGTGACCCCATGGACTGTAGCCTCCCAGTCTCATCTGTCCTTGGAATTCTCCAGGCAAGAATACAGGAGTGGGCTGCCACTTCCTTCTCCAATGTATACGTATGGCTGATTCATTTTGCTGCACAGTAGAAACTAATACAACATTGTGAAGCAACTAGACTCCAGTAAAAATTAATTAAAAAAAATTTTTTTAATTAAAAAAAATGAATGTTTGGTGAGTTATTTTGAATAGAGACAGCAAGAATTGTTGAATTTTGCAGAGTTTTAAGAGGCAGAAGCATGGGAGAGCCCAGAACAAGATGGTAAGTCTAGATGTCAAGAACCTGGAGGCTAATTCCGTTTCTGTAACCTTGAGCAAGCGTCCTCACAACTTGGCTTTATCCCCCTCTGCCCTGGAATGACAAGGTGGTGAGGAAGCTCTGGCTTATGATGCATTTGTCATGACAGCCCGTGAGCCCCCTGAGAATTTCAGAGGAAAGGAGAGACTGAGTGGATGTGGTCAGCCCTACAACAGCCCAGTGATCAAAGCTAAAGATTCTAGTGCAATGGCTGCAAACACAGAGCTTTGTAGGCTCACTCCAGCCTAAAGAGAAGACTACAAATTGGCTTGTCAGCAGAAACCAGCTAAGCTATACTCATTTTCCTTTTTCTAGCTTCAGTATTCTTATTTTCTGCTTAGTCTTGAGCTTATTTAATTCTGCTATGGAATTTTAAAAGCTAGGCATTTCTATGGCAGTTCTTATATTTGGTGAGAAATGATGAATACACAAAATGCTTCTGGCTTTAAAAGCATTAGATATTTTGAAGTGGCTGTATATATTGATAGATATAATCCTGAATTTTGAGCAAAAAAGATCTAAAAGTCCTATTCCTTGACCTGTAAAACAGAGAAAGTAGTACTTACTCATTCTCACAAGACTCATTGCTATTTAAGGACTTATCCATCATTGTGTTAAATAGCAAACAAAAAAGTTTGGAGAAGACATGTTTATATTCAACTAGACAAGCAACAATAAAACAAGACAACAATTTGATTTAGTTATAAAATTCAGAAATATAGACACAGATCTGCTTAAATGCAAGTAAACACAAATTTGAAGTATGACTTACTCCTTAATATGATAATGTTTTTAATGGAATTTTACTTAACTTGAGAAAGAAATGAAATTTCTTCTTGAGAAAGAAAAGAAATTTGCAGACATTGTTTTATCTGCATTTTCAGTTGCAAATATGTATCAGCTTAATTTTCGGATAACTGATCATTGAGACTTTTTCTTCAAGTAAATGCACGTGAGTCCTAGAATATAGCGTTTTTATTCCCTGAAGAAGCAGAAAATGTCTCAATAAATTTGTCTCTTCTTTGAGTCAGCTTGCATTTCAAAATTTTATACTTTTTTTTTCTGGTTGAGGATTTATTTGTGTTTCTATTAATGTGAAGAGATTGGGACTTTAGTTGCAAATCCATCAATGCTTTGGGGGTTAGAAACAGGGATGGGGAGATCAAGGGAAGGTGAAAAACAGAAAATACAGAAGAGAAAAGATAAATATACAAGACAAAAATATAATATAGCTTACAATTGTTAAAAGAGATTCAAAAGTAAAATAATAAATAAATAACAAAAGAGGTTCTATTTCTCGATTGAGAATTTTAACTATAGATGCTTTCCAAATTATTCATGTTAACCTAAAAATGATAAGGAGCCACAGTTTTTATGTACTTTTCCTGGGGCTTCCCTGGGGGCCCAGACAGTAAAGAATCTGCCTGCAATGAGGGAGACCCAGGTTCAAATCCTGGGTTGAGAAGATCCCCTGGAGAAGGGAATGGCTACCCACTTCACTATTCTTGCCTGGGGATTTCCATGAACAGAGCAGCCTGGTGGGCTACAGTCCATGGAGTTGTTGCAAAGAGTCAGACACAACTGAGTGACTAATACTAACACACACATGCATTTTTCCTACCCCCAAATAAACAACATTAGTGAGAATTCTCGGAGAAGGCAATAGCACCCCACTCCAGTACTCTTGCCTGGAAAATCCCATGGATGGAGGAGCCTGGTAGGCTGCAGTCCATGGGGTCACTAAGAGTCGGACACGACTGAGCGACTTCACTTTCACTTTTCACTTTCATGCATTGGAGAAGGAAACGGCAACCCACTCCAGCGTTCTTGCCTGGAGAATCCCAGGGACGGGGGAGCCTTGTGGGCTGCCGTCTATGGGGTTGCACAGAGTCAGACATGACTGAAGCGACTTAGCAGCAGCAGCAGTTAGAATTCTGATTGGCCATGGATATATCTGGTCCTGGAGTAAAAGGTAGTCTTGTTGAGCATATGCAGGAAAAAGGGGTCTTTGTGGGGTTACATATGCTCTCCTGCAGGGTCAAGTGCCATCTCTACAGGATGCCTCCATGATTGCACTTCTTACCAGGTGAGTTTCCCCTCCATGTCCACTCACAATTCCCAGGAGCTGCTTTGTTAAAAAAAAAAAAAAAAAAAGACATTTCAAGACTTTCATGAGTCTCCTAGTTTCACAGCTGTGAGGCGTCTCTTAATTACACATCATTCAGTGCACCTGTCTGGGATTTTTAAACAAATCTTTCTTGATGGCAGTTTACACTGAAGTTTCTGTTTTGCATATCACTGCCATCCCAATTATATTTATATTTGAAGAGCAGGTTCAATAGGTGAGGCACTGTAGATCATTTTAAAGGACTTCATTCATTTGAAATTGAACAAAATAACTGTTTGGCCATGTATGCCCCCCACAGAATAACACTTTCGTAAAATCTCCATCTACCAAAGGAAATATTTGGACAAATAATCTGGTAAATGCTGCACACTATCTACCACTCCTGGTTAGCCACAATGCACATTAGTAAATTGAAGCTCTGAGAAATACTTTATGAAAGTACCCATTTCACTAATCCAGAGTTTCTCAGTCACTTCAGACTCCTTTCTGTAGTAGACCTTATTTGCATGCTGTGTAACAGTTTTGGGAGGCATAATCTTTAATGAAGGCTGGCCAAGGTACTCCAGAAATGAAAGGAATTAATATATGATATGGAATACATATATACAACAAACAGGCTTCCCAGATGGCACAATAGTAAAGAATCCACTTGCCAATACAGTAGACCAGGAGAGGCAGGTTTGATCCCTAGATTAGGAAGATTCCCTGGAGTAGGACATGGCAATCCACTCCATAGAAGGGAATGGCAACTTATTCCAGCATTCTGGACTGGAGAACCCTGTGGACAGAGGAGCCTGGCAGACTACAGTCCATAGGGTCCCAGGTTGGACACAACTGAAGTGACTTAGCATGCAAGCACATTTTTGTCTGAAAAATCCCATGGATAGAGAAGCTTGGCAGGCTACAGTCCAGGGGGTTGCAAAGAGTTCAACACAGCTGAGCAACTGCACACACACACACACACACAATATAACAAACATGGCCAAGATCAAACAGAGGAGACAAGATATATGTTTATTTCATGTTCTAACCCCACCTAACATCCTGTGTATATTCTAAATTGGCCAACAGAAAAATTGAAATCCCAAACACTACTGCCTAGAAATTGTGGGGCAAAATGAGCAAGCAAAGTTCAGCATTTATATGTTTTATAAGCCAAATTACCACTAGAATTTGCCTTGACTACCCTTAGATCAAGTAGTACCCTTAACCCTTATATCAAAAAGTAAAATTTATTATATCACAACTTCCAATACCCAAACTACAGTAACCCAGATTATTGCTCATATTTTTAAAGCCAACAAAGTATGTTCCAGAGGTTTTCAGGTTGACCAGTTGACCAAGTCATAGTACGTGGTCATAAGGCTTCAGATTGATTTTAGACTTAGAGTTGATAATCCATGCTTCAGTTTCTTCAAAGAAACAATTTATTAAAATGCCACTTCAAATCAATGAGATCCCATATCAGTTTAAAAAAAAAATCAAGTCCTCCTAACCAGGGAGACTCATCTGGCTGCTATTTCCTAAATAATATGAAGAAATCATAACAGTCACATCTTCCATGCACCAGCAAGTTGGAGAGGTTGCTAGAAAACATAGATATTTTTAGTCCTGTGTTACAGCTGAAGATCCAATCACACAAAGACTTTATATTCAGTGAGACTGAATTTTCTTTCTTTTTCCAAGCTACCTTGCTTAGTGAAATTGGGCAATTTATCACACAATGGCCTGCAGCAAATTTAGTATATGCAAGTGATTAGTTTGCCTCTTCCCCAAGCAGTCTTGATGTAGTTGGGGAAGAGTGGCAGCAGCAAGGGAAGGTCACTTATAACACAAATCCTCTGGGGAACCGTTAATGGGCTATTGACCCTTCTCTACTTTAGGTCGATGCATCATATTTGATTCTGGTTTCTTGAGATGTAATTTCCAAGTGGTGATGGTTCAGGCCTATACAAGATGGGTTGTTCTATCAAGTTTTAACACCATATTATTCACTCCATGAATGGCAGGTGCCAGTTGACTGGATTGGAGATAAGTTTACCATTTCTAGCTAGCCCAGGGCAAAGCAAAAATACGCTATTGACAACATTGATTGATAACCAAGAGCAAATTATGTCTTCACCTTTGCATTTAACACATTTCCCTTTCTCCCCCTTACCTATTTCCACAAGATCTGGGAAACGAAGTCAACATTTTTGGTATGGTGTGTCCCTTGGGTCTATTTTTATAGTAAATTAAATGGGTCCCTTTTCCACCAACTAATGACTCACTGCTTCACCATCAAAAAGTCTATGGAGGATGTAAAACTATTTCAAATAAAATGCTAAGTTCAGTTAACAATCCCTAATGGAAGAGAATCAGTGCAAATAATCAGAAATGATGAATGGGCTTATGGATCTTATTTTTTAATTTAAGATGTGACTGTGCTATGCTTAGTCACTCAGTCATGTCCAACTCTTTAATGCCCCTAATAGCATTACCCTTATACATTCCAAGAACAGATATTAAGTTGACAGGCATTTGAGAAGTGTAGTCAAACCAATGCCTCATCCATGTACGTCATTTCCTGTGGCAGTGGCAGGGAGACCAAAAAGAACACTTTAAGAGGTTGAAGGAAGCCAGAGCAGGGATGAAATGCTTTTCCTGGCTCAATTGTACACTGACAATAAGAAACTATTATTGGAAGATGGTAGGGGTTTTTTGAGGTGGAATAATAGACATGAGGGTAAGCAAGGTGGAAAGACAACCCTCAGAATGGGAGAAAATAATAGCAAATGAAACAACTGACAAAGGATTAATCTCCAAGAGCTGCTCATGCAGCTCAATACTACAAAAGCAAGCAACCCAATCAAAAAGTGGGAAGAAGACCTAAACGGGCAGTTCTCCAAGGAAGACATTCAGATGGCTAGTAAACACATGAAAAGATGTTCATCATCGCTCATTATTAGAGAAATGTAAATCAAAACTACCATGAACTATCACCTCCCACTGGTCAGAATGACCATCATCAGAAAAATCTACAAACAATAAATGCTGGTAGGGCGTGCAGAGAAACAGGAACCCTGTTGCCCTGTTGGTGGGAACATAAACTGATACAGCCACTATGGAGAACAGTATGGAGATTCCTTAAAAAACTAAGAATAAAACTACCATAGGATTCAGCAACCCCATTATTAGGCATGTGCCCTGAGAAAACCACAATTGAAAAAGACACGTGCACCCCAATGTTCATTGCAGCACTGCACTGACCACAATATCTAGGACATGAAAGTAACATAGACGCCCATCGACAGAAGAATGGGTAAAGAAGCAGTGGTACATATATACAATGGAGTATTGCTCAGCCATAAGAAGGAACACATTTGATCCAGTTCTAATGAGCCTATTACACTGAGTGAAGTAAGTCACAAAGAGAAAAATAAATATCATATGTGAATGCACATATATGAAATCTAGAAAGACAGTACTGATGAAACTATTTGCAGGGCAGCAATGGAGATGCAGACATATAGAACAGACTTGGGGACACAGTGGGGGAAGGACAGGGTGGGACAAACAGAGAGTAGCATATACACTACCATATGTAAGATAGAGAGCCAGTGGGAATTTGCTGTATGACTCAGGGAGCTCAAACCATTCCTCTCTGACAGCCTAGAGGGGTGGCATGGGATGGGAGGTGAGAGTAAGTTTCAAGAGGGAGGGGACATATATACCTGTGGCTGATTCATGTTGATGTATGGCAGAAGCCAACACAATACTGTCAAGCAATTATCCTTCAATTAAAAATAAATACATTTAAAATAGAAAAAAAAAATATATGTAGGGGAAGGGAAAAGAGGGAGAAATAGAGGAGGAAGAGAACATAGTAGGTGAAAGGAAGAGCCTGAATGGTGCAACAAATATGCAGTTGGTCCTGGTTGCTCACCCTGGAGGAACATGCAGTGGAAGCACTGAAGAAGCAGATTTTCCTCAGGCTCACCATGTCCCCCTCTAGAGCTGTGGAAGCACAAGAAGATGGGGACATTGGAAGACAGTCACAGAATGGGGAAAGCAAGTTTCCTTGAATTTTCAAAACCTCCAGCTATGGTAGCAGATGTAGAAAACAGGTATATAACAAGCTCTCAATTTCTTGCAGCCATAAACTTATTGTGAAATCACCGATTTAGAAAGAGAGAGGTTTTCATTCTCCAAGACTCACTAAATTACTGAACCAGGCCAATTTATGATCTTCCATGTGTTGCTGCAAAGAAAATTCTCCCTGCAGGTAAGCTGTCTATCTTGAGCCAGAGATATTAGAAGCAATTTTATGAGCAGGATCATTAATTATGACCTATGAAATTTTAATAGGCACCTTCTTTGGATCCTGTGTAGGAGCTAAGATCAAAGTGGCTGCAAACCATTGACACACACTTGGTCATCAGAAAGTCTGGCAAGCTTCCAAGGATTTGAGATCTCAATGTACTTATTACTTCTGTTGCTTATGTTTTGTTAAAGCCAGCATATGTGAAAAATATATATGTACATATATGTGCATGTGTGCAAATATATGCATATATAGATACACACACATATATATGTACAAGCACATATATTTCAGCTTCTATAGAATTTCATTTACTAAATCCTGATGGTTGTACTAGACCTCATTTATTTTTTATATTTGTATTTCTAAGGAGTACTACTTTTCTTTCTTAATTATAATTAAGAGGTGGTATGGTATAGCAAAAAGATAAATGAATGTGAAATGACTTACATTTATTCCAGGTCTGTCGTATAACAGACTGTGTCCTCAGGTAACTGCCTTAACTGATCTGGGCTTCAGTGTCTATTCACGTAAGACACGGGTGTCTCATTCTTTCTTACACCTGTGAGACACTGGTGTTCCACGAGAGCTATTGGAAAACAGGGCTCCACGTTTATTAACATGTTTGTCTTTCAGATCTAAGATTCCATGGATACATGCTTCTCTAGGTTCCAGGAAAATGGGGGTAATAACAGTACCTGCCCCTAGGCTTGCTGTGAAGACAAAATAAGATAATCTGTGCAAAGCACCTCAAAGGGTCTCTAGCACACAGTACGCATCCCGTGCTCATTCTTATTGTCTTTATTATTTCTTCTACATGGGAAAAAACAAGGCACTTGTAAAGAAACGTTGCTTCAAAATGCTCTAAAAAGTGGAATAAAGAAAATGAAAGATTCATCATCTGGCATGTTGGGCGCTACTAAAATCGTATAGCGACATTACTAGAGGCTGCAGGTGTTACATATGATAGAAGCTTATTCCAGTTCTTTCAAAATTGATACTCTTTTGTCCTGAGCACATGGAGGATGAAAGCTCCCCAAATAAAAAAGAAAACAAAAGCAAAAACAGTTGCTCCGAAATGCCCCTGTTAGAGTCCCGTTGAAACTGGCTGCAGGATCTAAGGACTTAGAGGAGATATTAAAATCATGAAACCAGTCTGGCTAGTTCTCTAGAGACCAGGCTGGTCAGATGAATAGTCAAACAGGCCATGCTCTTCTATATATGATAGAAGTAATCAGAAATAATATATCTACTCATGAAATTCTTGAGTCTAGGTTTGACATTTCCTTCTGTTTATCTAGAAAAAGTTTCCTTTGCCTAAACCACATTAAAATTACAAATTACTATCAAAATCCTTTAGCTGTCTGTATTGCAAATCAACTGTACTTCAATAAAACAAATCGTTTAGCTGTCTGGTTAAAATTATTTCAGCTTTTTTTTTTTTTTGATGAATGACTTACTGATCAAGGCATTATTTTCTAATCAGGTCTCATATGTCAGCAATGTGTCAAATGGATGCCGAGCATACTCCATAGACTGGGTTTCCTTGATAGTCTAGCTCAAATCCTAGCTGTGTGGGTGTCATCATGTTCAATCCTTATCTTCTCTAGACTCTTTCACTGGCACTGCCAATGGCCTCTGATCTAGGGTCCCTTGAGTTCCACAGCCACCCTGATGGGGTCAGAAGGTCAATCTCAGCCCACGGTGGCAGGGAAGCCACTAAACCTCATCTCTGTTATCCCTTCCCTTCTCCCCCCATCTCCTGGGGCCTGGAGCACAGACTGGATTTATGCCTTGATTTCCCTCCAGGCCTCCAGTTGCAGTAGAGCTGAAGTTATATTCTCTTGCCCAAACTGCTAGAATGAATCTGTACATCCCAACCCAGGCCTGAGCATATGCTATGAGTGGTCTCAGCAGCCACCAGGCAGGCTGTGCAAGCACATGCTCCTGGGAGGACAGGTGCTTTGTCCAGGTCTATATGTCTGGGCTTACCCAGCTATGGACCAGGCTCAAGGATGCCTCACACTGATCCTTTGCAAAGATCAGTCTCTGAACTGTTTCATGTCTCCAAGCCCTTGTCACCACCAGCCAGGGCTACCAATAAACCTCTGCAAGCCCCTGAGTGGATCACTAAGGCTGTTCCACCTGTGGAACTTTGCACCTTCTCCCCACCAACTAAATTACCCCCTGCTGTGTTAGGATGTTGCTAACAAGCTCTCCTTCCTTTTCGCAATGCTAACATAGATTTTCAAGAACTTATCCTTTCACCTTCCATGCCTACTTCTGTGTATGGGCGTGGCCACTCCTTGGTCATGCCAAGGGTCATTTCTACCCTTGATGATCCTTTCATGACCCTGCCTCATATCCCACAGCCTCTGGAAAATGCACTCCAGGGAAAAATGGGATGTCAAGTAGGACAAGTAACTGTGTTCCACTGATTTCTTCAATGGATATAATCAATGACTACTCACAGATGGTGTTTCATAGCCGTCTATATTTTCAGGTGGAGGAAGGATTTTTGGCTGGCTCTCCTTGCAGACTACTGAGTGGATGAAATGAGATTAAGTACAGAAAACCGCTTGTCAGCTCTCAAGTGCCATATGAATACTATTAGTCAATATCATTGAGGAATGTCCACTCATTACTAATTTTAGTTCCTAATATGATATAGCACTTATTTATTCAGCTTATAAATAGGTACAAAATTATCAGCATTTAGAAAGGCACAAAAAGAGAATGTAACTTTTTCAACAACTCACTCTAATCTCTGCTTTGCACCCTATTCCACCAGCTGACAGAGAGCTCAATATCTGTCAGGCTTTTAGTCATATTGGTGTTTCTGGACTTTGCATGATTTCCCCATCTCCATTCTCCCCAGGGTTCCCTTGAGTAGTGGGGATCTTATCTTACCTCTAGGCTACAAAGAGAGAAGGTAGGAGAGAGCTCTCCATTTTAGGCTGATGCCACCCTTGTTTCAGTGGCCACTGCTGATGCCTGAGGTCCTATCAGCCTTCAATTCACAGCCAGTGCACCGTGTCCACCCTCCCAGGCCCTCGGGTCCACTCTCTGGCACTCCTTCTCCTGAACATGAGAAGTTTGGGGTGGGTGGGGTGGGCTGCTAGAGATTTGAGGAACTGGCCCCATGTGCTGAAAAACACCCCTGGTTATTTCTAGTACCCTGGTACTTCATGATAGGGGAATGCCCAGGCTCAATCTTTGTTTTCCAACTCATCTCTATCTCCACAGCCCAAGGAAATTCTTAGCAAGACAAAGAGAAGGAGAGAGTCCTACAAAAAGTTCATATAGCACCAAGTCTTTTGTTTGGAAAATCGAAACTTTGGCCTTAAACTTCAACACCCAAGCACTTGAGCCTAATGTTCCTTGCTCAACTAAGAGCCCTGATAAAACTTACAAAACTTGCTTTGAAGAGTTTATCGTTTACTGCACCTTTTCTCAAACCACAGAAAGGGTCCTAAGGTAAAAGAAAATGTCTTGTATCTGAACTATGTGGAGCTGACTTAGGGACATGAATTTTTAGAACTCATTAAATTTTGTGTGTAACATGTGTTTATTTTCTTGCAGGTAAATTATACCTCAATCAACTTGATTGAAAATATTCGGATAGGGACTTCTCCTATCTGAAAGGTTAAGACTCCACCTTCCAACACAGGGGTACAGGTCCAATCCTCGGTCAGGGAACTAAGATCCCACATACCTCAAGGTGCAGCAAAAAATTTTAAAAAAAAATTCAGTAAAATTTGTTTAAAAAAAAAGAAAATATTCAAATAAATGTGTACACACACACAGAGGAAGGTATTTAAATATTACCCTTTTACACTTATCTGATCAGTTTTGTCTTCTTTCTTAAGAAACAAATCCTAACTATATTGTAGCATTAAAATATGACTTTTCCAGCTTGATTCTTTTCCTTATGACCTTCTCATAATTGCTGATTTCTTTTTATTTTAGAACTACATCAAATATACTCTCTTTATTCCCCATTTTTCCTTTTCACAATTCTGATTTTATTGGTGTATGCTCACTACTTTGTTTCTGCTCTGAGTATAAAATACAAGTTGCTGTGGTTTGTTTCATAGACATCTGTACTGAGCTAGAAGAATGATGGCACACTCCAGAGGCTACTCAGATATTCTAAACACAATAATTAAGATCCTTGGAGTGAAAAAGGAAGGGATTCGACAGCTATGTTTCTTTCACAGGCATCAGAAGTTTAGTTTTCTATTACAATGGCTGTTTCTCTGTGTTGATGCCTTTTTTTCCAATAAAATGTATGAATAACCTGCATTAACAAGCGTCACCAACAAACTGCAGTAAACAATCATTTTTGTTCTCAAATGACTTGACTGCTAAGAACATGAAACATAAAAAGGGTCTGTATTTCTGGTTTGTCATCTAAGAAGTGTCATCTATTTGCATTCAGAGTGGAAATGATGGATTCTGAGGTCCTAATCCATTTTTCAATTCCACGATTTTAAGTTGGGAAAGAGTATAACAAAATGTCATCACAGGAAAATATCACATTTCCTTTTCACATGTAATTGTTCAGGTTCGAGTTCTCAGTGCATCAATATTATGTAAATCATAGCATAGATGTTGATCTAAATAATCGAATCATTGAAAGGTCACTGCAGATCTTCTCTGTTGCTAGTTCTCTCGGAACAACATGGGTCACCAGTGAGTGCCAATCTTTCTCCAGGGAGTTTGAGAGGATCCAGGGTTCTGGAACTAATTGATAACATCAGAAGGACGTGAGTAGGCAAATTGTGTAAGAAAGTGGACTTTGAAAATGATGACATGCAGCATGTAAAACTGACATCATTGTCATTAAAATCATTTATTAAACAGCCAATTGAGCGTGATGTTCAGCTTCTATCTTCCAAGAGAAAGTGCTGCCAATAAATAGCATCTCACTGGATCATCCTTGGCAATCACAATCCTCCAGTGATTACAAAGGGCTATCTGAATTTTGTGAAGTTACATTTGGACTCCTGGCAGATATATGCATTGGCACATGCAATATCGATTGTTTCCTTTTGGCACTTTCAAGTCTAAATTATTTTTAAGACTCCGGAGATGAAGAATCAGACAATGTCCATTGACTGATCTATTACCAGGAAAATGTTACTCTCAAACTATAAATATATTTGTTGTTTTATATCATTAGGGATAATGATGAATATTATTACTACTACCACTATTAACACTATACTGAGGTCCTAAGTCAATCATAATGAATATATCAATGGCATCACATGATCAGTATTTAGTTCTTTATTAAATATAACTTGACCAAAATGAGGCAAAGCACAGGAGCCCAAGTACTGATAGCATGGGGATATAGGATGAGTGAGTCATGGAAGTCCACAGGGCTGCAGCCAAATCTCATGTTTCCACATGGAGCAAGCATTTTTCTCTGTGATAACTACACTGGGATTCTGAAGACTTCTGAATTATTTTCAATGTAGCTTTGAAACATCCTCAAGTCAAAGTTGAAACAGTAACAGATTTAATTAGTAAGTTAGCCTTATACCTAATCTAAACATTCCATACTCAAGAGAACCAAATATTATGATTGATTTTCACTTCATATTTGTAAAGGTACCGGTAAAGTAAAAAGAGTCAACACAGAATATAATTCTCCTTGTTCAGTGTTAGGTGTCCATCTCCTTAGAAAAACTTAAATTAAAGCTATCTCTTGGCAGAACAGACACAAAGTTGCTTCTAGTCTTCAATTCTCATTATTGAGAGAGCATTAACCTTGAGTTCCTTAAACAACTCATTCAATAATTTTCAAGTCATAGACTATAAACAAAATCAGGACAATGCTAGATTCAAATACATGCAAAATTATATGTGATTTCCACGTAGAACCCATTATCTTGGTTGAATGTTAAAATATATTTCCTCTACAAGGTATTTCATATATTTTAATTTGCCTCCTTTGAGGGCTTGATAGAAGTCTCGTGAAACTTTTTTCAGAAAAGTATTTTTGAAAGAAAAAAGGCTTTGGCTTGAAATAAAAACCCTTAGGATTTTCCTAGTCGAAGGAACTTTGAAAATGTGAGTCTTGAAAGAAAGAAGAAATTAAATTTGGCCAATCAGTTTAACAATGAGATCATAGCATTACTTTTATGGGTAACTGAAAGCCTGGATGATTCTGTGGTATTCCCGAAGAAACTAAAAAGAGAAATTGATTGGGTTATGCATGGTCAACCCATTCGCAAGTAGTTCACTGCAAAGTAATGCATATTGGAAAAAGCCATTCAAAGTTCCCGCACACTAATGGGTCTGATGGGCTCTGAATGAGCTGGCACTTTTCACGAGAAAGATCTAGGCATCATTATGAACAGCTCAATTAAGATGTCTGCTCAGTGGGCTACACTGAGCCAAAAAGCAAATAGACTGCTTGGATGAATTAATAAAGGGAGAGATAATGTAGAAATATTATAATGGCCTTGCATAAACCTTGATGAGTGGGGGGAGTTTCAATGCTTCCTGCCTAAATTTAGATGAGTAAATCAGCTTCTCCCATCATGGATCATTTGACTCATTTCCAGAGGAACTCTCTGGGTACCATTTTGCTGAATCTGGGAGGCAGTAGCCAGGTGCCTTGTAACATCAGAAACATCATTCTTACCACATCTGTTTGGCTGCTGATGCCTTTGGATGGGTTCTGCTCACCTATTTTCTTCTGAGTCAGCTTAGGCAAACTTCCTGCCTGTTTATGGAGTGCCATGAAAGTTGGGAAGAGGATATGGGATGGCATACAGACATTGAACATCCCAGGAGCAACATATCTATAAACATTTCAGGCATTTATAATCCTATCTTGGAGATGGGTTCAAAAAGTTTTCAGATGCTTTAGAGCTTCTTCCAACTTTGATAAAATGTTTCTCACTGCAAACTCTAATAAATCCATTTCATCTAAGCCATAGCTCTCCTTTTCAATGGTCCTTACCTCAGAGTAAGTAGAAAAAAAATAGATACCTATGTAAAGTAAGCATAATTGGGATCCCTCAAGGCACTTCCTCTGTGAGAAATTCACCTTCCTTCAAAAAGCTTACAAGATGGAGGGTGGGGGGCAAGGAGTTTCAAGAGGTAGGGGACATATGTATACTTATGGCCAATCCACGCTTTGTAAGGCAAAAACCAACACAACATTGTGACGCAATTATCCTCCAACTGGTGTCTCAGACAGTAAAGAATCTGCCTGCAATGCGGGAGACCCAAGTTTGATCCATGGGTTGGGAAGATCCTCTAGAGAAGGGAATGGCTACCCACTCCAGTATCCTTGCCTGGAGAATTCCATGGACAGAGGAGCCTGGAAGTCTACAGTCCATAGGATTGCAAGAGTCGGACATGACTGAGAGACCAACACTTTCACTTACAGTAAAAATAAACTAAAAAAGAAACTATAAGAATGTAAAAGAAGACACACTCTCATATATTTTCGATCCATTCAGGTTTCCTACACAATTGTCTCCAAAGGTCACACATATCTATGATGGCTGTACTACTCGTGCATAAGTGTGTATGTGTGTGGTGTGTGTGTATGCTTAGTCTTGTATTATTAAAGGTTCACTCCAGCAGCTCAGTCAAGAAATAAATTTCCACAGAAAATGTTGAGAGCAGATGCACTGAAGTTGTTCTTGGTTATCAAAGGAGCTGTAGCAAATTCTCCCATCAGGTTATGCACAGAGTTTAAAGCATTTTTAATTAAAGCTGTTTAGAATCTAATATCTCATATGATCCTAAAACAACCCTGAGAAACTTAAAACTTGAAAAAACTGATTCCTAAAAAAGTTAGATGATCTCACCGGGTCATTTGAAATTTTGAGCATCCAAATAGAGATTAGAGCCTCAACTTTTAGTTCACTAGACCTTTAGTTCACTCCTCTAATTGCTGCTGCTGCTAAGTCACTTCAGTTGTGTTCGACTCTGTGCGACCCCATAGACGGCAGCCCACCAGGCTCCCCCGTCCCTGGGATTCTCCAGGCAAGAACACTGGAGTGGGTTGCCATTTCCTTCTCCAATGCATGAAAGGGAAAAGTGAAAGTGAAGTCGCTCAGTCGTGTCCAACTCTTAGCAACCCCATGGACTGCAGCCCACCAGGCTCCTCCTTCCATGGGACTTTCCAGGCAAGAGTACTGGAGTGGGTTGACATTTACTGATACAGAAATTGAGAGTAAGTGTATAATGTTTTTATAGCAATTTGGTATTTCTATGACAACCATTGGCATGCCCTGATAACTCAGACAGTAAAGAATCTGCCCACAGTGCAGAAGACCTGGTTCGACTCTTGAGTCAAGAAAATCCCCTGGAGAGGGGAATGGCAACCCACTCCAGTATTCTTGCCTGGAGAATCCCATGGACAGAGGGGCCTGGTGGTCTTTAGTCCATTGGGTTGCAAAGAATCAGACACGACTAAAGTGACTTAACCTGCAAGTGTGATGACTAAGAACATGATTTTGGATTCTACCAAAGTACCAGTCTGTAATAAATTGGGGATTAAAAAGAAACAGATACAGAAAGTGTTCTCCAAACCTAGAGACTGTCATTCAAAGTGAAGTAAATTAGAAAGAGAAAAGCAAATATCATATATTAATACATACATGTGGAATCTAGGGAAAAAATGGTATAGAGGATCTTATTTGCAAAACAGAAATAGAGACACAGACGCAGAGAACAAAGTATAGATACCAAGATGGGGAAAGGGGGTGGGGTGAATTTGGAGATAGGGATTGACATATATACACTATTGATACTATGTATAAAATAGATGACTAATGAGAACCTACTATATAACTCAGGGAACTCTACTCACTGCTCTCTGGTGACCTAAATGGGAAGGAAATTCAAAAAAGAGGGGATATATGTACACGTATAGCGGATTCACTTTGCAGTACAGCAGAAACTAACACAACATAGTAAACCAACTGTGCTCCAATAAAATTAATTTAAAAAAGGGAACTGTCCTCGAGCCTGATGGCCTGCATGCTGAGTACTGGATGATGTTAAACCACAGCCATTGACGCAGTTATTTTTCATTTCAGTCAGGATCTTCTGCACTTGCAGGTTCAGCCTCTGAAGTTCCTGGTAAGAGAGAAAATAAGCAAATTGACATGAAATCAAAACACATCCATGTGGGAAATGCTGAGATTCCCCTTCCCACACTTTGACACATTAGTATATTTCAACTTCATATTCCCCTCCAGTGGCTCTTGGTGCAGAAAACCAAGGAGGGCCTGAGAGACTGAACACCAGCAAAGGCAGGATCAACAAAGTGCCTTCTGTCTCCTTTTAAGTCAGGGGAGAAAAACTTTGAATTCTCTTTGGTATTCTTGCTTGATTTGAAGATCATGTCTGGTTTTGTTTTTTCACTTGCAAGATTTCCTATCTTCAAATTGGAGTATCATCCATAAAGAACTGAGATTAAAAAAAAAAAACTATACTGTAGAGATACCTATGTTTGTCTATTAATTTCTTAAGACTAACAATTGTACCCTTCAGGTGCACCAAGAGAGGACAAGGTGTAGAATATCCTAGAGATCTAACAAATTAAATCATGATAAACTTTTGTTGGGAGTTTATAAACCTCTGATTTTTGAAGTAGGAATGTGCTGCTGGTTATTTCTATCATATAGGAAAGAGTTAATATCCACTTTTTTGGAGAAATGTCTACCAAAATACGAATGCAGAGTGGGGTCTGAGTGTGGTTCTCCAGAGCTTATCAATGAAAGAAATGTAGAACAGCATTGATCTCACTGCTGCCCAAGTGCACAGGTTTCGATCTATGACCATATTGACCCTATTCCCAGAACAAAATGTAACAAAATTTACACAACAGCAGCATCAAATGGCTTCATCAATGCCATCTGTGATGATCAAGGAGAGGCTGATTTTCAAGTTTGTCAATGCTTTTTTTGAAAACACTATAGTTCCTGTCAAAACAATGCTGGGAGAGAATAGTATGAAATATTTGATAAACAACTTTTTTTCTCTCTCTAGCGGCAATGTCACACATAGTCCCCCAACACAGTTATAGTGAAAAGATTTCAAGAATTCCTGGGGGAAGGGGGCAAATATAATGCTGAAATCAATTACAATTCTAAAGATGATACATTTCCATGTATATGTATAAGTGAATCACTTTGCTGTAAACATGAAACCCACACAACATTGTAAATTAACCATACTCCAATAAAATTAATGAACAATCTACCTTAGATCTGAACCCAGTCCTTGTTCATCTGTACATGTGCCAGAGTCCATGATGTTACAATCAGTCAGCACTTGTACAACTTGCTCATTGCTTTTTTTACTTTAAACAAAGTTCAGCAAAGTAAAAAAAAAATAAAGACTGTATGTTTCACATGTTTCCATTTAGTCACAGAAAGATGTTTATAATACGCTGTTAATAAGAGACAGGTTATAAAATTGTATCCATAATGCGATTCAGTTTTGCTACTGTATATGCACTGGGGAAAAAAATCTGAAAGAGATACATCCCCAAAATTTAACAGTAGTATCCTCTAACCACCTTTAACAGTGGTGATATTATTATTATTGATTCTTTTTCTTTTGCTTGCTGTTTTCTAATATTCCCCTCATAAGCATGATTTTCTATTTTCCTTTTCTTAAAAATGAAAGAAGAGGAAATATTTTCATCTGCTTCTGAGATGGTACAATGATTTATCAGTAAATAATCTGCCTTCGACATTTCTGTAAGTAGGAGCTCATCCAAAATACTCAAAATTGTGCTGAGGTGTGACACTGAGGATCAAAGGGAAGACGAGACATTTGCTTCCCTTCCTTTCCCAGGCAGAGAATCTTTACAACTATCAGCACAAGAGGTGGACACTGATGTATAGAACTGTCTTATGGACTCTGTGGGAGAGGGAGAGGGTGGGAAGATTTGGGAGAATGGCATTGAAACATGTAAAATATCATGTATGAAACGAGTTGCCAGTCCAGGTTTGATGCACGATACTGGATGCTTGGGGCTGGTGCACTGGGACGACCCAGAGGGATGGAATGGGGAGGGAGGAGGGAGGAGGGTTCAGGATGGGGAACACATGTATACCTGTGGTGGATTCATTTTGATATTTGGCAAAACTAATACAATTATGTAAAGTTTAAAAATAAAATAAAATTTAAAAAAAAGAGGTAATCAAATAACTGAAAGAATATAAAATAAATAATAATGTCTGTAAGAAAGTATAGAATTGCCTCAAAAGTAAGTCGAAACCTTTGTTCTTGAATAGATAAAAAAAAAAAAAGTCTGGAGACCTTGAAGGACTGTTTCTGATTAGCAGGGCTACAGGTTCTAAACTCTGAGACCTAGGTTTGATTTCTGTCACCACCACTAATGAGCAGATTGTTTAACATCTCTGAGTATCAGTTTTCTCTTCCATAAACTGAGGAAAATAATAACCATCTCATAGAGATTTAAAGTAACTATTTAGAATCTGTGCTGAAAGTTTATCACATTGCCTTACACATGTGAAGCCCTTAGTAAACAGTTGCCATAAAATTACTATTAATTGAGAAAAGCTTTCCTCTTGTTTCCTCCAAATTCTCACTCTGCTCACATCTCTGTCCTTTGGGCATAGAGGGCAAGCCATTTCTCCTCCTCTACTGATACTTCCTCTCGGGAAAATTGAAGGCAAGTTATTCCACCTCCATCATAACGAAACAGGACTTCCCAGGTGGCTCAGTGGTAAAGAATCTGCCTGCCAATGCAGAGAAGTAGGAGACATGGATTTTGAATTGGTACGATCCCCTGGAGGAGGAAAGAGCAACCCACTCTGGTATTTTTGCCTGGGAAATTCCAAGGACAGAGGAGGCTGTCAGGCTACAGTTCATAGTGTTGCAATGAGTTGGACATGACTGAGCACACATGCCAGACTCCATAACCAAACATCACGGTCTAGTACACTCCGAGGAAAGACAGCAAATGCAATATCTACATTAAAAAAATATATATAAATATAATAGCACTGCTTCCCAGGTGGCTCAGTAGTAGAAAATCCTCCTGGGGATGGATCAATACAAGAAACAGGGGTTTGATCCCTGGGTCAGGAAGATCCCCTGGAAAAGGAAATCACAACCCACTCCAGTACTCTTACTTGGGAAATCCCATGGACGGAGGAGCCTGGCGGACTCCATGGGATCACAAAGGAGTTGGACATGACTTAGCGATTCAACAACAATTGGGAATCGTAGAATGATCTGCATAATCTGCTCCCAACATTCCTGAACAAGGAGTGAAGTGAAGTGAAGTGTTGTCACTGAGCTATGCTCGACTCTTTGCAACCCCCTGGACTGTAGCCTGCCAGGCTCCTCTGTCCAAGGGATTTTCCAGGCAAGAATCCTGGAGTGGGTTGCCATTTCCTCCTCCAGGGGATCTTCCCAAACCAGGGATTGAACTTGGGTCTCCTGCAATATAGGCAGGCTCTTCACCATATAAGCCACCAGGGAAGCCCTTGAACAAGGAGGGTTTCTTCCAAAACTCACTAGTCATAATAATAATAATAAACAGGCCATAGTACAGAGCAAACAAGAGCATTGTGAATTTCCCTCAAGCCGGCTGGGTCATGCCTAGCTCTCAGGCACTTTCTGGCAGTCAGCTGCCCCTGAAGAAACCCCAAGTGAGAAGATTCCACTGTGACCCCTGCAAGCACAACTTTGTCAATGAAAACCACTCCGAGCCCAATTTTGCCACCCAGCCAGACATTTACTAAGTAAGTATTTGTTAGCAAGTAAGCCCCAATGTACTTCATACAATCTGTTCTGTGAACTCAGTGTACCTTGGGCAATTATGAGATGAGATGGAATTCTAGAGGCAAATTTCTATTATTCTTACAGTTGGTATCAGGTGAGCAGTCATCCTCCTGAATCAGTGGCTGAGCTTGGGGCCATTTGGGGTTCCATGTTCTGGGCCTAATGGGCCTGGCTACAGACATTGCTGGATTCTTTTATTATTATTATTTAAAACCCTTTATTTTGTATTGGAGTATAGCTGATTGACAAAGTTGTGATAGTTTCAGATGGACAGCGACAAGACTCAGCAATTCATATACCTGTATCCATTCTCTGAGCAACTCCCCTCTCATTCAAGCTGCTACCTAACAATGAGCAGAGTTCCCTGTGCTGTACAGTAGGTCCTTGATGGTTATCCATTTTAAATATAGCAGAGTGTACATATCAATCCCAAACTGGCTTCTTAATCCACATTCATGAAACAGGAACAAAGTGTGGAAGGGATATCCTGTGAATATTTTAGTCTTTTCATGTGTTTTGCATACTTTACTTTATACTGAGAGTGTATTAAACATAGTCAAGAATAAGCCATGAATTTAACCAGCACTAGCCTATTTTTGACATTGTCTAAGTCGATTCAGATCAGTTCAGTTCAGTCACTCAGTCGTGTCCAACTCTTTGCAACCCCATAAACTGCAGCATGCCAGGCCTCCCTGTTCATCACCAACTCCTGGAGTTTACCCAAACTCATGTCCATTGAGTCAGTGATACCATCCAACCATCTCATCCTCTGTCATCCCCTTCTCCTCCTGCCTTCAATCTTTCCCAGCATCACAGTCTTTTCTAATGAGTCAACTCTTCCCATGAGTTGGCCAAAGTACTGGAGTTTCAGCTATAGCATCATTCCTTCCAAAGAAATACCAGGGCTGATCTCCTTCAGAATGGACTAGTTGGATCTCCTTGGAGTCCAAGGGACTCTCAAGAGTCCTCCAACACCACAGTTCAAAAGCATCAATTCTTCAGCACTCAGCCTTCTTCATAGTCCAACTCTCACATCCATACATGACCACAGGAAAAACCATAGCCTTGACTAGATGGACCTTTCTTGGCAAAGTAATGTCTCTGCTTTTGAATATGCTATCTAGGTTGGTCATAACTTTCCTTCCAAGGAGTAAGCATCTTTTAATTTCATGGCTGCAGTCACCATCTGCCGTGATTTTGGAGCCCAAAAAATAAAGTCCGACACTGTTTCCACTGTTTCCCCATCTATTTCCCGTGAAGTGATGGGACCAGATACCATGGTCTTCGTTTTCTGAATGTTGAGCTTTAAGCCAACTTTTTCACTCTCCACTTTCACTTTCATCAAGAGGCTTTTGAGTTCCTCTTCACTTTCTGCCATAAGGGTGGTGTCATCTGCATATCTGAGGTTATTGATATTTCTCCCGGCAATCTTGATTCCAGCTTGTGTTTCTTCCAGTCCAGCGTTTCTCATGATATACTCTGCATATAAGTTAAATAAGCAGGGTGACAATATACAGCCTTGATGTACTCCTTTTCCTATTTGGAACCAGTCTGTTGTTCCATGTCCAGTTCTAATTGTTGCTTCCTATCCTGCATACAGATTAACATCACCCAAAGTGTCAGTGGGTGTATGGATAGTTTTCTACACAGTCTGGGGTAGCCATTTATGGAGTGTGCTCATCTGATAAAATGTTAGCCTACCATCTATGGACAATGGATTCTTGGTGAAAGCAGCTGACTCTTCCTAAATCTAAACACTAAACTAATTGGTGTGTGTCTGTGTGTGTTAGTCGTTGACCCCATGGACTGTAGCCGACCAGGCTCCTCTGTCCATGGGATTTCCCAGGCAAGAATACTGGAGTGGGTTGCCATTTCCTTCTCAAGGGGATCTTCCCAACCCAGGGACTGAACTCGGGTCTTCTGCATTGCAGGCTGATTCTTTACTGTCTGAACCACCAGGTAAGCCCAAGTTAATTGGTACATACATAATACTCTACTCTTTTTATACCAAAGTATTAGAATACTGTATTAAAGACATAATAATAAAATGAAACCTAATGTATTTATATTAATTAGAAATGATATCTCGTGAGTGCCTATGTATATGAAGACACTTTTGCATCCTCCATTCATTATATCATCTTCAGCAACCTTGACTCAGAGATAGATATCATTGAATTGTTCATCAATTGTTTTCAGTCTGTTGTTAAATAATCTCTGTATCTAGATTTCTTTTCTAAGATCTGATTTGTCATTTGGCCAGAATTCTCGCTTTCCCAAGATACCAATGGATCTTGGTATCAAGAACCTATTTGTAAATTTACTGTTTACCTGATATCACTGAATTACCTATTCACTAGGGGAAAAAATCAGCTTTTATTTCAGTCCAAAAAATCTTACGGAAACTAAGACTTGTTCTTAAAAAAAAGTCTGTTCTCTGTTGCATTCTGCCCTAACCAAGGACAATGACCTACTACATTGTCATCTTTCACTACTACTTACATCTTTTCTTCTGTGTAAGAATGTAGCAAGTTTGTGTATCTACTCTGTATCTTGTTTGTATCCTTTGTGAACATTTTATAAATGTTAAACTAAAACTATAAAGGAATAGTTAATAGAATGTAGCTTACAATTATATCTACTATTTTTGACCACTTATTGTGAGCTAGACATTTTGTTAAGTACTTCACAGATATGTCATTTAATCACACACCCATTGAGGAGACTTTTGCTATCTCTATCTTATAGATAAGTTAAGAGCTATAAGAAGTCTGTTGCCAAAGTTACACAGTTAGGAGATAATAGAAGTGGATTTGAGCTCAGCTGTCTGACTCAGAGGACTTCCCAGGTGGCTCAGTGGTAAAGAATCCATCTGCCAATGCAGGAGATTTGGGTTCAGTCTCTGGGTTAGGAAGATCCCCTGGAGAAGGAAATGGCAGCCCACTCCAGTATTCTTGCCTGGGAAATCCCATAGACAAAGGAGCCTGGTGGGCTACAGTCCATGGGGTTGCAAAAGAGTCAGACAGGACTTAGCCACTAAACAAGGAAAACAACTCTGACTCACAACCAGCCCTCTAACTACCTTATACCACATTGTAACCCATCCTTTCCCCACATACATTCCTCGTAACCACACACATCTATTGTTTACAACGTAAGGCATCCTCAAGGCAGGATCCTTTCTTTATGTTCAGCTTCAGGTTTATGATTTGGTGAATTACAAGTGAATAAGTGACATTCCCTGAAAACATTACTTTTTAAAAATAGCCCTTTTGCTGATTTTATTTCCATGATCACTTCAATAATTTACCTTGTGAAAATTTCAATATCTGTATGTCATCATATAAATAGTAACCTAATATCTCTAAAATCCGAGAGAAAATTGTGCTTGCAAAGGCAGTATCTATCTCTGTGACTCCATGTTATGGGGGTCTTGGAGAGGATATAGACACCCCCGTAAAGATGCCAAAGCCTGACCTCTGGGACTTGCCCTTAATTGTTGCAATGGAGGAGGCAGCTCCAGTGAGACAGAAAGGGCATATTTGTAGAAAAAGAGAGAAAGTTTTCAAAGTTTGTGTGTCTGCGCGCGTGTGTGTGTGTGTGTGAGAGAGAGAGAACTCTAATAAGTATGATGTCATGACCTCTTGGGAAAAAGTGCAGAATACATACCTTGCAACTCAGTGCTAGCCCAGGGCAAAACATAATCCAGACGAGGTGCATCCGTGGACTCCCAAGCAGGCCTTTCTATCCGGATTTCCATTCTCTCCAATTCGTCGTCTTCTAAAGCTCACGTATTTCCACCCTATTAAAGCTTACTCTTAAAAAAGATATCAAATAGGCAATTAAGAAATGGTAGTGTCAAGCATTAGCAAAAACATAGAGGACATAGTTTCATAAAAGTTTGGTAAAATTTTATATCCATACATTCTTTGTGGCCAGCAACTTATAACACTGATCAACTGCCTTGAAAGTGTATGTATCCTTAACTTGAAACATTTCACTTCTAGAACTTTATCTTAACAAATATTAACTTTTGCAAAATTTGAAACTATAACAGCATATCAGAAATTCCAAAAATAAGCTAAGTAAATAAAAATATGAAATTGATTAACATAAATTACAACCCAACCTTACGGTAAAATACTAAGTAACCATTATATTGGAGAAGCATCTTATTTCTAATAAAACTTGACTTGAAAAGGCAAATTATAAATTGTATAAAAAGGTAAAATATTATCTGCATACAACAAATATAAAATGTACGATCTCCGAGAATTTAAACATTATCTTCAGGTAATAAGAATACAGAGGGCTTATGTTGGTCTCCTTTGTCTGTAGCTTGTAGTTTTTCAAGTGAACACGTACTACCGTTATAATAAAAAAAAAGTTTCTACTTTATTTTATTTTAAGAAGAAAAATCTGATACTCTAAGTGTAAATGTGAGTGGCTCTCTTACTTTGATCCCTATCTGTGATAGAAAAGAGTTGTTTGTTTGTTTTTTTTTCCAATCTGGAAAAGGAAACCTTCAGCATTTGGGAGTATGTACAAAATGATTTTCCTTAACAGACATCCTTTCAAGGACATAAACTAGCAGCTGCTCAGAGGGTTCACCAGACCCCACAGGAGGCTGAGACTTCCTCCATGTGTCTTCTTGTATTTGGAAGTCCCTGTGAAGCCATTTATATCTGAAACTCCAAAACCCAGAGTTCTGAAATCTTCCCAGTTTGTGTGCCGTGAACTATGGCATGAATTTTCCTTACCCATAGATGATATATTATTAAAATGAGAGGATGAAAGGATAGAAGACCTTTCAAAGGAAAAAGAAAGCTACCTTAATGTGCGTTCAGCTCCTGAGATGTGTGTTCATAGTTAAGTCACACCAGATTCCCCACCAAAGCCATGCCTGGTCATGGATCCATCATCTTTGTTCAGTCTGAAAGGTCTTTCCTAACTTCTTAGCCTAGAATATTTTACTCCATCTCAAAAACCTTATCCAAACAATCTCTCTTTTAGACACTGCTTACTCCATGTCTCTCTGTTATGTCCCTCACTATTTCCAGAGGGCAGAAACAGAATTAATGTCTCCTTTCTATGAGTGGCTACAGCACTTTTTTCCCACTGCTGTTACAGAATGAGTCAGAAAGTGATCTGACAGTAGCTTGCCATTTTATTTCTCCTTGCCCCACTCACTCATCTATTCCCATACTGGGAACTTTTACCAGGAAAGGAGCAGTGAGAAAAAGAGACATAACACTAAAATTTATTCAGTCCTTACTTTTCATCAGCAACCATTTGCAACAGGTGCTTTTACTTATGGTACCTAATGGTATCATCAAATCATTCAAAAGGCACGTAGTATTACACTTCACAATGGAGGAAGTAGACTCTCAAAGTAGCACAGCTGCTGCTATGGCTGGATTGTGTCTTCCCCACCCAAATTCATATGTTGAAGCCTTACCCCAACCACCACATGGTGTGATATAGTATTTGAAGATGCAGACTTTGGGAGATAATTCGTTTTAGATGAGGCCATGTGAGTGGGGTCCTCATGATGGAATTAGTGCCCTTGTGAGGAGAGACACCAGAAAGAGTACTTTCTCTCTCCTCTTCATGTGCACAGTAAGAAGGCGGCTCTCTGCAAGCCAGTAAGAGTGTTCTCACCAGACCCTGACCATGCTGGGGCTCTAGTCTCCTAACTCAGACTTCTAGCCTCCAAAGCTGTGAGAAAATACATTTCTGTTTAAGCCACCCAATCTATAGTATTTTGTCACTGCAGTCCAAGCAGACTAAGGCTGCTGTTGAATACCAGAGCCAGCATTTAAATCCTGCCTTATTTTTTTCTCTATATTATGACGGTGTGTTAGTCACTCAGTTGTGTCTGACTCTTTGTGACCCATGGACTGTGGACCACTAGGTTCCCCTGTCCGTGGAATTCTCCAGGCAAAAAAATGGAAGTGGATAGTCATTCCCTTCTCCAGGGGATATTCCTGACCCAAGAATCAAACCCGGGTCTCCTGCACACAGGCAGATTCTTTACCATCTGAGCCACCAAGGAAGCCTGTGTAATACTATGCTGCCTCTCAATGTGGACTGTTATATGCCGTCATAACTCCAGTATTTAGCATCTGTGCTGTGCTTAGTCGCTCAGTCTTGTCTGACTCTTTGCGACCGCATGGACTGCAGCCCACCAGACTCCTCTGTCCATGGGAATTTTCCAGGCAAGAATACTGGGGTGGGTTGCCATGCCCTCCTCCAGGGAATCTTCCCAACCCAGGGATCGAACCTGCATCACTTGCACCTCCTGCATTACAGGCGGATTCTTTACCAACTGAGCCACCAGGAAAGCCAGTATTTAGCAGAGTGACTGGAAAATAGCAAAGTAAAATTTCACAGATGGATGTTGCATGTAGAATGAATGAATGAATAATCAAATGATTATAGATAAAAAGATAAGCGTTTACAGCTGAACTTTCACAATCTAGACACACACCAGTTTACAAATTTTTTGTTAAGGGCAAACCATTTCTGATTGCCATGCGGCAAATATATACCACTCTCTTGGTTGCAGAGAAAGTCCAGTGTGTTCTGGGCAGTGTAAAGACTACCGCTGGCATTTGTTGAGCTGTTTTGCTTAAGGAGATAAGTTTCTCCTTGAGAATCAGTCAGGAAATCTGGGAAGTTATATTAACCTTTGAGATTATTGAATCTTGGTCTGCTTTCTTAAATGGAGAAAGCACAGAGAATTTATTTCATGCTTTGAAAATAAAACTGGACACAGCTTGTTTTTAAAGAATATAAATTTGAATTTTAGCCCATTCTTGATTATAAAATGCATAACTTTTTCTTCTATTTTCTTCTGTTATTCATACTGTGGTTTACTCTGTAATCACATCAAATCTTGTTTTATTTTGATAGTGATTTTGATGCCAACACATTTCTTATTATTCTGGTATGTAAGCATCATGAAAACCAAATTTCATAATCTCCCCAACATCATTTGTTCATTGGCCATAATATTTAAATACCACCCTCAAAGAACAATCCAGAATAAGAATTTCAGAGAGTCCCAGGAACTTTCCTGTCAGCTCATAACCTACAAGCTGAGAGTTAGCAATCATCAGTGTTGCAGAAACCAGTAATTGAGAAACCAAGCACCACACTCGGAGACTTGGAGAACTCAGGTATTTATTACACTGGCGGGCCCAGAGGAGTTAACACCTAAGCTCTGAGCCCCGGACAAAGGGCTTACAGAGTTTTTATAGACCTACTATAGTGGGAAACACCAGCTGCTAATAGGCTGGTTTAAACTAAGGGGATTTGCATGCACGGGAACAGCGGTCAAGATGTGGAGGGGGATGCCTGACCTTTACATGGACAGGCATGATTGGGCAGGTTTGCAGGGGCTGGGCAATTGCAAAGAGCAGTACAAGGGTGAGTGAGATAAGCTCCAGTTCCTAGTATTGTAAGTCCGCACTTTCTGAGACTACATGACCTACATGATCCAGACTTTGCAAAAAGCTAAGTTACAGAGTTACAGAGGCAGAAGAGCAGGAGGTTATGTAAAATTTTAACTTTTCCTCTTCACCAGTGCATGCTTGGAGACCAGCGTCGTCAAGGAAGCACTGGATGGCTGCGATAGTGGCAAGAAAGCAAATTCAGGTCTCACACATCCCTTATTCTCTTCATTAAAACTTCACTTCCTTTCATGACTATTCATATAATTCTATCTTGCAAGGCAGTAATATTTATGCCTCTCTCCTAAAATACTAATGGCTGATATATCTCAGTCTTGTCCCTAGCTCCATAGATGTGTCAATGTGTGTGTGTCCTGAAATCCTACTCTATCATCCAACATTTTTTTAAAAGATATAAATGTGAAAGAAAAGATAAAAATAAAGTAGATAAGAATCTCATAAAAGAGCCATTAGGGGACATAGCTAAAAGATTAAAGGTAAATATATATTACCAGACATGGTAATAAGGTGGTCAGGCACTCTTGAAATTAAGCTTGGAAATGTAATATACAGAGATGAAAGGAAATTAAATATGAAACCCTGAGATACTTATTAAGCCGTCAGTGGGAATCTGGACCATGATGTCACAACTAGGAGAGGAAAGACGATGCGTGTAAAGTTGGATGAGATCCAGTTTGTGCTGTAGATTTATGCAGTTAATTTTGTCCCCTGACTGCATTCAGATGAGCATTTCTCCTAGACATACACCAAGAAAATTGCTGCATTATAGCTGCGTTAATGGTAATCAGCTTGCTAATGAGCACCAGAAGGTCGTTACAGCAAAGAGAGGTTCAAAGATGTATAACCTAGAGGAAACAAGAGCGTAATTCTTCAGGGAATGCAAGTGTCTTGTTTGTAGGTCATAGATTATTTGTTTTGGTCACTGCATTGCACAGGGAGTTTAATTTACGCAGAAAAAAAAAATGAAGCCTTTTGAATTGTGAGATCAGCCCAGCTTAATTAAGAAAAGTAACACTAGATAGCTTTGAATTTGTGGTAAAAATAGAATTCTTCAGTAGACCTAAGATAGTCCTGTGCTGTGTGGAGTGATAGTTGTGGTTATGCAAAATGTGAGATTTTATTTGTATTTATTTGTATGCCAGACATTGCTTTGTGGCTCTCTGACATGGACAAGGTCAAAACCTCTGGGGAGAAAAAGGTAAGGTTCAGAAATTAAGTCACAGTCTTGTGCAAACAATTTCAGAGTCTAACCTTTCTGAGAGAATTAAGAGATATTTTAATGTTTAGTTCAGAGGTGCATTTTGGCTTCAAAAGGTTAAGTATTTACTGATATTGACAAAGGAGACTATTCACCAGGAATGCTGCTGCTATAGTTTATTAGGAAGGTCAGGGACTCAACGATCCATCCCTAGTCAAGCTGGGTGGGGCCTCTCAGGAACTTGCTCCCCACCGAAGAGTTAGGGAGCTCATCAACTCCTGTATCGTATCAATAGAAACAGAATCATATCATTTGTTTAAATCATTTCAGAGGTTCTATATTTTTGTTTAATGAGTACTTTTAAATAAACTGTTTCTCTAATATGCTCTTTGGGTAGCTTTTATAAGCAAAGAATGATGCCTTGGAAATGAACAATGGTAATAATTTGCATCTCCCCTGTCTGCTAGTACATGGAATTCATCACCGTATTCAAATAAATGTTTTTCTTATCCCCAAAAGAACAAATGAAATGGCTTCTGATGATAGATAGACAGACAGATATAGATACACACAAATATAGATGAACTGATTGCAATATAATAAACATAACATCATACTATACTATTCTATTGGAGAAGGGAATGGCAACCCACTCCAGTATTCTTGCCTGAAAATTCCCATGAACAGAAGAGTTCATAGATTGGCAAAGAGCCGGACACAACTGAGTAACTAACATACACACACACACACATACTATACTATACTATATTATACTATACCGTACTATAGGCATTTTATAATTTCCAACCTTATACCTCTCAGAATGAGAAGTTCATATTTTTTTTTACATTTACCAATATCCTCAGATAAACATCTTCCTTTAAGAAGGAAACTTCCTTTGTTCCAAATTCTCAACCCCAGAGGGCCCAGTTCTAAACTTCCTCACTGCAAAGAAAACACTCTTTGGATTAAACCAGTGTTTTAATTGTTGGTTCCACGCTGTCACCTTTTTTCAGAACACCTATGACACATGTCCTTTCATAAACATTCCAGCCCGTCTACACAGAATAAGTTCACTGGAGAATGGGTTTACATGCCAATTTGAGGGGGAAAAAATAGAAAGATAAATGACAGCTGAGGAGTGATGGAGGGAGGGAGGGAGAAGGGAAGGGAGGGCCCTGTGGAAGGATAGGATGGATAGGTAAGATACTTAATCTATCAGTATAACAATATGGTGTTGGGGAAATATATTTTTAAAACAAAATCTTCCAATACAGAAAACCTCTCCACAAAAAAATAGTAGAGAAAGAAAACATGTTTATCATTGAATAAGCATTAAACCAGAAAGTAAAGCGAATCAGAGGCAGTCCACTAAAAGATGTAAAGACAGAAAAGAATCTTCAGAAGATGCAACCACTGCATACATATTCTCGAGGTAAACAGGAGCTAGGCCTCAAGTAGGAGCACTCGACGGCACCATTTGTCATAAGCAGTCCATCCTGACTTCACCTGGTAGTTGGGGTTACCATTCGTGTTGGCTAATTTCACTCTTTCCGGAGTGAAAACACAATACTCATCTCTTTGTGACAGGGAGTAGCTTTGCAGTTTGGAACAAGACACCCACCAAAATCAGGTTCTTGCCCACCTACAGAGAGTGGGAGATGGGGGCCCTATCTCCCTTGATGTTTAAAGAGATGCCTCCCAGGTCCTTGAGAAAGACATTCCCAGGTCAGAAAGCTGAAAAAAGGCCTATTTCATTTTCTAAAAGATTCTTATATATTTCAAAGAGATGAGGAAGTACTTGTAATTACATGTTTTCCAAAATAAATGGAGAAGGAAATGGCAATCCACTCCAGTATTCTTGCCAAGAAAATCTCACAGACAGAAGAACCCGGTGGGCTACAATCCGTGGGGTCGCAAAGAGTCAGACACGACAGTGACTGAGCCGCAGTAGTGACCAGCAGCAGACTGGGCATGCAAAGTAAGCACTCTGAGAAAAAGAAGGGGAGGGAAATCTCTTTCCTTACGTTCATCAGGAGGAATTAAGCCTCTTATATTTGATTGGTATTTGTCCTGACAATGGGCACCACTGATTTTAACCCAAAATAAGCCCCCTGGGTTTGCTCTGAGGTTTGGGTTACTTGCCCTGATGGAAGGGCAGGCAGGAGTCTGAGCTGAAGCTGCTCTGGTTCCCAGAGCTCTGGAGTCTCCCAGGTCTGAGTACTCCCACACTCTGGGAGTTTGCTTCCAGGAGGTCCCCCAGTGTCTAACTCCGAGCTCCTCCCACTTTCCTGTAGACTCAGCCTCGGACTGTCTGGGGTGGGCCAGGGTTCTTCCTCTGTAGCCTGCTCCCCGCAGTGCTACAGCTGCTGACTCAAGTCCCTTGTTCTGAACAAGTTACTGTGTTCACTTATCCTGCTGCTGCTGCTGCTGCTAAGTCACTTCAGTCGTGTCCGACTCTGTGCGACCCCATAGACGGCAGCCTATCAGGCTCCCCTGTCCCTGGGATTCTCCAGGCGAGAACACTGGAGTGGGTTGCCATTTCCTTCTCCAATGCATGAAAGTGAAAAGTGAAAGGGAAGTCGCTCAGTCGTGTCCGACTCTTAGCGACCCCGTGGACTGCAGCCTACCAGGCTCCTCCGTCCATGGGATTTTCCAGGCAAGAGTACTGGAGTGGGGTGCCATTCACTTATCCTCATAGGTGCAAAAATCCACCACTTACCAGACACCTGGGGCTTCCCCCCATGGCTCAGGTGGTAAAGAATCTGCCTGCAGGAGACCCAGTTCCATTCCCGGGTTGGTAAGATCCTTTGGAGAAGGAAATGGCAACATACTCCAGTATTCTTCCCTGGAGAATCCCATGGACAGAGGAGCCTGGCAGGCTACAGTCCATGGGATCGCAAAGAGTTGGATATGACTGAACCGACTTGCTCCAGACACTTGCCCTGCAGAAAGTTATTTCTCCTCTTCAGTTTTAAGGGAGAAAGACCCATAGATGAACTAAGAAAGTTAAGAAATCATTTCCTAGAACAGCAGAGACTTAGAGCCTGAAAGTGACCTTAAAGACAAATTCATCCTGTCCCCAAACACTGTCAGTTTCCATGTTTAAGGCAGCACATTCCATTATCAGACACCTCACGATTTTATATACAGAGGTACAATCTACTTTATCCATCTGACCCATTGGGTCTGCTTCTGTCATCTGGAACTATAGCAAATAAAATAAGGTAGAAAAAGCTAACATCTCCAAAGCACTATAGAGCCTATAAAGCAAATTTATGTTGATTACCTGATTTTATCAACAGAACCCTTTATATATTTGCAGCCAGTCGGTTTTTCACCACTGCCTTATCTTCAGTAGGGAGAACTCCCCAGGGTTTCCAGATTCTTCACCAGCTTGATTTCCTTCATTTATACTCACTATAGTTTTTAGTGCCTCCTTTTAATTGGGTACAAATTAATGGCAATTAAAGAATTAGACCTTATCTCAGAAAATACTTCCTAGTAAGCACTTCCTTGGCCCAATCACTTCTTTTTGCTAAGTTAAAATGCTGCATTAGTAGTAAGTCTTCTTTTCTTACAAATAGGAATAAACAAAATATTCTTATTAAAAAGAGTATGCATGATACAGGTTTGTTAAACATTTTTCTCCTTCTTTTGCTAGCAGATTGCTGTAAATGTGCTTTTATCTCACATGTCATGCTAGAGGAACCAAGACCTCAAAGAAGAAGAAAGTATGTTTATGAAGGCCCTGACTGCCCAAAGCTCTCTCCATGCTGCAGATGGTGTGGGAGGGTGGCAAAGTTAACTCATACTGTGTCTCGGTCAGTTCAGACGCTCAGATACACTAGCGCTTACCCAGCTTCTCTCCTCTAGAAAGAGGAAGGGGTCTGTGCCTTCAACTTCAGGGGCATGGGGGGCAGAGGCTGACACTAGCAGACACGTGAGTCCTGGGTGTGTCTTGGCTGGCGCTTCATATTTCTGCTGTGTGCTGACTCCATCAGGCAGTTGGGCCTCCTGCACATGTGCTTTATTCTTCTGGCTCCTGGGAAAATCCTGAATCTCCATCACGTCCACTATCCAGTTTCCTGGCTCATGAAGAGTCACCTGAAGTGCTGTCCCCAAGACTGGTCGACTGTGCATCAGCTCAGCTTCTACAGCGTGGAACTGAGAAAACCTCCAGAGCACCAGGAAGACCTTGTTCTGTCCAATCACAGCTCACCTCCCCTCTCCTCACAAGGCTCTGGGTGGAGCAGACTTCAATCAGAATTCCAAACAGGGGAGTGGAGCGTGGGCCTCCCCCGTGACGGCCTCCCCTGTCACTGACAGCTGGGTGACCCCAGTGCCCGCCACCTCCTCACTGCACACCACTGCCACCCAAACCAACCCCAGTCCCATCTCATCCACCTTCTCTCTCCTTCTTCCCACTGTCTCCTGAGGTCACAAAGACTGCCCTAGTCTATACCTCCTTTACCTGAAACTATGATTGGACCTGCTAAACCTGCCTGTGCTGTGCTGAGCTCAGTTGAGTCTGACTATTTGTGACCCTATGGACTGTAGCCCATCAGGTTCCTCTGTCCATGAGATTCTCCAGGCAAAAATACTGGAGTGGGTTGCCATTCCCTTCTCCAGGGGATCTTCCCAACCCAGGGATGGAAGCTGAGTCTCCTTCATTGCAGGCAGATTCTTTACCATCTGACCCACCGGGGAAGCCTTATCTCCCATACAGACTCTGGATTTATTAAGGAAGGACCCATGTTGATTTTGGTCTCTTCATCACTTAGTACAGCTCCTAATATCCAAAGGGGCAGCAGAGCCTAGCCTAAGTTCTGGCTGGGTTCAGATTTTTGTTTTACTGGATTTATGTGATTTTTGAGCAAGTAATTAACCTCTCTGTACTTAAATCTGCTTACCTATTAAGTGGGGAAGATAATAATAGCTGTAATTACTATTACTGAACAGTAATAGAGACTTCCAGGTGGCACAGTGGTAAAGAATCTGCCTGCCAATGCAGGAGATGCAGGAGACACAGGTTTGATCCTTGGGTCGTGAAGATCCCCTGGGGAAGGGAATGGAAATCCACTCCGGTATTCTTGCATAGAGAATCCCATGGACAGAGGAGCCTGGTGGGCTATGGTCCATGGGGTTGCAAAGAGTTGGACATGACTGGGCGGCTAACACACACACACACAAATACTGTATTTTATAACTAACATGGGCATGTCGTAAATGTCTGTGAACTGTACTGAAGGCCAGCAGCTGCTCTCTAGTCTACTCTTCTCTAGGAAACCAAATGGTTTTGGAAGTCACAGAGGATAAGGGTAGTGATTTCTGCTCCCAGACACAATTATTCTACAGGCTGTGATGCTCCATGTCACACACAGAGGGTTGATCAAGTCTCCAGTGTTTGCAAGGACTGTGGAGCCTGTGTGCACCACTGCTCCTCAAGTAGATCTCACAAAAGTACACGTTTAATCTGAGCCCCTGATTCGTCTCTCGCTTGATGCCGAGGGCTCCCAGAAGACCCAGGAGGATGAACAGGTGAGTTGATAGCAACACACTGGTGGAGTCCTGGCCTCTGCATCAGAAAACAATACTAAGGTGCTTGCTTCAGCAGCCTGTATACTAAAATTGAAACAATACAGAGATTATCATGGCTCCTGCTCAAGGATGACATGCAAATTCATGAAGCAGTTGGGTATTTTTTGGTAAATCAACATTAGTTAAATAATAAGCAAACAAATGAAAAAGAAAACATCTCCAAGACCTGTGTAATCTTAGGGAGTCACTTCACCTGACTAAACCTCAGTTTCCATATGGAAATTAGATGAAATAAAGCATGTGAATATTCATTTGTCAAGCACTTAATGATGTACAAAAGCAAGAGATTTGCTAATTACCCCCATCAAAAGCTCCTCCAAGCCCAGAGGAGTCAGTCTGTCTGATTCACAGAAACTTCCTGTAATATTTTCAAGGGGCAACTCCCAGTATGAGACCTTGCATAGGTTCTGACATTAGTGTATTGTGTGTGTGTATGTGTGTATGCCTGACACGTCTGTCTCCTCTCCGTATTTTACCTCACACCCTAAGAAATCCAGTTACGTACTATATTCCTATCAGAACTAAATAAAAGATTTTGTTCTAATGACCAGCAGACAGTGGGGGTGAAATTAGCTTTGGATGACTATGAAAGTGCATAATGTTCCAGTTTACCAGAGACCAAGGAAACCTGGTATATCCAGCAGCCATTTTTCTTCCTTCTTATTCTTTCTTTGTGGAGAAGCTGAGAATAGTGCCCTTAGGTTTTTCTCACTATATATGTAGATAGGGGAGCAGAAAGGAGCTGCCACGGCGCGGACTCAGAGAAGGTGCAATTAAAAAGGCAGAAATAATTTGTTGCTCTTTTACCGCAGTGTTTCTTTCCTATCAAAGTCACCTCAGATCGACCATGTGAACATAATGTAATTCAACAAAAATATTATTTTAGGCATAAGAAAATTTTATAGGAGGAAACATATTGGATGAAGTATCGCTCGTGGTGTAATTTTAATTCTGAAAGATCTTGCTAAGAGGGCTTATTTAAATAGGTTCTCCCTGAGATGAATATTTAGGGGGAGAATATTCCTACAGGATGATTTATAGCAGAATTATATGAACAGAATGAAGGACAGAAGAATTTTATTAGAAAAGGGTCTCATTTCCACAAAATATAAATTATACCTTTTAGAAAATATATTGAATTTTATTAATATTCTGTAGACAGCCCGAAGTGTTAATCTCTACCCCTACCTATAAGACTTTCATTATGATGTACAAGGTGTATTTACCCTTTAACCAAATAATTTTAGAGCAACTCAGTGGAGCCTCCAGTTTACACATCCTACAAAATATTTTCATTGCAGTTACAAAAATCTTATACTTTGTTGGCAACTTATAATGATATAAATGTAGGGGTGTCTGTATTCACATATGCATGTTTTGGGTGTTACCATACTAGAATGCATATTAACCAGGAATTCATTGCATTTGATGTCTAGAAAGAATTTTCTCCAACACTCACTGTTTTTGTTGCTAATGTTTTAACCATTATTGTTAAGTAGAGATACAATCAGCTTGAGGTTCTTCAGTGCTCTGATTAAAATTCTGCATTGCTTGATCTTAAAATTTATAGTTACAGGAATTACTTATAGTAGATCATTGAGTACTGTATTTCTGCCTGGCATTTGAAAGTGACCTCATTTAGACCTTGGTAACTAATATTTTTGATGAGGAAATTGACTTATTAGGATTTAAAGAACTTGGTTATAAATCCTTTTCTGGTCCCTATCTGACATGAAAATTGAGCCTTTCTTGGGATGGTGACTTTGTTGTAGCAAACAAGAGTAAATTGACCAATAAACGCACCATGAGTTTCAGCAAGGACAAGCTAGAATTTATGTTTTGAAAGTGAGGGCTGAGAACAAAAATGAGGATAAATCCAGGAGATTAGAGAGAAAAGACTAGATGCATTTTGATTCTTAAATAAATATTATTTAATACTTTTCTCTTACATAAGTATACATAGACTGTAGCAATCATATTCTACTAGGCCATGCAAAATGGAATCCAGACTCTCTGTCTCATTCAAAATACCTGTAAAATATGCTACTGCAAAAGTTCTTATTCTCTATTTATAAAATGGGAAGAATCTGGTTTTAATAGCTGGGCCTAAGTTAAAACCAGAACCCAAGCATTTCTTTATATCTTAAAAAAATATTATAGTGATTCCTCACTGAACACGAGTTAAGAACAGCTTCTACTTGCATCTCCATGAAGAGGAAGACACTGAAGACACATTTCTTCCAAGTGGCTGGAAATTTGAAAGCAAGACATCTTGGCATTTCACCCAAGCCGTTATCTAAATCTAAAGCCCTACAATCCCAAACTACCTAACATGGCTATATTTCAAATAGATAATCAGCAAGGTCTTATTGTATAACACAGGTATCTCTGCTCAATGCTATGTGGCAGCCTAGATGGGAGGAGAGTTTAGGGGAAAATGGATACATGTGTACATACGGCCGAGTCCCTTTGCTGTCCACCGGAAATTATCACAACATTGTTAATTGGCTATTCTTCAATAGAAAACAGGTTTTTTGTTTTGTTTTGTTTTCAATACATCCCTGGGGAACTGCACATGAAGGAATTCTCTGGTATTTATTATTGGTCAAAGTGCCAAACATCTCCAGGTAATAAAACTGAAGTTCAAAGAATACTTTTCAGCACAAGTATTTCTGGCTTGCTCTCAGAATAAATGCTGAAATTCAAGAATCCATAGCCTCTTCATCTGGATAAAAAATTTAAGGCAAAACATTAAACCTAAAGGGCTATCAATACATGTTCCCCCCAAAATAAATGAGGTGAAAAAAAAGGAAAAGGATTTTAGAAATGTCTCTATCAATCTATGAGGAAACACTAGCATCATTCTCTATCCATGGAATTTTAGAGTTGTAGGAGCTCTGAAAAGATTCTCTAATCTACAATACACATTTTCCCACCTGAGGAAACCATCAGAGTTTTTATGAGATGTCTAAGGCCACAGAGTCAACCAAAGGCAAACCAGGATTTGAACCAGGGTCTTTATATACCGGTATATATCTTCACCTCCATTATTTTTCAGGAACACAGGACTGAGGCAAAGTTCAACACTGTCAAAGATGGCAAATGTAACCTCTACTTTGAAGGGGAGACAAACCAAATTAAATCTATCTCCTCCAATCAACAAAACTTGATTCTCTCTTTACATCCTCCTCAGTGGTTGCCTCTGGTTTTCATAACTTATCATTATAGATGAACAAACTGAAGCATGACGATACTAGAAATGGTGACTGCAGATAAATCAACAAATTTCAAATCCATGTGTGTTCTTATTTTTTGTAGTCAGTTTATTTTAACTTTTTCATTTATTTATTTACTTAGCCCTCACCATATCCCAAACAGACCTATGCAGTCCATGGAATTCTCTAGGCCAGAATACTAGAGTGGGTAGCCTTTCCCTTTTCCAGGGGCTCTTCCCAACCCAGGGATCAAACCCAGGTCTCCTGCATTGCAGGTGGATTCTTTACCAGCTGAATCACAAGGGAAGCCCAAAATAGAATTTAAAATGGCAGAAAATTTACCTCTGTATGCATTCTTCACCCCTTCAGAAATTAATGTAATAATAAGGTAGCCGGGCCATTTTTCTTCTTGGTTCCATCTGATGACTTCTCCTGGTAATGCATCACTGTTGTGAATAACCCAAAATCTGCCCAAGCCAACATGGAAAGGTGAAGTCACAGTTCCAAGAGATACAATTATTTAGTGAATCAAATTATTCACATTGCTTATATCTCTACAGAACTGGCCCACATAAAAAATATGGATTATTCATTTCTAAGGTGTATTCCTAGGTGTTATATAAAAATTTTAGACCTTCATTTAAGAAACATGGTTTCCCCAAAAAGTCTCTGTAAGTAAACCTAAGCCCTACAATTACCAGTCTGGGGGAAGCTTCTTTCTGTCTACTTATCATTCAGTTGCATACTTTGGTCACTCAAGCTATTGTCAATAAAAATTTGGAATACCGAAAGAAAAAAGAGAAGATGTGAAATATTCTCTTTGGCAGCATTTGGTGCTTTTAGAATAAAAAGTCAGCATCCCCTCTTCTATATAAGCTCAGAACATCACATCCCATGGCATCTTTTCAAATGGCCTGAATTGTATTCCTCGCTTCCCTTGATTTATCCCCCCATTGGCCCCTGCAGGAGAGCATCATTTTTTTTCTCCTGCCCTCTGTCTCCTATATTTCATTTCAGGTGTCTATCGAGGCAATGAAAGATAAAGCTCTTTGCTTTCCCTTGTACTAAAGTTCTATATGGAATCAGTTCACCTGTCTGTCACTCCTCATTAAATTCTTACCCTCTTCATTCACATCCTGATCTTTGCAAATGAACATTTGCTTAATAAATGTTCCCAAGACTAACAGTGCAGAGTGAAAATCCCACACAGCAGTAAATTATTAACTCAGTCACAGAGGGAGTGCCATATATGACTTTTCAGAATGAGTTATTATGTGGATCATCATGTAATTATGAATTTTTCAAGCCATGATAGAGGAAAATTGAATATTTAATATTTTATGGACATATTCTACACTGAGGACATCTTTCAAAATTTTATGATAATTTTTAGAGTGAGCGAAGAGCAGAACAAAAGTTACAAAATAATTGCAAACTTGAATATTTAATCACCAGGGACATTGTTGATTATTTCTCAAATTATGTAATGTAACCAAGGCTGTGAACTTTTAATCATAGTGTATTCAAAGGGAAAAAAGAAAAGGCATTAAAATCAATCTATAAGTATGTTTTGGTTGTTTAAGAAATAAGAATACAAAGCTTAATGTTGTCAAATTGAGATCTTAGGGTATAAATATTCACGTGAGAGGCAATCTTGAGGGATTTGTTCTAAATGAGCTATTGTTGAACGAAAACTTTTAAAAATGAACCAATTTTAAATGTCCAAAATCAACACTAAGGCGTAAACATTAAAATATCTTAAAACACTTGACTGAAAATAAAATGGAAAACTTAAATTGGTGTTTGTCTGAAAACTTTTAAATTGCAAGAAGTATTTTATAGTTTTAATTTTAAAAAATAAAGGAAAAATTAAAAGACAGACAATTCCATGCCAAATAACCAATAATAAGATTTTATGAGTTGCCCTGTATCCTTTACACAAATTCATGCATTCACATCATAACATAATATTTAGCACTTCAGTTATTACTCATATTTTAACTTTGAAAATTAGAATATTTAGTGATTTCAAATTGTTTCTTAATAGATTCTCATTGCTGGAGAGGGTCATTTCCCAGTGCAAATACTGATAAGATTTGAGGACATTTGAACTCAGGTTCTCACATGGGCTGCACATCAGCATTGCTTAGTCCTACCTCCTAGAGAGGCTGAGTTGGCCTAAAGCTGGACATTGAGGTTTTTTTCAAACCTTTCAAATTATTTTAATTTTCAGCCATGGTTTAGAACCACTGATCCTGATAGGGCTGTCATGAAGTTTTCAGAAGTCAAAACTTTATATACAATTTTAAAATCCCAAAGAATCAACATTTTGGGTGCATTGAGCATATGTGAATTAAGGATGCAGAGTTAATGAATAAACTATCCAGGGTCTCAAATTGCACATAATCTAATGAAACACACACATGAATGTCTACAACTCAGTGTAACTGCTGTTATTAGAGAGATATGTATCGGGTGACACAGCAGTGGAGAAGAAAATCAACATTCCAGGTACCAAAATGAGCTTTGTTAAACCTGAAATTGACTAAGAAAAAAATATGACTCTGTTTCTTGCATTTATTCACTCATTTGTTCACTCAGGCAATTATTTATTCATCAAATATTTATTAAATGACTACTAGTTTCCACGTACTGTCTTTTTCTTCTTTTCATTGATTATGGAATTTACTGAAAATACAGTGTGTCAGTTAGCTATTGCTGGATTAAAAAACTACAACAAATCCAAGTAACTTACAACTATAGCTATTTATTTGCTCATGGTTCTGAGATTGGACATTTAGGCTGGGTTAAGCAGTTTCATCAGAAAAGCATGCTTAAATTATATTATAACTCCTTAAGATCTTTTCAGAAAATTAAGATTTAACAGCAATGTCTGCACTTGCCTGAGAAACAGAATCTGTTTAGTGGAGTGAATCCTTCCTTTAAAAAATAAATCAGATCTATACACAGTAGAAAGTTTCAGAGGAAAAAAAAATAGAGTAACCGTCAAAATGGAGACACACATTTTCTGCTCTTTCTTCATCCATTATTGTTTTCCAGTGATGTAAATAAGAGAGGTCAGTTCTTCCTTCTCCCATGAGACTCTCCGACTTGTTGACCCTTCTCTTACTCTTTAGGACAAGCCAGGAGAAGGATAAAAGAGTCTCATGCGCTGATACTGGTCTCCAACCTATATTGAACAGAGTGGTAATGAAAGAGTCAGTTGCTCAGTTGTGTCCAACTCTTTGCGACCCCATGGACTGTAGCCTGCCAGGCTCCTCTGTCTGTGGGATTGTCCAGGTAAGAATACTTGAGTGGGTTGCATTTCCTTCTCCAGGGATGAAAGAACAGGAGTGCAGCTATGTAAATTCTCGCCGCTTTCCCACTCTCCTCTGGAGTCCTGTCACTTCATAAGGAGACTGGAGACTGAGGAGGTGAGGGAATGGTGAAAGACTTTGTACTTGAATAGCTAGACTGGCAGGACCAAAGTGCTGAACATTTAAGGCCATGATTTTGTTTCTTTTTTCTTTTTTTTAGTATTTTCCTAGTATCCTTCTTGTTTATTTGCTTGTCTATTTGTATGCTTGTTTTACAGATAAGGACACTGAACTTAGAAATTCTGCTATGTCATTGCCTCACTTGTATGTTAGTGCTTTAAAAAAGTTATGATAAAAATATTTTAATTTTGAATACTTGTTCATTAGATGTCCAAAATATTATTAAAGCCTTTATGCAAATCTGTTGTTGAACTAAAAATAATCATATCCATTAATCCTTAAAAAATGGATTCAAAAAAAAAAAAAAAAATGGATTCACTCAGTGCTAACCTTGAAACAAGGATGGTGCTAGTTTCTGAGGATTTCAAGATAAATAAGATACAAACCCCTGCTCTCAAGAGAGTTAAAAGGCCACAGTCTTTACCTCATCGTAAAGACAGGGAAGTACATATATAATTGCAATATGGCGCTCTCAGTGCTAACATAGACTCACTCACAGGGTCCTCTGGGACCATATAGGAAGGGCCCCAGGGGAGATGGTATTCCCTTAGAATAAACAGAGAAGTCAAGGAGGGGATAAAGCTGAAGAAGTGGGCACTGATCAATAAAGCTGAAGAAGTGGGCACTGATCACATCATAACCAAAGACTGTAACTGTTTTCCACTTGAGCATCGGGCACTGACTGAGACAGCCGACAGCCCATCAAACTTCTAATTCTCAACAGCTCTACTCATGGAATTACCATCTACCTCTAATAGAAACATGCAGTTATGCATTCCTCAACTGTGGCTTCATCAGTATAGGCAGAGTTTGCCCCAAGTGACACTAATGTTAAATTTTGATCACATCTCCTAGTTAAGCTGAGAGTCTGATCAGAAGGGGGGAATTGTTAAAAAACACAAGAAGCTCCGACTGGAGTCACTCATACTAAGCCCACATCACCAAACTGAGACTTAATACCCAACCTAATTGCAGTTTCATCCTCTCCTAGAAACGTAATTTCCAGTCTGTCTGCAATTGTTTGGTCAGCAGTAGTGAAGTAATCAACCTCATAGACCCCTGCAGTCCTCCAAAGGAAGGTGACCTTGCCTGAAACAATTCACTCATCACTAGTAATTTCTTTGGAGAAGGCAATGGCACCCCACTCCAGTACTCTTGCCTGGAAAATCCCATGGACGGAGGAGCCTGGTAGGCTGCAGTCCATGGGGTCGTGAAGAGTCGGACACGACTGAGTGACTTCACTTTCACTTTTCACTTTCATGCACTGGAGAAGGAAATGGCAACCCACTCCAGTGTTCTTGCCTGGAGAATCCCAGGGACGGGGGAGCCTGGTGGACTGCCATCTATGGGGTCGCACAGAGTCGGAAATGACTGAAGCGACTTAGCAGCAGTAGCAGCAGCACTTTGAACTAAGAGTATCCATCATACTTAAAAAAAAAAAAAATCAGCATTCACAGGTGAAATTTTATTTTATGAAAGTGCTGACTCATTTCTTTTTCTTTTAACCACCTAGTCATCAAGTTGAAGACACCTAACAACCATCATTTGATCTGAACTGAGAAAGTGCCACAAAATGCTGAAACACTGTAAGCGCCAGTTCAAGCCCGGCTTTCAAGCTGTCACAAAGAATTCCCCTTCTCACCGTGCCCAGAGTGTGAAGCATTTCAACTAGACCTGCAGAACTGCAACGAAGCCTGCCTGTCCACGAAAGGAGAGAACTGACCATGGAGCCTAAAATTGGTGAATTCTTTCTCAGCAGGGATGGCCAGCTGATAATGCACAGAGCAGCTGTTTTTCAATGTGACAACTAAAGACCACCAGCGTCTAAGGGAAAAGAAGACAGAGGTATGTGTTATAGAAGTGGGACTGCTGAGGATGACAAGAAAGGAACAAAAAGAGCAAAGGAAAGACTGTGCCTGGCAGCTGAATTCCATTCTACCAACAGAATTCAGGTCAGTGGGCATGGCCCACGTGGGGCATGCTGATCAACACTGGCTCAGAGACCAGCCAAGTAAACATCAAGGCTGGAAGGTAGATCTCACTATCCTGCTGAAATGGTTCTCTTTATCAGGTACATACTACTGCCTGGTCCCAGGCTACGCCCTCTAAGTACACTTTCTATGTGCTCTAAGGGTTCCTATGGTCAACAAAGAATCCATCCCTCCCCCTCCTTGCCTCTGGCCTGGATCCAGAATAATATGATATTCTCCCAAAACTAATATAATGTTTTATGTCAACTGTAACTCAGTAAGAAACTTATTTCAGCAGGCAGTTGGAGCTGAATAATATGATAAAACAAATTAGTAAAATTCGTTATCTAACTGCTTTCCAGAATTCCCTGATCTCAACTGGGCAAAGACACCCAAAACTTCCTGCCTTTAGTTTCAGGTCAGACAATCCAAGTTTCAATTTAACTCTTTTAGAGCAGCACGCTTTTTAAAAATCAGCATATTAGTTGAGCCCTCACTGGAGACGTTGAGCAGCATTAATTCTGTATCAGCTGCACTCCCGGTGCCAGGGCTTCAGCCCAAAGTCTGTCAGCATTATATTCAGTGTAGCTTAAGACCAAGCAATCCACACTCTATTCATAATACACCCTGAACTTCAGCATTAGAAAACTTAGGGCATTATTAGATCTACCTGATTGATTGTGGTCAGTATCATGCCAACTTGAATGACAGCCAGTAAATTCACAGGGTAAGTCTTCACCTCCCCCGTTTAATTCATGAAATTATAATAAAATATTGTACCAGCCCTTGTTATAAATGGCAAGGATGACTTTATTCAAGAGTATTACAATAGGAGAAAAATTGAACTCAACTCCACTGAAATAAAATATGGGAGGAGTTTTTGAACCCTGAACTGGACTAATAGAAAAGTACTGGAGGAGCAACTTCCCTGGTGGTCCAGTGGATAAGACTGCACTCCCAATGCAGGGTGCTTGGGCTTGAACCCTGTCAGGGAGCTAGATTCCACATGCTGCAATGAGGACCCGGCACAGACAAATAAATAAACCATAAATATTTAAAAGAAAAGTACTGGAGGACTTTTAGGGGGGAGGCTGGTCAATGATTAGGCCATCTGCGTTTGCTAATTGGCCCTTACTGAAGTTAGGCATCCACCTTCTCACAGAGACTGGAGATAGGGGTGCTCTCTCCCTCAGTGATTACATTTCCAAGGGATAGATTTTAAGTCCTTGATAAAGCCTTTTCTGGGTTGTAGAAGATGTATGTCTCCAAGGAGAAGAGAAAGAATTTGCAAGTTTTCTAAAGTAAATGCTACAAGAAAAGGGAGGTCAGGGACCTAGTGCCAAGAAGAAGCCTGTCCAAAGGTTAGTCAAGCTGAGCAGAACCTCAGGTCGTCTTGGTCAAAAAGCACTTCAAATTCTATGAGCAATGTGATTCTTTTTTTTTTTTTTTTATGGCACTAAATTCAAATTTATTTTATTTTATTTTATTTTTAACTTTTTCAAAAATTTTTTATTTTATTTTTAAACTTTACATAATTGTATTAGTTTTGCCAAATATCAAAATGAATCCGCCACAGGTTCCCCATCTTGAGGCAAGATATTTACAGGACATTATTGCATTTCTTCAGTGAGTCCAATAATTCAGCCTCTCAGACTCTGGAATTATAATAGCATGTGAGCTTTAATTATCAAGTCCTGTAGTGCCCCAAGTGATTTTTTTCTTATAAGGATCCTCATCTGTCCTGGTTTCACCTGAGATATCTCCAGCAATGTAAAAGGCAAAGGCGATGTTGGCCGATGTGTGTGTGGACAACCTATCACCCTTTAAAAGGAGGGTGACCACTGATTTTTGCCTTGGTGAACACAAGCTATCTTGAACATGAAAATGAAAGTGCAGCCGTTCCGTGGTGTCTGACTCTTTGCAAGAGTAGCCCATCAGGCTCCTCTGTCCATGGATTTCCCAGGCAAGAATACTGGAGTTGGTTGCCATTTCCTCCTCCAAGGGATCTTCCTGATCCAGGTATTGAACCTGGGTCTCCTGCATTGCAGGCAGATTCTTTACCATCTGAGTCACAAGGGAAGCCCATCTTGACTATAATGCTTTTTAAAGCATATATGCCAAAATGTCTTCAAATTGTGCAAATTCAGCTCACTTCACTTTTTTCAAGGCTTATTCATTCATCCGTTTATTCAGCAAATGTTTAGTGCCAGCATAAACCATGCCCTCTCCCCAAAACAGACATGAAACTGTGCACTGGATCTACAAAACCCACAACCTACCAGTGATCATAACTAGCATGATATTAATATGCTAATAAATATGTATTAAATATTTCTGACAAGCCCTTTCCAAAGTACTTTGCATTGTATTATACAGTGTTTAAAACAGCCCTATGATGTCAGTACTATTATTATCAGATGGCTACTTTACACAGGAGGAACCTGAGACTCAGAGTGGTTAAGTGAATTATCCTAGATTAGGTGACTATTCACAGGTGGGCCAGGGACTTGAACTCAGGTTGGTGTGACTCTAAACCTGTGCTCCTCAGTGGGGAAGGGGAGGGTGGGATGAATTGGAAGATTAGGATTGGCTTGTGTACACCAGCCAATAGATAGTTGGTAGGAAGCTGCTGGCTAGCACAGGGAGCTCAGCTCAGTGCTCTGTGATGACCAAGAAGGGTGGGAATTAGTAGGAGGGAGGCTGAAGATGGAGGGGATATGTATATGTATACATATAACTGATTCACTTTGTTGTATAGCTGAAACTAACACAATTTTGTAATTATATTCCAATAAAAAAAATTAGGTGAACACACACGCACACAAATAAGATAAAATAAAAAATAAACCTGTGCTACTAATCATTTCTCCTACTCCTTGCTGAATATCATTCAGAGCATCACCTGCCTCCTTCATGAATTCAGTGTAAAGTCAGCAAGTACATACTAAGCACTCCAAGAGTTTAGAATTCACACTGTTAGCAGAAATTTCCCTATTTCAGGATACAAAGAGCAAGAGATGATCCCAGAGATGACAAGAGTACACCAGGCCTGATGCTAAAACTCAATACAAGTTCTCCCAGGGCACCAGCAGGGCATATAGTTTGGTGAAACAAACATGTCCCTGCCCTGGAGAAGGCCATGTCCATTACAGCCACGTGTCCCCAACTTCAGTCCATATCCACAATTTCTGCTATGTCCACATAGTACTTGCATTCTTATTCACTTAGTATTTATCTTTAAATAGATCTACTTTATAGTTGTTGTCCAATTACTAAGTCATGTCTGACTCTTTGTGACCCCATGAACTGCAACCCGCCGGCCTTCCCTGTCCTTCACTATCTCCCTGAGCTTGCTCAAACTCATGTCCATTGAGTCAGTGATGGCATCTAATCACCTCATCCTCTGTCACCCACTTCTCTTCTTGCCTTCAACCTTTCCCAGCATCAGGGTCATTTCCAATGACTTGACTCTTTGCATCAGGCGGCCAAAGTACTGGAGCTTCAACTTCAGCATCAGTCCTTCTAATGAATATTCAGGGTTTCCTTTAGGATTGACTGATTTCATATCCTTGCCGCCCTAGGGACTCTCAAGAGTCTTTTCCAGCACCACAGTTCGAAAGCATCAATTATTCGGCGTTCAGCCTTCTTTATGGTTTGACTCTCACATCTGTGTACGTGACTACTGGAAAAACCACAGCTTTGACTATATGGACCTTTGTCAGCAAAGTGATGTCTCTACTTTTTAATACTCCGTCTAGGATGGTCATAGCTTTTCTTCCCAGGAGCAAGCATCTTTTAATTTTGTGGCTGCAGGATTCATACACATATAGATGGAGTCACCATCATAGTGAATGTAGGGAAAAAAGGCAGATTTTATTATTACCATTAAAGTAAATGTAACAGTATTGCAACATAAATATTCACCTGGGCACTGAGTTCATCTCAAGTGCCCTTAGGGAAGGACTACTTACCCTTGGGTTTCTTTTGATTTCCTCTTTCCCATCCCACTCTGGGCATCGCTGCACAGATCCCAGGCCCAGTTCTCACTCTGGAAAAACACTCTAGACTTCTCCATTCTACCTGCGACCCCACTGCATACATCAGAGTGTTCGAAGCCCCACTGATTCAGGGCTTTCATAGGTAACTCATGAATAGTCTGATAAAGTAGCTCTTCAGTGTGTTCATAGCGTAACACTCATCTGTAATCAGGAATGTGCAATGAGCCAGGCACTGGGCAAATGCATCACCTGGATTATTACTTTATTTAATCTGTACAACATTCTGATACAGAAGATGTTATTATCCCCTTTTCCTATATAAGGAGACTGAAGCCTGCATTGTGACATGAAGGGAAGTCAAATAATTTGCCTAAAAGACCTCGTAGCTGATAAGCTGCATGTCTGTGTACCTCCAAAGTCAAAATATGCTTATGTACTGAGTCAGTCAACTCTTTCCACTGCTGTTAATGGAAGGCCTACATTTAGGCCTGTGTTATATGTCATAGATGGGCTTCCCTAGTGGTTCAGTGGTAAAGAATCCATCTGCAATGCAGGAGACACAGGAGATATGGGTTTGCTCCCTGGGTGGGGAAGGTTCCCTGGAGAAAGGCATGGCACCTCACTCCAATATTCTTGCCTGGAAAATCCCATGGACAGAGAAGCCTGGTAGGCTACAGTTTATAGGGCCGCCAAGAATCAGACACAACTGAAGCGACTGAGTATGCATATGTCATAGATGGACTGGACTCCTTCCCCCTCAACCCACTACTAGCACCTTCCTCTGCAGTTCACTGGCCACACGGTCACCATACACACACACACACAAACCTTCAATGACTGACTTTTCACTGGCCTACAGGATTAAGCTCAAACTTCCTGCAGCATTAAGGCTCATCACAACCCAGCCACAACCTGACCTCCCTTAGCCCCCTCCCTCTCACCTGACAATCATCTTAGATTTCACTCTTCCCCCTAACCAAATCATATTCCCTCGCAGCTGTGCAAAAAGGCAGCGGGGAACACTGCCAGGTCAAAGAAAAGGCATGGGCTTGGGAGCAGATAGACCTGTTTGAATCACAAATTTGGTGAGTTGTTTAACCTCTCAGGGCCTCCTCTGTGTTCCCACATAAACAACAGTGACCATGCATCTCTCTTATAGGAAGGGGGCTGGACAGCATGTCTAACGTGTACTGCCTGGTGTGCAGAGCACTACACACGGCAATGGCATCTGGCAGGCCTGCAAATGCAAGTCGCTATTATACCTGGGTCCATGCTGGTCCCTAAAAAATTACCTGGAATTGTTTTCTCTTCTCATCTTGGAAAATGCCTATCCATTCTTCAAGCTCAAATGTCACATCTTGTATGAATGCTTTCCCAATTTCTTCAGGCAGTATTAATTCCTCCTTCCGCTGAATTTCCCGAGCACTCAGCGCCCACCTTAGCTTATTGTAATACTTTAAGTTGGCTTTTCATTTTCTGTCACTTGCTTCCCTCTTCCATTAGACCATGACCTCTTAGGAGACTGTGTACCTACCACGTGCAGCACTGAATGACTTAAGGTGTGCCCCCCAGCAGATATTCACATTTGAATAATGCTTTAAAATTAGACTGAAATTGTAGCTGAACTGGGAACAGTGAGGTAGGTGGATGGCAGGTGAGCTCTTTCTCCAAAGTCCCCAAACACTTCTATCCACTCTGTATTCATAAGGCCATTTTGATTCCCAAATCTTTGTCTGCAAACTATATTGGTCTTCCCTCAGAAGCATAAGGGAATTTTTGTGACAGGAAAAGATAATGCGTACAAAATCTTTTCATCATCACCGTTGATTATTTATGAACTCTTACAGGAAAGGGACCCTCTGGATGCCAGCTCGTGGGAGAAGCCACCCCCTCCCTCAATTTATAATAAATGAATGTTGAAGTAAATCTCTTCATTAACCAGATACAGAAAGGAATTTACGCTCCAAAGTAGTCACTCATCTCTTCAGCCACAAAAGCCTCAGACTCCTCTTCCAGAACATTCTCTCTGATGGGACAGACCTTTGCTGACCGTCAGAGCACGGGGAAGACTTCAGCAGGTAGACTCTGCAAAGCTCGCAGCCCAAGCAAACGCGCGCAGCCTCGCTGCCTGGAAGTGGTGGGTGGTCTTGGCTGGTGAAAGCCCGTCCTTCAAGCAACTGAGGCAGGAGCCCATTAAAGGTCTTAATTTTACATGATGTGGCCCGGTGAGTTTATAAATAAATAACAAACGAACATTCCCCACGGTTCCTCTCTAGATTTCTGTGTACCCGCTACAGGCCTGGCAGCAGCAGGAGCTGCTCAGATGCCAGATCGGAATTGCTCTGCGGAGAGTGAGGGGGGAGGCATTTCTGTCACCAGGACTGGGTAACTTTGGACGCCGACCTCACTGGATCCAGTCACCTTAAAAAAAAATCGTCAACTAATCTACCCTCTGTGGTTGGATGCGCTCGATTTAAGATTATCATCATGTGTGGCAAGAACAAAACACAGATGTTAGAGTTTCAGAAAAATGTACTGTGGGGGAACATTAGTAAAAAATACTGTTTAAAATATATAGCATATGTAACTATTAAATACATAAAAATCCCATGTACCAAGAGGCAAAACATGATGAAAGTTGTTGAATATTTTAAGTACCTATATTGCTGCATAAAATGGTTCTGTGCAGTGGAATTTTCTATTGTGGGAGATTTATGAAATTTTGTCAAAGTGGTAGATCATGCTGAAGTCAGGGGAAATACTTGCACACTTTAGGTTGCTTTCTCTTTTTAATTAAGTTTGAAACTGCATCTTTGTACTTGTGAGTATGCATATAAATACATGTAAGTGCGGATGTGATTAACAATAATGCTGGTCTACGCAGACATTCAAATTCACTCACAAAATGACCCCCTCCCACTGCAGAAAAAATTACTTAATTGAGGCTGGGTCTGTATAATCATAATGAACTCAGTGTAGAATGGCAAAACTCAACTAGTATGGTTCACCCTCCCTGATTTTAACAGTGTAGGAGGCAGGAATTAAACAAGCCTTTGGGGTCCTAACCTGGATTTCCAGTTGGAGATGAGCCATGATAACTGAACGTTATTGTACTTGTCATGTTAACCTACATCAGTAAAGATGGAGACTGGCTGAATTTGGGCAATTTGAATAAAGTCCATCTAATGTTTATTCCAAGGGACTGAGACTGGAAAAAATGTTCAAAGGCACCCTTGAAAATTACCTGGCATCCAAGTTACTCAGAGCTCAAAATCCTAAGCTAATATTAACAATGATGAAGTCAAGGGCAAATAAGGAGCTCAGATAGATACCAGTGAAAGTCTAAGATGAATAATGATAATTTTGCATACTAAGTCGTGTCAGTCATGTCCAACCCTTTATGACCCTGTGGACTGTAGCCTGCCAGGCTCCTCTATCTGTGGAGATTCTCCAGGCAAGAATACTGGAGTGGGTTGCCATGCCCTCCTCCAGGGGATTTTCCTGACCCAAGGATCAAACCCATGTTTCTTATGTTTCCTGCATTGGCAGGCAAGTTCTTTACCATGATGAATAAAGGCAGAGGAAAAAAAGAGAAACAAAAAGAATGCAAGCAGTGGTCTGTCTCTAGATGCAACCCGAATCCCTTTTCACCATAAGCTCCCCTCTGCCGCTCCCCCCACCTCCATTTTCCTGGATCAACCTTTTCTCTGAATTACCATTGTACCTGTAGCCCATACCGTATAACCTAGCACATAATTACATACTCTTCTGCTTTCATGTTGTTTTATATGTGTTCATTTACATCCTAACTAGATTCAAATGTATTTGGAGGTCAGTAACTACATCTCATATATCTGTATTTTCCCCAGGGCCTCCCACAGCCTTATTCACATTAAAAGCTTCAGCGGTTGCTCATTGGTTGAGTCAATATCAAGTCATTTTTGCCCTCTAGCAAAGACTGACAGCAAGTGTCATTCTTTCTTCCTCCATCATGTCATGTCCACACCTGTTCCAATGTTCCTACAAAACGTATAAACACATACTCTAAAATATGAGGGTATTTTTCTATTTGTTATACACTTCATTCTGTAACATTTTTTACACAACCACATATACATATTCAATTCATTCTTTCTAATAGATGCATACAATTTTATTGTGTGGTTGTACCACCATTTAGTCAGTCATGTCCCCTGCTGCCCTTTATTCTAACATGATAACTAATATTACAATAAGTAAATGTATGTATATTATCACATACATATGCTTTTATTTCTTCATAGATTCCCAGAGTAGGGCCACAGAATTAAATGTTATTTTGCAAAATTAAATTGTTAAAGATACTTCCAGTTTACTTTTTCAAAATATTCAGTCAGTGCCCCACCATTAATATATTTTTGTGTTCCCTCTCACTCTTGACAGCATTGGATAGTATCAACTTTTTTCACATCTACCAAGGGTTAAGAATAGGACTAGAGAAAAAATGTTTTCTCACAATTTGGTTGTGCATTTCTCTTAACTCCACTGCTAGTGGAGTTAAGTCTCCCCATTGTCCATTTGCATTTCTCCTTGTGAGAATTGATTTTCACAGTTTCTGCCTTTTTTTTTTTTGGCCACACAGCAAGGCATGTGGAACTTCCTTGACCAGGAATCAAATCCATACCCTTTGCAGTGGAAACTCAGAGTCTTAATCCAGTTTTTACATTTACTATTTAGGAGTTCTCTGTATACCAGGGATATTTTTCATTCACTGTGTCTCCCAGATAAATCTTATATATTTACACCTTGTAAACTCCTAAGGATAATGACTGTATCTTAAAGCCGCTCTCCCAATCCCTTCTTGCTAGCAGTTCTGGCATAGTATGTTATGATGTGTTCATTCAGGGAGTTCAGTAAATATATTCAACAATCTCATCCAACATCAATCAAAAGTGATTAGGTCGCATGTTGGGACTGACCAAACAAATATTCATTGCAGAGTAGAGTACTTAGTACCCTAAAAAGTCTGCTTGATCAAGCAAGGCATTTCCATTTTAGTTAAAACTTGGCACCCAGGTTAATGCCCACCCTTAGCTCCAGTTCACACCCGCTTGGTTCCTACACAGTAAAGACTTCAGAGAAAGCATTTGAGTCCAACATGTGAAAGTACAACTGTTAAGGATATTTGAGTAAAAAATGGACAAACAGATTAAGAGGCAGGTCCCATCACTTCATGGGAAATAGATGGGGAAACAGTGGAAACAGTGTCAGACTTTATTTTTCTGGGCTCCAAAATCACTGCAGATGGTGACTGCAGCCATGAAATGAAAAGACGCTTACTCCTTGGAAGGAAAGTTATGACCAACCTAGATAGCATATTCAAAAGCAGAGACATTACTTTGCCAACAAAGGTCCATCTAGTCAAGGCTATGGTTTTTCCTGTGGTCATGTATGGATGTGAGAATTGGACTGTGAAGAAGGCTGAGTGCTGAAGAATTGATGCTTTTGAACTGTGGTGTTGGAAAAGACTCTTGAGAGTCCCTTGGACTGCAAGGAGATCCAACCAGTCCATTCTGAAGGAGATCAGCCCTGGGATTTCTTTGGAAGGAATGATGCTAAAGCTGAAACTCCAGTACTTGGGCCACCTCATGAGAAGAGTTGACTCATTGGAAAAGACTCTGATGCTGGGAGGGATTGGGGGCAAGAGGAGAAGGGGATGACAGAGGATGAGATGGCTGGATGGCATCACTGACTCGTTGGACATGAGTCTCAGTGAACTCCAGGAGTTGGTGATGGACAGGGAGGCCTGGCGTGCTGCGATTCATGGGGTCGCAAAGAGTCAGACACGACTTAGCGACTGATCTAATCTGATCATGTTTGCTTTTTTTTGCATCTGACTTTCATCTTTGGTGTGAATTGGGTTTGAATGAGAAGTGGCAGAGAAAACTAAAACTTACCTGAGAGTCAGGATATTTGAGTCTGCTTTTAGTTCGGCCTCCAGATAACTAACTTCTCTTATGCAATTCAGACCTCAGTTTTCTCCACAAAATGATAGAACAAATGATCTCTTGCTTGATAAGTCTACAAATAAACCATGATCTCCCCTGCTCAGTTCATCTCCACATCAACTGCTAAGAATAAGCAAGTGTATATATATATATATATATATATATATATATATGTGCGTATATATATGAGTATGAGTGTATGCATCATTTGTGATTTATTTACATGGAGTAAGATCTCCTCAGAAGGACAGGAAAAGTTGAGAATAGGTAGGTATTTATTAAACTGTGAGCTTCTTGAAAAGGTAAAAGAGGTTTTTTCTTTTCTGCAAATGCTAAAATTACTGATAGAGATTCACTGAAAGTCTAGCTTTGTCAATTTTATATTTTCCTTTAACTTCTAATACCTAGGACTTTAAATTTTATATGACAAGACTAATTTGAGCAACAATAAACTGGAAAAAAATGTCCACTGGAAAAAAAAATGCACAAGCTGAAAGTTGAGAATCATGTTTTATTAGGGACATTACTGAGGACAATAACCTGGGAAACAGCCTCTCAGACAGCTCTGAGGAACTGATCCAAAGAGTTAAGGAAGGAGCCAGGATACACAGGAACTTCTGCTGGAAAAAGAAAACAAAAAAACAATAGAAAGAAATGTAATTGAACATCAAAAGATTACTGCTGATCTTGAAATCAGACATCTCAAGTAAATGCTTTTAGAGCTTTTCTGTATATGGGAAGATACAGGGTTTAAGGCTTATTGAAATCATTCCTTTGATGTGCATCTTAACTACATAAGGCCAGCATCCTATTCTTCTCCATCCTGAACTCCCTCAGTAGTTGATGGCTCAATAGTGAACAACATTCACTGCTTATCGGAATGTCAAATGACAGTCTTTGTCCACTAGAGGACAAAATTTTCCTGAATTATCTCATTTCATAGAAAAGGCATTACTCTGGCCTTCTGGAGGTACAAGGAAAAACAACTGATCCCTGGTCTGACAACCCAGTGAAAACTAGCTTGTGAAAAATTTGTCCAATTTGCCTCTAATTATAGAAAGACTCATCTTTCTTTTACCAAGCTTTGGAAAGTATAGAATTAGACTTTGAGCTAGCAAAACGAGGCCACAAAACACACCATTTCTTTGTACATAGTTTGTGCTTGATAAACATTTACTTTAGTTATTTGATAGTTGTTGATCTTTTGGCCTGCCTAAACTTGTGTGGTATGTGCATATCGGTCATGTCCAACTCTCTGCAACCCCATGGACTGTAGCCCACCTGGCTCCTCTGTCCATGGGATTCTCCAGGCAAGAATACTGGAGTGGGTTGCCATTTCCCACTCTAGGGGACTTTCCCAACCCAGAGAGCAAACCTGCTGTCTCTTGCGTCTCCTGCATTGGCAGGCGAGTTCTTTACCACTGTACCACCTGGGAAGCCCACCTAATCCTGATATAGCTTTAAATCTCTACTCTGTCCATGTAGCTGTTAGAATATTAGCGCGACCATGAATTAAATAGCAACACTTCAAAAAGGCAAGGTTGGCCTGTGGCCAGGAGTCAAGCTGTATGTGGAAAATGAAGATTAAAACCCTTGAAATCCAGCTGTTAAGAAGACGTGTTTGCTTTTTAACTGACATAATACACCTCCATTTCAACCATATTTCCCCCCATCATGACAACCAACATTTTAAAACCCTCCTTTCACTATGAATTACTTGTATGTGTCTGTTTAAGGCCACTTGACTTCATAGTCCTTTCAAAATGCAGTTCAAAGACACTCACCTAATCCATTTCTTCTAAACAATGAGCCTAGTTTGACTGGAGAAAAGGAAATATTGAAAAATCTTCTAGGGAGGCTTTGAACACTCCCAGGGAAAGGGCGCTTTCAGGGAATGGTTAAGTACTTTGAAAACCCTAAGGAGCTTTGTAGCTAGAGATGACCTTATAACCCCTCAACAGCTTTTTGCAAACAAAATCTTTCAAGCTTCCTCTAAAAGACTGGTGAGCAACAATTTGAAGAATGAGGTTTTCCTTTGTGTCAGATTACAGAGCTCAGCAGTTCTAACCTTTTTGTTCTATTATGTTTCTGATCTAAATAAGGAATTATTTATCACCAGAAAACGGTGGTATTCAGATCACAAAATTCCTCAGAGCACTGACTTTGATCCTCAACTGTATGTAGAGATGGAGGAGAAGACTACATCTTTGGAGCGTATCCTAAGGGCCACCCAGAGGCTGCTTTTCCAAAGAGAAGGCACTGGGTTCTCTGGTCATTGAGAATGAACCTCTCTGCCAACTCCTTGATTTCAACTGGTTATTGTAACACACGTCTTCTCAGGACCTTGAAGTTTCATTGTCCCATGAGGATAGAATTTCTTCTCCATGTCAAGAAATAATGTATTTATTAGAAGCTTAATTCAATGTGAATTTTTGACAACTTTATGGAGAGATTAGTTTATATTCTTCCACTAATGCCTCCTGCTAATAGTCTAGGGAATTTCACAATCCACCAGAAGGCAGATTCCTGGGAATGTACATGTTACACAGTGTTTAGCTCTTTGCCATGCAGAACTGAGATGCCATTGTGAAAACTGAGCCCTAAAGATGTTTACAACTTTAAGGTAGCTGGGAAATTGTTTTTAAAAGCAATATTTAATACTCTTTGCATACTATTTCGGGGACAGACTATTCCTTGAATTCTGGGGGGGGGGGGGGGGGAAACATCCAAATAGTCCTTTCAGCTTTCAAAGTAAAGCAAAGGCAAAGACTCTCTTCTGAAATAGAGGTGTTGGAGACTAGTGACTACAACGAGCTAAACTGGGGACTTCCCTGGTGGTCCAGTGGTTAAGAATCTGCTCTCCAGTGCAGGAGATGTGGGTTCGATCCCTGGTCACGGAACTAAGATCCCACATGCTGCAGGGCGACTAAGCCCGAGCACCACAATTAGTGAAGCCCACATGCTCTGGAGCTCGTGCACCATAACTAGAGAGAAGTCGAGCAACAAAGAGCAGCAAAAGACTTCTCAATCCAGGTGTGCCTCAACCAAGACCCAATGCAGCCAAAAATAAATAAATAAATAAATTTTTTAAAAAAGAGCTAAACTGGTCTGGCTGGTAATATAAAGTTGTCTCTAATGTAGACAGCTTTGAAGCTCTGCAAGTTATGTCTCCTTCAGAGAAATGCTCTTTTCCTTAGTGAAAACTGAGTGTCTCTGTGCTTATTCTGGAGGTCTGGGAGGGGCAGAGGTAAGATGATGGGAGAAGGGGAGGAGGAAAGAAGGGGGAGAGAGATGATGGGAGAGGATCAGTGCTTGTCAGAAATCTGCACCTGTGGGCCCAAGGCTGAAGGAGGAAACTAGGAGACACGGGAAATGTGGAAATGTTGTGAGTATCTGTACTGGGAAGTGGGGATCCCAAATCATTTAATTTCAGTAGTAATGGAAATGGGACCTCATTTAAATATGCCATACTTTATTCTCAAAAGTTGATGCAACTTAAACATACCTATTATACAACCAAAAGAATAAAAGATTCCTAATTTACAGATCTCTTTACCCAATTACTATCTGACCTGTTATAGTGGAGGAGAGGGGCTTCCCTCGTGGCTCAGATGGTAAAGAATCTGCCTGCAATGTGGGAAACCCAGGTTTGATGACTGGGTCGGGATGATCCCTTCAAGAAGGGAATGGCTACCCACTCCAATATTCTTGCCTGGAGAATTCAAGGATGGGGAGCTACTGAGCAACTTTCACTTCACTTTCACTTTTCACAGTGGAGGAGAAAGTGTGATAGTTTTGCACTAACATTGCTATTCAGTTCAGTTCAGTTCAGTCACTGAGTCATGTCCGACTGTTTGTGACACCATGGATTGCAGCACGCCAGGCTTCCCTGCCCATCACCAACTCCCAGAGCCTACTCAAACACATGTCCATCACATCCATGATGCCATCCAATCATCTCATCCTCTGTCATCCACTTCTCCTCCCACCTTCAATCTTTCCCAGCATCAGAGTCTTCGAGTGAGTCAGTTCTTCGCATCAGCTTGCCAAAGTATTGGAGTTTCAGCTTCAGCATCAGTTCTTCCAATGAATATTCAGGACTGATTTCCTTTAGGATGGATTGGTTGGATCTCCTTGCAATCCAAGGGACTCTCAGGAATCTTCTCCAACACCACAATTCAAAAGCATCAATTCTTTGGCACTCAGCTTTCTTTATAGTCCAACTCTCACATCCACACATGACTACTGGAAAAATCATAGCTTTGACTAGATGGACCTTTGTTGGCAAAATAATGTCTCTTATTTTTAATATGCTTTCTAGGTTGATCATAGCTTTTCTTCCAAGTGCAAGTGTCTTTTAATTTCATGGCTGCCGTCACCATCTGAAGTGATTTTGGAGCCCAGAAAAATAAAGTCTCTCAGTTTCCATTGTTTCCCCATCCATTTGCCATGAAGTGATGGGACCGGATGCCATGATCTTAGTTTTCTGAATGTTGAGTTTTAAGCAAACTTTTTCATTCTCTTCTTTCACTTTCATCAAGAGGCTCTTTAGTTCTTCTTCGCTTTCTGTCATAAGGGTGGTGTCATCTGCATATCTGAGGTTATTGATATTTCTCCCAGCAATCTTGATTTCAGCTTGTGCTTCATCCAGCCTGGCATTTCACATGATGAACTCTGCATAAAAGTTAAATAATCAGGGTGACAATATGCAGCCTTGACTAACTCCTTTTCCTATTTGGAAACAGACTGTTGTTCTATGTTCAGCTCTAACTGTTGCTTCTTGACCTGTGTACAGATTTCTCAGGAGGCAGGTCAGGTGGCTGATATTCCCATCTCTTGAAGAATTTTCCACAATTTGTTGTGATCCACACAATCAAAGGCTTTAGTGTAGTCAATAAAGCAGAAGTAGATTTTTTTCTGTAATTCTTGTGCTTTTTTGATGATCCAACGGATGTTGGAATTTTGATCTCTGGTTCCACTGACTGTCTAAATCCAGCTGGAACATCTGGAAGTTCACATTTCATAAACTGTTGAAGCCTGGCTTGGAGAATTTTCAGCATTACTTTGCTACCATGTGAGATGAGTGAAATTGTGCATTAGTTTGAACATTCTTTGGCATTGCCATTCTTTGGTATTGGAATGAAAACTGCCCGTTTCCAGTCTTGTGGCCACTGCTGAGTTTTCCAAATTTGCTGGCATATTGAGTGCAGCACTTTCACAGCATTATCTTTCAGGATTTGAAATAGCTCAACTGGAATTCCATCACCTTCACTAGCTTTGTTGATGTTTCCTAAGGTCCACTTGACTTCACATCCCAGGATGTCTGGCTCTAGGTGAGTGATCACACCATCATGGATATCTGGGTCATGAACATCTTTTTTGTATAGTTCTTCTGTATATTCTTGGCACCTCTCCTTAATATCTTCTGCTTCTCCTAGGTCCATACAATTTCTGTCCTTCATTGAGCCCATCTTTGCATGAAACGTTCCCTTGGTATCTCTAATTTTCTTGAAGAGATCTCTAGTCTTTCCCATTCTATTGTTTTTCTCTATTTCTTTGTATTGATCACTGAGGAAGGCTTTCTTATCTCTCCTTGGTATTCTTTGGAACTCTGCATTCAAATGGGTATATCTTTCCTTTTCTCCTTTGCCTTTAGCTTCTCTTCTTTTTTCAGCTATTTTTAAGGCCTCCTCAGACAACCATTTTGCTTCTTTGCATTTCTTTTTCTTGGGGATGGTCTTGATTAGTATCTCCTGTACAATGTCAGGAACCTCCATCCATAGTTCTTCAGGCGCTTTGTCTATCAAATCTAGTTCCTTGAATCTGTTTGTCACTTCCACTGTATTATTTTAAGGGATTTGATTTAGGTCATACCTGAATGGTCTAGTGGTTTTCCCTACTTTCTTAAATTTAAGTCTGAATTTGGCAATAAGAAGTTCATGATCTGAGCCACAGTCAGCTCCCAGTCTTGTTTTTGCTGACTGTATAGAGTTTCTCCATCTTTGGCTGCAAAGAATATAATCAATCTGATTTCAGTGTCAACCATCTGGTGATGTCCATGTGTAGAGTCTTCTGTTGTTGGAAGAGGGTGTTCTCTTGGCAAAACTCTATTAGCCTTTGCCCTGCTTCTTTTTGTACTCCAAGGCCAAATTTTCCTGTTACTCCTGGTATCTCTTGACTTCCTACTTTTGCATTCCAATCCCCTATAATGAAAAGGACATCTTTTGGGGGGTGTTAATTCTAGAAGGTCTTGTAGGTCTTCATAGAACCATTCAACTTCAGCTTCTTAAGCATTACTGGTCAGGGCATAGACTTGGATTACTGTGATACTGAATGGTTTGCCTTGGAAACGAATAGAGATCATTCTGTAATTTTTGAAATTGCATCCAAGTACTGTTTTCTGGACTCTTGTTGACTATGATGGCTACTCCATTTCTTCTAAGGGATTCTTACCCACAGTAGTAGATAAAATGGTCATCTGTTAAATTCACCCATTCCAGTCCATTTTAGTTCACTGATTCCTAAAATGTTGATGTTCACTCTTGCCATCTCGTGTTTGACCATTTCTAATTTACCTTGATTCATGGACCTAACATTCCAGGTCCCTATGCAATATTGCTCTTTACAGCATCGGACTTTACTTCCATCACCAGTCACATCCACAGCTGGGTGTTGTTTTTGCTTTGGCTCCATCTCTTCTTTTTGGAATTATTTCTCCACTGATCTCCAGTAGCATATTGGAGCACCTACTGACCTGAGGAGTTCATCTTTCATTGTCTTATCTTTTTGCCTTTTCATACTACTCATGAGATTCTCAAGGCAAGAATACTGAAGTGGCTTACCATTCCCTTCTCCAGTGGACCACATTTTGTCAGAACTCTATACAATGACCCATCTGTCTTGGGTGGCCCTACACAGCATGACTCATGGTTTCACTGAGTTAGATAAGGCTGTGGTCCATGTGATCAGTTTGGTTAGTTTTCTGACCCGTGACACCAGGTTAGTTCTGACCACGGAGGCCGCAGGCGCCCTCTCGAATAGCGGAAGGTGCCCCACCTTAGACACCTTCTCGAGTGGGTCTTAGAAGCCCAGGCAAATAAATGGTCGCAGAGGATATCCACGCTCCAGATGGACACTCAGCTGGAAGTTAAAGGGAAGAATGACATGGGGAGACCAAGCGTTGGTGAGCAAGGCCCCTAGCTTTATTTTCAACAGGGGCTTTTATACCCTAAGTTACACATAGAGGATAATAGGGGATGCAAAGTCAGCAGTCTTTGATGTTTATCAAAAACCAGGGTTTCTTTCCTGCAGATTTATCGTATACAAATGGTTTAGGTGATTTACATCATCTTCTGGCCAGAGGCCTATTAACATTTTATGACTCTTGACAAGCACTTATCAACAAAGACTTATTTTCTCTAAGAGTAATTATTTTAAGGTTTGGCGCCATCTTCCGAAGATAAGATTACGTTCCTATAGGGTGGATTGTGGTTTACTGTCTGCCCTGTGATGAAGGATAAGAGGCTTATGGAAGCTTCCTGATGGGAGAGAATGTTCTGATGGGTGGGGCCATGCTCAGTAAATCTTTAATCCAATTATCTGTTGATGGGAGGGGCTGTGTTCCCTCCCTGTTGTTTGACCTGAGGCCAAACCATGGTGGAGGTAATGAAGACAATGGAGACAATGCACACAAGGATTTTGTTTGTGCCCTCCAAGAATCTATTTCCCCAGTCCTGTGTAAGTTCTGGCAGCTCTATGGTGGGGTTGATGGCAACCTCCTCCAAGAGGGCTTATGCCATACCCAGGTCTGCTGCAACCAGAGCCCCGGCCCCTGCGGCAGGCCACTGCTGACCCGTACCTCCACAGGAGACACTCAGGCATAGTTCTGGCTCAGTCTCTGTGGGGCCTCTGGTTTCTGGTGTGCATAGGGTTTGGTTGAGCCTTCCGAACATCTCTGGCAGGTCTGGGGTTTGATTCTAAATGTGATTTCGCCCCTCCTACCACTTTCTGGGGCTTATTCTTTGTTCCTGGACATGAGGTATCTTTTTTGGTGGGATCCAACATTCTCCTGTCAACGGTTTTCAGCAGTGAGTTGTAATTTTGGAGTTCTTGCAGGAGAAGATGAGCAACCTTCCTCATACTCTGCCAACATGCTATAGGTTATGCTTAATCTGATAGTTTAGTGGATTATATTAAACAGGTTCGTAAGTTGGAAGATATCTTAAAAATCTGCTTGAGTTAAGGTTTTCATAGCCTAACAATTATTCCATAATTTGTGATTTATTTGTACATATAAAAAAAGGATAGACTCCTATGTGTAGTTACTCAGGCAGTTCAGTAAGGATACTGATTCTCTGCTGTGTATCAGAAAACATGTTGAGGAAGTTCTGCCTCTTAGAACCTCATACTTTCTTTGGCAGGTAGATATGTGTAGAGATAATGACAAGACAACATGAAAACAATCACATCTGAAATAACCATGAATGTTCGGGGTATCCTGAGGAGGGTAGCACTACAGGGTCCTGGTATCATTGGGCTCTGACTTTTGTGGGGAGTGAAAGGTTGGGAAGGTCTTCCAGAGGCAAAAATGATTGAGTGGCATCATCGAGACCACACAGCAGGAGTAGAGTATTCTAAGATGGAAAATCATAATAGATGCCAGAGGTCATGAAAATGCAAGTGAGTGTGTCCACAATCAGTGACTGACTTTACTAGAGCACACCGAGGTAGAGGGCCCGTGGGTGACAAGGTAAGAGGACTGAGCAGAGGCCAACACATCTAGAACTTAGAAATAAAGATAAAACTCCTGCATAGCCAAGTAGATGCCACAAAACTCAACCTGAATCTATCATGGTCAGTTTGCTTCTGGTATAAAAACCACCTAATACATTTTGTTATTACTCATTTCTAAACCCATAGTAGTTTCAATCAATAAGTCAATCGCTATATGTAGTAACCCTGAGGGCAATGAAGAGAAAACTTCTCACTAACAGTGGAGTAAGGGAATGATAAGAAGCAGACATGAGAAACTACTCAGTTTCTAGTCTGGGTGAGTTGGTATAGTCTACTCCATGGATTGACAAACTTTTTCCATAAACACCAGATAGCAAATGTATGAGGGTTGGCAGGTTGTCCAGAGTCTATCACAGCTACTCCACACTGCCATTGTAGCACAAAGGAGGCACAGATGACACAGAAAGGAATGGTCATGGCTACATTCCAGGGAGGTATTATTTAAAGAGTAGACAGAGGGCCACATTTGGCCTCCAACAGTAGGTTACCAACCCCTGGTCTAATGACTCCTGAAGGCAGTGCTGAATTAAAACACAGTACCATAACTGGTAGCTCAGCTGGTAAAGAGTCCACCTGCAATGCAGGAGACCCCCGTTGATTCCTGGGTTGGAAAGATCCCCTGGAGAAGAGATAGGATACTCACTCCAGTATTCTTGGACTTCCCTGGTGGCTCAGATGGTAAAGAATCTGCCTGCAATGTGGGAGACCTGGGTTTGATCCCTGGGTTGGGAAGAACCCCTGGAGGAAGGCATGGCAACCCACTCCAGTATTCTTGCCTGGAGAATCCCCATGGACAGAGGAGCCTGGTGGGCTATAGTCCATGGGGTCACAAAGAGTTGGACATGACTGAGCAACTAATCACAGCACAGCACATAACTGATGTTTGTAACTGTGGCCTTAGCTCAGCAAGTAACATTTTGATCATGTTCAGTGTTCTTCACTTAAGAAGAGACTTCCCTGGTGGTCCAGTGGCTAAGATTCTGAGCTCCCAGTGCAGGGCGCCCAGGTTTGATCCCTTGTCAGGGAACTAGATCCCACATGCCACAGCTAAGAGTTTGCATGCCACAACTGAAGATCCTGAGTGCTGCAACTAAGGACCTGGCACAGCCAAATAAATATTAATAAATAATAAATTTAGAAAAAGAAGTCAAGAAAATGTGTAAAGTGTATTAGAAAGAGTCTACTTAGTATTAGAAATCATTTTGGTAGTTAGGAGATAAATACTAAGCTACATGGCAGAAAATAATCTAAAAACATAGCATGTTCTGTATATTTGCATGGCTGAAGTTTTCGCTCCTGTGGATTTCTGTACCAGCATATACACAGTATTTATACCTGTGGTCTAGACCCGAATCCTTCAATACAGTAACCACCAGCCACATGTGACCACCAAGCACCTGAAATGTGGTAAATATTCCCAAAGAACTGAATTTGGGGCTTTGCTTATTTCTGCATTACATTTTAATTTATTAAAAATGGATACTCATTTCAGTGAGTGGAAAACTTTAAAATGTATTTGTTACAATTTGGATGAACTTTTTCAATCTAATTTTTGGAAATCTAAATACAGATCAAGTATTTCTTATGAAAATGTAGCATTCAACTTGAGATGTGTATTGCATTATATTTCTTTTGGACAAAATATCTAATACGTATTTTATGTTCTAGAATATCCTGGTGAGGGAAGTCAAAGTGTTTCCTTTTGCATTTGAAGAGTGGGGAAAGACTGGACAGTAAACAGTGTGGGCGCAGTGAGTTAATGGCAGCGAGGCAATTACATTCATAGTCCTGTTATTCCAGCTCTTCGGCTCATCCTATTGAACTGCAATGCCTTAACAACTCTTAATGGAATCAAATCTCCCCTGAGATATCTTTAAATCCACATTATTTGGCTAATGTGAATTCTGATGTTTGTGAAGAGACCAGTAGCTGGAGTGATCAATTGTAATCCACAGGAGATGCGGCCCCAGGTCGTCCTCAGGCTGGGAGACTGAAGGGGTGACTCAGCATCAGCAGTTCAATCGAACATTTGCATCCTGATAACTCATTGAGAAAGAGCCAATATGATCCAGAGCTATTCCTTGTTTGTCTGAAAATCCTCTCACACACACAGCAGAAGTAAAAACCACACCCATGTGTCCTGACTCCCAGGTAGGTTTTGTTTCTCTGCCATTTCTCATTCAAATGCAATTTACACAAAAGGTAAAAGTCAAAAGCAGGGAAAAGCAAGAATCATTTTTTAGGCACTTCCCTAGTGGTCCAGTGGTTAAAAATTTGGCTTCCAATGCAGGCTCCATCCCTGTTCAGGGAGCTAAGATCCTACATTCCTGTGACTGCAAAACCAAAACATAAAACAGAAGCAATATTGTAACAAATTCAATATAAAGACTTTAAAAAATCCATACTTAAAAAAAAAAAAAAAAAGAATCTCTCTCTCTTTTTTTTAACTTTCTCCAATTTGAGATCTCAGTGATAACATTTTGGGTCAAAAAAAGTTGTCATTGTACCTACACATCTTCCCTGCCTGAAGCCAAAAAAGTGATGATCAAACTATTAGCAGGCTACAAAACCTGACCACCAACCAATCAAGAAGGACGTTGGCAGAACTGGAGGAAAATTTGGCCATCAGCTTCCTCTCTGGGCCTCCTAGTTCCTCTTCTCTTGCCATGTTGGCTTTATATTCTTAGCCTAGAGTTCCAGGCAGCCACTTTGACGAGGACTCTGGAACCCTTTGCCCCATTCCCAGGCCCTCCTGCCCCTGGTTTGGGAGTTGGCAGTCATTGTCTCAGCCCAGTTTCTAGTCTGGGTCTTACACTGGACTGCTCATCACGCAGAACCACAGAACTGCCTGACCACAGTACCAACCATCACGAGGACTTCACTGAAGACTATCTCCCCTCTGGCCCACCCACCTCCATCTTCTACCTTCCCCAAGGCTGCACATCCACCCTTGGATGCCAGACTAGGACTACCCAGTTGGGCCTAGGGATGCAAGCTCCCATCCTTCCCACTCTCCACGCTTCCTACTCCCACACACCTTTCAGATGAAATCTCAGCCTCTTCCAGTCTGAGTCCACCCGAGTTCTAACAGGTCCTCTCAGTGTGTGAAGACTGCCTATGCTCCTATAACTTTATTCTCATTTGCCTGTGGAGGCAAAAGTGAAGTCACTTAGTCATATCCAACTCTTTGCGACCCCATGGTATGTAGCCTGCCAGGCTCCTCCATCCATGGGATTTTCCAGGCAAGAATACTAGAGTGGTTGCCATGTCTAAGTGGATGGCATTATACTTCATTTGGTGGTTATTCCCCACATGTTATGTTCCTTCTGTATTTGTAAATTCTCAGGGAAGACCTATAGTTAACAATACTGTATTGTATATTTGAAAACTGTTAAGAGAGAAGGTCTTAAAATTTCTCATCACAAGAAACAATTGTTGCCATTAATACTTGTGGTGATGATTTTGTAGACTTATTGTGGTGACCATTTTGTAATACATGCATGTATTGAATCACTGTTATATACCTGAAACTAATATAATGTTATATGTCAATTATATAATTATATCTTAATTTTAAAATAAAAAGTAAAATACAATGAGAAAGAGAAAAAAAAGAAAATACTTTTTAAAAAATACGATGTCTTTTGTAACCTAAGTGTCATAAAGGCTGGATACACAAAGGCTGGATTATGAAACAGTCATTCCATGGAGTACTATTAACATATGCATTAACAATAAGTGAGCTACACTGCCTTCCCCAACAAGACTCAGTTTCACAAATACAATGTTGAATGAAAGAGGCTAGACTCAAAGCAGTATCTTTTGTATGATTCTATTTACCTACAGTTCAAAAGCACCCAAAACTAAGCTAAAACATTTAAGAAGTCAGGGTAGTAGTTACCTCTGAGGAGGAAAAAGAGAAAAGGGATTTCGAGGTGATTCAAGGGTGGAATTCTAGAGGTTGACGGAATTGTATTTCTCGCCTTGGGTGATGACTGTGTGGAGAGCTCACTTTATGACAATACATTGAATCATATGATTCTGCAATTTTTTCTGCATTTTTTTCTATAGATGTGTTACACTCCCCTCAAAAGTCAAGGAACTTATTTTCTAATAAACAAGAAGTAAAAGGTAAATTATATTATGTATTCAGCAACAAAAGCTAATGTTTCTCCTGTGTAAAACAGTAATGATTACCTTGATTTGATTTGAGGAACCCAATCAACACTTCCAGTGGTGCCAGAAATTTCATCATAAGAAATTCAGCTTTTTCTGTAAACGGAGATCTTATTACATGCAAATACTGGTAGGAAAAAAGTCAGAAATTATTGGGGGTTTGCTCACCATCAGAGGGTGGGGCTTAAGTGCAGGAGTTCTGGAGACAAACTAGGCAGTTCACATTCTGGTTCTACCACTTTTTAGCTGTTTCAGTTACTTTTGTTATATAGCAAATCACCCCCACACTCAATGACTTAAAACAACAACTTTTTCATTTTGTTCAGGTTCTGTGGGTTAGGGATTTGGGGAAGTGCTTGTCTCGGTGATTTTTTTCTGTTGTTGTTCCTTGTAGATCACTCAGTGATGCTCAGCTGGCTGATGAGCTAGCTCATCTGCAGAGGGTGGGGTCAGGGGCAGGGGGAGTCTTAGATGGTTTCATTCACAAGTTTGGTACTAGAGATAAAACGACTCAAAGCTAGGGTTGCCAGGCAGAACAGCTATGTGTGACCTCTCTGTGTAACTTGGCTTCTTAACAATATGGCAGCCTCAGGGTAATCAGACTTCACACATGGCAGCTCAGGGCTCCCAGTACAAGTGGTCCAGTGATCAAGGCCAAAGTTACATTGCTTTTCGTGTTCTAGGTGCAGAAGCCAAGTCGTGTCACATCAGCCACACTCTATTGAGTGAAGTAGTCATAAATCCACCCAGATTCAAAGGCAAGAGACACAAGACCTGACCCCTTAATGGGAAGAGTCATAAGGTCACATCGTCAAAGAACATGCAGGATGAGAGCTCTTGTTGCAGCCACCTGTGGAAATTACCATCTACTATGCTTGTTGTGTGACCTTGGGCAAATATTTTAAATTCACCAAGACTCGCTTATTTCACCTGTAAAAGGATGGTAATAATAACAGCCACTTTACGGAATTACTTTGAGGACAGACTGATGACATAACACACCTTAGGTGTTTAGCAGTACCAGGGTCACAGGAAGAGAAGAGGAAACATTAGTTATTTACCTTCCTGTGAAGATAGCAGGAGCTGAGGAAAGTGGCGGTCAAAGAGAAGGTGATGCTAGGGTAAAAGTCAGAGAGGGCAGGCATGGGAGGAAGGGCACAGAGGGGAGGAAGAGGCAAGTTACACAATCAGTGATGCATCCCAAGAAGGCAAAACAGTTAAGAAAACAATGTGGACAAGAAGGGAAAACAAGCTTTTTCAGCTTCCCAATTTCCCTAGAACTGGCCTTGGTATTTTGTCAAGCAAGCTGTGGGAGATGACTTGTTTAAAAAAGTCACTTTCATTAGAAACATCAGATTGTCTTCATTCTTGGAGCCGCCAAGTAAAAATAAAAGAGGGACCCTGCTTTTGACACATCCTGACACTGACGGCAGAGAGTAATCTTTCTTAAGTCTCTAAACAAAGGAACACCAACCTTTCTGGGCCATGGTGGTGCCCTGGGATTTGTTACAGAAATGGAAGGATGTAACAAACTTCAAGTGAAATAAATGGATCTCTTCCAAACAAGTCCCAGATGAACCAGGTGAAGGGGATCTGTATTATGGGATGTTTTATTAATACTTAACAGAAAGAGCCAAAAACTCTTTGCCACTTGGCAGCTGTGAAATAAACCTTTTTAGCAAATGATGAAAATAGGAGACAATGTAAATTAACACTTTGCAGGGAAAAGTGTTACGTAAAATTTTCAATCCCAGAACTGACATGATGCTTCAGTTGACAAGTCAAATGATGCTCTATGCCATTTTTCAATTTAAAAAATTTAATTTAATTTAAAGCAAAAATACAGAATTATATGAAAGACAAAGTAGTTAATATTTTTGTAGGTCCTCTGCATGGATTTAATGCTCTTTCAGCTTGTTAATCAGGAACACTTGTTGAGCACCTATTGGATACTAAATCTGAGCTGTCTGGAAGCTATACTTTCTACAGTCGTGCAACGAATATGCAAATTTGAGAATTCCAAAGTCATGCTAAATTGTGATTCTACGCTGGAGAAGCTGACTGTAATCTGAGACTTTGAGCTTTCTATGAAACAAACAGGAAAAAAAACTACAAATATTTACTTAATATCCACATGGGCGCAGGCCTTGCTATGTGTAGTGAAATACACAAAGTTGAGTAATATCCAAACACTATTGTTATAAGTGTTGTAATCTAGCAAACAGAGGCATACAGTAATAACTCTATCATGAAACACATAAAGATCAAATACCAGAGTAGAGATTTTTAAAAAACATCATTCTCTGGGGATGTTTGGAACAGAGTGATTCATTCCAACAGGGATGTAGTAAATTGAGAAAGCTTATTGAAAAAAGCAAAATTTCAAAGGGAACCTTAAAGAATAGTTAGTGCTTTGAAGAAATATCCAAGGTCTAAGACTATCCAAATAGAATGAGCACGTTAAACAGGCTCTAGAAGCAGGAGAATATATAGAATACTCCAGGAAGAGAAAGCTGATCACACTGTGAGGTTCTTAGAGTCAGAGAATACTTTTGCTTATTTTCAATACCTTGCTGGCACAAAGTAGAAGCTCAATAAATGTTAAGTAAATAATCAGACATTGGGTTATGGATGTAGAGTGAAACGGACACAGGGGAGAAAAGATCTTGAAGGTCCAGTGGAAAACTCCAGACCTCATTTTGCATGTAGAGACATGATGGATTTATGCCACAGGACAACTCAACCACAAGGAACATAAGGAATGAGAATAAAAGGAAAGACAATGATAGGGGAAACTTGTCTGTTTATTTCCTACCAACAGGGTTTATTCTTATGATGGGTATTCAGGAGGGGTGCTTGTCTGACACATTAAAAAAGAAGACTGATTTGTAAAGTATCATGATTTTATTCCCAACTCTGTGGTTAGGGTGTCTCCACTATATTGTCAAACTTCACAGAAATTGATTTTTGAAAAAGTTGTAACTGAGATAATGTTTGAAGCCTTTAACGCACAAGGGGGGAAAATGCTAGAAAAATACCAACACATTTGACTCCATAAGAAAAAAAAACTTTGATACGTTTTTTTAAAAAAAACCTAAAAGAAAAATGCAAACAACAGACAGTAAAAAAAAAAAAAGCAGTAAATAAGACAGATAAATATATAATACATTTATTATATAAAAAGATCATTCAATTTGATAAGAAAAATACTAAGAAATCAATAAAGAAATGATCAAAGGACTTAGATAACTAAGAAATGACTCACAAAGAAAAAGAAATGTAAATCAAAATGGCAAGTTTTCAACCTGGACAGTAAGGGAAAAATAAAAGATGTTAAAATGTGAGATGCTATTTTCTAGGTTAACAAAAACAGTGTTTTAATATTAATAACCAATTCTGCCAAGGTTGCAATCAAATTGTTACATTTATACATTGTTATGACATTATTAATTGGTGCAAATCTTAGAAATCTACTTGACACAATATACCAGGTGCTATCAAAACCATGAATCCCACTCATGGGACTTGACTTAAGAACAATTCAAAGGAAGAAAAATTTATGGGTTTGAAAAATTAATTTCAGTATAATTATAACAATGAAAATCTGAGCAAGGCAAAGTAAATTTAACAAGCAGTTATTAAGTGACTCTGTCTATTGCGCCCTGTGATAACAGTGAAGAAGCCAAGAAGATTTAGTTGCTGTCATCGTGAGCTCACCCAAGGCAGAGGTTACTGTCCAAATTCAGACATGACAGAGTCAACTTTGACACATATACACTACCATGCGTAAAATAGATAGCTAGTGGGAAGCTGCTGTAGAGCACCGGAAGCTCAGCCCCTGCTCTGTGATGACCTATACACACGTGGGATGGTGGAGGGGAGGGAGGCTCAAAGGAAGGGATACATGTGTACTATAGGGATACATGTGTACTATAGCTGGTCCTAGTTGTTGTACCGCAGATATCAACACAACACTGTAAAGCAATCATCCTCCAATTAAAAAAAGTGAGTCATTTAAAAGCCAAAAAAAAGGAGGCTTTGAGCCTGCCATGAGCCACATGCTTCTCTCACCTCTTAAAGCTAAGGATCTGATCACAAGAAATCTATCGGAATGGCCTGCAACACTTTTAAAACACGCATATGTCTAAGCTCCATCATCAGAAGATTCTAATTCAGAATCTACTGATTTCAGTTGGGGTTTTTTTGGTCCAGTTTACTATACTGAAGGACAGGGAAGCCTGAAGTGTTGCAGTCCATGGAGTCGCAAAGAGTCGGACACAACTGAGCGACTGAACAACAACAACCATATTGAAAAGGTATAAAGATAATACACTTGCGTCCAGATGTGTTTGACATTGCTACTCAGATCATTACTCTTGTCAAATGCTCAATAAAGCAATAGCAAAGCACAATCATGAAAAAATAAGTTGTTATGAAATTCAGCTTCCCTTCGTAGGGTACTGGTGACTCTAAATTAATGCCTTGTTTGTTCTAACATTGAAACTTAAAGTTACTGAGAAAGTATTATCATAAATATAAGTGGAAATTTTTGTATTGGCTGTAACAGAAATGAATGATGAAAATCTAAATTGATTTTTATGGTTATTCTTTGCTTTTACTGCTTTAAAAAACTTAGTGTCTACTATTAAAGTAATTCATAAAAGCATATAATTAATCGGAACCTCACCAGCATCCCTCCTCTGTCTCTCTCTCTCTCTGCCCCTTACATATTGTTCCCAAATGGAAATTTCATTCTCTCTATATTGTGTAAGAGTACTCTCTTAACCGTTTCATTTTTCCATGCTATAATTCTCAAATTGTTTCCGATGGGTTTGATATTAACAAATCGTAATTGGTTATATAATAAGAGTAGACAGTACAGTATTAAGCCACTTCTACACCACCTATTTTCTGTATGCAAATCAGACAGAAACAAATGTTTGGCCCCAGCTGGGCAAAATGTCCCATTTAGAATTCTTTTCCTCTTCTTTGTTCTTTGATGTTCTGCAAATGAGCTTTAGAACTCCACTCTTCACACAATTCAATTTTACAGACCCATTATCTGAGATATAATGTGGAGGTTAAATATATCAGGGCAGCCATTATGTGAAAATAATTAACAGTAATGAATAATGCACTAATTCCACTGATGAGAGATGGTTATATGTGTAATGAAGTGTTGGGGCAGCCCTGACAAATGAAATTAAAATATTTAAACACTGTTTTATGATATTACTTTGCTCATATAATTTCCTTTACCTACAATGAGCCACTTGGATTATCGTCATTATCTTGACAGCTCTGAAGGATGAAATAGTGCAGGTTAATGTGACAGCGATTAGTCAGAATGAAAATCCATCACCCAGGGCAGAACAGGCAGAGGCATAAAGGGCCCCTTCTCTGTCCTGTTTCCAACACTAGAAGAATGATACTATCAACATCACTTCAATATTAAATGGGTAGAATTATCTTGTCATTCAGTTACAGCCTCTGAAGAAGTACCTATTTGTACCTGCAAAGGAAAGGTCAGCCTTTCTTAATCACCCATAAAAATATGTTGATGGATCCTTTATATCAATAATAGTGACAGGAACAAAGACAAGAGAGAAGCATGACGATTTAAAAGCAAGAAGTTTCTCCCTCAAGTCCCTGCAGCTTTTTCCCAGTAATTTTTACTGAAAATTGGACGACAGAGTCCAGTCTGTTGAGAAGGACACCATCTGTCACCTGCTTACTCTTAGTCTGAGATGATCACAACAGACTTCTTTTTTGAAATCAGATTCTACCTCGGTTGAACTTCATTTTACGAACATTCTTTGGAACAATTATTCCCAATCCTGTGTGGAGCAGCTTTTCAAGACACAGCAAGTTTGAATTTTTAAAACCTGCTGAGGTAATCATCTATCTGCTTAACATGATGCCTAAATGTGATGCTAAACTTTAGTAACATATATGATGGGACAGGAAATCATGGTAACATGAGTGGAAACTATTACATCATCAATATCCACTCGTAAACTCATATCGTCATGATTTTAGTTTATCAACTGACAAGAGGGGTATCATTTCTAGAAATCTTTTATCTATACAAAACATGTTAACAGTCTTAAAATTCTATTTCTTTACTTTTCTTTTGCTTCAGAACAGTCGTGAAGAAGTGGAGAAACTTCTGCCACTAGAACAGATTTCCAGAGAATTTCATTCTAGTTTTTTCTTTGCCTTTGGTTACAAGATGACTTGCTTTGATTGTGCTCCCATGAAGGAAAAAAAATAAAGGCATATGTTCACTAAAGAGTAAAGCTCAAGTTCTCTTCCACTTTACCCTAACTAGTTCCAATATACTGGAAGTCCTCCTATGTAACAAGGCATCGTTATTTAGAGTGTGAACACAGCAGGTTCATTTGCTTATATTTAAAGTCAAGTTTGAAAGTCTATTTCCTTTATTTCAAGCCAGAATTCACTGCCAGGAAAACAGGAATATCAACTTTGCTGGCAAGAATTTGCTGGCCTGGCCTTGCTAACTTTGGGACACAATAGCACTTAAAGGAAGAGTCATATATCCACAAACATTTTCAAAATACAAAACTTAGGATCTCCTTCATACATTCATTGATAGAGCAATTACACAGCCATCTCTAACATCAATGTGATTAAAAAAACTAAATAGCAGGGAAAATACCTCCTTTTAGAAATTGAAATGTTCATGATTATCTGAACAAAGTTTTTGGAGAGATGAAAGCACAATATGATAAAAAAAAAAAAAGAAAAAGAAAAAACTTTGTTAACATCAACACTGGGAGATAGAACAGTATTTGTGTAAAATTAACTGCATAACATCAGTGTATTCATAACTGAACCTGCAATTAAATTAAAGTAGCAAGGCCCCTTATATAAGGGTGTATATGTAGTGACTATAACATAGTCACTACATAGTCACTACATAGATTTATGTAGATAGCTAATCTAATTGGCATTTTTGAATGCTAATTCATTATCAACTCCTATTGCTACCTCAGCTATCATTATGGAAAAGCCCAAAAAAAGGAGAGAAAATATGCACCACTCAGAAACAATCTATGTGTGCAAATTTGCAAAGCTGTATGACATCGTATATAAGGCATGTCTCTATCCTAATAGGAAATAACCCTTGAAAATAATATATCCCTTTCCCGTATTTCTTTCATTTGGTTTGGAAAAAATTACAATTTACTTCAATTATCTGACAATGAAGTGCCTCGGTAATAAATCTAACATTAAAAAATCATTTCCAGCAAATTACTCCAATAAAATCAATAAAGGTCAGGCTCAGCTGTAGCAACAAACAAATGACATGCTATTGACAGGCTAGATGGACTTAATTGTCATTTATAAAGGTTAAGGGGATAAAACAATCTAATAGAAAGCAGATGTTTTCTAAACAAACAAACAAAAATGGAAACAAGTGAGATAAACTGAGCAATTTAGGCATGAAGAACCTCAACATTTTACTGGCCTGGTCCCAGAGCAAAAATCCAAGTTATTCTGAGTCTCAACAAGCATTGCATGTTGGAGTCGGTCAATATTTATCTGCTTCAAGGCTGCTTTGTGATCTTTCTACCTTTTATATATTGAAGTCATGAAACAGATTTTCTGCTAATAGAAAATGAAGAATTGATAAAATTGAATAACAGTAGCTAGGTTAAAAGCAGCTTGACCCATTTCAGAATTCCAGTAACTGCATCTTTGAGAACAGCAAACACAGAGAAAAGACAGCTTACCAATTCTGTGATAAGGAGAGAAGCTTTGATTCTGAGAGTTCTTTACCAGACATAAACCTAGGTTCTAAACATTCATATGTTGTTTAAAATCCATGTTTACAAACACCATGAGACATAGCCAAATAAACCTAGAAGGATCTTGTTAGCAAGTAATTGCCCACTCCCACCTGCAGAAGTTAGCAAAGCTTAACAATGGCATGGATCAAACTGCTTTGTACAGATTTCTCAAAATAGACCCCAAAACCTGCCTTACCGGAAAATGTCCAGGATCTTCCCTCTGTATTGCAAGTGGCTCTCAGCCATTGCTTTAATGGAAAAGGAAACATTTTGAAGAGATCCGACTCTCCTGAAACCACAGCTTCATAGAATCTCTAAAAAAGAAAAGGGCCATAGATCACCGAATCCAATTCTTTCATTTTTCACAGAAAGCAACACAAAATCAGAGAAAGAGAACTAGCCCCAGGTCAGTTGACCCCCAGGGAGGTGTTTTTTTTACCAAGATTTTTATTAAAATGCTAAAAGGGCAAAGAAAATACTGTCTGCTTCCCATACACGTCTGTTTTACCAAAATATGCAATCTGGTGTTCACAAATGTGCCCACGATTACCTTCTTCATTGGCTAAAAGAGCAAGGGCCAAGTTTCTCAAATTAAAATCTTTTCCTCTCCTTCTCTCCTCTCCTGGTCTTTTCTCACATGGACACCCCCAAACACTCCCAAGTCTTTAAAAAAGAAAGAAATAGAAAGAGAGAGAGACAGAGAGATAAAAGAGAATAAAGAAGAGAAAGAAGTAAGAAAGGGAAAGAGGGAGAGAAGGAGGAAGGAAGGGAGAAAGAAAAAACATCAATTAAATTTAGTCTCTGAAATTAGCCTGGCTATCTCAAATAAATACGCAAATTTTAAAAAAAAAGCAAATTTACAAAAAGCAGAAAATAAGTAAGCAAACAAAAACCTCCCCACAAGAAAAAAAGATAAATGTGAATTTTATGTTTTTGTAATACCAGAAAATTATTTATTCTTATCTTTTGGGACATTCCTCACAGAAAAACTTTAGATGGATTTTTTTCCTTTTCTTTAATTGCAGTATAGTTGACATTCACTATCATATTAGCTTCAGGTGTACCACATAGTGATCTGACATTTATACATGTTATGAATTGATCGAGATAAGACTAGTAAATACCTGTCACCATATAAAGTTATTACCGTATTATTGACTACATTCCCTTTGCTGTGTGTTACATCCTCGTGATGTATTTATAACTGAAAGTGCATACCTCTTCATCCTCTTCAGCGATGTTGCCCTCCCACCTCTCCTCTGGTGGCACCCAGTTTGTTCTCTGTATCTACAAATTTGTGCCTGTTTTGTTTATTCATTTATTTATTTCTCACACATAAGTGAAATCATGCAGTATCTGTCTTGTTCTGTCTGACTTATTTCACTTAGCGTAATACTCTCTGCTGCTGCTGCTGCTAAGTCACTTCAGTTGTATCCGACCCTTTGCCATCCTGCAGACTGTAGCCCACCAGGCTCCTCTGTCCATGGGGTTCTCCAAGCAAGAATGCTGGAATGGGTTCCCATGCCCTCATCCAGGGGATCTTCCCGGCTCAGGAATTGAACCCACATCTCTTATGTCTCCTGCATTGGCAGGAGACTAGCACCACATGGGTAGCCCCATAATACTCTCCAGTTACATCCATGTTGTTGCTAATGACAATATTTCATTCTTCTTATGGCTGAGTAATATTCCATTGTGTGTGTGTATATATATACACACACACATATATATATATCACATCTTTATCCACTCATCCATGCATGAACCCTTGGTTGCTTCCATTATCTTGGCCATTGTAAATAATGCTGCCATGAACATAGGGGTTTGTATATCTTTTCCAGCTAGTGTTCTCATTATCTTCAGATAAACCCAGAAGTGGAATTGCTGGACCATATGGTAGTTCTGTTTTCAACTTTCTGAAGAGCATCCATACTCTTTTCCATAGTGGCTGCACCAATTTATATTCCCACCAGTGGGGCACATCCTAGCCACTTGTCATCTTTTTGGTGCTGGCCGTTCTGACAAGGTATGCAGCGATACCTCATTGTGGTTTTGATTTGCACTTCCCTGATGAGGACTAGTGATGTTGAGAATCTTGTCATATGTCTGTTGGCCATCTTGGAAAAATGTCTGCCCATTTTTCAATCAGATTTTGTGTTTTGTTTTTTATTTTCATTTGGCTGAGTCGGATCTTAGTTGCAGCACGTGAGATCTTCGTTGTATCGTGCAGATATTTCATTTCGGCACACAAACTCTCTAGCTGTGGCTCACAGTCTTGGTTGCTCCATGGCACATAGAATCTTAGATCCCCGACCAGGGATTGAACCCATGTCCCCTGCATTGCAGGGTGAATGCTTAACCACAGGGAAGTCCCAGATTGTGCTTTGTTTTTCATATTGAATTATGTTAGTTTTTATATATTTTAGATCTTAATCCCTTATCAGATATACCATTTGCAAATATCTTCTCTCATTCAGGAGGTTGGCTTTTCATTTTGTTGATGGTTTCCTTAAATGTAAGACCTGAAACCTTAAAACTCCTAGAAGAAAACTTAGTATGCTCATTGACATCAGTCTTTGCAATATTTTGGGGGGTGTCTTCTTAGGTAAGAGCAACAAAAGCAAAAATAAATAGATGGGATTACATAATACAAAAAGGACTTGCATAGGGTCAGGTGGAAATTTCTGAATTTTGTTTAAAATATAGAAACAAGAATATGACATAATGATATAACTTAATTTGCAAAGCATGGATTAGATATTTTATTTTTCTTCTTAATGGATTTCCCCAGTATTAAGAAGCTAAAATCACTAAGTCTCCCCTTAATTGCTAATAAAAGAAGGTTTGTTCAAAATTCGAGCATTAGTTCCCACATTTTTGCTAACAGACCTTATTTCATGTATTTAGTTTATAACAACAATGTTAAAATCACCATCAATAGTTGTATGCACCAAAGGCACAATTTATAACAGTCAGTGGGAAATATCTATTAAATACTAGAGTAGGGGATCACTTGGGCAAATTTCTAGTGAAGCAACTGCTTGTTAAGAGAACTTCACCTTAAGTGCCTCAGGAGTATTTTCTTAACCAAAACAGCAAAAGGGAATTTGTTCTTAAAATGAAAGCTGCACTATAAATGCTTAATACACCCAAAGTAATACAGCTTCCTCATTTTTGGTAAAATTGAATTCTGGAAGCTGAGGCTCAAGGGAGATCAGGATAATTTCTGACTCTCAGCAGCCTTGTTAGTTCCATCTATAAAGTGGAAATAAAATTTATTTTCTCATCTTCTTATTCCAGTTGTATTTTGAACAATGGGTAAGTCCAGTTCGGCACTCCCAGCATAGAGGGGCTAAAGACACAAAAGGGTCGCACGAGATCCAGGGATCAATACAAACGCTTTAGTTGCTACTTAGCTTTACCACCTTACATGACCCACTCCCAGACACAGTCACCATGAGAACCCAGTGCATGAATATTGAGAGTTATCTGGTTGTCTGCAATCCAACCATGATGCCAGTATAAAAGATTTTCAAAGCTACAACTCAAGCATTGATTTCTCTCCCAAGATTACCATCACTTTTTTAAAATTTCTACCTAAATGACTTTAAAATCAACCTTGGAATCAGAGATCACCTTCCACCAAACAGATGTCTACTGGTCAATTTCCTATTTCTTTTGGTGATACTACCATCCTGACTTCTACTCCTCCATTGTTTTATCATCACCACAGCAATCACATAACGCCAGTTCCTATTAAATGTCACACGATCATTGGCATATTTTCTTTTGTTTTTATTTCCACCACACCACTGTGGTTCAGCTCTCTTTAATTAATTAAGAAACAATGTCCCAAGAGACTGGCCTCGGATTTTTTTCCTCCACTCCCACCCCTTGTTTATCCTGCACACAGGTGTGAGATTTGATCCCAGCTACAGAATCCAGCACTTCAGTCTCCATTCTATAACCCTGTAATCTGACCCCTATCTTTCCCAGCTAACATAACATGCTGTCCTCCTTCTTTTAGCTACAAGATCCTTGCTCCTCATCATGCATCGCTCCATAGACACACCTAACAAGTTCCTTCCTCCATGCTTGGCCCACATGATGGAGATTGCTTTACCATGCCGGTTCTGAAATGGCCTCTCTCTATCTCTCCTTACCCAAATCTTATCCATTCCAAGGCCAGCTGCCTGGTTTCCCCCTCTTGCACCTTTCGATTCAAAAAATGATGATTTATTCTTGCATCCATTCATACGTGTTTAATCCGTGTCTACAATGCAAATGATATGACTTTAGACATCAAGAGAAGATGAAACAGAAGGACTCGGAAAACTACCTAAGGTCACAGAGCTGTGGGATAGACAAGACTGGCGCTTGTGTCTCTTTAATATAAGATTGAAAGAGAGAAGCACCACAGGAAAGAGCTGCTAAGTGCCGAAAGGCTCCGAGGAGGAACAGATCCCTTTAGCTGGATGAAGTGGTGGTGACATTCGCATTTGGAAATGAGAGACAGGCCGCATTTGGGCAGGAGGAGACAGGGAAAAGGCCTTTTATGTGGAGAAAACACTGAACACAAGGGTGCTCTGAAAGTCAAAGTTGCTCAGTTGTGACCGACTCGAGCAAGCGACTCTGCGAGCCCATGGACTGTAGTCCATGGAATTCTCCAGGCCAGAATACTGGGGGTGCGTAGCCTCTCCCTTCTCCAGGGGATCTTCCCAAGCCAGGGATCAAACCCAGGTCTCCCGCATTGCGGGCAGATTCTTTACCAGCTGAGCCACCAGGGAAGCCCAAGAATACTGGAATGGGTAGCCTATCCCTTCCCCAGCAGATCTTCCCAACCCAGGAATCGAATCGGGGTCACCTGCATTGCAGGCGGATTCTTTACCAGCTGAGTTATAAGCGTGCTCTAGTGAATAGCAAAGTACATGTGAAGGCCTGTGGCTTTCCTCTAAGCACCATGTTGCTCATGGAGTTTCCAGATTTAGAACCATATTAGAATTGGGTCTATGCATATTGCATTTTCCTAAACAAATTGAGTCTCTGGGAACAATCATCGTCTTATGTGATAAAATCCAGTTGTGTCCACTGTGTTTTACATTACTATCTGCATTCTACAAAAGTATTATCCCCATTTCACAAATGAGAAAGTAAAATGACTTAGTTGAGACCACATATTTACTAAGTTTTGTAACTATGTGTTTTAAGTTCTATAACATCTCTATAGGTAAAATTTGAACTTAAGCCTAATTCAAAAAAATTGATCATATGTTACTGATCGTAAAAAGATGGATAAAATACAATTCTGGCATGTAAAGAAGTCTTGGTCCAGTGGAGGAGAGAGCAATGCTCAGTATGTATTACCTGCTGCCAATGCTCCGTATGTCTACTGCTCCTACTGAGCAATGCTCAGAATGTATCATATGGTGGGTAATGGCAGCTAGGAGAGTTTTACTCCCATTGTTTTACTTTAAGCCTCTGTCTTATCTGGGTGAGTCTAAAACCATCCTAACTTGTCTGCTTGCTACAGCTCCAATTCTGCACACGGCCATCAGAGGTATCTTTCTAAAACACAAATAAATATATACCTCTTCCCAGCTCAGATGTCTTCGGGGACTCTACATAACCTGTAAGATAAAAGTCCAAACCCCATAACCTCACCTACAAGGCAAATATCATGAGACTGCTCTAACCTACCTTTCCAACCATACACCCTCCACAGGCAGCCACAGCTCAGCCAGCGCCCAGTCTGTGTCATCAACACTGTTTCCCCTTCCTCAATGTCCTTTCTCCTCCTTGTTCTCCCCAAGAATTCCCTGTCCCTCAGTGCAAAGTTGAAATGCTGTTACGTTGAGTAGCTTCTCTGACTCTGTTCACACACTGATCAGCATATGTGATCCTATGGCATATTTGTAGATTTTTCTCTCCTACACTGGACCATGGAGTCCTTTAGACATACAACATATAACTGAATACCAGACCCTTCATAGGCCCTCAAAAATTGTTGGTTGAAAGAATTAATGATAAAAGGAATGGCACATTCAGTTCAGTTCAGTCACTCAGTCGTGTCCGACCCTTTGCACATGTGTCCGACTCTGGGCACACTAATCAACAGATAAGGTTTAAGAGGGAGATACAAGACAGGGAATATGCTGCTGTATGCAATTACATTGTTGCTGACAGCTAGAGATGTAGTCAGGCTAATAGAAATAGACTTAAAGTCTTAAGAGTTCTCTAAAACTTAGTATTCCATTCTCCACTAAATCAGCACTAGACAACCCAAGTAACCCTCTGAACCATACCTCGGGAGTCTTTTTACCTGGTACTCCATGAAGATGATGAGGTGATGGAACACACCCTCTGTTATGACAATTTCATTCCTACAAAGTGAACCCATCCTCTCTGACAACAATCCTCCTCACTTCTGATGTATATATACAAAATATGAAACACAAAGGATGGGGTCTGATGCCTTCCTGCTCCTCCCCACAAAGAATAGCTGATGACTCAGCCAGTGTTAGTCTCATGCAGATGCTCTTCTATGGGTACCAACTGCTTCTTGCCTTTCATAGATCAACACTGAGATGTCTGCTTTTGGCCTTATTACTAACTACGGAAAGTTCTTACGCTTTGTTAATGTGCTTATTCAAAGAGCTGTCACTAAATACTTAATACATATTAATTAGATTTCAAGAAAGGATTTTGTCTCTTTAATAGGTTTCAACATTCTACAATATGCTTTACAAAATGCTGGCCTCAGCTTTACCCAGTTTACAGCTCTATAATACCATAGCTATCTGCCTATCTCTCCAACCCAAAGTTGATTAGCCGAGCGTGCAGCCCAGCCTGTGTTTTCCCAGTCACTGGCGAGATTTCTTCATACAGAAACAGGAAGGGATTTAACACCTCATTTGATGAAAAGAATAGTTTCCTGTTTGGGATCTGAGCTGAAATCACTTTGGCACTGGACCTCTGATGTTGGTTCTTTCATAAAGAAGCAGCTGCTAAAAGCTTTGGTTGTGGAGTCATTTCATGACTATATTGGTAAGGTAGGCAATCACTTAGAGATTTGATAATCAGTTTTACAAGCCTTCAAATAACAACACCTATGCAAAGTTGCACAATTTTTAAACCTGATTGATTGGAGCAACTTGAAAACAAATACTATGTTCAAATTTCAGGTTCATTCAATTATGCAAGATGTGGAAAATGTTTTTAAGGAAGATGCTGTAACTTCTACCTGAATACACTTTGCTAGATGCAGGTAAGGAGAGTGTTAAGTATGATAACTTGCCGGAGAAGGGAGGACTAAGTCACCACTTGATAACGGTCATGCAACATGGCATGTCATAGAACATGAGGCATGCTGCTGCTGCTGCTAAGTCACTTCAGTCGTGTCTGACTCTGTGCGACACCACTGACGGCAGCCCACCAGGCTCCCCCGTCCCTGGGATTCTCCAGGCAAAAACACTGGAGTGGGTTGCCATTTCCTTCTCCAATGCATGAAAGTGAAAAGTGAAAGCGAAGTCGCTCAGTCGTGTCCAACTCCTAGCGACCCCATGGACTGCAGCCCACCAGACCCCTCCATCCATGGGATTTTTCAGGCAAGAGTACTGGAGTGGGGTGCCATTGTCTTCTCCGACATGAGGCATAGGGTGACACAAATAAGCTAAGACATAACACTGAACCCCACTCAAGCCATGAACATTTTTAATATTAGTTATATAGGCACAGGGAACACGCCAGCTCTAAGTCTAGCTCAGGTTATACAAAGATCACTCTGGTTCCCATTGTTCTCAAGTCCAATCATGTGCAGCACAACGTGACCTGGTCATTGGCAATTTGAGCCAATTGAAGGAGATAGTTGCCAGACAAATGCAATTGCTCATCTGCATAAATCAGGTTTCTTAGAGGGAGAAATTTGGTCCATATAGATTGAAATGACCAGGCTGAATGCCTCAAAGACAAACTAGTATTGACTGCATCCTCCCCACACCACAACATGACTGGATACTGTGACTCTGGCATGTTCTCTGTCTGTATCAGCAATTTTTATACTTAAAATATAAATTAATAGTAGAGGGATTTGAGGGGAATATTCATCTTCAACTGAGATTTAATTTTTTTCTTCAGCTTATTCTGAGCCAAATAAGGTCCACAATGCACTCTTAATATGATTACAAAACTACTGTCCAAAGAGAGTACATTTCATTCTACCTAGTACCAGGTAAATAGAGGAGTCAGAATTGCTTGTCAGTTTTTTTGTAAAGCCTACCACCAATTCACAAACAAATGAGAAAGTGAATTTACATCAAAGGAGAAGTGATGCATTCAGGATGCCCAAAAAATACATATGGACTTCAAGGATGGAATTAAGACTCCCCACATATAATGTATTTAAAGACGCATTTGTCAGAAATAGATGCAAGTATCAGAAAGCCTGATTAACAGAGGCTAAAGTAATGAAAGATGCTTAATTATAACAATTAGTCTGGAAGTAAGTGGCTGCAGAACCGGCTCAGGAGCTCAATGAAGTCACAGATTTGGCACTTGTTGTAGAAAGAGAGTTACTTCAGTTCCAAGCGTCTCATGCTCACAGAGCAGGGAGGTGAGCAGGACAAAAGCCTGGGGTTATCAACGCTGCTGCACAAATGCCACTGGAATCCTGTTAGCAAGTAAGAAGGAGGATGGCTGTCCTTCAGTGAGACTCAGTGGGCCTGATACTTCGTCTTGCTGAGAATGTTCTCACAGGCCTCCTTGAAATCAATAAACCCCTCATGTCTGACATTACAACACCCCACTCCACACAGCTCTTTGAAAAACCACAGTAGAATCTCTCTGTCCAGCAATCTAGTTCCTTTTTCCTACAAGAAAAAGAAGAGATAAACTATGAGTCTGAGTGAACTCCGGGAGTTGGTGACGGACAGGGAGGCCTGGCGTGCTGCGATTCATGGGGTCGCAACGAGTAGGACACAACTGAGCGACTGATCTGATCTGATCAAAGTGAAGTACTGCTTTATCAAATTTAATGCTAGAAAGGAGTGGCAAGTTCAAAATAAGCAACAAGATAGTTCAAGATAGTTCACAACCTGGAGAAGGCAATGGCACCCCACTCCAGTACTCTTGCCTAGAAAATCCCATGGATGGAGGAGCCTTGTAGGCTGCAGTCCATGGGGTCGCTGAGGGTCGGAGACGACTGAACGACTTCACTTTCACTTTTCACTTTCATGCACTGGAGAAGGAAATGGCAACCCACTCCAGTGTTCTTGCCTGGAGAATCCCAGGGATGGGGGAGCCTGGTGGGCTGCCGTGAGTGGGGTCACACAGGGTCGGACACGACTGAAGCGATGCAGCAGCAGCAGCAGCAGCAGTTCACAACCTCATGGGAAAGGCTGTGAATTTATAGTTTACTGCTGGGGCTGGGAAGGTAACAAGACTTATGAAGATTTTAAAGACAATTGGAGGCAAAATTGATACCACAGCCAAAATAGCTAGAATTATCACTCTATACTCACACTTCTATCAGTCATCAATTCACATCTCTCTGCTCACATTTCATCACCAATGCAACCATCAGCAATTAAGTTGGTAATACCTCCACCATTTTGAAAAAACTATATCAGTTCAGTTCAGTTCAGTCACTCAGTCGTGTCCGACTCTTTGCGACCCCATGAATCACAGCACGCCAGGCCTCCCTGTCCATCACCAACTCCCGGAGCCCACTCAGACTCACTTCCATTGAGTTAGTGATGCCATCCAGCCATCTCATCCTCTGTCGTCCCCTTCTCCTCCTGCCCCCAATCCCTCCCAGCATCAGAGTCTTTTCCAATGAGTCAACTCTTTGCATGAGATGGCCAAAGTACTGGAGTTTCAGCTTTAGCATCATTCCTTCCAAAGAAATCCCAGGGCTGATCTCCTTCAGAATGGACTGGTTGGATCTCCTTGCAGTCCAAGGGACTCTCAAGAGTCTTCTCCAACACCACAGTTCAAAAGCATCAATTCTTCAGCGCTCAGCCTTCTTCACAGTCCAGCTCTCACATCCATACATGACCACAGGAAAAACCATAGCCTTGACTAGACGGACCTTTGTTGGCAAAGTAATGTCTCTGCTTTTGAATATGCTATCTAGGTTGGTCATAACTTTCCTTCCAAGGAGTAAGCGTCTTTTAATTTCATGGCTGCAGTCACCATCTGCATTGATTTTGGAGCCAAAAAAAAAAAGTCTGACACTCTTTCCACTGTTTCTCCATCTATTTCCCATGAAGTGATGGGACCAGATGCCATGATCTTCGTTTTCTGAATGTTGAGCTTTAAACCAACTTTTTCACTCTCCACTTTCACTTTCATCAAGAGGCTTTTTAGTTCCTCTTCACTTTCTGCCATAAGGGTGGTGTCATCTGCATATCTGAGGTGATTGATATTTCTCCCAGCAATCTTGATTCCAGCTTGTGCTTCTTCCAGCCCAGCATTTCTTATGATGTACTCTGCATATAAGTTAAATAAGCAGGGTGATAATATACAGCCTTGACATACTCCTTTTCCTATTTGGAACCAGTCTGTTGTTCTATGTCCAGTTCTAACTGTTGCTTCCTGACCTGCATACAGATTTCTCAAGAGGCAGGTCAGGTGGTCTGGTATTTCCATCTCTTTCAGAATTTCCCACAGTTTATTGTGATCCACACAGTCAAAGGCTTTGGCATAGTCAATAAAGCAGAAATAGATGTTTTTCTGGAACTCTCTTGCTTTTTCGATGATCCAACGGATGTTGGCAATTTGATCTCTGGTACATACATATATATGTGTATATATATACATATCTCCCCAATGGTATAAACTGGCAATATTTTCACTTTTTTATTTTTTTCCTGGAGTTGTAAGACTGTTAGACAACATTTGTTTACTGAGGACATTTCCCAACAACAACAAAAAATATTGAAAACATAGATTATATAAGTTATACTTCATTCTGAGAAAATTACTTTTTAAACACTGTATATGTGTTTTTGAGATCTAAAAATATACGAAGGCCTGAGGCTCTGGAACATCTGGAACAAAAATATATTATATTTGAAAAATGTAAGCCATTTTTCTAGGAAAAAGTATAATCAGAAGTACAAATACTCAATGGTGGTGGTGGTTTTGTCTCTAAGTCATGTCCAACACTTGCAAGTATTTAATGACACCATTGCTAAAAGAAAGTAAACGTAACAGCAGCAACAAAGTGACATTACTCAGAGAGTCAATTCCTGCTGCTACTGCTACTGCTAAGTCGCTTCAGTCGTGTCCGACTCTGTGCGACCCCATAGACAGAAGCCCACCAGGCTCCCCCGCCCCTGGGATTCTCCAGGCAAGAACACCGGAGTGGGTTGCCATTTCCTTCTCCAATGCATGAAAGTGAAAAGAGAAAAGGAAGTTGCTCAGTCGTGTCCGACTTTTAGCAACCCCATGGACTACAGCCTACCAGGCTCCTCCATCCATGGGATTCTCCAGGTAAGAGTACTGGAGTGGGGTGCCATTGCCTTCTCTGCATCAATTCCTAGGCAGGTTGATAAAAAGTCCGAGGTCCCCAAGGAGGAGAAAGGGGTCTGGGGCTCTTAAGGAGGAGATAGGGAGGGGTCTGGAATTCTCAAGGAGGAAGAAAGGACAAACTTTTTTTCTACATTCCTTACTATGCCAAAGCCTTTGACTGTGTGGATCACAATAAACTGTGGAAAATTCTTCAAAAGATGGGAATACCAGACCACCTGACCTGCCTGTTGAGAAACCTGCATGCAGGTCAGGAAGCAACAGTTAGAACTGGACATGGAACAACAGACTGGTTCCAAATAGGAAAAGGAGTACATCAAGGCTGTATATTGTCACCCTGCTTATTTAACTTATACGCACAGTACCTTATGAGAAACGATGGGCTGGAAGAAGCACAAGCTAGAATCAAGATTGCTGGGAGAAATATCAATCACCTCAGATATGCAGATGACACCACCCTTATGGCAGAAAGTGAAGAAGAACTAAAGAGCTTCTTGATGAAAGTGAAAGAGGAGAGTGAAAAAGTTGCTTAAAACTCAACATTCAGAAAACTAAGATCATGGCATCTGGTCCCATCATTCCATGGCAAATAGATGGGGAAACAGTGGAAACAGTGGCTGACTTTATTTTTCTGGGCTCCAAAATCACTGCAGATGGTGACTGTAGCCATGAAATTAAAAGACATGTACTCCTTGGAAGAAAAGTTATGACCAACCTAGACAGTATATTCAAAAGCAGAGACATTACTTTGCCAACAAAGGTCCGTTTAGTCAAGGCTATGGTTTTTCCAGTGGTCATATACGGACGTGAGAGTTGGACTATAAAGAAAGCTGAGCGCTGAAGAATTGATGCTTTTGAACTGTGGTGTTGGAGAAGACTCCTGAGAGTCCCTTGGACTGCATGGAGATCCAACCAGTCCATCCCAAAGGAGATCAGTCCTAGGTGTTCATTGGAAGGACTGATGTTGAAGCTTAAATTCCAATACTTTGGCAATCTGATGCGAGGAGCTGACTCATTTGAAAGACCCTGAGGCTGGGAAAGATTGAGGGCAGGAGGAGATGGGGACAACAGAGGTTGAGATGGTTGGATGGCATCACCAACTCAATGGACATGGGTTTGGGTGAACTCTAGAAGTTGGTGATAGACAGAGGCCTGGAGTGTTGCGGTTCATGGGGTCTCAAGGAATCAGACACAACTGAACTGAACTGAGTAAGGATTATATAACAATACTGTATCCTGCTTGAGGACAGTTTCTCCTTCCTGAAAACTTTCTGGTTAATCCTGTTATCTTAAAATGTAAATCATGGGAATGGGTCTAGTAAGTTCTTTACAACCTTGAGACATTCTTTGATTCATTGTAATAGCCAATTAAAAAAGTATATAACTCCCTTGCTTAGACTAGTGAGCGGGAGCACTCTCCATCTCCCTTCTGATGTCTATGTCAGGATACCTATGGCTGATTCATGTTGAGGTTTGACAGAACACAATGAAGTTCTGTAAAGCAATTATCCTTCAATTAAAAAAAAAAAAAAAAAACTCTGCTACACAAAAGCTCTTGAGTGATCAAGCCTGGTCCCTGGTCTGGAAGCTAAATCTTCTTCTGAGATCAAGAATCAGACACCGTTCACAGTAATCTATCATTACTTTGGAAAAGCTATAGAAAAGGTTAGTAGTTGACCCAATACTAGCCAACAATGACTCAGAGATACTTAGGTTTTAAAAATTCCTCTTTTGGTAGTTAAGAACACACAGCCTCCTAAAAGGTAAATCTTGTCTTCATCTCAGTTGTTTTATTCAGAGTTCAAAACTCATGCCTCAGAAGCAGCTTCAGAATATTATTTATGAAAACAAGGCACAGAATTTAAGAGTGGATCAGATATGCAGCCAGGGGGCATACAGAGGCGAGGACTTTGGGTTCAGGAAGAAGTGGATTTGAATGCCAACTCTACCAGCTACTAGCTGTTTAACTTAAAGCCAGGTAGGGATTTAAGTGGGGGCTTCCCAGGTGGCCCTAGTAGTAAAGAACCGCCTGCCAATGCAGATGTAAGAGACGGGGGTTCAATCCCTGGGGTGGAAATATCTCCTTGAAGAGGGCACAGCAACCCACTCTATATGCTTGCCTGGAGAATCCCCATGGACAAAGGAACCTGGGAGGCTGCATTCGATAGGGTCGCAAAGAGTCAGACATGACTGAAGCAACTTAGCACACACACACACACACACACACACAGGTACTTAAGTATTCGGAGACACTTTTGGTATTTGAAAAGTAAAGATGAATAAAATAGTCACTTTGAGGGGATGTTATAATGACTGAATTGGACAGTACATATAAATCATTTGCACAAGGTAGGCTCTCAAAACAAAGTAGCCATGCTTAATAAAAGAAGATGGCATAGATTTTTTTTTCTTTTCACCAATATTTTTATTTTTTTAAAAAAACATCCTAAACTATTTATTTATTTTTTATAAATGTATTTATTTTAATTGGAGGCTGATTACTTTACAATATTGTAGAGGTTTTGCCATACATTGACATGAATCCGCCATGGGTGTACATGTAAAGAGAGTTTCACACTTCCTATTATTGTGAATGGATGTCTACACTAGTAGGGACCCATTAAACAGAAACAGTACTTTAGAGAATTGGGCTTTGATACAGTTTGAGTTTTTAACCTCACAAGGTAGACTGGATTATTGTTTAAAAAATTCTCTCCCTCGCAGTCATTTTCATAGGAAGTGTCCACTCCTTTTGTTGATCGTAGGCCTGACCATGTTTCTTGTTTTGGGCAGTGGGACATCAGCAGACATGAGGCAAACAGAGGCATAAAATACTCCTGAGCTGCTGGTGTGCTCTCCTGACCTGAAAAGCAGTGAAAGTGTTAGTCATCTTCCCAGGCAAGAATTCTGGATTGGGATGCCGTTTCCTCCTTCAGGAGATCGTGAACCCATGTCTCTTGCATCTCCTGCATTGGCAGGTGGATTCTTTACCCTGTCACCTGGGAAATCCATGGTAGTGTATATATGTTGATGCTACTTTCTCCATTTGTCCCATGCATCTCCATTCCTTCCCAGCAAATAGGTTGTTTGTTTCTTGAATGCCAGATGTACATATTTTGGGGAGAAATGTGTTTTTAAGAAAGCCCAATTTGATTGTAGATTTATTCATTTCTCCCCATAACCAGAAAATTTTGGCTTTATGTATTTTGAAGATTTACTGTTGAATGTATAAATATCCAGGATTGCTATGTCTGTCTGAGGAATTTCTCTTTTATCTTTCAAAAATGTACCCCTTTAACCATAAAATAGGCTTTTCCTTAATGTTTACTTTGTTTTATAGTAATAATACCTCACCAGCTTTATTTTGGTTAGTTTTATTTTATATGTATACATATTTCATTTATATGTAATACATTTTTTTCACTGCATTATAGCATTTTTTGGTAAACAAACATGGATTTTGAATTTTTTTTGAATTATGAATTTTTGGTAAATAGACATGAATTTTGATTTTTTTAATTTAATTCTAGTCTGAGTATCTCTCTTTTGTAACAAAGAAGCTTAATCCATTTAGACTTAGTGTGAATACTGATTTTGGCAGAAAACTAATTTATAATGCATTATTTTATATTTATCATGTCTTTCATTGTTTCCTTTTTCTCCTATTTTTAATTTATCACGTTTTTAAAAATTTTCACTTATCTCCCTTTCTTAATTTGGAAGTTATGTATGCAATGACTATCTTTTTTGGTAATTACTCATATTTTTACCATTCATAGTTGATTTAATAATATTAAGAAACAGTATCTCTCTCCTCCTAGAACACCAAGTTTCTTAGAATATATTCCAATCAACTACTGATACATTTTGTTATTGCTGTTCAATATTTTACTTTCACCTTGTTTATAATGCCTTCAACATACTTGATAATTATTATTAATAAGATTCTGAATTTTAAGAGTATTTTTTAAATTTATCTATGTTTTTATGATTCTTTTGCACATAATTTTCCTTGCATATCTTTCCTGTCTTCTGAGTTTAATTTATCTTTACTAGAAATATATCTTCTGTTTTTTTTTGGTTTATGTCTAGTAATGGATTATCTATAGATATTAAGATTTTCCCTATTTCTTTGTCTTAGCATGTTTTATTTTTGTTCACTTAAAATTATAATTTTCTTGTCCATTGAATTCTAGTTTGAGAGTCATTTTCACCAACTATAAGAAGATATTATTTCAATGCCTTTTGGCTTCTATCAGTATAATTTATTCTTGACTCTTTTTTTTAATGAGTACTTTTTTTTTTTTTTCCTGGTCCTCTGATAGCTTTTAAGATTTGTTTCTGGAAATTCTCTTTTGTTATTATTCAAGTCTGTCCATTTTTAGTTAATTTTTTGGTCCTATTTCATCATGGTTTCTCTTTGTTTTTTATTACTTTAGAAGTACTTTTAGGGCTTTTATTCAAGTTGTTTTTGTGTGTGTGTGTGGTGCCGCTTCTCCCTTGCTACATTTGCTGATGCTCCTTCACAATGGCTTGTTTCTTTGGTTTTTTTATCTTGACCACTTATTTGAGAAGGAATTTTGTTTGTTTCCTTGGGAAGTTCCATGTGCTTCAGGTAAAATATATTTTTTAATGTGATAATTGTACAATTTTTACCAGAATCCTAGGGATTTTAAGTTTTCAGCTTGGGATTCTCACAGCATAGGGGTAACATAAATTTAGCCCTCCACATCTCTGCAGGTCCAAAGGTAGAAATTGTCATTTTTATTGTCAGTGTTCATTTTTATGAACATTTCTTTTTCCTTCTTAGAAATTAGGGCATATAACAGTCTTCCCTACTATCTACCAGTAAGTAGGTAGAGTTTTTCTAGTCTTCTTCACAACTGGGTAGGTTTTCAAGGCTCCTGGCTTCATGAAAGTTCTTCAACTCAGTTTCTCTCCTAAGATCACTTTGCTTGTCCCCACAATGGCATTAAAACCAGTTTCCAACTCCTAGGATCATATCTGTCTTAAAAATGTATCTTGGGTAGCTGAGCTTTTAATGTAAATGCCGCCTTGACTTTGAGCTCTTCATTCCTGTATCTGGAAGACAGCTTTTTTTCTTTTCCTTTTTTTTCAGCTTGGCTATGTATTCAGACTTAATTTTTAGTATCTTTAATCTAGGCTGTCAAAGTTTATTTCAGCTGTGGGTTGTTTTAGCTAAAGGGAAAAGCCTGTTATCTCAATCTGCCTTGATGCCAGCACTGGAATTAAACAGTTCTTTTTTTTTTCTTTTTTAAAGAAAATGAAATAGATTATGCAAACATATTTTCCTTAAAATATATTAAGGAAAGAAGTATGTTTCCAGTGATTTATTTATGATCCACTTTTTTGTTTTGTTTTCTAATCAACAGTTTACCTTGCTCTGAGTATTTGCTTAAATTATTTGCTTTTGTTCACTTAGAATAACTAACTCCTGAAATTAACTTGGAGACAAAGAGTATTTTACTGTTTTAGGAGGTAAAGAGAGCTTAATTGAGAGAAATTTCCTGTTACACTATATTCTGTCCAGGAAGAAGGAAGGAATACATTATATTTTTATATTTGTTTTGTTTTATAATTGATATCCACCATCCTTGGCACTTTTAACCTACACAAATCATACAAAATTGTTTTCCTACTTTTTTAAGCCCGTGATCCTAATACATGCCAAGACTCAAGATTGTGACCATTTGTTCACAATGGTAATTCCATGCCTGGCACATGGTGAATACTCAAGTAAAAGTGAAAGTGAAAGTCAGTCGTGTCCAACTCTTTGCGATCCCATGGACTATACAGTTCATGGAATTCTCCAAGCCAGAATACTGGAGTGAGTAGCCTTCCCCTTTTCCAGGGGATCTTCCCAATCCAGGGATCAAACCCAGGTGTCCTGCATTGCAGCCAGATTCTTTACCAGCTGAGCCACAAGGGAAGCCCAAGAATACTGGAGTAGGTAGCCTATCCCTTCTCCAGCGAATCTTCCCAACCCAGGAATTGAACCGGGGTCTCCTGCATTGCAGGTGGATTCTTTACCAACTGAGCTATCAGGGAAGCCCCAGAACTCAAGATGTATGTCTTAAAAAAATGTTACAACATAACTAAATGAATGTGCCCACAGTAGCTCTCCAAGTACAATAGCAAAAGTGTGGTATATAAGTCAGTCATTGCCAGAGAAATGCTGCTTAGAAATTGGTCCCCACAACTCAGTGATTTGAAACAGTAATCATTTATTGGCTCCTCTAGGCTGGGTTCGGCTGGACTCACTCATGTGTCTGTGTTTTGAGAACTGAAAATCTAGGCTGGGCTCACTGAATGCAGCTTAGTTCTGCTCTGAGTGTCGCTCTTGGAGCTACTGCAATGAGTAGGCTAGGGTAGATGTGCTATTTTAAGGTCTAGGCTTCCCTGGTGGCTCAGATGGTAAAGAATCTGCCTGCAATCAGGAGGCCTGGGTTCCATCCCTGGGTCGAGAAGGTCCCTTGGAGAAGGGAATGGCTACCCACTCCAGTATTCTTTCCTGGAGAATCCCATGGAGAGAGGAACCAGGTGGGCTACAGTCCATGGGGTGGCAAAGAGTCAGACATGACTGAGCAACCTAACACAGACAGACAGGAACACCTCATGGCAGCAAGGTGGCTGAGATCTGTTAAAGTGTTATCTCCTGCTTTCCTTATTTATACTTTTCTCATTCTGGCTTTGGGGCTGGGGAAAGTTCCGTAAGCCTCCTGAATGAATGGTCAGATGTGAATGAGATAAAACATTGAAAATTTACTTGAGTTTAATCAGTTTTACTTTTAAAATTACATCAGACTGAATCGATTCAGTTTAGTTCAGTCACTCAGTTCAGTTCAGTTCAGTCGCTCAGTCGTGTCTGACTCTTTGCGACCCCATGAACTGCAGCATGCCAAGCCTCCCTGTCCATCACCAACTCCTGGAGTTCACTCAGACTCAACATCCATCAAGTCAGTGATGCCATCCAGCCATCTCATCCTCTGTTGTCCCCTTCTCCTCCTGCTCCCAATCCCTCCCAGCATCAGAGTCTTTTCCAATGAGTCAATTCTTCGCATGAGGTGGCCAAAGTACTGGAGTTTCAGCTTTAGCATCATTCCTTCCAAAGAACACCCAGGACTGATCTCCTTTAGGATGGACAGCTTGGATCTCCTTGCAGTCCAAGGGACTCTCAAGAGTCTTTTCCAACACCAAGTTCAAAAGCATCAATTCTTCAGCACTCAGCCTTCTTCACAGTCCAACTCTCACATCCATACATGACCACTGGAAAAACCATAGCCTTGACTAGACAGACCTTTGTTGACAAAGTAATGTCTCTGCTTTTTAATATGCTGTCCAGGTTGGTCATAATTTTCCTTCCAAGGAGTAAGCGTCTTTTAATTTCATGGATGCAATCACCATCTGCAGTGATTTTGGAGCCCCCCCAAAAAAAAGTCTGACACTGTTTCCACTGTTTCCCCATCTATCTGCCATGAAGTGATGGGACCAGATGCCATGATCAGTTGCTCAGTCGTGTCCAACTCTTTGTGACCCCATGGACTGCAGGACGCCAGGCTTCCCTGTCCATCACCAGCTCCTGGAGTTTGCTCAAATTCATGTCCATTGAGTCGGCGATGCCATCCAACCATCTCATCCTCTGTTGGACTGAATAAAATATTTCAAATGACCTGCTGCTGCTACTGCTGCTAAGTCACCTTAGTCGTGTCCGACTCTGTGCGACCCCATAGACGGCAGCCCACCAGGCTCCGCCATCCCTGGGATTCTCCAGGCAAGAACACTGGAGTGGGTTGCCATTTCCTTCTCCAATGCATGAAAGTGAAAAGTGAAAGTGAAGTCACTCAGTCGTGTCCGATTCCTAGTGACCCCATGGACTGCAGCCTACCAGGCTCCTCCGTCCACGGGATTTTCCAGGCAAGAGTACCTAGTTATGTTGTATTTGCCAGGTGACAATCAATTCTAAGAGGCTGGTCAATCTCTTCTTCCTGATCAATCTCTGTTTTCTCCCTCAGTTACCAGTATAGTGCTATCAACTGAGAGAGCAAGCAGCAAACACATTACAATGGTAACCTGCATCCTGTATACTTTCTAGTCTGATGGTTGGGATGTTAATTTTTAGATTTGAAAAAAAAGTTTAATATTGTGCTGTCATATGCTGGTACTTACTTGCCCTGGGCGGCTGTTTCCAAAAGCTCAACTCAGCTTGCAAGGGTCTTGGAAGAGCGGTCCCAGTTCAGTCCCAATGTCTGCTTAGGGCTACTAATAAGTAACTGTTATTTGTTGTTGTTTTTTCCCTTTTTCTTTTCTGAATTGCCTTGGGCACTGTAATTGAGAAGCTGATGAATGACCTGTGAGCCTGTTTTGGATATTTCAGAGAAATACAGAAACTTTTAAATTCTTTCGCATATTTTGCTTAAATTGTGAAGGTTAGTTCATGCATGTTTTTGTTTAATCGCTAAGTCGTGTCCAACTTTGCAACCTCATGGACTGTACACCATGCCAGGCTCCCCTCTCCTTCACTATCTCCCAGAATTTGCTTAAATTCAAGTCTGTTGGGTTGGTGATGTGATCTAAACATCTTGTCCTCTGCTACCCTCTTCTCCTTTTGCCCTCAGTTTTTCTTAGCATCAGGGTCTTTTCCAATTAGTCAGCTCTTGGCATCAGGTGGCAGAAGTACTGGAGCTTCAGCTTCAGCATCAGTCATTCCAATGAATATTCAGGGTTGATTTCCTTTAGTATTGACTGGTTTGATCTCCTTGCAGTCCAGGGGAAAAAGTAATTTGATGCCTTGGAAAACTTGGATGACCCTTTCTTTCAAAAGTAATTCTTGAACTCCAGATTGGGACAAGAATCCATCCTCTGTGGTCCCTTAATACACAAGGAAAACCTCTGCGCACTCATCACATTTTATTCAGTGGATACCTTTTTTGAGCTTGTCTCTCAGTATTCTAAAGGCTCTTTGGGGACAAGCCACTGCCCTGACTTACCTGTATTCCCCAATTACCTATTTTGGTATCTTGTGCATCAAAAACCCTTAATAAATACTTGTTTAACAGAACTGAAATGGGAGTAGGGGATGAATGTAACCACATTTTCTTTTAAGAACCTCCATTCATTTTGAAGCAGGCTTTATTTAAAAGGTAAGATTACATTTGACTACAAATACCTGAGAGGTTTTGCCAGACTTTTTGTCTTGCTTTGACTGTTCTCCTTTCCTTGGACATTATGCTGAATCTGTTGATTTTAAAAAATTCCTAGCTAGACAATTTATTTTACAACAATTCTTGCCATGGAAAGTATGTTTCAGACTCTGCAACATAAATTTGCAAAAGATTTTACTTGTAAGCACCTCTACTGTGCCTTCTTCCCCTGGATGAGGGAATGGCAACCCACTCCAGTATGCTTGCCTGGAGAATCCCATGGATAGAGGAGCCTGGCAGGCTACAGGCCATAGGGTTGCTAAGAGTCGGACACGACTGAGTGACTGAGCACGCACATGCATGCACTGTGCCTTCTTGGTGGTTTCTACCACTTGTGGAAGCCAAGTATATTTACTTGTAATATTCAGTTCTAAGGAGCTTCCAATTTATATTTTTTTATGTAAGCAATGAATTCTATAGAATGCCTTTTTTACTCTACAAATGATTTTTATTTAAACTATGCTTTGTTATTGATACCACTATTGACATTGCTGTCATAGAATATCATCTATGTGATATGGATTCCTTTTCAGAAGAGTTTTAGGTTTGCAGCAAAATTGAGTGGCGGGTACAGAGATTTCTCACATAGCCCTCGTGCTGACATAAACATCACCTCTCCCACTATCAACATCCCCCACCAGAGAGGTCCATTCCTTACAACTTACGAACCTACTGGCATATCATTTTCACCCAAGTCTATAGCTTACTGAGGATTCATTTTAAACTATATTTATTTATTTGGGGGCGATTGAATTCACTCTGTTTAAAAAACTTTTTTTGGAGTATAGTTGCTTTCCAATGTCGTGTTAGTTTCTCCTGCACAGCAAAGTGAATTAACTAAGAGTGGGCTGAATGGAGAAAGTAGCATCAACATATGCACACTACCATGAGCTTCTCAGGTGGCTCAGTGGTAAAGAACTCACCTGCCAATGCAGGAGATGCAAGAGACATGGGTTCAATCCCTTGGTCAGGAAGATCCCCTGGAGGAGGGCACAGCAACCCACTCCAGTATTCTTGCCTGGAGAATCCCACGGACAGAGAAGTCTGGTGGGCTATAGTTTATAGCGTTCTAGAGTCAGACATGACTGAAGTGACTTAGCATGCACACAAGCATACATATAGCCCCTCTTTTTTTAATTTCCTTGGAGAAGGCAATGGCACCCCACTCCAGATAAAATCCCATGGACGTAGGGGCCTGGTAGGCTGCAGTCCATGGGGTTGCTAAGAGTCGAACACGACTGAGCGACTTCACTTTCACTCTTCACTTTCATGCATTGGAGAAGGAAATGGCAACCCACTCCAATGTTCTTGCCTTGAGAATCCCAGGGACAGGGGAGCCTGGTGGGCTGCCGTCTACGGGGTCACACAGAGTCGGACACGACTCAAGTGACTTAGCAGCAGCAGCACCACATATTATTGAGTAAAATAGTCAATCATGAGAAATGTTCTATGTATCCCTTAACAAATATGTGTCCACTAATGAGCTTTATATATATGTCTGTTAGTTTGAACTTTTTAATGTGTCATTTCTTCATTATTTGTTTCTTTATTTCTTAATTGGAGGGAAATTGCTTTACGGTGTTATGTTGGTTTCTGCTGTACAGCAACACAAATCAGCCATAAGTAGACGTATATTGCCTGCCTCTTGAGCCTCCTTCTCCTCCCCTCATGCCACTTCTCTAGGTCATCACAGAGTGTCAGGCTGTGCTCCCTGTGATATACAGCACCTTCTCACAAGCTATCTATTTTACACGTGCTTCTGTTGTTGCTGTTTAGTCGCTAAGTTGTGTCCAACTCTTTTCTTTATGACTCCATGAACTGTAGCCTGCCAGGCTCCTCCAGGCCACCAGAGAAGTCCGAGGTGCTCCTGTGACTTCCCAATTCTGAAAATGAATGGGGCCCATTGGGAAAAAATAGCACCTAGCCCAGCAATGTTTTCACTCAAATGGCCCATATGGTATGGCGGGTGTTTTAACAGCTGCTTCTTCACAAAGGGTTTTCCATTACCCATTCCCACCAGAGATGCTGGCTTTCCCTAGCCTATTTCCTCTCAGACTTTTGTTTTTTCAAGACTGGTATTTGTGCAAATTTGGTGTTCTGTTAATTGTATTTATTTTAGGTATTTTATACTATTTATGTGTTAGGCTGATTTGAGAGAGAACATGCTGCTTTGGGTGCCCAGCTAGCAAAATTCTTAAAATAAGTTTTCCTACTTTGAAGCGTGTATATCTGTGTGTCTTGCATGTGCATGAGCATGCGTGTATGCATAAGCATATGTTGGAATTTGAGTGTTGCAAATAATAAGTCCCTTGGAGTGTGTTTCGTTTGTTTTCCAGAGCATGCAAGGGCTTTTGGAGTTTGGTTAATTTCCACGCCAAGAGCCCTGAGAAGTCAGGAGGCAGCAGCTCCTCTGGGAAGGCAGTGGAGTACTCTCCAAGGGATGCTCAGTGAAAAGCAAAATAAAAAATTATACAGTGTACAGAAACTCACCAGCACTCTGCCAAACCAGACCCAGGAATTCACCACTTCTTGGGATTTGGGTTTTTGATGGGCGTGGGAGAATTTCTGTTTGTCTGCTATTTCTCTTGCAATTATTGAAAATGTAGACCTGATTTTGCTTGGCTTCCCTTGGTTTCCAAGGCTGGTGACTGTTATTATTTTAAACAAAGGTCTACACTCCTACTAGTTAAGGGAAGGAAAGTCAAAGTGAAATCGTTCAGTCGTGTCCGACTCTTTGCGACACGGAGGACTGTAGCCCACCAGGCTCCTCTGTCCATGGGGTTCTCCAGGCAAGAATACTGGAGTGGGTTGCCATTTCCTTCTCCAGGGGATCTTCCCGACCCAGGGGTCGAACCCAGGTCTTCTGCATTGCAGGCAGACGCTTTAACGTTTGAGCCACTGGGGAAGCCCAGGGAAAGAAAGAAGCATCTATTTTTCTAGTGGCAACAGAATGTTCAGTCCAGCTTCTATAGTTGTGAAGGAATGGGGAAAACTGAAGGCAAAAAGGTGTATTTACATATCCTTATAACATGAACATTATGTTAGTAAAGGTTTCTATACCATACTAAGGGCTTCCCAGATGGTTCAGTGATAAAGAATCAGCCTGCCAATGCAGGAGATGTGGGTTCAATCACAGTGTCAGGAAGATCCCCTGGAGAAGGAAATGGCAATTCACTCCAGTATTCTTGCCTGGGAAATCCCATGGACAGAGGAGCCTGTTGGGCTACAGTCCATGGGGTCACAAAAGAGTTGGACATGGTATGACAACTAACCAACAACAACATGCCATACTAAACACATTTTAGTGGTTTATTCTATGGTTTAAGTCAGGTTCAAGCTCTTATTTCTTCTTCATGGAGAACTTTCTAATCCAGTGGAATCTAAGCAGATATTGTGGAGTCAGAATCATACCACATATGTCCATATACACATATATCGCAAGGAAAGGAAACATAAAAATGTTTCTTTTTTATCTGAGCTAATAACTTCTGATTAGACTAGTTTTAGGGTTTCTCTGGTGGCTCAGCAGTAAAGAATGTTCCTGCAATGTGGGAGACACAGGAGACTAGGGTTTGATCCCTGCGTTGGGATGATCCCCTGGAGGAAAAAATGGCTACCCACTCCAGTATTCTTGCCTGAAGAATACCATGGACAGAAGAGCCTAGCGGGCTACAGTCCATGGGTTCGCAAAGAGTCGGACACGACTGACCATGCACACACACACAAAACTAGTTTTCAAGTAAAGGAGAGGGCTTCATTAACGTGAACTCTGTAATTACAGGCTCTGGAGCCACAGACAAGTTACTTTCATATATTCAGTTTTAGCATTCAGTCCACTTAGAAAAGAACTATTATAATGAAATTCAGTTGAAAATGGTAAAGATGATAGCACAATGGATGTAAGATTCTACATTTATAGAAGATGTCAAAATAGTTAATCATCACTCTACCTAGATGTAACTTAGAATTTTCACGCATGGTGGAGAGAGAAACCAGTGAGGTGAAGGGAAGAATTACAGAAGAACTACAGGAGCAAATCATAAGGGAAAGGAGCTACGCTGAGTTTCTGAAGGATCTGTGGGTGGGGGAGGGGTGGGGAATGTTCATGTAACCAGTGGAAGGTGGACATAACAAAAGCATGTTTGTAGAGGCCCAACAAGCAAAAGAGCATGCAGTGGTCTCCCCTGAGCTTTGGAGTGAAAGAGTCAAAGGTTTGCACTCAGTCATTTTCCAGCTGTGAAGCTGAGCCAGTCACTTCTCAAAGCCTCATTCCTCATGTGAAACACACTAGACAAGCATTTCTTTCTTGAAGCTTTACATGAGGACTGAATGACATAACTGGCAAACAGGTTAGCATGGAGTCTGGCACAGAGCAGTCATTACCTATTAATTTTCTTCCTTTCTGTTTTCTCTGCCCTACTGCCTACCATCACCACTTGGATCAAAAGTAAGAGTCTGGAAAATCTGTCATCTGGAAGAACCAATTCCATAAACTATGGGTACATTTTACAGCAAAGCTACAGCGTCTAATAGTCAGCCAGCCGTCACCCTCAACACCTATTTTAAATAAAATGTTTTTGAATCAATCTCTTGCTAAGAATTCTCTAAGTGAGCTACAGTGCTTCTAATCAGTCTTACTGATTATACAGGGTTTCTGGAAAGTGGAAGAATTGTGAATGTGCAGAGCTGAAGCTGGAGCAGTTCAGTGGAAGAACAACTGTGACATCTAAAGGTAGACGGCCAGGCTGAGATACAGCGCTGGTTCAGACACACGAAAAAAGCCAGCATGCAAATGGCAAATGTCAGGGCTACGCGCTGAAATAGGGACGAAATAGTCTTTTCTGCTATTTCTTTTAAGGCCTCTTGCTGTTCATTACAGATCCCTTCTGCAATAAAACCACAAAGTCTTTCTGAAAAGTAAATATGTCCTTTCATTAATCACCAGTTTCCACTTGCTTTCTGCAACTTCGCTCTTCAGAAGTCCGCAATGCCACAAACCTTCAACTCTCGAGCTACCTTGATTAAGGCACATAATGTTAAAAGCAAATTACTGTGGAAGTATGAAACAATTTGCACTTAATGTTTCAGTCATATCTGTAAAAAATATGACTTAAATATAGTTTTATTAATAATACATATTTTAATTAAACGGCTGGAGGTGCATCTAGCAGGAAAAATTGAATCTTCTCTGGATTTCACATACTGATATGATTCATGGGCAGTAAATATGCAAAGCTTTATGCCCATAAGGCAATCAAACTCCAATGCTGATATGCATGTTTTTATCTAAAAGAGTGAAATCTAGGAAGGACTAGAAATAATAATAATAACAGACTGCCAGAGCAGTCTAATGAATTGGCTCTGGCCAACAGTATCCTTTCCTGGGTAATAAAGTCATCTTTTCAGCCATAATTACATCCACTCTGACATTTATTATTAGTTCCATTATTCTCATTACACAAGAAACTCCTGTATATATGCTTATGCAATATTGAAAAATTTCACAAATACTAACAATAAAATCCTGGGGTGTGAGTGACCACCTTCACAGAACAGGAACGTTTTCTATTACAGAGTGTTTAGGTGTTCCTTAGTTCCAGAAGGATTCCACGTTACTCCTGCTGCTTGCCTGACATTCATGTAATCTATGTTTGCCAATGCTGCCATCATAAAGTACCACAGACCAGATGGCCTAAACAACAGAAATGTGTTTGCTCACAGTTCTGAAGCCTACAAGTCCAAGATCAAAATGTCAGGATGGCTGGTCTCTTCTGAGGTCTCTCCTTGTTTCGTATATCGATGGCTGTCTTCTCCCTGTGTCTTCCAATGGTCTTCTCTGCATGTATCTGCATCTTAATTTCCCCTTCTTATAAAGACGGCACCCCACTCCAGTACTCTTGCCTGGAAAACCCCATGGACGGAGAAGCCCGTTGGGCTGCAGTCCATGGGTTTGCGAAGAGTCGGACACAACTGAGCAACTTCCCTTTCACTTTTCCCTTTCATGCATTGGAGAAGGAAATGGCAACCCACTCCAGTGTTCTTGCCTGGAGAATCCCAGGGACAGGGGAGCCTGGTGGGCTGCTGTCTATGGGGTTGCACAGAGTCAGACACGACTGAAGCGACTTAGCAGCAGCAGCAGCATAAAGATGGCATGCATACTGGATAAAAGCCCACTCTGGGACTTCACCTTTAATCTTGAAAGACCCTGTCCCCTAAGATCCACACTGAGATAGATCGGATACCAACATAGGAATCTTAGGGAACACAATTCAGTCCCTAAAACCTGGAAATTGTTTTCCATTTGCAAAAGGTTATGTTACCTATTTCTATGCCGCAAGGTACTCGATGTTGTCCTAAAGAGGAGCCTGGTTAATTTATAAAGTAAGGCAGAGGAGGTCAAATAAAAGCTAAGGTTTTCACTTATTTATCTTTTATTTTAATTTCTGTAAATAAAAGTCTTCATTGCTTTTGTAGTCATCATAGGGAAACACCTGAAAATTTAAAAATGTAAAGTTGACTATTTTTAACTTGTTTTCATTTGTTCTCCTACTGGGAAGAAAAGATGATCTCCTAGAAGAGATTACTGCCTAGACACTAACAACACCATGGATAAAATTCCTTCAAAGGCTACTTAGCCAAGGGTGAGAGCATCTCAGTCCTCCTAACTTCATGTCTGACCCACTGTGACTTAGGGGCCACGTGTGTCCTCATCGCTGAAGCTATGCTGAGGATGCCCTACAGGCCTGGAATTGCCACCCTCAAGGTGCCCCGGTGATCTGGAGAGTTTATCTGAAGCCCTATTATTAGATGCATACACTGAATTTGATCCCTGCGTCAAGAATATCGCCTGGAGAAGGGAATGGCAACCCACTGGTATTTTTGCCTTGAGAATCCCATGGAGAGAGGACCCTGGTGGGCTACAGTCCATTATATGACAAAGAGTCAGACACAACTCAGCGACTAACACTTTCACACACATGTATAATTGTTATGATGAATTGTTCATCATTATATCTCCCTAGCAACACTAAGTCTTTTCTTTAATACTTTATATATATATGTTTAGTTATATTTTGGCTCTGGTGGGTCTTTGTTACTACGTGTGAGCTTTCTCTAGTTGTTGCGATAGGGACTATTCTCTGGTTATGTTGTACAGGCTTCTCATTGCGATGGCTTTTCTTGTGGAGCGTGGGCTCTAGGACACTCTGGCTTCAGTAGTTGCAGCACATGGGCTCAGTATTTGCGGCTCGCAGACTCTAGAAAACTGGCTCAACAGTTACAGCGCACGGGCTTAGCTTCCCTGTGGCAAGTGGGGTCCTCCCGGACCAGGGGTCGAACGGTATCTCCTGAATTGCAAGGTGGATTCTTAACCGCTGGACCACCAAGAAGGCCCCACTTTGAGTGTTAAAGTCTATTTAATCTGAAGTTTTAAAAAGCCACTTTAGTCTTAATATGCTTACTGTTCTCATGGTATATATTTCTTCCCTGGTGGCTCAGATGGTAAAGAATCTGCCTATAATGCAGGAGACCTGGGTTCAATGTTTGGGTCAGGAAAATCCCCTGGAGAAGAAAAGGGCAACTGACTCCAGTTTTATTGCCTGGAGAATTCCATGGACAGAGGAACCTGGTGAACTACAGTCTATGGGGTCACAAAGAATCGGACATGACTGAATGACTAATATTTCACTTCATTGTCCCCAAACTTACTTTCAACCTGTCTTCATATTTAACATGTATATCTCCTAGGTAGTATGTAGTAGGGTCTTGCTTTTATCTACTTTTATCTCTGCCTATTAATTTTAGTGTCTCAGACATTAACATTTAATACCCTGGTGGCTCAGACAGTAAAGAATCCGCCGGCAATGCAGCAGACCTGGGTTTGATCCCTGGGTTGGGAAGATCCTCTGGAGAAGGGAACAGCTACCCACTCCAGTATTCTGGCTTGGAGAATTCCATGGACAGAGGAGCCTGGCAGGCTATAGTCCACGGGGTCACAAAGAGTCAGACACAACTGATCGACTTTCACTTTCAAACTTTCTTTCAATTGATATGCTTAGATTTAGGTCTACCATCTTATTTGTTTTCTCTTTATCCCTTTGTGTTTTATATCTGTTTCTCTTTGAAGCTTTCTTTTTGATTATTTGGAACTTTTTTATTATTCCATTTTAATTTATCTATTAGCCTTCTTGCAATATACCTTTGTATTATATTTAGGGGTTACTTTAGGGATTATAAGATATGTATCTAACCTATCATTTACCAATTCCTGTAAAATAGAAAAAAAATTAACTTAAAATAATAGTCTTTTTTACCCCTTCAACTGAAGCGTATGTTAATATTTGTCATATGTATTTCACATACGTATACATATACCTACTCAACACATTATAATCTTCACTTTATTTAATAATACAGCCATTATATTTTTAAAAATTTATGAGGAAAAAGAATAGTCCTTAAAATTATGCAGCTAGGTGCCTCCCTGTTGGTCTTCTATAACTCTTAAAAATCTTAAAAATCCAACTATCCTCACTTTCCTTCAGTCTAAACAATATTATTTAGCATTTCTTATACAGCAGGTATGCTGGAGAAAATTTTTCAAGTTTTTTTCTTCCAATAATGTTTTATTTCACTTTAAAATTCTTCAAGATATTTTACAGAATTTAGAATTTTGGATTAACAGCATTTTTTTTTTCTTTTAGCAATCTAAAGAAGTTATTCCATTGTCTTCTGGCCTCCAAAGATTCTGATGAGGAATCCATGAAAATTCAAATCATGGTCCAATGTATGCAGGATGCCATTTTCTCTCGCCACTATTAGAACTTTGATTTTCAACAGTTCTCTTACAACATGTCTAAGCATGCTTTTCTTTGAGTTCATTCTGTTTAAACTTCACTGAGCTTGATTTTGTACATTTTTGCCTTTCACCCAATTTGGATTTGGCTATTATTTCTTCACTTGTTTTTTTTTTTTTTTTTTTGGTCTCAATCTTTGCCCTCTCCTTCAGGGACTCCTTTTCACATGTCAGACCTCTTTATATTGTGCCCCAGGCACCTGAATTTCAGTTCTTACTGTTTTTCAATCTTCTTTGCCCCCTTTTTTTCAAATTGGATAATTTCTACTGATCAATCTTCAGTCGTGCCTTTGTCTTCATCATTCTTTTATAGAACCCACTCAGAGAGATATTTATTTCAGATATTAAATTTTCAGTTCTAAAATCCTGACTTGGTTCTTTTTTATACTTTCTTTTTGAAATCTATGTTTTCTTTACTTCATGGGTCACAGATATAATAACTACTTTGAAGTCTTTGTTTATAGTCAACATCTGAATCACCTTGGGATTGGCTTTTTCTTGATTGTCCACTCTGTTGAGTGCCCTTTTTCTTGAGAATTGACTACATTTTCCTAGGTGTTTATAGAATTGTTCAGTTGGTTTTGTTCTGACCCTGAAGGCCAGCATCTGCTGCATTTTATGGCCTAGAAAAGTGAAAATTTTCCAGATGGCATTCTCCTTTCTCTAACTGTGATACTGAGCTGCTTCGGTGTAAAATGTGCAATCTGCATAGAGTTGTATTTAACAGGAATTAAAGTTAACTTGTAGAAAGAAATGGCAGCCCACTCCAGTAAGCTTGTCTGAAAAATACCATGGACACAGGAGGCTGGCAGTCTACAATCCGTGGGGTCGCAAAGAATCGGACAGGACTGAGGCACTAAGCAACAGGCTTTTTTGTATTTTATTTTGGACTGTATGCCTGACCTTATGAATGCGTATTTTGTTGACTCTGGGTCCTATTACAATTCAGAATAATATAATTTTGCTTTAGCAGCAACGCACTCCACCTGGATCATTCAAGAACCAGAGACTTACCTGTAATTAGCAATGGATATGGAGCACAGAGGGCTTCCCTGGTGGCTCAGATGGTAAAGAATCTGCCTGCAATGCAGGAACCTGGGTTCTATCCCTGGGTTGCAAAGATCCCCTGGAGAAGGAAATAGCAACCCACTCCAGTATTCTTGCCTGGAGAATTCCATGGACAGCTGGGCTATAGTCCATGGGGTCGCAAAGAGTCAAACATGATTGAGTAACTAACACACATACACACCAAACAAAAATAAGAACAAATGAACACAAAAAACAAGTACCCTGAAGAACAACACCTATCCCATTCAACCCTGAAGAGCAAGCCACATAGAGCCCAAAGTCAGGTTCCAAACCGAGGGATTCATTTCTGAGTTCATTATTACTTCAGGGAAGTAACTATAATTATTAATTTGTACAAAGTCACAAAATGAATATTAGCAGAGCCTGAAGATTCATTCATTCAACAAATAGCTATTGAACACCAAGGTTTGCCAGGCACTGTTCTAGGCATCAAAATTATCTTGAGAGCAAGAAAATTGATAGATTCTGAAATTTATTGCAAACTTCTCAGTAAGCAACAGTTCTTTTCCTTTCCTTTCAGATTGTTACATTATTATTCCTGCAATTCATCTTTTGATTTATTGGAGTGTATTTTTCTGATTTGATTAAAGCGCTTTATATGAGGTTGCAGTGTAGTTACAAATATTCCCAAGAGCGTAGCAAGTCATTGATCTGATGTCAGGATGATGACTCAGTGCACACAGGACTCTTCATTGACTGTTGCCGCTGTGAGATAGTAACTAGTGATCAGAGTTACAGTGAATATGTACAGAAGTCTTAAAGAAAACGGTGGAGCTGAGACATCACTCCTTCTCCTAGGACTAAAAGATAGACAGGCTGCACCCAGTCCCTCCCCTCTGCCTCCCCACTCTATTTCACCATGTGGAGTGCAGGGGTAGTTAGTTGTCTGTTGTTGTGTCGAGAACCCCTTCCAAGATCAATAACCTGGCAGTGGCCATCCTGATTCATCAGCCTGCTCTCCCCACTCCAATGATTGAACCAGGTTTCCCAGCTCTCTGAAAACTGTCCTTCATGAATACTCCTGAGAAAGAAGGGTAGAGACTCCCTGATTCAGCTGCGCATTAACCCAAGAATCAGTGTTTGACAATAGGCAGCAAATAGGAAGCTGAGGGTCTATGTGGATGTCAAGTGAATTACAAGTACTGTGTCAGTGCTCCTGTTTGGCAAGCTTGCTTTTTCTCCATGCTTTCCAAGGTCCTCACTTTCTTTTGATAACCTTTACTCCATATAAGTTCTTGGATTCAAGATGTTTAAAAATAGTTTTAAAATATTCAGTAAACAGGTTTTGAGAACAAGTTCCCTGGTCGTTCGTTCCGTCAGTAAAGAATCTGCCTGCAATGCAGGAGATCTGGGTTCAGTCCCTGGGTCAGGAATATCCTCTGGAGAAGGAAATGGCAACCCATTCCAGTATTCTTGCCTGGAGAATCCCATGGACAGAGCCTGGCAGGCTGCAGTCTATGGGATTGCAGGAATCAGACACTACTTAGCAACTACACCACCACCTGTGCCATGCACTGTGCTAAGCGTGGGAATAAAGAGAGAGAAGTTGAACATCCCAGAGACCGGGAAGATTTCCCCTGGGTCACCAATAGCCCTGTTGAGACCCTGGGTCTTTTGTGCTTCATCTTCTTTGCAACAGCCTGCCAACCCCAAAGTTGTTGCGGGTGACTGTCCACTTCTTAGCTCATATCCTCCTGCCCTCTTTGCCGCCTGTCCTCTGCCTCAGGAAGGAGAGACTGCTGCTGAGTTCTGTCAACTTTTTTTTTTTTTTTTTTTGTCACCATGTTCATTAAAAAGAAATTAAGTCCAAGACTTAATTCCTCCTCTCTCAAAGCCTAGAGCATAACAAAGAGCTTATTTCACAGAAATTAAAAGCACGGAAGTTACAAAAGTACTAAGTTCAGATTTTCGTGTGTCCTAGATCAATGAAAGTAAGATGCTCTCCCCACAGAAATTAATTCAATTTTAATTTTATTTGTATTCATAGTCTATTTTTCTCAGGGAAGAAAGACAACACTTCAGGAGGGGAAGTCTTGAAAAAGCCTTTCCTCTTCCCTGACCCCAACTGAAGACACTGAGCTAATCTGTGCTGATGAAACGTTAAACTCCTGCAGCTTGCCCTGACTCTGCTAACCAGAGTTCAAGTCCTGGCACATGCTCGATTCTCATAACATGATGCACCTCTTCTTCACACTTATCACAGCTAACATTTAGCTTTTATTGTGTAAGTCTTTTATTAATGTCTGTTTCTCCTCCTAGACTGTATATTCCATTTTCTCTGCATTTTTTTCTCTTTCTTATTTCTTTTCTTTTTTCCCCCGATCATTACATCTCCAGTGCCAAGCACAGTGGTGGTACATTTCGATGCTCATTAATTTATCAAATTATTATCTATCTATGAACTAACTAATGCCCACATCTCCACCTTAAGGATCTAATGGATGCACTAGATGGGCAACTAACTGTACAGGTACATTCTTCAGAATGTATGGATGGCAAGGAACAAGCATATTTTAAAGCTCAGCAGAGTAGGTGTTCAATTAATGCTCGATGAGCAACTGAATAATTGACTGGTTGATTGGTTGGTTGATCAACGCTGGGCTGTCAGGAGAAAATCACAACCTCCAAGAACCTTCTCCGATGTTTAATTCCAGTAAACAAAGGCCTGGACCAGTTGGCACCAGCAGCCTTCTTTAGACATGAATCAACTCTCAGTCTCCAAGATCGCTGAGGAAATGACGAAGCCCTGGGACCCAGAGGGGCCAGGTTCCAGGGGGAGGGTGAACCCACAAGTTGGCCCCAGTGCTTCCATTACCCCCAGAAGACTCCTTCACCCTTTTGGCGCATCTCTCAGGGTTTCTCTGAGTCTCCAGGATATTAGGAAACACTGTTCAAAAACCCTGGACCAGAAAAGTAGTTCAAGACTCAAGTTCTAGCTTTGCTTCAAACAATTATTAACATGGTGATCCCAGGAATATCAGTCATCTTCTCTGCAAGTTAATTTTTTTACTGGTAAAATGCAGTGAATAATACTTCCCCTGAAGTATTATTGAAGGTTGATATGGGATCAAAATGAGATAGCAATGTGTAAAACAGACTGAATAAGCAGAATGCTTGCAATGCAAACCAAAAGTCTCATGATTTCTCTTTTTCTTCAATCTATCTCTTCCAAATTTCTCAGTGGACTCAATACAGGTAACTCTTCTTCTGCCCTTGGAGGAAAATTCGGGAAAGAGCCATGACTTTGTAAGCCACCCCGAGGTATTACAAAGTCCTGTAAATACTTTAATTCACAAACCAAATTTTAATTTAGTGATTTTAGTGATTTAAATTGTTCAGTCTCATGTATTAATCAAAAACTATGATCTTGATTTAAGAATTAAAAATCTTTTCCGCTTCCCAAGAAAGCCTTGTAGCATGCAGGCCCTTGACATGGTAGGAGAAGCAAGGTCTTCCTAGTCTCTTTCTCCATCTGGTGTTTGCAGTGCTTTCTAGGTGAACTGATTGCACACAAGCTGCCTGCCCCACCTACAAATGGGGTGTGAAGCTTCTCTCTTCCCCCCACTCACTTCCTTCTCTTCTCTCTCTCCTTTCCTTTCTTCCATGTTTCCTCTCTCTTGCTCATGTTTATCTTCTCTTCCACTTTCCAGACCTGTTTTTGAGAGACAAAAAGGGCAAATGAATGGGGACAGGATAGTTTTTTTTGATTGGTACTGTCAATGATGGATTCTCAATATCCAGGCCAGAGAAATGTTCCTCCTTCACATATTCTACAGAGGTTCCCAGGCATTGGGGACCACTCTTGACGTTCTCTTGACAAAGACAATTCATTTGACTCCTCTAGCCGCAGAGCTCTCTCAATCCTCAATTTTTCTGGGGGTACAAACCAGACTTTCTGTTGGAATCCCATTGTCTTTCCCTAGGGGGCTCCTTGAAACAGAATTTTCTGAACTATCTATTATGGATGCTTGCAAGCATCCCCATAATAGAAAGAATGATACAATGAAAGCTCATGTACCAAACATGCAACTCCAATAATTTTCAACATTTTTCAATCTCCCTTTTTTACCTGAGAACATTTTAAAGCAATTCCCAGGTTGTTTGTAGTTCTGTATTTTACTGAGTAAAATTTAAAATGATGCTAGGCCAATCCTGCATGATCTTCTCATTTGGTCTAAAGGAAACATTCGTATACACTGTATTCTGATCAATTCTGGGATGCAGGTCAGTCCCTATCTAGCAGCCATACTCATTCACTCTGCTGCCAAAATAATTCAACAGTCCACCACTCTTGCCATCTGGATTTCCAAGGCAGTATGTCAGAATGGACTTCACTGGTGGCTCAGACAGTGAAGAATCTGCCTTCAGTGCAAGGGACTGGGTTCAATCCCTGAGTTGGGAAGATCCCCTGGAGAAGGGAATGGCAACCCACTCCAGTATTCTTGCCTGGAGAATCCCATGGACAGAGAAGTTTTGTGTGTTACATACAGCCAGTGGGGGTGCAAAGAGTCAAATATGACTGAGTGACTAACATTTACACTTTCACTTTTCAATTCAGAATACATGCATACTCAACAACATGAGTTACACAGTAAGCATTACAGGTAGACCTGGTGAGAGCGCTCTCCTCAAGCTTGGGTGCAGGAAACACCTTTTATTCACATTCCACCTGTAGAGGATAGGAGTCACAGAAAACGCTCTCCAGAAAAAAAAATTTACAAGTAGCTCTCTCCATCTGTACTCTCAATAATTGTATAAACTCAGTGGATGAAGTAGTTCAAGAGTCTTCTAACCAATTTTTTCATAACTCCCTGGTAAACACTACATATGGCCCAACATATCCTTCAGAATGTAGCAATTAATGTAACTTAGTATCCTGTCCAAAACATCAATATAATATTCTGATTTAACTTACTTCCAAGGAGTTTCAAGCTTACATGCTTAGTTGTATCTGTTTCAATGACATTGAAGCTACAAAATTTTTATTTTATCTTTTAGTATTTTTATTATCTTAGAGTATTTGTAAATGTTTTTTCCCCTATGCTACTGCTAAGTCACTTCAGTCGTGTCTGTGTGACCCCATAGACAGCAGCCCACCAGGCTCCCCCATCCCTGGGATTCTCCAGGCAAGAACACTGGAGTGGGTTGCTATTTCCTTCTCCAATGCATGAAAGTGAAAAGTGAAAGTAAAGTCGCTCAGTCATATCCGACTCTTAGCGACCCCATGGACTGCAGCCTACCAGGCTCCTCCATCCATGGGGTTTTCCAGGCAAGAGTACTAGAGTGGGGTGCCATTGCCTTTTTTCCCTATAGCCACTACCAAGTCAGTTTACCTTGACAGTAATCTATTATACCAGACTATTATTGGTTTCTCATTTAATTCTATTAGTACTGTTACTTTTGAAATTAAAACATGACTATTTGTAGAAAGGGCTATGCTCATTGACATTAACATGATTAGTTTCTGAGAAAGTGATTAGGTACAATTATGTCCTATTGCCACAGTTCCACTGAGATTTTCAACTTATTAACTCGTGATAAACAACTAAAACTAACTGAATCATTATGTGACAATGGGTACATTCACATTCCATTGGTTAATTTCCTTCTCATATGGAGATGCATAACATGCAGATATGGGAGGGAGAGAAGACCCCTTAGCCTTCTTCCCACCTTAGCCTTCTTTCTAAGTTTTACCCTAATACAAATTTAGACTAAGGTGGCTAGACACTGAAGCTTTATTTCCCATGAATAGCATGGCCAAAGTTCTGCAGACTCAAGGAGACATTCAAAAGTCACTTTCTCCTTCCCTAAGATTTTCTTTTTTAAAATAATTTTATTAATTCATTCATTTTTGGTTGTGCTGGGTCTTCATTGCTGCTCGGCTTTCCTCTAGTTGCAGGGACCAGAGGCTACTCTGTAGTTGCGGTGCACGGGTTTCTCATTGTGGTGGCTTCTCTTGTTGCAGAGCATGGGCTCTAGAGTACATGGGCTTTGGTAGTTGAGGCACATGGGCTTAGTTGCTCCAAGGCATGTGGGAATTTTCTGGGGTCAGGGTTGAACCCATGTCTCCTGCATTGGCAGGCAGATTCTTTACCACTGAGCCACCAGGAAAGCCCTCTCCTTCCCAAAGGTTTTCTGATCTATACAGGATGACAGGCTCCCCCAGAGTGGAAGCAGAGCTTACCTTGCTCCCTTCTATACTTATGGCCTGGTCCAATACTAGACTGGTTCTCAGCAAATATGTGTCAAATGAATGTGTATACTAAACAGTCAGGACTTGTGAAATTGAATCATAATGCAACCTAATGTTGTCTCCCACTAGCCCTTTAAAATGTATGCTATAGGGAAAGACTTCCCCCTCTTCTGGGTAAAACCTTGGGCAGTTTTTCATGACCATGCCTGTCACTCTTGGGTAATTCAAAGTTCCACACTGACCTTAAGTCACCAAGGGTACTCTCAGCTCTGCAATTTAAATTTGGTTCCATGTCGTTGCTGAAACTTCCATCTTTATTTCAAGTTATATCTTCTTCATTTTGGGGCCTATTCAAAAAGAAAGTTCTGGCAAATAAGGAGTGTGGTCATCTTTTTCTGTCTCTCCCTGCTTCTCCTTTCTCATTTCATTACCCAAGGCTCCTGATTATTCTGGAGAAAAGAAGCAGGAAGGAAGGAGAGGGACTTGGAATAAGAATTTCTTACTTATCAAGCCAAAAACTGAGAGAGAACCATATAATTGACAAAGGATTAACATCCAGATACATCTTTTTAATTCATGCAAAAGGAATAATAAAGAAAGGACTTTCACGTATTAGAAAAATGAGGAAGACAGGATAAGCATTTTACCAGGAGAGGAAACACAGACAATAGTCATATAAAAAACAGAATGAAAATTGGTACAACAACTTCAGAAAATAATTCAGCCTGACCTACTAAATAAGAAAATGTATATATAGTATGACCTATCAATTTCATTCTTTGACAATATCCAGAAGAAATCCTTAAATATGTGCATCAGAAGACATGTACAAAAAATATTCATAGCAACCACATATGGAGCAGCAAAACTGTGTGAAAAATCCAATATCCATTGATAATAGAATGGGTTGATTGTGGAATACTGATACCTCACATAGTATTAATAAAATACTAAGCCGAGAAAATGAAAAACTGCCTGGAGAATCCCATGGACGGAGGTGCCTGGCGGGCTACAGTCCATGGGGTCGCAAAGATTCAGACAGGACTCAAGGGACTTAGCGCGCACGCACAACTACAAGCGTTAAAATGGATGAATCTCAGATGCCTGAGTTCAAAAGTAAAACAGTACAATAAATGTATAGAAATACCTACAAGTATGATAAAATCATGAAAAAAAGCAAAGGACTTTTAAGGATACAATTCAGGATAATGGTTCACTCTGAGAGGGAGGGAGAAAGATGTGAAGATCAAGATACTGGTATTGTTTTATTTGGTAAGCTGAGTTTGTGAGTATATGGATGTTTCTCTTCTAATTATTTTAAATTACATGTATGTACTATTTGTACTTTTTTGCACATATATTACATTTATCAATTTTTTAAAGGTCAAAAAAGAGTAAAACAAGGAAAGAAAATAATCTAAACAACAATTCAGGTTGATCAAGTTTTCTGAATCAATAGAGATTTAATTCTTTACTTTCGCCAGTATAGGCACAAATTCTCAAGTTCTCTCAAGGGAGATGATAAAGAACTGCCACATTTTGCCAAGATAGAAATTTGTGAAGTGTAACCCTTTGGGTCACATAACACACAAACCTATATAACATATCATATAAGACAAAAAGAAACTATGGAGAGTTGTCATCAGGATTCTTTGTGAACACGCCCAGTGAAAATAAGCTTGCTGTTGTTGTTCAGTCACCAAGTCATGTCCAATTCGTTGTGACCCCATGCACTGCAGCATGTCAGGCTTCCCTGTCCCTCAGTATCTCCTGGAGTTTGCCCAAGTTCATGTCCATAGCATTGGTGATGCCATCCATCTCATCCTCTGTCACCCTCTTCTGCCTTCAATCTTTCCCAGCATCAGGGTCTTTTCCAAAGAGTTGGCTGTTTGTATCAGGTGGTCAAAGTGTTGGAAAACAAGCTTACAAAGAGTTAAATGGAGTCATTCTCTACCTCTGTTTACACTCAGTGTCCTTTAATGGTCAATGTTCTGTGGTCAACACACTTGATACTCTTAGGTGACATTGGGCAAATTCCTCTAGTTTCCTGTGCCTCTTTTCCTTCATCTGTAAAATGAAAATAATGCCTGAATTGCAGGGATGAAAGGTTAAGTGGCCCACTGTATACATGACAGAAAGTGCCAACATGCTTTTTAGGTATAAAGAACTGGTAACTGTTACAATCATTATCATAAACACCAGAATCATCACACACCATCATGTGATTAGTAGAGAGCAAGAAGGAAGCAAAAGTATCTATTAATTAACTTTTACAAACATGGTTTAATATAAACTTTAAGGGAGGGTTGCTCAGAGCATCTTTGCAATTCTGTAAATTTTTAAAATCTCACACTATATATAATACATACACATATATGTGTATATGGTATATATAATCATTAATGCAGACTCCATAAAAATCCTGTGATATATATATGTTCATACACCAAGCACCTGAACTAATGGAATTAATGGCTGTTTACATTAATTTATAATTGTAAATTAGACCTTTAATTTCTATAATAAAAAAGAAAGTGGCTTTTGCAATTCCCATTTTTATTTTCCTACATGGAATACAGTAGCACTAACATAATATATGACTTTGTGAATATTTCCAGGACTACTAATATTTTATCTAATATTATATCTTATGTTTTTTGCTCTCTGACCCCCGCTGATACTCCCAGAACCCTCATGAGCAATGAGCACTATGATAACCCTTGGTAGAAGCAGCAGGACTGAAATCAAAGTTAAATCATCCATGGCTACACTCTTCCAAAGAGGCCTCTCAGGGTCACTAGTGATTTTTTCCATGTATATTTCTCCACTTAAAGAATGTTTCTTAAATATTTGATTCATCAGGACTGAAATATATGTTTTATTTTGAAATAGATCACTAGTAAACACTATAGAGTATGAATATGACCCTAAATTCTTCTTGTTTTTTTTTTTTTTATTTCCACATTGTTCATTATATCAATATATATTCTTACATCCTCTGGGGAACAACAAAATGGAACAACAAGAGCACAGAAGAAAATTATGAGACAATACAGCTTTAAAAGATGACAAAGGTAATTTATTGACAGAAGAAGAAATAGAAAAACATTATTTTTTAAATTAAATTGAATCGCTGCTTCAATATTTACAAAAGGTGATGAGCATTTGAAACCAAAAATGGATATACTTTCCTCAAGGGAGAGGAAAGAAATATTAGAGAGAATTGGGATCAGGCAAAGACCAGATTATGAAGAATTATAACACATTAGGAGCAAACACAGGAGGGTTATGATACAAATGGTAAATGGGCAGAAAAGGATTTAAACAGTCAATGGTAGCAAAAAAGGAAAAGATTAGCAAAAAGAAACATCACAGCCCTTAGTACAAAGAAGGCCATAAAAATCACTTGGGTAAGCTTTAATTTCAAAGAAAGAACAACTGGAATTATTGCTCAGTTACGGTTTTTAAGATATCAAAATATACCACCTTGCCTGTGTCTACTACCCAAATCAATCACTGAGTAAGACTAATGCAATAACATTCCCACTTACCTGCCCCAGGAAAAGTGGCTTTCAGCTTCCATTTCCAGCAATAGCTTCCTACACCCTAATTTTTCTGCCATTCCCACTACCTACTAGTTTCCTCCTCAAAGTCAGTCCATTGTTTCTAAAATGTAAATTTGATCCTAAGAGTCTCCCACTTAAAAGTTCTTTGCTGGCTCTCCATTACCTAGAGGCAAAGCCCAGTTCCCCAGTTCAAGCTTGTCCTTGACTCTTTTTCTGCTTGTCTTTCCACTCCCTTTCGCTTTCACTTCCGCAATGGTGCGTGGCCCTCCAGCGAGGCTGAAACCCTCAGAGCTGCTAAATGCAGAGCCGCCTGCTTCTCTACAATTGTGCCTGCATTTCCCTCCACCTGGAACATCTTACCTTCCCGTGTCCATCTGAGAAAGTTCTCACCCTTCAAGACTCAGAATTCTCTCTTTGCACAACCCTAGGGCACAGCAAGGTGCCTGCCACAGAAAAGGAACTCAGTGACATAAATCAAAGCAAGATCCTCTATGACCCACCTCCTAGAGTAACAGAAATAAAAAGAAAAGTAAACATGTGGGACCTGATTAAACTTAAAAGCTTTTGCACAGCAAAGGAAACTATAAGCAAGGTGAAAAGACAACCCTCAGAATGGGAGAAAATAATTTCTATGTTCTATTTTTCTAAATAGCAAAAAAAAAAAACAAAACCCCAAACAAACAAAACTGACAAAGGATTAATTTCCAAAATATACAAGCAGCTCATACAACTCAACACCAGGAAAACAAATAACCCAATCAAAAAGTGAGAAAAAGACCTAAACAGACATTTCTCCAAAGAAGACATACAGATGGCTAACACACACATGAAAAGATGTTCAACATCACTCATTATCAGAGAAATGCAAATCAAAACCACAATGAGATATCACAAACAATAAATGCTGGAGAAGGTGTGGAGAAAAAGGGAACACCCTTGCACCATTGGTGGGAACATAAATTGATACAGCCACTATGGAAGACAGTATGGAGATTCCTTAAAAAACTAGGAATAAAACCACCATATGACCCAGCAATCCCACTCTTAGGCATATACCTTGAGGAAACCAGGGTTGAAAAAGACACATGCATCCCATTGTTCATGTAGCACTGTTTACATTAGCTAGAACATGGAAGCAACCTAGATGCCCATCGACAGATGAATGGATAAGGAAGTTGTGGTACATATACACAGTGGACTATTACTCAGCCATAAAAAGGAACACATTTGAGTCAGTTCTAACGAGGTGGATGAACCTAGAGCCTATTATACAGAGTGAAGTGAGTCAGAAAGAGAAAGATAAATATCATATTCTAATGCACATATATGGAATCTAGAAAAATGGTTCTAAAGAATTTATTTACAGGGCAGCACTGGAGAAACAGACATAGAGAATAGACTTACAGACATGGGGAGAGGGGAGGAGAGGGTGAGATGTATGGAAAGAGTAACATGGAAACTTACATTACCATATGTAAAATAGATAGCCAATGGGAATATGATGTATGGCTTAGGAAACTCAAACATGGGCTCCGTATCAACCTAGAGGGGTGGGGATGGGGAGGGAGATGGGAGGGAGGTTCAAAAGGGAGGGGATATATGTATACCTATGGCTGATTCATGTTGAGGTTTGACAGAAAACAACAAAATTCTGTAAAGCAATTATCCTTCAATAAAAAATAAATTTAAAAAAAAAAGGAAAGGAGCTCAGTAAATGCATGTTGACAAGTAATCCTCAAAGATTTTATTAATAGCTTTTTCATTTTCAGTGGCCACTTCAGTTCAGGGTAAATCTGTTTTGCTTTTCCTGATGAACTGAGATGTCATGACTTTAGGCATCCAACCACAAATGTATCAAAACTGAGAAAGAGACAATGACTATCATGGGTCGAGGAGGAGGGTGGGGGCAGAGAGAGAACAGTGGAGGGAGAGAGTGGCAGAGGACCAGCAATGGCTGTGTCTTACTAGTCATATGGCTTGGCTCAAACTACTTAAATTTCTCAGCCTCAATATCCTTATCAGCAAAATGGTGAGACTCGCACAGGGGATTGTTATGATTACAAAATGAGATTGGGAAACTGCTTGTTTGCTCATTTGCCTATTTGTTTGTTTCTAAAGGCTACTGACTAATTCTGGTCAGTGAGTTCTCTCATTTGTGGCCTATTTTTATCCCTTCAAATAGGTCAGAGTTATAATCCTATCGTCCCCAGGATTTTGGTACCGCAGTAGCCCTTGAGATCAGAGTCATAGGTAACTGGTAGCATTAAAAGGTTAAGAATTTGTTCTTAATCAAACATTAAGACAGTAATGGCACTACAAATAGAACCACATTTTTTCGATTCTCATTTCCTTGCATGGAAATGAGCATACTTTTCATTTGCTAATGAACTACACGAAGGTCATAGCCATCGTCATATTGAAATAGACACTCCTCAGGTAATGCACTACAGAAGTGTTTATAGGTGGAATAATTATTTAATCAATCAGTTCAACATTAAGTGAGTGCCTAGTCTGCAACAAGGCAATTTGCTACATTATGTGGCAGACACAAAGAAGTATAAGACACATCCCCCAAAGTCTCAGAGCCCAAAACAGATGAACATGCACTTTAAAAAGACGATTATCCTTCATAATACTATATCTAAAGGATAACGAAACAGAACTACCCCTGAAAACATAAATATTTTTGCCAGATGTGGTATTATCAATATATTCAATGATTCAGCCTTTAAGAAACTTTTTGGGATGGTTTACAAATCATCCGGGGTAGGTCTAGGCCCAAAACTTCCGCCTACATTTATTCACTCATTTACACCTTCATTCATTCATTCATTCAACTGTAATGGGTTGGCAACACATTTATTACCACAATTTCAGGAAGTTATACCTACCTGGATGTTAACATAGCTGGGAGAGTCATGGGTTAAGGATCCAAGGCAGCAGAGAGTAAGAAGAAAACCAGGAAGGAGGAAGATGGGAGGCTGTGAGTAACATGATCCTTCCCTAAAGTCTTTAAGACTTTAAAAAACTCATGAAATCATAACTGAGTAGGATTTTTTAGAGAAAATAGGAAAAGTTGGGACACAGGGTTAATCAAGATGAGAGGATACAATGCAGAAGCAGAGAGAGAAGGGACCAATGAGTAAATAATGGTAAGAATTAGAAGGGACTGCAGGAAGAATGGGCTTCCCAGGTGGCGCTGTGGCAAAGAACCTGCCTGCCAATGCAGGAGACATAAGAGACTGGGGTCCATCCTCAGTCGGGAATATCCCTGGAGAAGGGAATGGCAACCCACTCCAGTATTTTTCCCTGAAGAATCCCCGTGGACAGAGGGGGCTGGCTGGCTACAGTCCATGGGGTCCCAAAGAGTTGGACATGACTGAAGCAACTCAGGGAGAAGGCAATGGCACCCCACTCCAGTACTGTTGCCCAGAAAATCCCATGGATAGAGGAGCCTGGTGGGCTGCAGTCCGTGGGGTCGCTAAGGGTTGGACACAACTGAGCGACTTCACTTTCACTTTCCACTTTCATGCATTGGAGAAGGAAATGGCAACCCACTCCAGTGTTCTTGCCTGGAGAATCCCAGGGACGGAGAAGCCTGGTAGGCTGCAATTCATGGGGTTGCACAGAGTCGGACACGACCGAAGCGACTTGGCAGCAGCAGCAGCAGAAGCAACTCAACATGCATGCATGCACGCATGCACACACACATGCAGGAAGAATGCCAGACCACCAAAGGCCATGGATGGCAGAAGGACTTTGAAGCCCCAGTGACATCTGGGTTATATATTAAATATGTATTCAGTTCAGTTCAGTTCAGGAGCTCAGTCATGTCCGACTCTTTGCGGCCCTATGAATTGCAGCACGCCAGGCCTCCCTGTCCATCACTAACTCCCGGAGTTCACTCAGACTCAAGTCCCTGTTATGGGCTGGGAACCACACATGGTGCAAGGAATACAAGGACAAACAATCCCTGATTTTACAGTGGTTACAAACTAGTTGAGACTAGTGAGAAAATGGAAAGAATGCAGTGAGAGAATGAAATGGAAAGAATGAGATAAGTGACTATACTGCAGAGTCCCTACTGGCTCAGTCAGTAAAGAATGAGGCTGCAATACAGGAGATGTAGGTTTTATCCCTGGGTTGGAGAGATCCCCTGAAGGAGGGCATGGCAACTCACTCCAGTATTCTTGCCTGGAGAATCCCATGGAATCCCTGGCAGGTTGCAGTCCATGGGGTCACAAAGAGTCAGACATGAGTAAGCACTAAGCACAGCACAGCAGCGAGTGTGTTAGGATAGTGCGTATGGCTTGAATGTTTGTGCTTCCCAAAATTCGTATTTTCAAATCCCAACCTCTCACTGGTATTAAGATATGGGGCTTTGGGGGTGGGGGGTGGTTAGGTCATGAGGAAGGAGCCTTCATGAACAGGATTAGTGCCCTTATAGGTGGCAGAGTGGTAAGGAACGTGCCTGCCAATGCAGGAGACACAAGAGACACGGGTTTTATCCCTGGGTTGGGAAGATCCCCTGGAGAAGGAAATGGCAACCCGCCCCAGTTTTCTTGTCTGGAAAATTCCAGGGACAAAGGAACCTGGTGGACTACAGTCCATGGGTCACAAAGAGTCAGATAAGACCGAGCACACACGCAAAAGAGACCAGAGATCCAGTGCACCCTCCGCCATGTAACACAGTGAAAAGATAACCATCTGTGAATCAGGAAGGAGGCCCTCACAGACAACAAAACACAGTTTTGGACATTCCAGCCTCCAAAACCATGAGAAATAAATGTTTGTCATTGATAAACATCCAGCCTATATCATTGTATTGTAGCGGCCTAAATGGACTAGGACAGAGACATGCAGGTGAACATAAGCAAGAAAGGATGCTTGTGGAGGGATGCTTCCTGGAGCAGATGACACCTAAAGAATAAACTCCAGAGGGACAGAGATCTAGGTTAAAATCCTAGCTCCTCCACGTACAGGCGCCATGATGTTGGACAAATACTTAAAAGTCTCTAAGCCTCAGATTCTTCATGTGTGAAAATGGGATAAAAATTCTCACTTCATAAGGTTGCAGAGGAGACAAAATGGAAGATGAATTTGAAGCATTTATCATAGTTCCTGGCACATATAAGTAGACACTGTCTGCTGTCATTATCACTGTTTTCATTGACTTTATTGCTGGTGTTGCTTCTGTTAAGCAGATACCTGAAGCTGAGCACCGAAGAATTGAGGCTTTTGAACTGTGGTGTTGGAGAAGACTCCTGAGAGTCCCTTGGACTGCAAGGAGATCCAACCAGTCCATTCTGAAGGAGAATTGCCCTTGGATTTCTTTGGAAGGAATGATACTAAAGCTGAAACTCCAGTACTTTGGCCACCTCATGCGAAGAGTTGACTCATTGGAAAAGACTCTGATGCTGGGAGGGATTGGGGGCAGGAGGAGAAGGGGATGACAGAGGATGAGATGGCTGGATGGCATCACTGACTCGATGGACGTGAGTCTGAGTGAACTCCGGGAGTTGGTGATGGACAGGGAGGCCCTGGCGTGCTGTGATTCATGGGGTTGCAAAGAGTCAGACATGACTGAGTGACTGAACTGAACTGAACTGAAGGATAAAGAGCAGTAAGCTGGTTAACAAACACAAGTGTTCTATTTAGGCAGTCCAGTATGCAAAGACACAAAACCAAGAAAGCATGGTGTGTTCAAGTAACTAAAAGAAATTCATTATGGCCAGGGAACAGAGTTCTCTGTTGAGAATAAAATGACTTTGAGGGTTGAGGGTTCAGAATAAAAATGATTTTGAAGTCACTGAATCTGCATTTTCAAAACTGTGGCTCATTACTAACAGGGAGTTCTTGTTAATGTTCTCCAAAACTAGAGAAGGGTCAATGGAGATGGGGAGTGATCGAGTGCTTTGAGGAATATTTTAGAACTTGGGGATTAGAGGTGGGGTGGGGACAGAGAGTTAGAAGAGGCAAGGATAAATCCCCATTTTTGGTTTGAGCAAGGAGACTAGCATTGTTCCTTGAGACAGGTAATACTGAATGAAGAGAATCCTAGGGTACATCTTAGGAATGGTGGATTCATTCTGGTCGTATTTCAGTGAAGTTCTCTTTGGGATCTCCAGGTAGAACATCTAGTAGGTAGGCACATATAAGAACCTGAAACACAGGAGAAAGAGCTGTTTGAAGGTCATCAACAAAGAAGATGATAATTAAAGCCAAGAGAGTGTTTGAAGCTACCCAGAGAATATGTGAAGAGCAGAAAAGGGTCCAAAATAGACAATGAAAAATAACCACATTTAAGAAATGGTAAGTTTTTTTTTTTTTAAGACTGAGAATTATGTGAAGGAAGATACTTTCTAAAATACCATGCTATTGAAGAGCAATTTTCTTTCCTAGACAAACCACATCCTAAAATTAAATGAAGAGTATCATCTCTGTCTTACTGTTAATTTTAGTAAAAAATTATTTAAGCATATAGCTATTATAATCTCTGTAGCTATTTTTGGTAATAGTTTGCATCACACTTAAGTAATTTCTATCTACTTCTTTTATAGCTAATATTCTTTATGAAATAATTGCTGATTTTTTAAATGACTATTTAACATCTATAAATATAATAATATGGTTTCAGCATGTCTGCCCTCTGATATGCTGATTTGGAAATTAGGAAAACTCAGCAGTGGCCACAGGACTGGAAAAGGTCAGTTTTCATTCCAATCACAAAGAAAGACAATGCCAAAGAATGCTCAAAGTGAAAAGTGAAAGTGAAGTCGCTCAGTCGTGTCCGACTCTGTGCGACCCCATGGACTGCAGCCTTCCAGGCTCCTCCATCCATGGGATTTTCCAGGCAAGAGTGCTGGAGTGGGTTGCCATTTCCTTCTCCAGGGGATCTTCCTGACCTAGGAATCGAACCCGGGTCTCCCACATTGCAGGCAGATGCTTTACCATCTGAGCCACCAGGGAAGCCCAAGAATGCTCAAACTACTGCACAATTGCACTCATCTCACACACTGATAAGGTAATCCTCAAAATTCTCCAAGCCAGGCTTCAGCAATACGTGAACTGTGAAATTCCAGATGTTCAAGCTGGTTTTAGAAAAAGCAGAGGAACCAGAGATCAAATTCCCAACATTCACTGGATCATGGAAAAAGCAAGAGAGTTCCAGAAAAAGCATCTATTTCTGCTTTATTGACTATGTCAAAGCCTTTGGCTGTGTGGATCACAATACACTGTGGAAGATTCTTCAAGAGATGGGAATACCAGAACACCTGACCTGCCTCTTGAGAAACCTGTATGCAGGTCAGGAAGCAACAGTTAGAACTGGGCATGGAACAACAGACTGGTTCCAAATAGGAAAAGGAGCACATCAAGGCTGTATATTGTCACCCTGCTTACTTAACTGTATGCATCTTTGTCAGGTTTTGGTATTAGGGTGATGGTGGCCTCATAGAATGAGTTTGGAAGTTTACCATCCTCTGCAATTTTCTGGAAGAGTTTGAGCAGGATAGGTGTTAGCTCTTCTCTAAATTTTTGGTAGAATTCAGCTGTGAAGCCGTCTGGACCTGGGCTTTTGTTTGCTGGAAGATTTTTGATTACAGTTTCAATTTCCGTGCTTGTGATGGGTCTGTTAAGATTTTCTATTTCTTCCTGATCGAGTTTTGGAAAGCAAGGATTCTTCAATATCCGCAAATCAATCAATGTAATACACCACATTAACAAATTGAAAAATAAAAACCATATAATTATCTCAATAGATGCAGAGAAAGCCTTTGACAAAATTCAACATCCATTTATGATCAAAACTCTCCAGAAAGCAGGAATAGAAGGAACATACCTCAACATAATCAAAGCTATATATGACAAACCCACAGCAAACATTATCCTCAATGGTGAAAAATTGAAAGCATTTCCTCTAAAGTCAGGAACAAGACAAGGGTGCCCACTTTCACCATTACTATTCAACATAGTTTTGGAAGTTTTGGCCACAGCAATCAGAGCAGAAAAAGAAATAAAAGGAATCCAAATTGGAAAAGAAGAAGTAAAGCTCTCACTGTTTGCAGATGACATGATCCTCTACATAGAAAACCCTAAAGACTCCACCAGAAAATTACTAGAACTAATCAATGACTATAGTAAAGTTGCAGGATATAAAATCAACACACAGAAATCCCTTGCATTCCTATACACTAATAATGAGAAAACAGAAAGAGAAATTAAGGAAACAATTCCATTCACCATTGCAACGGAAAGAATAAAATACTTAGGAATATATCTACCTAAAGAATCTAAAGACCTATATATAGAAAACTATAAAACACTGGTGAAAGAAATCAAAGAGGACACTAACAGATGGAGAAATATACCATGTTCATGGATTGGAAGAATCAATATAGTGAAAATGAGTATACTACCCAAAGCAATCTATAGATTCAATGCAATCCCTATCAAGCTACCAACAGCATTCTTCACAGAGCTAGAACAAATAATTTCACAATTTGTATGGAAATACAAAAAACCTCGAATAGCCAAAGCGATCTTGAGAAAGAAGAATGGAACTGGAGGAATCAACCTACCTGACTTCAGGCTCTACTACAAAGCCACAGTTATCAAGACAGTATGGTACTGGCACAAAGACAGAAATATAGATCAATGGAACAAAATAGAAAGCCCAGAGATAAATCCACGCACATATGGACACCTTATCTTCGACAAAGGAGGCAAGAATATACAATGGATTAAAGACAATCTCTTTAACAAGTGGTGCTGGGAACTCTGGTCAACCACTTGTAAAAGAATGAAACTAGAACACTTTCTAACACCATACACAAAAATAAACTCAAAATGGATTAAAGATCTAAACGTAAGACCAGAAACTATAAAACTCCTAGAGGAGAACATAGGCAAAACACTCTCTGACATACATGACAGCAGGATCCTCTATGACCCACCTCCCAGAATATTGGAAATAAAAGCAAAAATAAACAAATGGGACCTAATTAACCTTAAAAGCTTCTGCACATCAAAGGAAACTATTAACAAGGTGAAAAGACAGCCTTCAGAATGGGAGAAGATAATAGCAAATGAAGCAACTGACAAACAACTAATCTCGAGAATATACAAGCAACTCCTACAGCTCAACTCCAGAAAAATAAATGACCCAATCAAAAATGGGCCAAAGAACTAAATAGACATTTCTCCAAAGAAGACATACAGATGGCTAACAAACACATGAAAAGATGCTCAACATCACTCATTATCAGAGAAATGCAAATCAAAACCACTATGAGGTACCATTTCACACCAGTCAGAATGGCTGCGATCCAAAAGTCTACAAGTAATAAATGCTGGAGAGGGTGTGGAGAAAAGGGAACCCTCTTACACTGTTGGTGGGAATGCAAACTAGTACAGCCACTATGGAGAACAGTGTGGAGATTCCTTAAAAAACTGGAAATAGACATGCCTTATGATCCAGCAATCCCACTGCTGGGCATACACACTGAGAAAACCAGAAGGGAAAGAGACACAAGTACCCCAATGTTCATCGCAGCACTGTTTATAATAGCCAGGACATGGAAGCAACCTAGATGTCCATCAGCAGATGAATGGATAAGCAAGCTGTGGTACATATACACAATGGAGTATTATTCAGCCATTAAAAAGAATACATTTGAATCAGTTCTAATGAGGTGGATGAAACTGGAGCCTATTATACAGAGTGAAGTAAGCCAGAAAGAAAAACACCAATACAGTATACTAACGCATATATATGGAATTTAGAAAGATGGTAACAATAACCCTGTGTACGAGACAGCAAAAGAGACACTGATGTATAGAACAGTCTTATGGACTCTGTGGGAGAGGGAGAGGGTGGGAAGATTTGGGAGAATGGCATTGAAACATGTAAAATATCATGTATGAAATGAGATGCCAGTCCAGGTTCGATGCACGATACTGGATGCTTGGGGCTGGTGCACTGGGACGACCCAGAGGGATGGAATGGGGAGGGAGGAGGGAGGAGGGTTCAGGATGGGGAACACATGTATACCTGTGGCGGATTCATTTGATATTTGGCAAATCTAATACAGTTATGTAAAGTTTAAAAATAAAATAAAATTAAAAAAAAAAAATAAGACTGAATAAAAAATGTTACAAGAAACAAAAAAAAAAAAAAAAAAAAAAAAAAAAAACTGTATGCATAGTACATCATGAGAAACGCTGGACTGGAAGAAGCACAAGGTGGAATCAAGATTGCCGGAAGAAATATCAATAACCTCAGATATGCAGATGACACCACCCTTATGGCAGAAAGTGAAGAGGAACTAAAAAGCCTCATGATGAAAGTGAAAGAGGAGAGTGAAAAGTTGGCTTAAAGCTCAACATTCAGAAAACGAAGATCATGGCATCTGGTCCCATCACTTCATGGCAAATAGATGGGAAAACAGTGGAAACAGTGTCAGACTTTACTTTTTGGGGCTCCAAAATCACTGCAGATGATGATTGCAGCCATGAAATTAAAAGATGCTTACTCCTTGGAGGGAAAGTTATGACCAATCTAAATAGCATATTCAAAAGCAGAGACATTACTTTGCCAACAAAAGTCCGTCTAGTCAAGGCTATGGTTTTTCCAGTGGTCATGTATAGACATGAAAGTTGGACTGTGAAGAAAGCTGAGCACCAAAAAATTGATGCTTTTGAACTGTGGCGTTGGAGAAGACTTTTGAGAGTCCCTTGAACTGCAAGAAGATCCAACCAGTCCATTCTAAAGGAGATCAGTCCTGGGTGTTCATTGGAGGAACTGATGCTAAAGCTGAAACTCCAATACTTTGGCCACCTAATGCAAAGAGTTGACTCATTGGAAAAGACCCTGATGTTGGGAGGGATCAGGGGCAGAAGGAGAAGGGGACGACAGAGGATGAGATGGCTGGATGGCATCACCGACTCGATGGACATGAGTTTAAGTAAACTCCGGGAGTTGGTGATGCACAGGGAGATCTGGCGTGCTGCGATTCATGGGGTCGCAAAGAGTCAGACACGACTGAGCAACTGAACTGAACTGAACTGAACTGAATATAATGATATAAATTATCTGATTTAATTTTTTAATATGTTTTCGTCTTGAATCATTCATGCATTCGTGTATTAAACCCCACTTCTCCTATTTCTTATGGACCCATATATTAGTATTTTATTTAGAACATGTATCTGTATCATGTAAAATTTTTATCTGTATTTTTCATTTTGTACTAGTTCAGTAAGCCTTCAGGTATTTCTACTTACTCAGTAAAATAAAAATATTAAATAATTGGTATAAATATTAGAAAAAGAACAACAAAGATTTATTTACTTGACCCATGAAATTCTAGTATTGAGCTGCAATAAGAAAATTTGGGAAGATGTCTTGGTGCAGAATAAATACACAAAAAACAATTGCTTTTGTCTATATTACTAGTAACCACTTATTATTTGAAATGGTAGAGTGTTCCATTCATAAGAATCATAAAATTTATAACTCAACTAGGAATTAATTTAACAAGAAAGACACATGACCTACATGAACAAAGACAAAAAGCCTCATTAAAAGATGAAGAAAAGGGACATCCCAGGTGATCCAGTGGCTAGGACTTGGTACTTTCAGTGCAGGGGGCCTGGGTTTGATCCCTGACCAGGGAACTAGATCCCTCATGCCATAACTTGAGTTCACAGGCTGCAATATTCACAGGCTGCAAAGATCAAGGATCTTTGTTGCCACAGCTGAGACCTAACACAGACAATTAAATAATAAATAAACATTTAAAAGGATGAAGAAAAGAACTGAATAGAGAGACAGACCATGTTTTAGGAAGACTTGGTCTCATAATGTGGCCAACCCTTACCAAATGCAATGCAATCAAAATTCCATTTTTTTCTTAGTACTGGGCAAAATTATTTTAAATTTCATATAAAAAATCCAATTTTGAGATAGCAATAAAATCTTTACCATAAAACCATTAAAATAAAGCATACTATTTAAAAAGTATTAAAAGCTTTTATAATCAAAACAGTTGAGACTTGCACAAGAAGAAAACAGAAAAGTAGAAGAAAGTAGAAAGCCAAGAAATATATCCATTTGTATAAGAATGTAATGTATTACAAAATACATTGGCATTTCCATTCAATGGGAGGGAAAAAGTTTTTTTTGGTGTTGATACTAATCTGAAAAAAACCCACAAACTTAAGAGTCTAATTTATTTCATGCACAAATTTCATACGAATTAAAGATCTAAATGTAAAAACAAATAATACTAAAAGAAACTATTTTAAAATATTCATGTAAACTTGGCATGGCAGAGAATTTTTTTATTAATTTGGTCACAGTGTGTGGCATGTGGGATCTTAGTTCCCTGACCAGGAGTCAAACCTGAAGTCTGTGCTTTGAAAGCACAGAGTCTTAACAAGTTTACCACCAGGGAAGTCTCAATAAAGAACTTCTGAAGCAAAAAAAAAAAAACCTAGAAGCCACAAAGGGAAACATAATTTGCTTATATGTATCTTTTTGTGATTACATGACAAGAGGTATAAGCAAAGCCAAAATGTACACTAGAGAAAAATATCTGCAACTTAGATAAAAGGTGCAGTGGACATCTATCATTTGTGATAGACTCTTGAATATTCTTCCTAAATTTTAATAGATTATCACATTACCAATTTTAACCCACTTTCATACATTGAAATTCAGAAATTCCACTTTCCCAGCATTCCTTGAGATGGACTATAGCCATGTATTCAGCCAATTACATGCAGTTCCATGAATCTTAGGGATTTGGAACTAAACTGCTTGAGGGAACAGGCTCTACAAGCCTTAACTGATTTTGCTGGAGCCAAGAGTGGCTGAGAGGGCATCAGAGGCCACCCCACAGTAGTGAATGTTCTCCTCAGCTTAGTTCTTCAACATTGTTTTGTATTGCTCCTGAAAAATTAGTCCTAAATCTTGTTTCTCAAGATTGTCTACTGATTCTGTGTGCTGCCCACATGTAGGTCAGCAAATTCCTGACTACCTAAACCAGTCAGCTTCCATTATTACCAACAGAAAACCCAAGAGAAAGTTGAATTTATTCCAGGGACACAAGGATACTTCAGTATTCTCAAATCAATCAACGTGATACAGAACACTAACAAAGGAAAGGACAACATTCACATGATCATCTCGATAGATAGAGAACAAGCATTCGACAAAACTCAATACACATTCATGATAAAAAGTCTCATCAAAGTGGGTATAGAAGGAATATATCTCAACATAATAAAGGCCATTTATAACAAACCATAACTAACATCAAGTCAATTCAGTCATTCAGTCGTGTCCGACTCTTTGCAACCCCATGAACCACAGCATGCCAGGCCTCCCTGTCTACCACCAACTCCTGGAGTCCACCCAAACCCATGTCCACATCACACTTGAGGGTAAAAAGCTGAAAGTCTTTCCTCTAAATTCAGGAATAAAACAAGGATGCCCACTCTCACCACTTTTATTTGATATAGTATTGAAGATCCTAATCACAGCAGTCAGACAAGAAAAAGAAATTAATGGCATCCAAATTGGAAGGAAAGAAGCAAAACTGTCACTATTTTCAGATACATAACACTTCATATAGAAAACTCTAAAGTCTCCACCAAAAAACTACTAGAACTAATAAATGAAGTCAGCAAAGTTGCAGATAACAAAATTAGTTTGCAGAAACCTGTTGCTTTCTAAACACTAATAATGAACTATCAGAAATTTTTCTAAGAAAAATTTTAAAATCCCATTGAAAATTGCATCCAAAAGAATAAAAGACCTGGGAATAAACTTAACCAAGGAAGTGAAAGACCTGTACTCTGAAAACTATAAAATATTGATGAAGGAAACTGAAAATGATATAAAGAAATGGTTGGTATCCCAAGTTCTTTCATTGGAAGAAATAATGTTGTTAACATGGTAATATTAATACAAAGCAATCTAGAGATTTAATGCAATCCCTAACAAAACACTCATGATATTTTTCACAGAACTAGAATAACTCTAAAATTCACATGGAACCATAAAAGACCCTGAATTGCCAAAACAATCTAAAGGAAAAAGAACGAGGCTGGAGGCACCACCTTCACGGACTTCAGACTATACTACAGAGCTACAGTAATCAAAACAGCATTAAACTGGCACAAAAACAGACACATTGATCAACGGAACAGAAAAGAGAGCCCAGGAATAAACCCATACACCTACGGTCAATAATTTACAACAAAGGAGGCAAGAATATACAATGGAGAAAAGACAGTCTCTTCAGTAAGTGAAATAACATTTCCTCACACCATATACAAAAATAAACTCCAAATGGATTAAAGACCTAAATATCAGGTTTGAAACCGTAAAATTCCCACAGGAGAACATAGGTAGAACACTCTTCTATATAAATCATAACAACACATTTTTGGATCTGTCTCCTAAGGCAGAAAAAAATAAAAACAAAAATGAACAAATGGGAACTAATTAAAACTAAAGGCTTTTATATAGCAAAGGAAACCATCAACAAAGTGAAAAGACAACCTATGGAAAGGGAGAAAATTTTTGCAAATGACATGACTGATAAGGGCTTGGTATCTAAAATATATAAACAGCTCATACAAATTGATATCAAAGTAACAAATACCCAAATCACAAAATGGGCAGAAGACGTGAACAGACATTTTTCCAAAGAAGACATACAAACAGCCAATAGGCCAATGAAAAGATGCTCAACACCACTAATTATTAGAGACATGCAAACAGAAACCACGAGATACTGCCTCACACCTGCCAGAATGGCTATCATCAAAAACACCACAAATAACAAATGTTGGCAAGGATGTGGAGGAAACAGAACCTTTGTACACTGCCAGTAGGAATGTAAACTGGTATATTCCCCACCAGGGAAGCCCATATATATATATATAGGCACTATGAAAAATAGTATGGAGTTTCCTTCAAACACTAAAACTAGAACTACTATATGATCCAGCAATTCCACTCCTGGATGTATATCCAGAAAAGATGAAGACACTAATGCAAAATGATACATGCACCCCAATGCTCACAGCAGCACTATTGCCAAGACATGAAAGGAACCCAAATGTCCAGCAACAGACAGGCACGCTATATATACACACTTGTGTGTGTGTTAGTCACTCAGTCGTGTCCGACTCTTGATGACCCCTAAGAGTGCAGCCTGCCAGGCTCGCCTGTCCATGCTGATTCTCCAGGCAAGAATACTGGAATGGGCTGCCATGCCCTCCTCCAGGGCATCTTCCTAACCCAAGGATTGAAATCAGGTCTCCTGCATTGTGGGCAGATTCTTACTGACTGAGCCACCAGGGAAGCCTATATATATATATATATAATGGAATACTACTCAGCCATAAAAAGGATGAAATTCTGCCATTGGACACTGTGTATGGACCTAGAGAATCGTATGCTTAGTGAAATAAGTCAGAGAAAGACAAATACTGTATATCACTTATATGTGGAATTAAAAAATAATACAAATGAATGTTTACATCAAAATAAAAAACTCACATGTACTAACAGAAAACTAACTAGTGGGTACCAGTGGGGAGAGGGAAGTAGGGAGAGGCAAGAGAGGGGTATGGAATTAAGAAATACACACTAGTATATATAAAATAGATAAGCAAAAAGGATATATTGTATATCATAGGGAAATGTAGCCATTATTTTGTAGTAACTTTTAATGGAGTATAATCTGTAAAAATACTGAATCACTATGCTGTACACTTAAGACCAATATTGTAAGTAAAAAAAAAAAATACAATTGATAAAAGGACAAAGTAAAAAAATTGCTTAATAAAAAGTAAAAAATACAACTGATAATAAAATGTTTTAAATAGCAACTTACCAAATAGTCTGTACAGTATGACCCCATTTTTTGAAAAAAAAAAAAAAATACAGATAATAAGGCTCAGATGATTAAGAATCCGCCTGCAATGCGGGAGACCCAGGTTCGATCTCTGAGTGGGGAAGATCCTCTGAAGAAGGGAATGGCAACCCACTCCAGTATTCTTGACTGGAGAATCCCACAGACAGAGGAGCCTCATGGGCTACAATCCATGGGGTTGCAAAGATTCTGACATGACTTTCACTTTCATAGTTATCTTGGAGAATTATTATTTGGAATATGTAATGAAGATTTTATTAATCTTTGCTTTCTATATTCCATATTGTATATTTCTATATCTGCATTATTTGATGTGTTACAAAAATCAGGTAATGTTTTTGTAATTTTAAAAAATCTAGTAAAGTGAAATGGAAAGGAAGAAAGGGAGAGAGGTGGAGAAGGAAAGAGATGGAGAGGGGACAGATTCTAAGTATCAGTAGAACTTGCAGGTTAACATTATGTACTTTGTCTGCACAGCCTTCCCAAACAAAGATGGATGGGCAACCCTCCCGTGTCTTCCTATGACACTGTCCTTATCACCTCTGTGGCAAATACAGCTTTGTGTAAGTAAGGCTGGCTTATGTCACCATATGCCCTCAAATGCATGGAGTATTATATTATTCACATTCATGTTCCCTAAGCGCAGTGCCTGACACAAAATAAATGCTCTGTTAATATTTTGAGGAAAGTGGGTTACATTTAAAGGGCTGGGAGCAAATGGCACACAGACAAAAAGTGTTCATCACCTTTTTTCCCAAGGAGTTCGTTTACATTTTAAATACTGCTATTTTGATAAAATACAGAGATTTTATTGCTCAAAATGATAACTTTTTATTTTCACCTGAATGAAAATAACATCTATGAGGCTAGTCAAAGCATCTGAGTAAAATTATATTAAAGTCGACTCAAATTCAGTTATTACATTTTCCAAGTGATTAGAAAGGATGCAATATGCACATGAAATGGACAGAACAGGATCTGGCTTCATATAGGAGCTCAGTGAGTGTTTAGTTCAAATCCAAAATATAGTAGACTGTGTGTGTAGTTTAGTTTGAGTAATGCACACAGCGACCCACTTTGGGGCTTCATTGATTCAAGTTGGCAGTGTTAATATAGCATAAATAGCACTCAAACACTAAAGGGATGTCAGAGAAATGGAAGAATTTTAAAAACTAAAAAAGTTTCTATGGCTTTGGCATGTAATTAAAACAATAAAATTTCCAAATATGGATTTTAAAGTGCTATGGAAAACTCTAGAGTAAATTGCAGAGAGGAGGCAGATCTAACAATTCCCTTACCAAAGAAAGTGTATTCTCCGCACAGAAATGAGTTGGTGAACAAAAGACATTAAAACAAATCTGCTTTTGAAAGAACATTGGCCTAACAGTTATTGTTGCTGTTGTTCAGTCGCTAAGTGGGGTCTGACTCTTTGTAACCTCATGGACTGTGTAACATGCCAGGCTTCCCTGTCCTTCACTATCGCTCAGAGTTTGCTCAAACTCAGGTCAATGCATTGAGTCGATGCCATCCAATCATCTCATCCTCTGTCATCCCCTTTTCCTCCTGCCCTCAATCTTTCCCAGCATCAAGATCTTTTCCAATGAGTTGGCTGTTTGCATCAGGTGGCCAAAGTATTGGAGGTTGCAGCTTCAGCTTCACCATCAGTCCTTTCAGTGAATATTCAGGGTTGATTTCCTTTGGGATTGACTGGTTTGATCTCCTTGCTTGAAAATCCAAGGGACTCCCAAGAGTCTTCTCCAGCACCACAATTCAAAAGCATCAATTCTTCAGTGCTCAGCCTTCTTTATGGTCCAGCTCTCAAATCCATACATGACTACTGGAAAAACCATAGCTTTAGACCTTTGTCAGCAAAGTGATGTCTCTGCTTTTGAATATGCTGTTTGGGTTTGCCATAGCTTTTCTCCCAAGGAGCAAGCATATTTTAATTTCACAGTTGCAGTCACCATCCACAATGATTCTGGAGCCCAAGAAAATAAAATCTGCCAGTGCCTCCAATTTTTCCCTTCTATTTGTCATGAAATAATGGGACTGGGGTCTTCCCCAGTGGCTCAGCAGAAAGGAGTCCACCTGCAATGAAGGAGATGCAGAAGACATGGGTTCAGTCCCTGAGTCAGGAAGACCCCCTGAAAGAAGCCATGGCAACCCACTCCAGTGTTCTTGCCTGGAGAATCCCATGGACTGAGAAGCCTGCTGGGCTGCAGTCAACTGGGGGCAAAGAGTCGGACATGACTGAAGCGACTGAACGACACACACACGCTGGGATGCCGTGATCTTAGTTTTTTGAATACTGAGTTTCAAGCCAGCTTTTTCTCTCTCCTCTTCCACCTCCATCAAAAGGCTCTTTAGTTCCTCTTCACTTTTGGCCATTAGAATGGTTATCTTCTGAATATCTGAGATTGTTGGTATTAATCCCAGTTATCTTAATTCCAGTTTGTGAATCATCCAACCTAGCATTTCGCATGATGTACTCTGCATATAAGTTAAATAGTAGGGTGACAATATACATCCTTATAATAATTAAGTTATTAATAAAGTAAAGTAACTATAATAGTAATAATAATAATAACAATAATGGTGGTGTTTTAATCACTAAGTCATATCCAACTCTTTGTGATCCCGTGGACTTTAGCCTCCAGGTTCCTCTGTGCTTGGAATTTCCCAGGCAAGAATACTGGAGTGGGTAGCCATTTCCCTCTCCAGGGGATCTTCCCGACCCAGGGATAGAACCTGAATCTCTTGTGTCTCCTGCATTGCAGGCAGATTCTTTATTGACTAAAAACAATAATAGTGATAATAGTAATACTGATAATAATATGAACTATAATTTAAAGACTCCAAGATCTTAAGAAGATACCAAGTGCTTTGCAAACCTTCAGATCAGTTTCTTCCAGTACAAGCTGCCTTTGAAACTTATTTCTTATGAGTGAGGAATAAACACAGGGATTCAACTTAATGGAAATAGTTGGTGGGTAAGTGGATGGATGTGACTGAATACTTCCCAACTTCTGTCCCATCTGTGAAGAAACAGTAGAGAAAAGTCTTGTTCTCCCTAGAAGTAGAATAGATAAAAAGCAGCTCATTATTTAAAATTGGGCAGCAGGATCTTCATCACCTCCTTCTTCAGCAGGTTATTAACATCATTCACAGCCAGGTCATGCCACATTTCCCTGGTGATGGTATATGTTAAAACCAGATAGCATTTCTTTTGCAAAACTTCAGTGCAACATTACTTTTTGTTAATGTAACATACACTGAGCTTTGTCACAGCTTGCTCACTATCCTAATCAAACACAAGATTTAAATAATGTAAAATAAAATGATTAAGATGATGCAAATGAAAGTATGCTGTTCATTTCCCTCATTCCCAAATAAGACCCATAAACCCCATGCTTTTCCCCAACAAAATGTACCACACTTAAAGTCAAAGGGAGATGTTATCTGTACTCCCATTGCCTTTAAATGCTTTGATAAGGCTTTATCAATGTTATTTTTCTTAGAATGAAGACATTGCTTTAGTAATGCAGAAAGCACCATTTCATTCCTATATCTCTCTCACACACACCCATACACACACACACACACACACACAAATGGAAATAAAGCTTGATTTCTCTTCTTCCGGCTATTATAAACATGATGTTGTCATGTCAGAGGAGACAGCTGCCCTCTCCCTTTCAGGAGACACAACTCTTCTGGGCTAAGGCGGATCATGTGACATTTCCTACTTATTTATGTTTTTCCCTAATGAAAGGATGCCTCTTTGTGCTGCAATAGATAGTTCAGGTTTTTTAATATTGTTAGTGTTGAGAGATAAACACTTTGGTACATATTGGAGAGTAATAAATTGTGTTGAACATTGATAAACTAACGCAATTACTAGCAAGGTCAGAGAGTCAGCTAATTTAGAAATATCAGTCCTAGGATTTTGAGTTGTCCCCTGGAGAGCTGCAGCCACTTTATTACAGCAGGAGGGTGAGGAGAAAATGGTACATTAGGATTGATCTTTTGATCTAATTGTGGAACTCTGCCATTCCTTGTTTGACCAAAAATGCTTACCAAGCAGGAGAAAACAGCACAACTAATTGAGAACTATCCCTTATAAACCAGACAAAGTGAAGGAATTCTGGGAAATAAGGTACACATCATGCTTGGTATTATTGGTATCAGTGTGTTGTCACAGAGACACACATGTGTATCTCTTTCCTAGAATCTCTTTTAAACCGTAATTCTGAATCAAATTCAGTATTTTTAACCAGTTAAAGAAAAGATTCATTTTCACAGTCATTACCTGTGCTGATAAAATTGTGAAAAAAATCTGAATGAAATATTCAGTGCCCTTTTTTCAACATGGGGCTTAAATTAACCTTAGGGGTACCTCGTTCCTTAAAGATCCTCAGTGTAAGAAAAAGTCTGATGCACTTTATTTATTCCTCAATATTTATTGCTTTGTCAATCAAATAACATAAAGAATGTGAACTGCCTAACATATCTAAAGAAACGTTTACTCTAGATTATCTAAATTCATTCTAGAACTGTAAGTCCAATTTTCTGTTTTCATTAAAGACTGTTACTCTTAACACGATTTAGTTTAACCCTCATCCAATATCTCTTAGGTCCTGGGCCTTTAGGGATAGGGCAATTTGACTGATTGTGTTAAAAGCAAGCTGTGTAACATCCTGATTCGAGGTCTTAAGTCGAGTTCAATTGAAATAAGATTCCTGTTTAGCTGCCAGGCACATCATAGGCTTCATCAAATTGTGTTATTTGGGAAAGCTATTTCAAATGTAGTCCCTTTTAATATGTAATCTCATTTGACAAAGGAGTTTTACAGGGAGCACTAGACTCCCTTAGTGACGATGATGAAAGGGTGAATATGCAGCATCTCAGAAAGACACAGAAATGACAGCGTTTCAGGAGTTCAAATTCTCACCCAGGGCGGTAACAAAAATATCTTAAAACTCTGCTCTGACATTAGCGTGAAGTGTGTAAATTTCTTACAACTAGTAAATTCTAACAAGATAATAAATTTGGATTATATCTGAAAATCTTGGGTATTATGTTTCCAAAGCAGGAACCCTTTAATACATACATTTTTGCTCAATTGGTTATAAATAAGACAACCGGTAAAAAGTGACATTGCTTACTGCAATTCCAATTTCACATAGGAATCAAGTTTTCCAAATGGTAAGGTAATTAACAGGAAGGAAAAAGTTCTTATGAAGCTGAGTGGGGGAAAGGCATCACTGTTGAGTGATTATAGATGACATTTTCTTTTCTGTGCCAAGGTTCAATTCAGTGCCTGTAATTTTCCAACTCACAAACACTTGCCTTCTAGGATCCAGAGCCTTTCCAACTTCATTGGGTTTCCCTTCTACATCCTCAGTTGCTGTGAATTTAACTATATTATTGAGTTTTTAAACCTACTGAAGGGTTTAATGTTTTAAAAACAGAGTCTTGAGACTACAGGTAGAATGTTAATGATTCTGTCCTGTGGCAGCAGATTATACTAATGTACATAGCAAATAACTGATGTCAAATTGATGCAGGTGGCCCAGCTGTCTGCCCTTTGTCTGTAGGCTTAATTCCCAGAATGGGACTGGGGTAATCCCTTTGTGATACAATCAGCTCTGAGGGGTTTAGCCACTTATATTACATTATTGAAAGGATGACGAGCTGATGATGGGCTGATAACAGGAAGATTGCACTAGGCAGAATATTAGCCCAAAACACCTCTGAGCTGCGTAGCCATCTCTGTTGCTGGAGCATCATATACAGTTTCTGTCTTTGTTTCTCGAAAACAAGTGGAAACTGTCCTTGGATAAATCTTAAATAGCTTGGGTAGGTGGCAGTCCATATTTAGACTCCATAAAGAATTATCTCCCATAGAGAAGTTAATGTGCACAGTAAATGGATAACAGAGAAAAATTTGGAATGGAAAGCACATTTATATGATATATTACATGTTACATAAAATATATACATATAATGTATACACATAATAACAATTCTGTAGTCACATGACTTAATAGATATGTCATAATTAAATCATGATTTAAAATACTCAAACATTATGAAAGGAGTCCCACAATCAAGCTACAATTTTATTTGCCAATTAAACTTCAATAAAGCTGGAAAAGTAATATAAAATACTGACCACTTTAATTTCATAATATGAAAAAATTTCACATTGAACAGTTTTTTGAAGCTGACATCATAAGATAGTGTCTTTCCTCTATCAAACTCACCAGCAAAGAAACTTATGCTTCAATTTTCCAAGACAAGCTCTGGAATAATCTTTGAGTTATTTGAACAGTCCTGTGCCCTTTGATCCTATGACTCTTTGGGAGTAAGCACTTCAGAATTTCTGGAAGCAATCTCTTACAATACCATTTTTCCTAGTCGTCAAATCAGAATTCCCACAAATAAATTATTTAATTTTTTAAAAAATCATTTAGGATATATCTTTTATTATAAAGTTACAGTAAATTGTTTTCTAACTATATTATACTATAGTTTCTAGTGTAGTATTCCTCTCTCTATGGAATTTGCCAGGCAAGAATACTGGGGTGGGTAGCCATTCCCTTATCCAGGGGATCTTCCCAACCCAGGGAGTGAACCCAGGTCTCTCGCATTGCAGGCAGATTCTTTACCATCTGAGCCACCAGGGAAGCTGTTATAGTATGATGATTGTCAATGTGTTCAACCATCAGATACCTCTAGGTGAGTTTCTCAGAAGGAAAACAGCCCAGAGATGTGGGGAGCCGGTGTGAGGCACTCCGCCCGTGGCAAAGGTCATGAGGAAGGAGGCTCGACATACGCAAAGGCGGGATTGAGCCTCAGGAGTCCCCCTGGAAATCCTCGGGCATCTACCGCCATAACCAGAGCCTGTCTACTTTACTACTTTGTGCTCTCACCTACACCTCTGACTTTACGGGGGGCTGTCCCCCACCACCTCTTTCAGAGAAGGAGTTAACTTAGAGCTCCAGTTAATAAAAACTCCTGGGCGTGATAAGAGTGTTTTAACCTACAAACTCCTCTGAAGCTTCTCTAGCCTGCCTGACAGGCTTGTCCGGCCACATGTGATTGCTCACAGCCTCCCAACCGTGAGAGGCATGAGATGCTTTAAACCTTCTAAAAACAGGTTTCTTAGAAAAGTTAGAAAACCATTAGTATAAGTATAGTGGGCTGATTAGAAACTGTATTGGTGAAGGGTTTTTCATTTGTTGAGCCAATGTTTGTTGCTAAGTCTCCACATCCCCTGCCCTTACACACATTAATGAATATATAGAAGAAATAAGTATTAACCTTTGATAATAATCACGTTAGACCTTAGGCTAAGTAAATTCTTTCCTTAACTAAAACCCACTACACCCTCACCCTATAGGAATGTAACTTTATTTGGGTGGCATCTGTTTTAAGAATAATCACCCCTGGAGAAATAAGTGTCCTGGTTGACTGACTGCTGTCACAAGGAGAGGGTCATAAATTGTCAGCAGGCCCCCCTGGCCAGAAGATGATGTAACACCCCTAAGACCTCTGTATACATTTGTATGAAGCACCTGACTTTGATAAAAGTCAGGACTGCTGACCCCGCGTGACTTTTGCATAACATCTCAGTGTATAAAAGTAGACCATGGAAAATAAAGAATTGGGATCAGTTCCTCGAAAGACTGGTCTCCCCGTGTCTCTCTCTCTCAAACTCTGGCTGAGTCTCCATCTGGAGCGTGGAACCCACCATGCTTACTAATTATGCCTGGGCTTCTAAGATCCGACTGGGGAGGCCTCAGTGTCTCCTCTCCTTCGGGAGAACGGAAGGACGCCTGTGGCCTACGTAAGTGGTGCAAGCTTCTTGTCTTGAAGTTTTATTGGTCTCCCGCGTAAACCAAGCTACTCAGCCTCTTTTCTCCACTGAATTTTCCTGCTGAGCTATCCTCATTCTATTACTCTTTACATGTCTAATTAATACCTAATTGAAGCTATTGTATCCTGATCCTCGCCGACGCCGTCCCCGCTTCGAATACCCTGGATCAGCCAGGGCTGGACCCCGGCACACAGATATTATCAGTCACTTCTGGGAGCATGTGATGTATTTATTCTGGGAATTTTTTCTAAGGAAGGAGAGGGGAGGAAAGAAGTGAATTGAAACTCTGGCCACAGAACCTCTACCTAATGGCCTGTCCAATGCTGTTGATGGGTAAAAATCCAAAGTGGGTTTATTTTGCTATCCCAAGGCCTTGCATATTTTATTCTCTTCTTCCTTAAAGATGAGGCATTAGCCCTCCAATCAAGTCTATGGGTCTTCCATTTTTGGATCAGACACTGATATGTTTGCAAATAAACTAACATGCTTTTCCTCCATTTTCTCAACCAAGACCTGTTATCACATTCTTTACTCTGGAAAAAGAGAATATTGTTTCCATTAATAATTTACACAACCATTTCCCCAAGTTTAGAATTTGGATATTATCAATCCTCTGGCTTTGATTTTCTCCTTCAATATTGTGTTGGCTGTTCTAGATCTTTTGCCCCATCATATAAACTTTAGAATAGTTCGCCAATGTCCATAAAATAACTTGTTGGAATCTTGATTGAAATTTCATGAAATCTACAGATAATCAGTTAGTTTTTCCTATATAAAAAGCCATGCCCAAACATTATAGCATAAAACAACAATCATTTTATTTAGCGTATAATTTTGTGGGTTGGTTCAGTCAGTTCCACTGATCTCTAACCGAGCTCTCTCATGTATCTGGATCCAGCTGGCAAGTGATTGGGGGTTAAATGACTTAGGAGGGCCTCTCTCCATGTCTGTCTCTTGACTTACTGTCACTGGAGTGATGGGTTGGTTAACTGGGCTATGTGTCTCTCACTTTCCAGCAGGCTAGTTTGAGCTTATTTCTGTAACTGTTGCTTCCAGGATCCCCAAAGCAGCAACAAAGGAAGCCCCAAGTATAAGTACTTTCCAACCCACTTGCTGTGATTTATTAATGTCCCATCTAATACACAGACAGTGACTGTAGCCATGAAATTAAAAGATGCTTGCTCCTTGGAAGAAAAGATATGACAAACCTAGACAACATATTCAAAAGCAGAGACGTCACTTGGCCAACAAAGGTCCATACGGTCAAACCTATGGTTTTTCCAGTAGTGATATATGAATATGAGAGTTGAACCATAAAGAAGGCTGAGCACTGAAGAATTGATACTTTTGAACTCTTGAGAGTCTTTGGACTACAAGGAGATCAAACCAGTCAATCCTAAAGTAAATCAACCCTGAATATTCATGGGAAGGACTGATGCTGAAGCTGAAGCTCTAATACTTGGGCCACCTGATGGGAAGAGCCAACTCACTGGAAAAGACCCTGATGCTGGGAAAGACTGAGGGCAGGAAAAGAAGGGGGCAACAGAGGATGAGATGGTTGGACTGCATCACTGACTCAATGGACATGAGTCTGAGCAAACTCTGGGAGACAGTGCAGGACAGGGAAGCCTGATGTGCTGCAGTCCATGGGGCTGCAGAGTTGGACATGACTGAGCAACTGAACAACAGCATCTACTAAAGAAATCTTATTTGCTCAGATTCAAGGAGCAGAGAATAAAAAACCTCCTTTTGATAAGAAAAATGCAAAGTCACCCTGGAAAGAGGCATATATAGAAGGATGAGAAGAATCTGTGGCCACACAAAACATATGTTTCTAGGACCCATGGCAATCTCAAACACCTTTGTAGTTGCTGACTCTAGTAGACATGTGTTAGTGTTTCTAACTCTTCTTTCTAGTTTTAGAGAATTCCCTATCGTTCCAATTACACAGGCGTGGTGGAATATCATTTCCCAATTTACGATAGAAGATGAACAAACTTCCAGTTACAAGACAAATAAATTCTGGGGATGTAACACAGCATAGTGACCATATTTAACAGTACTCTCTTGTATGTTTTAAAGCTGCTAAGAGAGATCTTAAAAATTCTTATCACAAGAAAAAAAGTAACTATGTGAGGTGATGGCTAATAACTAAACTTATTGTGGTAATTATTTCACTATATATGTGTGCCTATATAAAAGTGAGTTAAGTTGCTCAGTCGTGTCCGACTCTATGCGACCCAGTGGACTGTAGCCTACCAGGCTCCTCCATCCATGGGATTCTCCAGGCAAGAATACTGGAATGGGTTGCCATTTCCTTCTCCAGGGGATCTTCCCGACCCAGGGATCAAACCCAGGTGTCCCGCATTGGAGGCAGACACTTTAACCTCTGAGCCACCGTGAGACTTATGTGCATATATATATATATATCTCAAATCATTATGTTATACACTTTAAACTTATATAATGTTATATGTCAATTATATCTTAGTAAAGCTATAAAAAAACAAATAAGCACTAGGGTCTTGAGAATGCATTTCAAAGTCCCTCTAACCCAGTGCTTCTAACCCCTACCCCACTCTTCTTAATAGCTGAGCTTGTCTCCCCGCACTCTTCCAATTCCTAACTGTTCCAACCACATTGATTTCCCGGCTGTTCCACAAGCACATTTGTGTCATACAGCCTTTGCATCTGTTATTCTTCAATCTGGAACATTCTTCCTCCATACATCCACATGACGTTCTACTTTTTTTCTTCAGTTCTGTGCAAAAAAAAAAAAATTGTCACACAAACTGTAGGAGGCACCTGGACTATCCTACATCAAATGGCAGCTCAGTGTCTCCAAATCCTGACATTTCATAACCCTTTTTCACTTAGTGATCGAAAATATTTTCCCCACTGCACTTACTGTCATGTGACATACATTTCCTTCCTTATCGAGTACATCTTCCTCCTCAGCGTCCCCCTCCTCAGAGTGTAAACTTCAAGGGAGCAGTGGCAACTGCATTTCTAGAACCTAGAAACAGAAGCTGGCATGTAGTAGGTTCTCAATGAACACCTGCTCATTAAACAGATGAAAACATGAACGTCCTGATTCTCCCACAGCAGCAGTGGCCTTGGAAGTGATCTCATCCTAGACAGACTGACCCTGCTAGCAAAAATTCCTGTGCCTTTCACATTCAGCTTTCTGACATGACTGAAACGGCCTTGGTTTCTACCCGGTTTTTAAGCACAGTCTTCTAATCTCCCATTGATTCTGTTTTCCTTGATATCCTTCTGATCAATTCTCCCCATTTCCTCTGAAAATACCTAGCATTGGTTTCGGTTACCTGCAGCCACAGATCTTAACAGGCACACTAATGTTCTGCACCATTGGTCACTGCATGCCTTAAATTTTGTTGCACAACACTCATTTACCAAAACGCTCTCAACTCTCTCTCAAATAATTAGATAAATATGACATTAGACTATTTTTATCTTAAATTGAGCATGGAGTGAGAATTAAAAGTTACTCTTTTCCAAATTCAAAGAAGACACACATGACTAGCTGTTCTTTGGCCTTCTTCAAGGAATAAATTACTAACCACAGAACTGGGCTTCCACGGTAGCTCAGAAGGTAAAGAATCCACCTGCAATGCAGGAGGCCCAAGTTTGATCCCTGTATTGGGAAGATCCCTGGAGAAGGGAAAGGCTACCCACTCCAGTGTTCTTGCCTGGGAAATCCCACGGACAGAGGAGCCTGGCGGGTTACAGTCCATAGGGTTGCAAGAGAATCAGACATGACTGAGCAACTAACATTTTCACATTGGTGCTTTACAATGTTGTGTTAGTTTCAGTCATACAATGAAGTCATTCAACTATATGTATACATTTATCTCCACCGTCTTGGACCTCCCTCCACGCCTCACATTCCACCCCTCCAGGTCATCACAGAGCACCAAGCTGAGCTCCCTGTGCTATACAACAAGTCCTCCTTAATTACCTATTTTACACATAGGGAACTTTGAATTAGTATATCCTTCTTGAATAATTGGGCTCCCCTGGTGGTTCAGATAGTAAAGAATCCACCTGCACTGCAGGATACCTGGGTTCGATCCCTGAGTCAGGAAGATCCCCAGGAGGAGGAAATAGCAACCCACTCCAATATTCTTGCCTGGAGAATCCCATGGACAGAGGAGCCTGGCAGGCTACAGTCCATGGGGTTGCAAAGAGTCAGACATGACTTTCACAACCACAGAACAGTTTTAAACTTGCCCAAATCTTTCAATTATAGATTCCTTTCAGCACTCCTGAATGTCAGCAGTACCTAAACTCCACACTTGCTCAAAACTCAGTACAAGATCACTCTTTGCTCTGACTCTGTTCATAGAGACTATATTCTACAAAAAATTTCTCCCTCTTGCATAGAAACTAATAATTATAATAAATTCAGCTTTCTTTCAAATGTATTTGAGCGGTGTTCTCTTCCTTTAACAGACGGCATTGAAGAATAAAATACTGTCAGTGGAATTCAAACTGTTCATAAGTATCAATCTTTTTTAATCTTCTCTACTGAATATATTTTATAGGGAAATCATATAGTTAATTTAGATGGTAGCCATCATGTAGAATATCTGGGGTTTTTCTTTTAAAAAACTGACTAGCTGCTAGCTATTAGGTTTGGTGACATATAACTGATAACGATACTGAAGAACCATCTACAAGGAACTATAACAAATGCCAGAATAACACCCAACTAAACCTACTATTATGGAGATCAATCACTAAAGTGTCATTGGTCACTTGTATCCAAAATGATATTCAACATTTGAAAAGGGTTTTCAATTCCTTCCATAAAAGATACATACAGATTCCAAGTGTTACAGTTTAATAAAACAATCCCAAAGGTAATGATAAATTTCATCACAAAAGTCAGTACATGTAGTTTGTATTTGTAATTCTATTGTTAAGATGTTGTTTTGTTGGCATGCACAGGCAATATCGATATAAATAACTTCTAATCTTATGTTACAATACAATACAATTAAGTTATGGCAACCCACTCCAGCGTTCTTGCCTGGAGAATCCCAGGGACGAGGGAGCCTGGTGGGCTGCCATCTATGGGGTTGCACAGAGTCGGACGCGACTGAAGTGACTTAGCAGCAGCAGCAGCAGGGATCTATAATAAATATAGGGAAAATACAAATCACTTAAAGTCTCTGGCATTTTTCTGAAAGTGTAAAATATCATTATGATGCTATATATTAGTTTGTATTTTGTCTCTGTACTTTCGTAAGTATAATTTTCAGAAATAAAGTTTCTTTCAGAATTGTATAAATGTCTCATAAATAAAAACCATATTATTTGCATCTTTCTCTGCTTTATAGTCATTCAACAAGCATTTTACAATATTGAGCATCTACTCTGTACAAGAAAGTGTTCTATACCAAATGAAATGAGCAGCATGTTATTAAAGTGATCTAAATATAAGCCATTTCTTGAACTGCACCAATCAAGACCAAATGTCACCACATTAAGTAGGGACTATATTTTAATAGCAAGTTAAAAAGAAAATTTATTTCAACATCATTTTTTTGCTCTTATTTACTTCTTTAAGGAAGTAGATACTCTCCTTTATGAGTAAAACAGTGATTTGCAGTAAATGATTTTAACTCAAATGACTAAACTGTAAAGGGAATGGGATGTGTCATGTATTATTTCACTCTGAAGTGCTGATATAAAATGATTTGCTAGAGGTCACGTTTTGCAGTTCTAGGGGTTGAAAATAATATGTTCATTGTGATACTGCTTTTTCTGACACTGAACTGAATGGCACCTCTACTGCAAAGAATATGACATCTTTTACTGAAAGTACAAAGTCACTTTTTTATCAACATCCCTTCATTTAAAATTTTAATATTTTGCTCATCATGAACTATTGCACTGATTTTCTTTATTAGTTAATTTATTTATTTTGGGCTGTTCTGGGTCTCCATTGCTGCACAGGCTTTCCTCCAGTTGCACCAAGCGGGGACTACTCTCTAGTTGAGCTGTGCAGGCTTCTCGTTGCTGTGGCTTCTCTGCTGCAGAGCATGGGCTCTAGGGCATGTGGGCTTCATTAGTTGCGGCATGAGGTCTCAGTAGTTGTGGCTCCTGAGCTCTAGAGCACAGCCTCAAAAGTTGTGGCGCACAGGCTTAGTGGCTCTGAGGCATGTGAATCAGAGCACACGTGTGCTCCGTGCGTCTTGTGTGATCAGACTTGTGTCTCCTGCACTGACAGGCAGATTCTTTACCACTGAGCCACCAAGGAAGCCCTGCATTGATTTTGATTTCTAAAATATTTCCTTTAAATATTATTTGCCTTGATTACTGAGTTGATGATCCTCTTAAATTTTGAGCCCAAGACAAGTGCTACACATACTTCATTCTAGTCACATCACGGGCATCACCATCTAAATGTCACTTGATAAAAATTATTATTTTCTGTGGGGTCTGCCCTCGATTGTTTGCAGGGCTCAATTTTGGTTATGATTCTGGCTCCTTAACATCTCTTTTTTTTCTTGAGCATTCTCTAAGTCTGGTTCTTCGTTCTTCATAGCAATTCCATGAGATCCCAATTACCTTTCAAAAAATTCCTATTTTAATCAGCAGTCAGAGATTCTTCCCATAGTTTGAAACTAAGAAGAATACATAAATAAGGAAAAGGAGGAAGAATTCTCAAAAATATACCACGGAAAAGTCATCTACTGCCTGAAAATCTTGTTCTGACATCAAGAGACAAGAATTTTTTTTGTATTTATCAGGAAGTTTTTAAAGTAGGATATTCTTTATAATATTTCCAAATAAAAGTATTCAAGTTTCAGACAAAGTAACAAGTTCAGGGGTTTACTGACCACAGTACAAACTTCAGCACAGGCCAGTGGGAACTGTTATACATACCATGATGGTATCATGGTATTTATATATTACAAGGTCCTGCTTCTAAGTCAGGGAAACCTAGGTAAGTTCCAATTCCTGCAGCTTACCAGCTGTACTACCTTGAATGAGTTACTTATCTCTCTAACCTCAATTTCCTCATAATATTATTGAGGATTAAATATTAAAAATGTAAATTACTTCACACAATGCCAGGCACAAACTACATGCTCAATTAGTATTTGTGGAAGTGAAAATGATAATGGTAAATTTTCTCCCTGTGAAACAGAATCACTAATTTCAAGATACTGGGCTACTCCACCTAACAAATTTGTATCTGCTTGATAGAAAATATCTCTACAGCCTTTTCTGGGACAAACAAAGCATTTTATTGGTCATTCTGTCTAGAACACCAGCTCAAGGTGCCATCCAAGCCCAGAGAGTTCCATTTACATTGTAGTCCATAGAAACGGTGCTCCCTGGCATTGTACAGTGTACAGCCTACATGCCTATGGATAGCAGCTCTGCTTCAGCTTTTCATTTTCACAAATAACACAAAGGCCATGGACTACCACTCCTTTACTCTTCAATAATCCCTTTATCTTAGAACAATATCAGAATAGCAAATATAGATTCAATGTTTTGTTGCCTGTGTTTTCTTTTTAAAAATAGACATCAAATTTTGTTATTGTTTAGTCACTAAGTCATGTCTGATTCTTTGTGACCCCATGGACTGTAGCCCACCAGGCTCCCCTGTCCGTGGGATTTCCCAGGCAAGAATACTGGAGTGTGTTGCCATTTCCTTGTCCAGGGGATCCTCCTGACCCAGGGATCAAACCCGTGTCTGTTACATCTCCTGCATTGGCAGGCGTATTCTTCACTGAGCTACCTGGGAAACCCAGACATCAAACAAATATTTTCATTTGCAGAATGTTGGTGAAGTAGTTCTCAAAGTGTCGGATTATTTCTCTTCAAATTGAAAAGGACTTGCAATTTTGTCTCTTTATCTAGAATAGATATTAAATTTCTTTAGGTTAGATTTTAGGGGATCAAGCACCTAGATTTTGTTAATCTCATAAATGATATGTCAAGCTTATCACTAACAGAGAAAAACCTTGACCAACATGCTATGCTGAAAATACAAGCTGGAAATTCATCTGGAATTTAAAAACAATGAGAACAAATAATATAGTTGTTTTCCCTGAGAAATTTTTATTTGTTAAAAAAGGAAATAATGTTCAATTTGAGGAAAATTTGTTTTGAAAATTTGGGGAAAATTTGTATTGAAAATCAGTTTCCTCAGTTCTCATAGGATTTCTAGCTGAATGAAATGTCTTTAAAGGAATATGAAGCTCTGGTGTAACTTGTAATGTGATAACCAAGATATGTAATTATTTAGCAGGCTCCTTTCTATGTCTGTAAGCACAGGAGTGAATATGCACATCGCTCATTTAACAAGTCTGAATATAGCCTAGTCTGAGCAGTCTTTAATATTGCTACAGACTTCTATCAAAACTGAAGTTTGGTGAGTCAGTGATGATAGCTCAGGAAACAGGTGCCCCAGTCTGTAATTGTGCTAAATTTCCAGGGCGACAGAAGGCAGGAGGGGAGCAGGCAGGAAAATACCGAGACAGAAGGCTCTTAAAAAGCACTATCTTTGTTCATATGAGCAAAAATATGAAAAGGAGCAGATAACTTGAGTCAATTTATCCCTAAGGATCTAAACCAGAATCTCCTGAAAGATCTGAGTATCCTGCTTACATCTGTCTTTCAGCCTTGTCTTTTTTACTTCGCAACACTTTTATCACCACCTAGGGGCAAGCCAAACAAGCAAGACGCTCCTTTTTCACCACTAAGTCATTCCTAAATTATGTGCTATCAGAATCAAAAAGACTTTTATGATTTCAAATGATTGCCTGGGTTTTTTCTCCCAATAAAAGTCAATTTTTTTATTATGTATTTCTTCTTTGTCTCAAATATGATTTTAAAATATAAACTGAATTTTGTAATACATGAATATCATCTTTTAGTTTTATCTTTGTGTCTCTTCTTGTACGTCAACTTGCCAAAAACTTTTGCATTTACTTTGAGCAAATTTCAACTTAAAAGAATAAGCCTAGTTTCATAAATGCTCATACTTAGTCCTTTAAATTAATTACCATGCAAGACTCTTGCAAAGTATGCAATATAGTAACTTTGGATTATATAGCACGTCTAGCCATGTAACATGTCCAAGGGATTCTCCAAGCAAGAATACTGGTATTTGGTATTTAATTAGGAAATTTAATTTGGTAGCTAATTAGGAAATTCCAATTCTGCAGAGTGTTGAGCCAGATGCATAACACACACAAAGTCTGTTCTTCAGATTAATATCTGAAGAACAATCAACAAAGAAACAGTTTCAAAAACTCCAAACTAAGCAAGCCTCTAGTTCTTTTACTGGCTAAGGTGTAAATAGCTTTTCACATAGAGAAGTCACAATTTAAAGATTTTTGATGGAACTGTGCTCAATATAGTTATTAATATTTTATCAACAAATGGCAAAATAAAGCATTGTGAATATACCTATCATATTGCAACCATGCCACTTGTCTCCAATTCTTCCATCTTAATGAATGCATTTGAAAATATACATAACTCTAAAATATTCTATTTTTGTTGATTCCCAACAATTTCTTATTTCTCAACAGTGTTTTAAACTTTCAATGGAACTTTTCAAATCATTAATCAACAGAGTTCCCTACAAGCACTCCCCAATGAATACGAAACCTGTGCACTCAAAAGAAGAAATAACTCCAAAGTCAAAACCACAAGTAAAAGACACAGACTTAAAATTTAGCATGTCTACATGTGACATGCTGCCTTGTTCATACATGTAGATTTTCAACATGGACATATACCATAAAGAATTTCCAGGTGCCAGCTCCCTATAAGGTGTGTCTTGTACAGCGATAATCCACAGATTTCCCTGACTCAGCTCTTAAAGCCAACATTTTACATTTTGAGGGTATTTCTGAATAGTACTTCCTCAAGCTCAATTGGAAGCACTGAAAAAGCCAGACTGCCAAGGGAATGACCTCTGAGAATAAGACTTTCTTCCATGGGAAAGAAATGTAAGCAACTGAGGATAGGAGGCTTGATCAAAACCAAGCAAGTACGCAAAAGAGGGGGATAATCTGGTTTGTTTTGGTTTTTAGAGGAAACTAGAAAAAGACACGACTTATAGTCTACAAGATGACTGTTGTTAGGTTTAATTATTAGGGCCAGGTTCTGAGCTTCACCGGTGGCTCAGATGGTAAAGTATCTGCCTGCAATGCAGGAGACCTGGCTTCAGTCCCTGTGTCAGGAAGATCCCCTGAAGAAGGAAATGGCAATCCACTCCAGCATTCTTGTCTGAAGAATTCCATGGACAGAGGAGTCTGACAGGTTACAGTCCATGGGGTCCCAAAGAGTCAGACACAGCTGAGCTATTGAGCTCATATGTCACCTATGAGAGAGTCACTTCAGAGCTAAATATAAGACCTGAAACCATAAAACGCCTAAAAAGAAACACAGGCCGTACACTTTTTGACACTGTTTTTAACAATATTTTTTGAATCTGTCTCCTCAAGTGAGGGCAACAAAAGCAAAAAGAAACAAATGGGAATATTTCAAACTAAAAAGCTTTTGCACAACCAAGAGAACCATAAACATAACAATAAGGCAATTTACTAAATGGAAGAAGGTTTGCAAAGGACATATCCAATTAAGGATTAATATCCAAAATATATAAAGAACTCATACAACTCACTATCAAAAAAACAAACCTATTTAAAAAATGGGCAGTGAACCTGCATAGACATTAATAAAACATATTAATAGACCTAAAGAATATATACAGACACTCAACAGGCACATGAAAAAAGGTGCCCAACATCATTAATTTCTAGGAAAATGTAAATCAAAACCACAATGAGATACCATCTCACACTGGTCAGCTATCATCAAGAAGTAAGTGTTGGCAAGGATATGGAGAAAAGGGAACCCTTGTGCACTTTTGGTGGGAGTGCAAATTGTGGTACAGCCACTATGGAAAACAGCATGAAAGTGCCTCAGAAAATTAAAAATAGAACTACCATACTATCCTGAAATTTCACTTCTGGGTATTTATCCAAAGAAAATGAAAACACTAATTCAAAAAGATATATGTGCCCCAATATGCTGTTGTAGCATTATTTACAGTAGCCAAGATACAGAACCTGCCTAAGTGTCCATTGATAGATGAATGGAAAAGGAAGATGTGGTGTATACATACACACACACATACACACACACAATGGAGTGAAATCTTGCCATTTGCAGCAACATGCATGGATCTAGAGGGTATTATCCTATGAAATAAATCATTCAGAGAAGGACAAATACCATATATTTAACTTGCATGTGGAATCCAAAAATCAAAAACAATGAACAAACAGAACAAAACAGAAATAGATTCATGTATACAGAAAATTAGTAGTTGTCAGAGGCGAGGAGTTGGTGGGGGATGAACAATACAGGTGAAGGGGACTAAGAGGTACAAACTACCAATTATTTAAAAAATGTCACTTGGATATAATGTACAGTACAAGGAATATAGTCAGTAATATTATAACAACTTTGTATAATACTATACAAAAATATTGAGTCATTATGTTTTTTCCAGCAGTCAGTATAGATGTGAGAGATGGACCATAAAGAAGGCTGAGCACCCAAGAATTGATGCTTTCAAACTGTGGTGTTGGAGAAGACTCTTGAGAGTCCCTAAGACTGCAAGGAAAACAAACCAGTCAAGCCTAAAGGAAATCAGTCCTGAATATTCATTGGAAGGACTGATGCTGAAGCTGAAACTCCAATACTTTGGCCACCTGATGCAAAGAGCTGGAAAAGACCCTGACACTGGAAAAGACAGAAGGCAGGAGGAGAAGGGGACAACAGAGGATGAGATGGTTGAATGGCATCACCAACTCAATGGACATGAGTTTGGGCAAGCTCCAGGAGATGATAAAGAACAGAGAAGCCTGGAAGTAGATACTCTCCTTTATGAGTAAAACAGTGATTTGCAGTAAATGATTTTAACTCAAATGACTAAACTGTAAAGGGAATGGGATGTGTCATGTATTATTTCACTCTGAAGTGCTGATATAAAATGATTTGCTAGAGGTCACGTTTTGCAGTTCTAGGGGTTGAAAATAATATGTTCATTGTGATACTGCTTTTTCTGACACTGAACTGAATGGCACCTCTACTACAAAGAATATGACATCTTTTACTGAAAGTACAAAGTCACTTTTTTATCAACATCCCTTCATTTAAAATTTTAATATTTTGTTTATCATGAATTATTGCACTGATTTTCTTTATTAGTTAATTTATTTATTTTGGGCTGTTCTGGGTCTCCATTGCTGCACAGGCTTTCCTCCAGTTGCACCAAGCGGGGACTACTCTCTAGTTGAGCTGTGCAGGCTTCTCGTTGCTGTGGCTTCTCTGCTGCAGAGCATGGGCTCTAGGGCATGTGGGCTTCATTAGTTGCGGCATGAGGTCTCAGTAGTTGTGGCTCCTGGGCTCTAGAGCACAGCCTCAAAAGTTGTGGCGCACAGGCTTAGTGGCTCTGAGGCATGAGAATCAGAACACACGCATGCTCCGTGCGTCTTGTGTGATCAGACTTGTGTCTCCTGCACTGACAGGCAGATTCTTTACCACTGAGCCACCAAGGAAGCCCTGCATTGATTTTGATTTTTTCCATATTTCATTTAAATATTATTGCCTTGATTACTGAGTTGATGATCTTCTTAAATTTTGAGCCCAAGACAAGTGCTACACATACTTCATTCTAGTCACATCACGGGCATCACCATCTAAATGTCACTTGATAAAAATTATTATTTTCTGTGGGGTCTGCCCTCGATTGCTTGCAGGGCTCAATTTTGGTTATGATTCTGGCTCCTTAACATCTCTTTTTTTTCTTGAGCTGCACTCAATATACCAGCAAATTTGGAAAACTCAGCAGTGGTCACAGGACTGGAAAAGGTCAGTTTTCATTCCAATCCCAAAGAAAGGCAATGCCAAAGAATGTTTAAACTACTGCACGATACAGTAAGTTAATTAAACTTTAATTTACAATAAAAAGAAAGAAAAACTGTGGGAATAGACATTCTTTCCTCATTTTAAAGTGAATGCTGCGAATATTTCCCAGGTAAGAATGATGCTTGTTCTATCCATTCCTGTCTATGTATTGACACTGTTCTTCCCTAAAAGCATTTTTCATGAATGAATATTATTCATTGTATCACATCTTTGAGGTTTATTTGGTCATCTACTAAGATGATTATGTGGATTTTTAAAATCTTTCATCTCATACAAACTCCATGAGATCTTGTCTCTTGTTCACACTTTTACCCCACTACCTAGGATGGTGTCTTCCTCATTGTAGGCACTTTAGAAATATTTCTTGAACAAACACATGTGTTAATAAATAAAAGTATTATTGTGATTGATCACAGTAACAAGAGTTCTGACAGTGACTAATACTTGCATTCCTAGAATAAATCCTATTTAGTGATATACATTCTGAATTTAATTTGGCATTTTTTAATTTAAAATTTTGGTATCTATGGTTGTAAGTTAAATTGTACAGTTTTCTTTCAGGAGCTATGCATATTTAATTTTGACACCAAGGTTATCCTTGTAGAATAAAGTGGAAATGTTTTATCTTTAATTTTTTCTGGAACAGTTTCTTTAATGCTGGAATTTTCTTTTTCTTAAAGGACTGATAGACCTCACCCATTAAACTGCCCTTGACATTTTCTTCTATCTTTGTTAGTGTACTTATAATTTTTTATCTCTCTCTAAGCCATTCTTAATATGGAGTAATAATACCCACTAATTATGTGAGTTTTTTATATTTATTGATATAACATTGTACACTGAATTCTCTCAAAACTTTAAAATCTCCACATCTCCAGATTATGTTTAAAAATTTTAATCTCTGATATTATATGCTCTCTCCTGTTATTTATTGATAAAATTCACCAAATCTTTTAATAGCTTAGTGATTATTTCAAAGAAGAAATTTTAGGCTTTATTATTTACCCTTTTTATTATGTTTGGCTTGATTTTATATGATAAATGCATTATTTAAAAAAATTTTTTTCTCCTACACTTTGATTTCCTTTTTCCAACATCTTGAGTTGAAAGTCTTACTTATTTATTTTCAAACTTTTAATCAATCTATTTCAAACTCTAGTAAATGCATTCATGTCTATAAAACTTCCCAAGTCAGTTTTGGCTGTATTCTGCAGATTCGATATATAGTTCACTTGCTGCTGTTTATTTCTAGATCATTTATAACCAAAACCAACAGGAAGTTTTGCTTCCCTATTTAGGAATGTTTAGGGCTTCTTAAAACTATCTTTTTCTTGTTTATTTCTAATATTATTTGCATTATGAACAAGTATTGTGATGAGCAGCATTTCAGCTTTGGGGGTTTTTGTGTTTTTATCTGTTACTTAATATATCATCAATTTTTGTAATGCTTTATGTATTTTGAAAAGAATGTATATGCTGTCATGTTTTGGATATATAACAAATCAAGCAAGGTGACTGTTATTCAAATATTCTATTTTCTTAGTTTTTATCTACTTATTTTTAGAGACATGTATATTTTCCCTTGTTCTAGCTTTTCCCTTCTCTCATGAAATACGCAAAGAAAGACAAAATAGTTGGCTCACCATTGATTCCCCAGCACCTAGAATAGTGTCTTCAATTTGCAAAACACACAATTTAACATTCAGTGCTTTGCTACGTCCGTTGAAAAGCTTCTTTCAACACTTTCAAATTATTTCACTCTTTCCTGTTCTACCTCATATGGGTTATGACTGCACAGGCAAATGGACTGAATAAGATCCAGACAGTATCATCTGTCTGTAAAGTTAATTAAATAATGAGGTCATTAGACTGAGGTGCTTCTAATGTCTTAGCCATCTGTGTAAGCAAACCAAAATGTAGGCCTGCAACGTCTCAAGTTTAAGAAATCAAGATCTAAGGACAACCAATCGTAAACAGTCAACTAGACTTTCTCAAATAAAGTAATCCCTTAGCCAATCAAATAATTTCCTTGTTTTGCTTCCACAAAAAGTCTTGCCTCCTGCTCCTATTGCTAGGGTTCACCTAACTACTTCTGGTTTGAAAAGTGAAAGTGAAAGTCGCTCAGTCGTGTCCTGCTCTTTGTGACCCCATGGACTGTATAGTCCATGGAATTCTCCAGGCCAGAATACTGGAGTGGGTACCCTTTCCCTTCTTCAGGGGATCTTCCCAACCCAAGGATTGAACCCAGTTCTCCTGCATTACAGGCAGATTCTTTACCAGCTAAGCCACAAGGGAAGCCCTCAATTTGGGGTTTTGTCCAAATAAACTCTTAAAAATTTTAGCACACCATCAGTTGATTTTTCAGCATGTCTTAAGAGACTTATAAGTTAGAAATATTGTCCTATTCATCTATGTATTCTCCAGAACTCAGAATGTTTCTTGGCACAAAAGTAGGTGCTGAATGAGTGTGGAATAAATCAATAAATATTGATATTTAGCCCACCAGTATATAGATGGGTCATTTTCAAATGTCATAGTGTAAAGCTTGACTTCATTTTCAATTCAGGTATCTTTTATATACCCAGGACTTATGAAAAACTGTTTGATAACCAGAGCAAAAAAGCTAACCTTATCAAATTGAGAATAAATATTCTGTTGTGATCAATGTCATCATGCAGATGGGGCTGCAGAAAGGACAACTAAGCTTCTTCATTATTTAGAATTCTAAAGCTTGAAATTTTTCTGATCCAATAAAGAAAGACTCCCAAACTCTGTTTTCTAGGCCAGATAATGAATCCTGAGAGAAAGATCAGGGGCCATCTAGTCACTTCAGACAATATTAATGGTTGATCCAGATCACGAATAAGCTGACTCAACTTTGGCTGCCAGTATATATTAAATGTGAAAACAGGTTAAGTGAATAGATAGGTCTGGTTTTCTCACACTTAGCCTCTTGACCCACCCCCTTCCTTATTCATCTCTTGTGTTCTTATCATGCACTGAAAATTTGGAAGATGCATACAAGTAGAAGGATTATCCATAGTTTCTACCTTTGCTTCCCAGAAGCAAAAAGCTGCTTTCCTTTTTTCACTGCTGAACTAGCCCCACGGAATCTAGAACTAGCCTGTCTCAGACCTCGTGATATGCATTATGGGACCTTCCAGACCACATAAAGCCTTTTACGGTCCTATGGATTTATGTGGCTTGTCAATAAGGAGCTTAGACTCTGTGTGCAGTGGTACCTCAGGCACCCTGATTACTCAAAGCTGGAAGGAGAATTAACTTTTAACTTATTACCAAGCTCCCACGCTGTTTCAGGTGGTTTTTCAGAGAAGCAGGTTCTGAGACAGGGTGTGTTGAACAGGATATGTATCAATATTAAGGAAGGACCTTGGAATTAACACAATAGGGAAGGAAACAGCAGTGGAGGGAGATGTTAAGCACTGATGCAGGCCATTTGACATCTCATCTGATCTCACAGGGAGCCCTGGCACCAGAATGACCATCAGAGTTGTTCTGAGTTAAACAAAGATGGCCATGGCCCTATACACATGCATCCATCAGTCAGTAGATGTGGACCACCCTGGGAAGGGACATGACCTCGGGTAAGGCAGCTCTCTGCAACTAAGATGATCTAAGCTGACGATGACTCAAGGCTGTTGGTGGCAGCACTCCCAAGCAACTGGGTGGTCGGTAAGTCTTCCCATGAAGGGGAGATCGGGACAGCATACACAGTGTCGTATGTGAGTGCCCTGGGCTGGAGATTAGGATCTCTCCATTTAGAAGACGGGACTGCTGCTGCTGCTAAGTCGCTTCAATCGTGTCCGACTCTGTGTGACCCCCCATAGACGGCGGCCCACCAGGCTCCCCTGTCCCTGGGATTCTCCAGGCAAGAACACTGGAGTGGGTTGCCATTTCCTTCTCCAATGCATGAAAGGGAAAAGTGAAAGTGAAGTCGCTCAGTTGTGTCCGACTCTTCGCTACCCCACAGTCTGCAGCCTACCAGGCTCCTCCGTCCATGGGATTTTCCAGGCAAGAGTACTGGAGTGGGGTGCCATACAGCAATACTCAAACTTTTTCATCTCAGGACTCCTCTCCACCCTTAGAAACTACTGATACCTCCAAGAATCTTTACATGGATTACATTTACCTTTAAAGAAATTAAAACTGAGAGGGAAAAAGTATTTATTAATCTATCATAACATAACAGATTACATCTATTACCTACTGAAAAATAAATCCTATACTTTCAAAAGCAAAAAACAGTAATCGTAATAACATTGTTACTTAACTCTTCTGTCTAATTTAATGGATGACCTTACTTCTACATTTAATTTGTTTCAATAGATTTTTTAATTGAAAGATATGAAGAAAATCTGGCCTCAGACAGTTATATAGTTAGAAAAAAGGAAAAGTATTTAAAAAGCCTTTTCAGGTAGTTGAGGATATCCTTCTTCAACCCTACACCAAAACTCAGCAAGTATTATTTTCTTAAAAGCTAGCTGTAACATAGAAACCAACACCATATGAATGACTTTACAACTCTGATTGTTATTCTGTTACATTGAAATACACTAATCTATGTCACTTTTCAATGATTCTTTGGCATGCATCCTATGTCGCTTCAGTTATGTCTTGACTCTTTGTGACCATATAGCCCACCAGGCTCCTCTGTCCACAGGATTCTCTAAGCAAGAATATCGGAGTGGGTTGCCATGCCCTCCTCAATGAATCTTTTACTCTTGTATGTTTTTATAAACTCATGAATCATGCCTCATGCATTCCATTTTACAATATCAAAAAGTTACATTTGCTAATGTTCCACCAATCTTATCAGATAAGCCTTTATTACTAAAAAGGTAAGTTCATCGTGGCATATTTAAGTTTTCCAAAATTTTAAGTTTTGCTTGGAAGCTTGAACTTGCTCACTGGAGACAAAAATGCTCAGTCTTTTCTTTGAAGGGACAGATTCATTTTGCTTATTTTTAAGAAATATCTACCAAATAATCAAGTCTGAATAACCATGGTTTACCTGTCATTTATTCAAGTAAAAACTGTGTTTCATGAAAAAAGGTGGTAGTTGAGCTCTCAAGGCATAGCATCACACCAGTTCTTCTTCTTGAGATATGCATAGTATGTTAGTTTGCAGCAGCAGTGGGCTTCTAGGTACTTCCCATGAAGTAACAATAGAACATTAAAGAGATATACTTGGGTTGAGATTTAATAATATTAGGAATTGGTACTGCTTCATCAAATACACCCTGTGAGTGAGTGACAGTAAAGAACACAAAGACTCTGTTATAACCGGTGCCCCGCCTTTAGCTCTGCAAAAACACTTACCCTTCATTGCTTTTGCATCATCAGTGCAAATGGCAGCCCGATGAGAAAGGCAAGCATTGTCTTAATATTATTATGTCACTAATAGTGACTATGTGGATTCCTGAGAGGATCTAGGTGAACTCCCAACCATTCACAGACCATCCACTGACCAGGACTGAGAGACAGTATCCAAAACCCGGAAACAAGAAGGCTCAAAAAAATCACTATGGTTAACTGGACATGTAAATCCAGTGAACTTCTCCTGTCTTGATTCTGGATTTTTTTCCCTACCCTACCCCTAAAAAATGTGTGAAAACTATGTGAATAAATCCAGGATAATACATTTTTCCCTCTCTCAAAGGTAGGATGCCTTTGGGAGTTTTTCCCTAGAAAATGCTAAGATGGCTTTGAGATCCTCTTCTAGAGAATACAAGATGATGTTAAGTGAAGTGTGGTCTCAGCAGAAAATCATGAAAAACGCTGTCATTTGTGCTACAGAAATTCCAAGAACCTAAAACCCAATGTAGCTGAAATTTTTCAGGGCAAGGGAGAGAAGGTAGGGAATTTACCAGCGTTTGGTCTTTAGCAAAGCAAAGCAGTGCTACACATTTGCTCTCTAAATCTAAATGACACAGTTTGAGTTCTAACTTAACTCAAAACACTTCTCCATTATTATGTATTAAAAGAAATTTGTAGCTGCTATAATGAAAAAGAAAGCAATCGGAAATAAATGTGTTTAGTAAAGGAGATTGAGTGTGCCATACATATCTCTAGATGTTCTAATCAAACTATCTCACCAGCTTAATCTGGTTACCTAGTAGTAAGGCAAATATACAATTAAGATTTAGGGTTGGTGTATATTTAGGGTTCGGTTGTGATCTTGGATGTGTATAACAAGATAGTTCTTGTAGGACAGCAAGGTCCTTGGCGATCTTTGCAAGGTTACTCAATTAAGTGATAATTTATTGTTTATGTTTTTTAACGGAACTCTTCCTTTACTGTCATTACTAGTTTACCAAAGAGAACACTTTAATGTTCTCTATGTTTTTCTTCAGAATAGAATCTGTGCTGAACTATCAAAGTTTGCTTTTCTATCAATGGAAAAGCTTGTGACTTACGGAAAGCCAGCTCCATCTAGCTGTCCATTCTGTATCACTCCTCCATCCACATTTCATAAATATAAAATACAGTATACAAGTTATCATTAAAATAGTATTTTCTTCTAAAATAGACCCTTAAATACTTTTAAATATGTAGATATGTATCCATTTATGTCTATCGTATTTCTCTTCTTTTTTGTCTTTATAGTGCTGGTTATTCTAAGGAAATACTCTTATGATCAACATATATTAAAATATACACACACACAAATATATCCACTTTGCTTCCTTTATTAAATTTGAAATCTATTTCTAACTCTTCATGAAGGTTAAAAGGTAACTAGATTAAATGTTCATATGATATTACATGTGAGGCTGTATATTGTGTGCATAGGGGGTCTTTATAAAAAATATGCTAAAATGGTTCTCCTGAGACTTCTAAAGGAATGTTCTCCAGTCTCTCACACTGAAATCAATCTAAAAATATTTAGCATTGTGTAAATTTTATAATAGCCTCATGCATCTTTATTAGGTCATGCCAATGTTAAAGAGATTTACCTAAAAAATTCAGTTCTTCTAGCATGTATCTTCGATACTATTATTATTAAATTATTCTTAAATTGGAAAATTAACAAACTCTATAGTTAATCTATGTTTTTGGGTTAGGTTAGGAATTTTCATTGTTACAGTAATTTTTTGTCACTTAAAAGATGTACTAACATCTTTAAGAATTCTCTTAAAAACATTATTTCACCTCAAAGAGCACTACATACATTTCAAAATATGTTGCTTTAACACATTTTCAGTGTCATTTTCATCAATATTTTATTTCACTAGCACCCAGCCTTACCTCTAGTCACAAACAATAAACAGGCAGGCAGTTTAACACAGTTTGAAATCAGCAACCACCTTACACTTCAATCTTCATTCAAATCTCAAAATGAATTCTAAGGGACAAAAAAAAAATTATTCACAATTGAAACATATGACTTTATAAACTACTCAAAGTTTGAAAAACTCTGAACACACTCATCATATTGGATTTCTTAAAACAACCATATTCTATTTGACTTAGAACCTACATTTGTACAGATAGCATTGCTACCCAAGAAGAGTAAAAATAAGGATGTCATAAGTGGAAATTCACTGAAACTGCCCTTCTGTTGAGACTGAATGCTGCCCTTCAACTCGTTTATTCATCAGCACAGCACAATTTGCAAGTCTGCTACAAACAGAGAACTCTGCAGTGTGCTATACCCTTAGATTTTATAAAGAAAATATAACTTGAATTCCCACCTGCAAGCACTGTACTGCCAATGTGATGACAAGCTTCGTATTTCTACCACTGGTTCTCTTTAGAATGAAGACATAGGCCTTTGTTAAAAGACACTGGTGGCCACCAATATCCTAGCATGATTTTATTTTTCAGAAGAACCAACAGAAACAGATGCACTGAGGAAGATGAGTCAGGACTCATAACTCTATCAGAAGCATGACAACCAGTCAGAATGGCCATCAGCAAAAAGTCTACAAATAATAAACGCTGGAGAGGGTGTGGAGAAAAAGGAATCCTCATAACCTGTTGCTGGCAATGTGAACAGGTGGAGAACAGTACAGAGGTTCCTTAAGAAATTAAAAATAGAGTTACCATATGCTTCAGCAGTCCCACTCCTGGGCACATGTCCCCAAAATAAGAAGGCTCTACTTCAAAAATTCAATACATACACCCTAATGTTCATAGCAGCACCATTACAATAGCCAAGATGTGAACAACCTAGGTGTCCATCAACATGAATAAAGAAGATGTGCTACATATATATGACGGAATTTACTCAGCCATAAAAATAAAATAACGCCATTTGCAACAACACAGATGGACCTAGAGATTATCATACTAAATGAAATAAGTCAGACAGAGAAAGACAAATATCATATGATTTCACTTATATGTGGAATTTAAAAAATAATACAAATGAACTTATTTATAAGACAGGATCAGATTTACACATAGAATACAAACTCATAGTTATCAAGAAAAAATGGGGGGAGGGATAAATCAGGAATATGGGGTTGACAGATGCACACTACCATGTATAAAACACATAAACAAGCAGCATTTACTGTATGGCACTGAGAACTATATTCAGTACCCTGTGATGACCTTAATGGAGAGGAATCTCAAATGAAAATATGTATATATATGAACAAATCACTATTCTATACACCTGCAATTAACATAATATTATAGGTCAGCTATGCTTCAATCAACTTAAAAAAAAGAAGCATGACAGAGCACCAGCAAAATCCAAACTAACGGTGAACCACTTGATGAGTGGTATGGAAGGAGTGGTGTCTAGCGTCAAGCATGTGTGTTGACTCTTATCATCACCATCACTGCCTGAACCGCAATGAGCGATGCGTTTCCTTTTGCTGCATTTCTGTTCCTTCACAGGCAAAAAGAAAATAATAAAATATTTCTCAAAGGCCTCATGTGAGAATTAATGAGCCAATACATGTAGAACAACGCAGCACAAACAAAACACTCCGAATTCTGGAGCCGCCTTCCCCTCCTTTCTTTGGGTGGACGCAAGTGTCAAGCATAGAGCTACCAGGAAACACTAGGTGTTATGGAGGTGAGAACTAAATTTGAGCGATTAAATTCTATCATCTTGAGGTCCTGAAAACCAACTTCAGACTTGCCTAGGACAAGGACACAACCTATCTTAGATTTAAAAAAAGAAGAAGAAGAATTTTGATAAAGCATACAAAAAGAGGACTTTATAGGTCATTCTGAGTAAGTGCTCTAAACATATTTCCCCAGGCATTCCCGAAATCAATTTGAGCTTCTAAAATGTGCTCTTACCACATCAAATCTGTCCTCAGTCGGCAGAACACTTTAGAACTCAACGGGTGCTTCTCCGTTCTTCCATCTTTTCTCTTTTCACGTATCTTCATCACCTTCTATATGCATCTTTAAATGCTTCCTACTGCTTCTCGCTTCCCGCTTCCGTAGTGCATAGTGTGTCCTCCCATGAAGCCACGTGCCTAAGAATGTCGCCATCTGAGGGCGCCGCCAGAAACTGCGTGCTGGAGGTCATATTCACACAAAGCATCTACGACCACAGGTTTGATTGCTAGTTTCCCGCCGAGTTCCTCGACGGGGAGGCTCCTACTCAACACACTAACTTCTTCAAGCAGCATGTTCAGAAAGCAGTAAAGCGGAAGGGGGTTCCCATTGATGGACTGAAGTTCAAGTGCCGTGGTCAGCAGAAACCTGAAAGCTCTTCTTGACGTTGACAGTCATCTTGAAAATGGACATCAGGAAGTTTGACACTCTGGAGTATCTCAGTTACAGCTGTGAAGATAGCAATTTGATGAGTTTAGGGGGAGACAGTTTCCTCCCTCTTGATGTTTTTCTCTCAGTTGTAAAAGATGATCAACTCTGCTTTGAGACAGTTTCTGGTTTTGGCTTCTCACAGAAACTCAGTGTGCTAAATAATGGGATTATTGGGAATTATGGTCCGGGATCAATTTCAAATATACCTTGTATATAAATACTTATAAGCTTGTCGGGCTGATCAAGGTTGCCTGACCACTTGAGTTGTGCTGTGAAGGATATTACAACACTCTTATTGTTCATGGAAATCTATGGTTAAGACCTCTCTTTTCTCTCAGGGAGCTAAAGCTCTGGAAAGAGTTCCCAGCACAACAATTTCAGTCAATGCTTGGGAACACAGTTTTATTTTTATATAGAGTAACTGTTAAGGTTGCCAGTGGAATGGGTTAGCCAAGAGGAAGACAGCTTTTAACAGTTCCCTGTCTTAACAAGCAGTGTCAGATCTTAGATTAAGATGTGAACACTTCAAGAATATCATTTCAGAACTCATAATGTAGTTCAGGAATTAAGATCTTTGGAATGGAGGAAGATACTAAATTGCAAAAATTTGCCGTTGCCAACTTGCAACCCAAGTCAATGAATTAAGTAAACTTATATATCACAGAAATGCCAAAAACTTCAGTGATTAAATGGGGGAGAAAAGATTATGCCTCGTTTACCCTTCCTGTAATGCCTGTATTCATGAAGATGAAATAAACTGTAAAATTTAAATAAAAAATAAATGGTTCCTAGTATCATAGAAGTTTATAGAAAACAAAAACACTCTCCTTAAGTTTCAGGATGCTCAGGAAGAGATTAAAAAACCAATTAGGCATGCTAAGTGAAAATGTTTTCAAAGGAAAGTTTCATCATTGTACAAATCAACTAAATTCAAAATCTCCATGAAACACAATAGATTAGAAACTATCTCCACCTCTTCTCATACCACTCTGTGCTTATGAGAATACTAACATGGAGCCTCTCACAGAGTAGAAACTATTTATAGAATAAACATGGGAAAATTAGCCAAGTCTCTGGGTTCTAAGGCCTTTGGTGTTCATCCAGTCCAAGAACTTAAAGAGGTGCAAGCAATCTCTATGAAGACATATATCATAGGGTGTTAATACATAATGTTTTCTTCCATTCCTGAATTTGGCAAATACCTTGAGCACTGTAATGGCTGATGCTCCTTCAAAATAGCAATGTCATTTTTTTTTGTCCATAATTAAATCACTTTATACCTTCAGTTACTCTACCATAAGCTTTCATTAATTAATATATAAGCTCTCATTAGTCTTCTCTATAGTGTCCTTAGGTTTACAATGATTTCCAAGTTTAGGAAACTCTGAAGAGGCTATTTGTGAATTATGTTTAATTGATATTGTAGAAGAACCTATAACCTAGTGGTTCCAGAAGTCACCCTGCCAATCCCAAAAGATGTGAAACACAGGGAAGATGACCTGAACTATAAAATGATCAACAAAGCCCAGAGTTTTTAATCATCCTTTTTGAATTTTGGCAAATGTGGTGAGTTTACTCTGATACTTTTTGTTTAACAAAATCCTCATGCCATGTTTGCGACATGTCAGGCACTTCTCTGTGTGCTTTGCAAATACATCCTATCTATGCCAAAACCACTTTTTTACATGATGTTGGAACTACCTTTTATTTGAAAGACAGTTACAACAGAAAAGCTCTCTTCAGCCACTTTGCCACATCAAGAACAAAACGGGAAGCAAATTAACATTGATGGTGCTGGTTCTCATTGCTATTAGAATCCCCTCTCTTGCTACTTTTACATATTCATAGCATTGTGACAATTCATGATTTCTAAATGCATTGATTCTTTAGAATCAATCCAGGTTATGAAACCTGACTCTCAGCATACCTAGCTGTCACCAAGTTGACTTTACCCATGGGAACAAAGTGTTGTTTCCTATGTTTCTATCCTACACTGATCTCGTTACACAGTGAGAAACTCCAAGCATTCACAGACTCGAATAGTTCTCACCTCTTAGAGAGATTTCCTTGGAGAGCCATTTGCTTCATTTTTAAGTCCCTGCAGCTCCCATAAGCCTCACAGAGGCAATGCTATAGAGAGGGAGCTCCCTCAAACACATATAAAGGCTAATTCAAATAGCTCATAGTAATTCACCACACTGCAGTGGGGAGACCGGGTAAACAGGCCAAGGCTTCCACATTCATTATGCTGAGATGCAAGCCCATCAACACTGCACCTGATGGAATCTACCTACTCTGAATATCAAAGAGGCCGGAAGGGGCCAAAGCAGAGGATGGCAATAGCATTAAGGGCTCAGAGCACCTGGCTCCTACTCTCTTCTGCATTCTGCTTCAAGAAGTGGGGTCCATCTGTAAGCAAAAACAAAGCAATATCAAAAAATTGCAAACTGGAAGAACAAAGATGAGAATAATCAAACAGAGATGGAGGCTAGTCACACTGAATATCTCTGCTGAAAATATGAGACAGCCTCAATGCCCCAAAACAAAGGACAAAACGGAAGTTGAAGATGAAAAAAACTGAAAGGCAACCCTATCCATTGTTGTTGTTCAGTCACTAAGTCGTGTCAGACTCTTTGCGACCCCATGGACTGCAGCATGCCAGGCTTCCCTGTCTTTCACCATCTCCCCGAGTTTGCTCAAACTCACGTCCATTGAGTCAGTGATGCTCTCCATACAGAGCAACTTTTTGGCAGCAGGGTGGGGAAGCTTTTCTCTTGCTTATTTCTTAGGTTTCCTTAATGCACACCTAGGATATTAGCATCTTTCTAGCTTTTTCCTGCCCTCTTCCTCATTCCAGCCTGGAGGAGGAAGAGTGTCGTTGTGCTTGGTGAATGAGGAGAAGAGTGTGGAGACTAATCCTTGTGGAATAGCCTGCGCCAGTCTAGTGCTGCCCAGATCGCGTGTGGACAGCAAGTCTGCCTAGTTCTGGTTTCAAGACCAAAATTCACTAGAGTAACAAGCCCGAAGCTCTGAACTCTACCAGTGGCAGAGGGAGTTTTTTGCTTATCCCATGTTTACTCTCTTTTTTATGTCTCGATTTGCTGGGAACCCAGGTGAGGAAAAGAGCTGCTACTTATTGGATGCCACCTTGGAGATCACTTACACCTCTGATGTTCAAATAAAATGTAACTCAGAAGCCATTCTTGCACACACAGGGCTACTTCTAGAGAGAATAATATCTATAGTTTGTTCAAGGTCCCCATCCTTGTGTTTCCCTACTCCTTTTTCACCAGTGAATCCTCAGCATGTCTTTCCCAAGCTCCTCCTACCCTCTTGCCTCTCTCTTCCTGTTCTTCTCAAACCTGCTTCATTTGCCACATTCATACCTACATGTAAATAACTGACAACAATTTACGGTATATTCCCTGGCTAGTCAGAATCCATCCCTTTATATCCTTTGGGATTCTTTAACATAACAGACCCAGCAGACCCCCCAAATAAATCTGATATCCTTATAGAATATGCAGTGACAGCAGGACAGCTGGAAATAACAAATGCACTTGAGAAATGTTAATGATTTTATCCAATATTATCTTCGTGGTGGGAAAAAATCTGGGGACTATTTATGTCCAGAAGTATTTTTACCATATAAAGCAAATAATTGGAAAGGAGAGACACTACCAATTTCTAGCCAATTTGTGGTCATTCTGTAGGACTGATTTTAAATGTTACCCTGTTGTTAAGATCTGATCCAATTTCCACATGTATGGCAAGTTCCTTCCTCATCCATGCCCCTCACAATAGCCACTACGCTCTTTCTCCCTATTGTCTACACTGTCTTGGATTGTCTGCATATTTGTCTTCCCCCTTAGCTTAAGATCTCCTCAAGGATACAGGCATGTCTGGTCATTTTTGCATTCTCAATCTGATACTCAAAATTTTCTAATAAATATTTAAGAAATTGAATGGGGCAAAGGATGATGAGATTGTTGGATGGCATCACCAACTCAATGGACATTTGTTTCAGCAAACTCCAGGAGATAGTGAAGGACAAGGAAGCCTGGCCTGCTACAGTCCATGGAGTCACAAAGAGCCAGACGTGACTTAGTGACTGAGCAACAACAAAAAGGAGTTGAATGGAATTGTACCAAATATTCAAAACTCAATGAGTGAAAGAAGGTGACTCACATGTCTTGTAAAACTAACCTGTTTTGGAGAAACCAAGTATCTGAGAAACTCTAGGAGGTAGAAGAAAGCAAAAAGATAGAAAAGTTGAAAAACACAATAGAAATAACTTCAGAGGCAGATGAGATCATGACAGCCACATTTAGAAGTGTCAGAGGGGTTCAGTTCAGTTCAGTTCAGTTGCTCAGTCGCTCGACTCTTTACGACCCCATGAATTGCAGCACGCCAGGCCTCCCTGTCCATCACCAACTCCCGGAGTTCACTCAGACTCACATCCATCGAGTCGGTGATGCCATCCAGCCATCTCATCCTCTGTTGTCCCCTTCTCCTCCTGCCCCCAATCCCTCCCAGCATCAGAGTCTTTTCCAATGAATCAACTCTTCGCATGAGGTGGCCAAAGTACTGGAGTTTCAGCTTTAGCATCAGTCCTTCCAAAGAACACCCAGGACTGATCTCCTTTAGGATGGACTGGTTGGATCTCCTTGCAGTCCAAGGGACTCTCAAGAGTCTTCTCCAACACCACAGTTCAAAAGCATCAATTCTTCAGCACTCAGCTTTCTTCACAGTCCAACTCTCACATCCATACATGACCACAGGAAAAACTATAGCCTTGACTAGATGGACCTTGTTGGCAAAGTAATGTCTCTGCTTTTGAATATGCTATCTAGGTTGGTCATAACACTCTAACAGGGAGAACAATTCCCCCTGGAGACAGAATGCAGAACATGCAACTGCACTGGTAGCTGCACAAGGACAACCTGGCGGATGTCTAGGACCACCAGACCTGGGAGCAGACGGACACAGCCTGGGACCTAAAGAGGTCCATCTTCCACTACCTGGGAAACATGACCGAAAAACTACTTACTCTCCCAAGGTGTATGTGTGCATGCATTGAGTCACTTCAGTCATGTCCAACTCTTCATGACCCTATGGACAGTAGTCTGCCACGGCTCCTCTGTCCATGGGATTCTCCAGGCAAGAATATTGGAGTGGGTAGCTATTCCCTTCTCCAGGGGATCTTGCTGACCAAGGGCCTGAACTCGTGTCTCTTATATCTCCAGGATTGGCAGGCAAGTTCTTTGCCAATAGTGCCGCCTGAGCAGTTCCTCAAAGTGGCTCAATGGTAAAGAATCTGCCTGCCAACGCAGGAGACACAGGAGACATGGATTCAATCCCTGAATCAGCAAGATCCCCTGGAGAAGGGAATGGCTACCCACCCCAGTATTCTTGCCTGGAGAATCCCATAGACAGAGGAGCCTGGTGGGCTGTGGTCCATAGAGAGTCGCAAAGGGTTAGACATGACTGAGCAACTGAGAATGCATGCATGCATGCACACATACACGCATGCTGCAACTACTGAGCCTATGCATCCTAGAGCCCATGTTCCACAACAAGAGAAGCCACCACAATGAAAAGCCCACACACCACAACTAGAGAGTAGACTCTGCTCACCGCAACTGGAGAAAAGCCCCTGCAGCAACAAAGATGCAGCTCAGCCAAAAAAAAAACCAAAAACCTGTAGCTTCAAGCTAATGAGTTAAAAATCCCCAAAGAGGAATTTTAATAAGTATGAAAAAAATTGTAGACTTCCCTGGTGGCTCAGTTGGTAAAGAATCCACCTGCAATACAGGAGAAACTGGGTTCAATTCCTGGGTCAAGAAGATCCCCTGGAGAAGGAAATGGCAACCTACTCCAGTATTCTTGCCCAGGACATCCCATGGACAGAGAGCCTGGAGGGTTACAGTCCATGGGGTCGCAAAAGAGTCAGACATGACTAGATTGCCACATGAAAGAATTGGAAGACATAGCAAAGTCTCTTATTTAAGAAATCAGATCTTTGGATTAATTTTTAAACAAGAATAAATACAAAACTGAACCAACATTCAAAAGTCAACTTTTTATAACTTTTATATCATGCTGCTGCTGCTGCTAAGTCGCTTCAGCCGTGTCGGACTCTGTGCGACCCCATAGACAGTAGCCCACCAGGCTCCCCCGTCCCTGGGATTCTCCAGGCAAGAACACTGGAGTGGGTTGCCATTTCCTTCTCCAATGCATGAAAGTGAGAAGTGAAAGTGAAGTCACTCAGTCGTGTCCAACTCTTAGCGACCCCATGGACTGCAGCCCACCAGGCTCCTCCATCCATGGGATTTTCCAGGCAAGAGTATTGGAGTGGGGTGCCATTGCCTTCTCCGTTTTAGATCATGCAGACTTACAAAAGAAATTCTGACCCATGCTAAAACATGCATGACCTAGAGGTCATTATGCTAATTGAAATATGCCAGTCACAGTTTGCCGCAAGACAAACACTGTATGATTCCATTTATATGCGGTATCTGTGAATAGTCAAATTCATAGAAACAGAAAGTAGAATGGTGGTTGCCAGAGGGTGAGGAGAAGGGGAGATGGAAAGGTGCTTAGTGGGTATAGAACTCTGGTTTTACAAGATGAAAAGTTCTGGAGATTAGTTGTACAAGAGTGTAAATATAGTTAACACTACTGAACTGTACATGTATAAATGCTTAAGATGGTAAATTTCATATACTTTTTACCACAGTAAAATATTATAATTATTTTACATTAATAACTTTGCTATATACCAATAGTGTCACATACGATTTTTATTCAATTGGCTTCAAGACAGAGAAGAAAGGAAAAGAAGCATTTCGATTATGGACCACATCAGATGAACATATTGGAATCAACCAACCATTTTAAGTTTTCACAGACTAAAGAAACATTTCTCTTTACAAAAAAATCAAAAGTCCAAACTCACAGCCAAGATGCTTTTAGTTTATTTCACAGCTAAATCTTGAGTTTGATTTTTAAAACACAAGGCAAAAAGTTCTTTGATACTGGAAATGTTTGATATTTCCCCACCCACCCCCAAACTAGACAAATTCTGCCTTCTTATATATTTCTTTCTGATTTTATGCTTAGGTTACTTTTTTCCTGTGGCCCTTCAAAAGTGCCTGAAACCTTATACCTATGCTGCAATAAGAAAGAAAGAGAAAAAAAAAAAACACATTTGTTTAATTGGAAATATTTAGGGGTGAGCAGAAAAATTTGCATTCTTGCTGACAACTTCTGTACTGAGTTTGGTCCAATGGGATTTAAAGTCTCTGAGATAGTAAACCCTGGAAAGAAGAATTTGTAATGGAAAGGCTGAAAGCTTAATTATAGCCAGTAGCACCACTTGAATAGTTTAAGCATACTCAAATGTGCTGTGCTATCATAAGAGCTTTAAAAAAAAAAAAGCAGTGATGGAGGTTATAGATCAGACATGACAGACATCACCAGAGAAGCAGCTTCACCATCAGGTTATTTGGGGCGGCCAGTGTAACCACAAAAGAACATCGGCAGTGCTCCTCCCGGGAGCTAAGAGACTACCCTCATTTAGACTCCTGGGATCAGATCATTAAATCTGCTTATGACTTTTGTCAACTCCTCACAAATGTCTCATTCAGGATGGGCTTCCCTGGAGGCTCAGATGGTAAAGAATCTCCCTGCAATGGAGGCAGGATCACACCCAGGTTTAATCCCTGGGTTGGGAAGATCCCATGGAGAAGGGAATGGCTACCCACTCCAGCATTCTTGCCTGGAAAATTCCACATACAGAAGAGCCTGGTGGGCTACAGTCCATGGGGTCACAAAAAGTCAGACATGACTGAGTGACTAATACTTTCCCTTTTGCTCATCTCACTCAGGATACCTGTCCTGCATATATTTGATGCCTATCGACTGGGAAGAACCATCTGAGTTTCTCTTCTTTTATTCATTTATTTTTTAATTTTTTATTGGGGTATAGTTTGTTTATAGTGTGGCATTAGTTTCTGCCATATAGCAAAGTGAATCAGCTCTACATATACATATATCCGCTCTTTTGTGGAATTCCTTCCAATTTAGGTCACCACAGAGCACTGAGTAGAGTTCCCTGTGCCATACAGTAGGTTCTCATTGGTTATCTATTTTACACATAGTATCAATAAAGTAGAAGACTCACATTGAAAGGTCTTTGTGTTTATTTTCAAGAAATAAAATTGTCCTAGGACATATTCCAGAGTTGTCCTCCCTTTCAGAGAAATAGCTTTCCAAGTCCCCCTCTTTCAGTGGCCCCTCTAAGCTGAGAAATGCGATGATCTGCTCACAAGAAAACTAAAGAACATTCCTGGACTTCTCACTCTCCTCTGCACAACCCAGCTGAACACATGGTCCTGCAGGAAGCATCCATCTCCAACTTGCAGTGCTGGGGAACAGGTTCCTATGCCTGGCAAGAGGAGCAGGGTCTTTAACTCCAATAATTCCTGTATAAGAGTAATTCGACAAGTCTTATTTTCTTAGAGGAGCTCTCATTCTTTCAGTCATTGTAATCCAACCCAATTCCTTCTCTCTCTTCATCACCTTTCCTTCTCACCTTGATTGACTTCATGACTATTGTAGCTTTCGTTTCCTTCTGTCTCTGAGACCGCAGACTTCTGAAGTCAGTTTGATTTCCTGGGCTCCCAACATATGGTGCCATTCTAGTCACTAATTGCCATCAATCTCATGACCCCTGTTAGCCTTCCTCTTTTCCAAAACTTAGTTCAAATTCTCAATAGCTATTAGAATTGAATTTTCTGGAACCTGAACTCCCCCACCAACACACACACAAATCTCTCCCATTCCTGATTCCTTGCCTGAATCCCTCCATCTTCCATTCCATGGAGTAAGGCATCTTCTCATGGATTTATCAGAAGACTGAAGTTGCAGATAATCTTCCACGCTCTTAGTTCTAATTCAGAACTCCAAAGTTGTGAAAGTAACATGATGAAGTCCTGATTAAAGTATTTCCTTCATCGTTCAAATAAATTTCCACAGTCAGCTGGTGTGAAATGATTAAAGTTGTAACCAGGAGCAGACTCCAGGCCATATCTTGTCTGCCTGGGAAACCTTTTTAATGTAACAGCTTCAGATCTTTCTGTCCCTAGAGGCATTTCTCCTACACTTACTAGCCCATAAAGAACACCAGGGATAGAAATAACTTCCTAGGAGACAACTGGAAAATAGAGAAAATTTTATAGAAGATAACCTCTGCCATGGGAGCCAAATAATCTAGAATCTTCCTTAAAAAAAAAAAAAAAAAAAAGTCAAGTCACTCCCTCCTGAATATATGTTATTTATTTATATATATGTTCATTTTTTTTCACTATGGAATAGTGAGAACCTAAGCAATGGCAACCCACTCCAGCACTCTTGCCTGGAAAATCCTGTGGACGGAGGAGCCTAGTAGGCTGCAGTCCATGGGGTCGCACAGAGTCGGACACGACTGAAGCAACCTAGCAACAGCAGCAGCAGCGTGTACCTACCGCATTCTAGGCACTGAGAATACATGATGTGCAACGAGACAGCAGCCCTGCCCTCAAGGAATAGATTCCTCATGGCTGTTTGGCTGATTTGACATCATGACCCCTGCTAGCCTTCCTCTTTTCCAAAACTTAGTTCAAATTCTCAATAGCTATTAGAACTGAATTTTCTGGAACCTGAACTCCCCCCCCCCCAACACACACACCCAAATCTCTCCCATTCCTGATTCCTTGCCTGAATCCCTCCGTCTTCCATTCCATGGAGTAAGGCATCTTCTCATGGATTTATCAGAAGACTGAAGTTGGAATTCTTTTCATTCTTTATCTTTTTCATTGGTCATATCAGGAGCTGCTGTGAAACCAATTTGTGATTGTAGCTACTCAGCCACTAATCTCTTCATTCATTTATGTACTGTCTCTCTTCCTATCAATACTTCCAGGTTAAGCTTTTTTTAAAAAACTCTATATATGCCCTTCCAAAATAAATGGCTCATTCTGAGGCCATTTTAGCATCACAAAAGACACTTTCATGACCCTCCTTAAAGCTGTCAATATCTACCCAGCAAGTCAAAGGTATCCTGTAGATATTGAACTATATCTACTTCTCTTTATATAAAGTGATATAGTAGATTTTGAGATAGGTTTGCAAAGTGCAAATCTATCTTTCATTGGAAGGCATTAGTTGGTCTTTAAACCAAATTAAACTAAACCAAACAATCACAACACCACCACAAACACTTTGTAAATAGAAAATACAGTAACTCTTACTTACACACTCTTTAAATAGTCTGAAATCAAATTTCACAACAAGCAATGTTTTCTTAACCTTTGAACCTTCTTATGTTTCCCCCACTCTTATCTTCCCCGACTCTTACCTTCCTCCCATCTTAGTCTGTACACAATTATATTCATTTGAGTACTAACTTAGAGATTGAGGGTGCTTTAAAATGCATATAATGCATTTAAAAGTCAAAATATAAGAGATTTTTAATTGCCTATCCTAAGAATTTTCTGTAATGTGGTTCTGTCTCTAATAGCAAGTATTTTACAAATGTCAAAATTTCTAAATAATAGCTCTCTAAAAAGAGAAAGATGGTAATAGCACATTCAAGCTAATGAAGACGGGGACTAATGTTTGCTGAGAGCTTTAAAAATTGCAGTACCATATACACAATGGAGTATTACTCAGCCATTAAAAAGAATACATTTGAATCAGTTTTAATGAGGTGGATGAAACTGGAGCCTATTATACAGAGTGAAGTAAGCCAGAAAGAAAAACACCAATACAGTATACTAACACATATATATGGAATTTAGAAAGATGGTAACGATAACCCTGTATATGAGACAGCAAAAGAGACACTGATGTATAGAACAGTCTTATGGACTCTGTGGGAGAGGGAGAGGGTGGGAAGATCTGGGAGAATGACATTTAAACATGTATAATATCATGTATGAAATGAGTCACCAGTCCAGGTTCGATGCACTATACTGGATGCTTGGGGCTGATGCACTGGGACGACCCAGAGGGATGGTATGGGGAGGGAGAAGGAAGGAGGGTTCAGGATAGGGAACACATGTATACCTGTGGTGGATTCATTTTGATATATGGCAAAACCAATACAATATTGTAAAGTTAAATAAAATAAAATTTAAAAAAATAAAAAATAAAAATTGCAGTACCAAAGGTCTGCCATCATCTTATTTATCTTCACACAGCCCTAGTGAATAGATATCAATATCCTCCTTTTCTAGGTTAAAAAACTGAGAGTAAAAAAAGTGAGAGTAGAATAAAATTAGTCTTAAACTAGACCTTATGAGTAACAGTCTCCTCTTTTCTTTCTTTTTTCTATATGTCACATTGCTTCCTTAAAACATGCACACACACACACACACACAACCCCCCCCCCCCACTCGCAGCAGTGTTAAAGAGCTCATGTTATCCACAGCCTACAAAAAAGGCAGGTTAACATATTAAAAAATCATTTTTCTGTCTCAAAACTGCAAACCAAAGGCAAAACTTATGGAAGGATTCAGAAAAGAGTATATTCTGAGCTAACCTGAAAATGCTCACTCTAGACTGCAGATGAGATTTCCAGCTGATTTTCAGTGATGAACTTCGTAGACGCACTTCTTGGGTGGAATACAGGGAACAGAATACCAATACAAACTCCTTCCTGGTGCCTCGTAAATCAAAACAAAGCTTTCCCTGCCTCATAATTCCCACAAAGTTGGAACTCACCTGCCTTGGACTTCATATCTTTTCTTTTCCTGCAGTGAGGACATGCTGCCAGTGAGATGACCCAGGCAGAGGTTCAAGGCCTTGATACTTTGTGCCTCAGGCCTCTCAGTAAGAAAACTGAGTGTGAAACTATTTCCAATAGTTCCTCCCTATTGTGACATCTCTCCTGGGTCTCTTCACCCCTAAATTCTTCATTTCGTTTAAGAATTTAGCTGAAAAGCACTTTCCCCTGCCTGTTTATCTCAATGTCTGTCCCTCACTGCTAGTATTTATTGCATATCACTGTAAGTCTTTATTGAATGTAATCTGTTTGGGGATATAGTTGGCATGAAAGATGCTTCACCAAATGAAGTTGTAAAGTATTATACATAAATACTTAATTCCTGGATTTATATATTATCCTCATTACTTATTTACCACTCTAGGCACACAGGACACCTTTGAAAGACATAAATCTGGTGGATTGCTCTCCCAAATTTTATCAGAATATACTTTTATCAGAATATCTCCTAAATTGTATCAAAAGCTTTGATATGATATAAATTAATGCCAATATATAATAATTATTAATATTCTTTGCATGACTAGCACACACTATAGTTTACAAAAACTTGTGCACATATTAACATTTAATCTTTTTATCATTTAATCTTCCCAGCTAACCTATGCTAGGAGAGTTTTTGTCTCAATGTGACAGGTCAGGAAAGTGAGCTTCTGAAAGTTTGAATGATAACCCAAAGTCAGAAGAATAATGAGTTTCAGAGCTGGCTTCAAACTGGCTCAAGTCTCCCACTTTATTTCCTAAGTGTTTCTCTCTCCCTTAGCTGCCTATAGGATCAGCAGGATGAAGGGAAATCAAGCAAGGGTCAGGTTGAGAAACCAAATGGGCTCCATTGTCTTCTTTGTGAAGCTTTCATAAGAGTCTATGGTTTGGTGTGGATATATGTATCATATGCAGCTACATTAATGCAACTTTAAAATTCAAGGTTACTGGAGCCTTAGTTTAAATTTGGAGCCCCCATGGACCTCCCAGATGACTCAGATGGTAAAGAATTCGACTGCCAGTGCAGGAGATGTGGGCTCGATCCCTGAGTCGGGAAGATCCCCTGAAGAAGGAAACGGCAACCCTCTCCAGTATTCTTGCCTGGGAAATCCCATGGACACAGGAGCCTGGTGGGCTATAGTTCATGGGGTCACGAAAGAGTTGGAAGAATCTTCTACATGGCAAATTACTTTTCCAGGCATTTTTTGCACATAATCCAGATTTTACCATCTTTTTTCAGGAAAATCCCTACCTCTCATTCAGGAATTCCTACACTAAATCCAGTCTCACATCCTCACCCAGGGAATAGGAAAAGGAATGTGAGTTCCACCTTCCTGTGGAAAGTCTGCTGAATAAACCAAAAGAGAGAGTTTCAAAATAATGCTTGCTTTTGTTGCAGGGAGTCGTGCAAGCAATCTTAGCTTGTATAATACTTCTCAATCTAATTGACATTACAATGAAACTCCAACTCTAGAATCCCTTCCTAAAGCAATATTTAACTGCAAAACCCAAAGGCTGTGCTCATGCTATGCCATAAGAGGAATAAATTAACTATTGAATTTTACATTGGAAGTTCATGGTTTTCATTAAATCACCCCAAAATACACTACCTGAGAAATTTGACTCAGTTCCCAATAAAATAAATCATCACATCAAACTGAAAAATAATTACTCTTGAACTAAGTATAAGAGACCAGACACATTCATTTTGGACAAAAAAATACAAAGAAAAAGGAACAGTAGAAAATGTAATTTCTAAGTTTACCTAAAAATCATCAGAAAGAAAAGAAATGAAGAAATAGAAAAGAAGGAATGTAATAAAATTATTTATATGGGCACAGAATGTAAATGTTTCCATGTTTTCTATTCATGTCATTGATTTTAGTTCTGTAATCAAACAATTTAAGAAACAGATTGAAAATAGGATACCAAAATAACTAAATTATTCTTCATGTGAAATGAGTAAAAATTAAGCTATTAGGGTGAGACCTATACTATGATAATCTATTAGTAGTGATTTAATTTACCATATTTATTTATGCCTGAAACAAGAATGGATTATAATAATCCACGATTTGTGGTGGCTTACCATGAGGTCTCAAAGAGTTCAGACATGACTGAAGTGACTGAGAAGCAGCAGCAGCAGCACAACAAAAGTTATTTAGACAAATGTAATAAAATGGAAGAAAATAAGCAGTCAGGAGTTCTGTTCAGCTCAGTTCAGTTGCTCAGTCATGTCCAACTCTGCAACTCCATCCATTTCTGCGGCTACTGCTGCTGCTAAGTCACTTCAGTTGTGTCCAACTCTGTGCGACCCCATAGACAGCAGCCCACCAGGCTCCCCCATCCCTGGGATTCTCCAAGCAAGAACACTGGAGTGGGTTGCCATTTCCTTCTCCAACCCTGTCCATCACCAACTCCCGGAATTTACCCAAACTCATGTGTATTGAGTCAGTAATATCATCCAACAATCTCATCCTCTGTTGTCCCCTTCTCCTCCTGGCTTCAACCTTCCCCAGCATCAGGGTATTTTCAAGTGAGTCAGTTCTTTACATCAGGTGGCCAAAGTATTGGAGTTTCAGCTTCAACATCGGTCCTTCCAGTGAATATTCAGGACTGATCTAATTTAGGATGGACTGGTTGGATCTCCTTGCAGTCCAAGGGACTCGCAAGGGTCTTCTCCAACACCACAGTTCAAAAGCATCAATTCTTCTGCACTCAGCTTTCTTTATAGTCCTCACATCCATACATGACTACTGGAAAACCATAGCCTTGACTAGACAGACCTTTGTTGACAAAGTAATATCTCTGCTTTTTAATAGGCTGTCTAGGTTGGTCATAACTTCCCTTCCAAGGAATAAGCACCTTTTAATTTCATGGCTGCAATCACCATCTGCAGTGATTTTGGAGCCCCCAAAAAATAAAGTCAGCCATTGTTTCCACTGTTTCCCCATTTATTTCCCATGAAATAATGGGACCAGATGCCATGATCTTAGTTTTCTGAATGTTAAGCTTTAAGCCAACTTTTTCACTCTCCTCTTTCACTTTCATCAAGAGGCTCTTTAGTTCTTCTTCACTTTCTGCCATAAGTGTGGTGTCATCTGTATATCTGAGGTTATTGATATTTCTCCCAGCAATCTTGATTCTAGATTGTGCTTCATCCAGCCCAGTGTTTCTTATGATGTACTCTTCATATAAGTTAAATAAGCAGGGTGACAAGATACAGCCTTGACACACTCCTTTTCCTGTTTGGAACCAGTCTGTTCCATGTCCATGTGGTGGCCAAAGTACTGGAGTTTCAGCTTTAGGATCATTTCTTCCAAAGAAATCCCAGGGCTGATCTCCTTCAGAATGGAGGAGAGGGGAACAACAGAGGATGAGATGGCTGGATGGCATCACTGACTCGATGGATGTGAGTCTGAGTGAACTCTGGGAGTTGGTGATGGACAGGGAGGCCTGGCGTGCTGCAATTCATGGGGTCACAAAGAGTCGGACATGACTGAGTGACTGGACTGAACTGAACTGAACTAAACTGTTGCTTCCTGATCTGCATACAGATTTTTCTAAGGCAGGTCAGGTGGTCTGATATTCCCATCTCTTTCAGAATTTTCCACAGTTTGTTGTGATCCACACAGTCAAATGCTTTGGCATAGTCAATAAAGCAGAAGTAGATGCTTTTCTGGAACTCTCTTGCTTTTTCCATGATCCAACAGATGTTGGCAATTTGATCTCTGGTTCCTCTGCCTTTTCTAAAACCAGCTTGAACATCTGGAAGTTGACAGTTCATGTATTGCTGAAGCCTGGCTTGGAAAATTTTGAGCATTACTTTACTAGCGTGTGAGATGAGTGCAGTTGTGCAGTAGTTTGAATATTCTTTGGCATTGCCTTTCTTTGGGATTAGAATAAAAACTGACCTTTTCCAGTGCTGTGGCCACTGCTGAGTTTTCCAAATTTGCGGGCATATTGAGTGCAGCACTTTCACAGCATCATCTTTCAGGATTGGAAACAACTCAACTGGGATTCCATCACCTATACCAGCTTTGTTCGTAGTGATGCTTCCTAAGGCCCACTTGACTTCACTTTCCAGGATATCTGGCTCTAGATGAGTGATCACACCATCGTGATTATCTGGGTCATGAAGATCTTTTTTGTACAGTTCTGTGTATTCTTGCCACCTCTTCTTAATACCTTCTGCTTCTGTTAGGTACATATCATTTCTGTCCTTTATTAAGCCCATCTTTGCATGAAATCTTCCCTTGGTATCTCTAATTTTCTTCAAGAGATCTCTAGTCTTTTCCATTCTATTTTTTTTCCTGTATTTCTTTGCATTGATCACTGAGGAAGGCTTTCTTATCTCTCCTTGCTATTCTTTGGAACTCTGCATTCAAATGGTATATCTTTCCTTTTCTCCTTTGTTTTTCACTTCTCTTCTTTTCACAGCTATTTGTAAGTCCTCCTCAGACAGCATTTTGCTTTTTTGCATTTCTTTTTCTTGGGAATGATCTTGATCCCTGTCGCCTGTACAATGTCATGAACCTCCATCCATAGTTCATCAGGCACTGTCTATCAGATCCAGTCCTTTAAATCTATTTTTTATTTCTACTGTATAATTGTAAGGGATTTGATTTAGGTCATACCTGAATGGTCTAGTGGTTTTCCCTACTTTCTTCAATTTAAGTCTGAATTTGGCAATAAGGAGTTCATGATCTGAGCCACAGTCAGCTCCTGGTCTTGTTTTCGCTGACTGTATAGAGCTTCTCCATCTTTGGCTGCAAAGAATATAATCAATCTGACTTTGGTGTTAGCCATCTAGTAATGTCCATGTGTAGAGTCTTCTGTTGTGTTGTTGGAAGACAGTGTTTCCTATGACCAGTGCATTCTCTTGGCAAAACTCTATTAGCCTTTGCCCTGCTTCATTCTGCACTTCAAGGCCAAATTTGCCTGTTACTCCAGATGTTTCTTGACTTCCTACTTTTGTATTCCAGTCCCCTATAATGAAAAGGGCATCTTTTCACTATAGTCAGGATTAGAGAGAGCCATGAAAATAATATCATTATTACAAATCAATGTACAAATTTGGCTCTGAGTATCCACTGAAATATGACAGAAAAGAAATATGATAAGACATTTCATGTTCATTATCTTAAAGATGAAACATCAATTTCTTCAAAGTTATAATGTATTTCTGGGCACTAAATCTTGAAACAATGTTTACAAGTAGACTTCCACAGAATACTCTGAGATAAGTAATAGACAAAAGTCCTCAATAACTACAGGACAGAAAGAGTTTAGTTGTTGTCTGTTTAGAATTGCAGAAGTGTTCTTTTTCAGATTGCTTTTATTTGTAATAAATCTCAAAGGCCATGTATTAAATAAAAGTAAAATGTATTAAAGGCAATTTAGTAGGAACAACAGTATAACCTATATATTAGCTTTATGGTAGCCTAACTTGTTCTTTGGAAGGAATGATGCTAAAGCTGAAACTCCAGTAATTTGGCCACCTCATGCGAAGAGTTGACTCATTGGAAAAGACTCTGATGCTGGGAGGGATTGGGGGCAGGAGGAGAAGGGGACGACAGAGGATGAGATGGCTGGATGGCATGACTGAATCGATGGACGTGAGTCTGAGTGAACTCCGGGAGTTGGTGATGGACAGGGAGGCCTGGCGTGCTGTGATTCATGGGGTCACAAAGAGTCAGACACGACTGAGCGACTGAACTGAACTGATCTGAACTTGGTTTAAGATTAAGAAAAGCATGTTTCCTAAGACTGCCTTCTTTAAATATCACATGCATCTCTTCAAATTTAGTTTAATGTACTAAAAGCTAATTATTGGAGTTTACAGTACCCCAAACAGTCTGAGGTGTTAAGATTCTACATTGTTTACTGCAACACAAGCAAGTAACTTTTAGAATTCTTATTTAAATTGCACCTATGGTAAACCAATGAACACCCAGGAATGATCTCCTTTAGCATGGACTGATTGGATCTCCTTGAAGCCCAAGGGACTTTCAAGAGTCTTCTCCAACACCACAGTTCAAAAGCATCAATTCTTCAGTGCTCAGCTTTCTTTATAGTCCAACTCTCACATCCATACATGACCACTGGAAAAACCATAGCCTTGACTAGATGGATCTTTGTTGACAAAGTAATGTCTCTGCTTTTTAATATACTGTCTAGGTTGGTGAACCTGAAACTCCAATACTTTGGCCACCTGATGCAAAGAGCTGACTGATTTGAAAAGACCTTGATGCTGGGAAAGATTGAGGGCAGGAGGAGAAGGGGACGACAGAGGATGAGATGGTTGGATGGCATCACCAACTCAATGGACATGGGCTTGGGTGGACTGTGGACGTTGGTGATGGACAGGGAGGCCTGGCGTACTGCAGTTCATAGGGTCGCAAAGAGTTGGACACGACTGAGCGACTGAACTGAACTGAACTGAACTATGGTAAAACAGTTATTACTTGAGGCTTCTGTGTCCCTCAAAATGTTAAAAGAACTGGTTTCCCCAGTTTCACTACTATATGGGGTCTGAACCCTCATATATTATTTTTGGCATATTTCTGATCTGTCTGCTTTTTCCATTCCTATCTGAGCTGCCATCTCAGTTTGACCTTGTACTGTTTTCCACGGGGAAGCTAATCACACTCATGAATTGTGAGTTTAGAAAGTCAGCTCCATTGAGAATGACAGAAAGAGAACTTCATTCCTCACAGAACGTTCTCCAGCCAACTCACCTGCTTCCTGCTCCTCAGCTACCTTTAGAAACTTATAGCCCGCCAGGCTCCCAGGTCTATGGGGATTCTCCAGGTAAGAATACTGGAAATGGGTTGCCATGCTCTCCTCCAGGGGATCTTCCCAACCCAGGGATCAAACTCAGGTCTCCCACATGGCTGGTGGATTCTTTATCGTCTGAGCCACCAGAGAACCTAGGAAAGAACAGCAGAGGAAGAGTTAAAGATAAGATTTTTGTATTAAAGTATTCACTTTGATCCTGAAAGGAAGCAAACCAATGGCAACAGCAGCAACAGAACAAAGTTTTGACCATAGAAAACCAAAACACAACTCATTGAAGTCAGTATGAACAAAGTTGAATCAGTCATATAAAACATTTTATGAGCTATAAGAAAGCTATCAATCCTGTAAACAAAGAATGTGTATCTTATAAAATAATACAATGTAAAATAATATCTAGTATTATTGTAATGTAATAATGTAATACATAGCTAGTGCTCAATACAGGTTAGCTCTTACTCTTAACATTATTATTAATAGTAAGCAAATGAGTATTTACTATTTTTAGACACAGTAGGACTTCCCTGGTGGCTCAGGTGGTAAGGAGTCTGCCTGCAATGCAGAACACCCGGGTTTGATCCCTGGGTTGGGGAGATCCCCTGGAGAAGGAAAAGGCAACCCACTTCAGTATTCTTGCCTGGAAAATCCCATGGATAGAGGAGCCTGGCAGGCTACAGTCCATGAGGGCGAAAGGAGTTGTACATGACTGAGCAACTTCACTTTACATGTTGATGGTTTGATAGAAAACAAGGTCCTTGCCCTCTGAAATTTGCAAACTAGAGGGGAAAACAAAGAAAGTGCAATCAGTATTATTACAGGAGTAAGTAAAATTTCCACCATAACTTTTAAAGCTTTTCTTTTGGAGGAAAGTTCTGGCAGGTTTTGATTTTTAAAAGATGCCTCTGGATCCCATCTTAGAAATGACCAAGGTAACTTCTGAGATTTAAGGGGTTCTAGACTGTCTAATGTCTTGGAAAAAGTGGCAGTTTTGCAAATTTAATCTTCTTCTGATTTTTTTTTTCCTGCTATATTATTGAAGTTGTTAATAAGCACTTCTCAGGCCCAGGCTACTCAGCCTATAATCTGACTTCAGAAAACAAAGACCATGGCATCCAGTCCCATCACTTCATGGCAACTAGATGGGGATATGGTGGAAGCAGTGTCAGACTTTATTTCTGGGGGCTCCAAAATCACTGCAGATGGTGACTGCAGCCATGAAATTAAAAGACGCTTACTCCTTGGAAGGAAAGTTATGACCAACCTAGACAGCATATTAGAAAGCTGAGGCATTACTTTGTCAACAAATGTCCATCTAGTCAAGGCTATGGTTTTTCCAGTAGTCATGTATGGATGTGAGAGTTGGACTATAAAGAAAGCTGAGCACTGAAGAATTGATGCTTTTGAACTGTGGTGTTGGAGAAGACTCTTGAAAGTCCCTTGGACTGCAAGGAGATCTAACCTGTCCATCCTAAAGGAAATCAGTCCTAAATATTCATTAGAAGGACTGATGCTGAAGTTGAAACTCCAATACTTTGGCCACCTGATGTGAAGGACTGACTCAATGGAAAAGATCCTGATGCTGGGAAAGATTGAAGGTGGGTAGAGAAGGGGACGACAGAGGATGAGATAGCTGGATGGCATCACCGACTCAATGAACATGAGTTTAAGCAAGCTCCGGGAGTTAGTGATAGACAGGGAGGCCTGGCCTGCTGCAGTCCATGGGGTCACAAAGAGTTGGACATGACTGAGCAGCTGAACTGAACTGAGGCTGATCATAGCTTTTCTTCCAAGGAACAAGTGTCTTTTAATTTTATGGCTGCGGTCACCATCTGCAGTGATTTTGGAGCCCCCAAAATAAAGTCTGTCACTGTTTCCATTGTTTCCCCATCTATTTGCCATGAAGTGATGGCACCAGATGCCATGATCTTAGTTTTATGAATGTTGAGTTTTAAGCCAACTGTAGTCCATGGAGTTCTCCAGGCCAGAATACTGGAGTGGGTAGCCGTTCCCTTTTCCAGGGGATCATCCCAACCCAGAGATCGAACCCAGGTCTCCTGCATTGCAGGCAGATTCTTTACCAAATGAGCCACCAGGGAAGCCTGCATTATTCCCTAGGCAATAATTTCTATGCATCCACCCAACGATCTATGTTTTTTATATATACATGAAGTTTTTAAACTATGAAGTCTTCGATAGACTATATGATTGGCAATCTCTAAGATAAATCAAATATCAAAATTCAGTTTATTTAAAAATGAATTTACTCTTAATTTTTAAAAATTGCTGCAAATTTAATCTTTTTCTGATTTTTTTCCCCTGATATTAAAGTTGTTAATAACCACTTCTCAGGCCCAGGCTACTCAATCTATAATTTGACTTTCACTTCACAGGGAATTGGAGAAGGAAATGGCAACCCACTCCAGTATTCTTGCCTGGAGAATCCCATGGGCGGAGGAGCCTGGTGGGCTACAGTCCATGGGGTCGCAAAGAGACAGACATGACTGGACAACTTCCCTTCCCTTTCACAGAGAATAAAACAGTGAACAACAGAAGAGATATATTGGAAATGGATAAAAGTTAGTCTCTTAATATATATGTACCTCTTATGAAGCCTCCCATTTCCAGATGTAGCTTTTAATAGGCTAGCCTGCACATAGTAAACAACTATAAAACTGTACAGACTGTGCAACTATTCTTAGTTGCTTGAAAACAGTGGTATGGAACTGTGATCTATGATAAAAAGGAAAACACACAAAGTGAGTCCCATAGTCATCCTGTACTTCCTGAATAGAGAGCAAGAAGGTGAAGCCACGCCACAGCTTCACCAAGCTGAGGAGGCAGAAATCAGAGTTTGGGGCTGCTGAGGTAACTGGGATTTTTCAAGAGGAAGCTGCACAGAGAAAGGATTCCAGAAATACATGTAGCACCTTCTCAAGAGTTCATCAAATACTAAGTGCAGATGGTTAGAATAAGATTGTTTAAAGCCTCGGGATGAGGGGAACAGTTATTGAAGAAATGTGAATTAACTGGAGATTCTAGACGCTTCTTGGTACTGAAAGATGTTGGACTTCCAATCAGTGAGGGTGTTAGAGACATCAGTTAACACCCCCAGTGTACTGGACCCCAGAAAGACAAAGTGTTAGGAATAAAGCTGTTGGACACCTACAGTAGGCATGACTATAGATATGACATGCTGCTGCTGCTGCTGCTAAGTCGCTTCAGTCGTGTCCGACTCTGTGCGACCCCATAGACAGCAGCCCACCAGGCTCTGCCATCCCTGGGATTCTCCAGGCAAGAACACTGGAGTGGGTTGCCATTTCCTTCTCCAATGCGTGAAAGTGAAGTCGCTCAGTTGCGTCCAACTCGTAGCGACCCCATGGACTGCAGCCTACCAGGCTCCTCCATCCATGGGATTTTCCAGGCAAGAGTACTGGAGTGGCTTGCCATTGCCTTCTCTGAGATATGACATAATATAGCTTAAGATCAAGCATCAAGAGAATCAAGCTGATTCAACAGAAAATTAATTGCCTGGGAACATAAAGCCTCAACAGTCTTTGAGAAAGTGAAATGCAGAATCTCAATAAAAGAGCATCTACACTGTACAGCATATAATAAAAAAAAAATGACTATAGGATTTACTGACCTAAAACAAGGAGAAAAAAAATCAGTAAATTAAAATAGACCCAGAGATGGCAGAAATGTTTAAATTGATAAGAAATTATTTTAAAACAGTTTAATAAACATATGTACTTATTTTAAGGGAAAAATAGCATAATGAATGTCCATAGGAAGAATATCAGTAAAGAAATGGATATTATCAAAAAACCAAAAGGAAATTCTAGAATTAAAAAATACAATAACCTGAATGAAAAATTCACTACACGAGCTTACCAGTAGATTGGACACCACAATAGAAAAACTCAGGAACCTGAAGTCAGGAAAATAGAGATTATCCAAAGTTAAGTACAAAGAAGAAAAGCCTGATGAAAAGATGAACCAAGCTCCAATCACCTACAGATGTCAATGTCTAATATATACACAAATAAGAATCACAAAAAGAGAAGAGAGAAATATCGGAATAGAAAAAAAAAATAGTTTTTTAAACTAATAGCTGAAAATATTCCAAAACTGATGAAAAAGAGCAACCAGAAGATTGAAGAAGCTTCATAAAATCTAAACAAAGTAAACAGAAAGAAAAACATACCTAGGAACATAATAGTCAAATTGCTAAAAATCAAAATTAAAAAGAAAGAAACTGAAGAACAGAACTGAATCTTGTGATAAGCAAAACACTGCTGCTGCTACTGCTGCTAAGTCGCTTCAGTCGTGTCCGACTCTGTGCAACCCCACAGACGGCAGCCCACCAGGCTCTGCCATCCTTGGGATTCTCCAGGCAAAAACACTGGATTGGGTTGCCATTTCCTTCTCCAATGCATGAAAGTGAAAAGTGGAAGTGAAGTCACTCAGTCGTGTCTGACTCCTAGCGACCGCATGGACTGCAGCCCACCAGTCTCCTCCGTCCATGGGATTCTCCAGGCAAGAGCGCTGGAGTGGGGTGCCAAAATAATAATAGAGGATATTTTGGCTTTCTCAAAGCAAGGAGAACAGATAAAAAAGGGTGTCCATGGTTTTGAAGTATGTGTTGAATCACAGAAAAGGAAATAATCCAGTTTCTGTCTTGCATATACATTCCCTATAGAAAGGAATTATATGCAAACTGAAAGTGAAGCACAAACCTTGTTAAGATTCCAAGAGAGTAAAGATATTGGTCTCCATTATGTCCTAACATTATGGCATAAATTTTGGAAAGCAAATTTGTTTTTTTAAGTATCTTTGGATAAATTTCCCTTCACCCTTTGTTTAGCCTATGGAAGCAACCTTATTGCCCAACTATGAAAGAATGATAACATAGTTTATGGTTGAACCACATCTTGTGGTTAAATGGGATGAAATATGCACCATTGCAGAGTAGCTTCAAGGTATTTATAATAACATAAGTAGGCTTTTATTATAACCTTGCATTTAAAAATAGTGAAACATTGGGGTGCATGTATCTTTTGGAATTATGGTTTTCTCCACATATATACCCAGGAGTGAGAATTGCAGAATTATATGGTAGTTCTATTTTTGTTTTTAAGGAAGCTGTGTACTGTTCTCTACAGTGGCTGTATCAGAAAAAAAAAGGGGGGGGGGGAATATATGTATACATATACCTGATTCACTTTGCTCTAGATCAAAAACTAACACAACAGTGTAAAGCAGCTATACTTCAATAAACTTTTTAAAAAATAGCAAGACATAGAGTTGTATACATAACAGTTACAACTACTTTGAGGGATGATTAAATTATACAAAAATACTGAAAGGAAAAAACAGCAAAATGCTAATAGCAGCAGTTTTTTAATAGGGAATTTAAAGTGACTTTTTACTTACTACTTTTGAGTTTGTTTCTTCCTATTATAAAAATGCATTATCCTTATAACTGTAAAAACATAATGTTTAAAAGAAATTAAGTAGACTCTCTTGGGAAGTACTAGATTTCCCATCACATAATTAGCTGAAGCTATTTGAGCATCAGCCTGCAATAAAGAGAACTCCTTTACTGAAAAGAACAACCTTTATGGGAACCTAACCCTCCCAACTCTGTGATTTTGTAACTCTATGATTTTATTTTTCAGAATTTATAAGTAATCTGCTGATTTAAAAAATTAAGTTAGTAATTCTTTCTATTCAAGATTATAGGTCCAAAACTTTCTAAAGAAATATATTTTATAAAGCACAATTTTCAAAATCAAAAAGGAAACCTCATTGTGCTTTATTTGTTTGTAATTCCTGTTTCTGAGTTCTTTCATTGTCAATCGCAGCTACATTTTTCAAACATCAATTCTGCACATCCCAACTGGTTTGACCAGTTTATCTCTCCATTAACTGTCTAGCATCTAACAACAAGTATCTGTGTTGATTAAACTAACATGACCTAATAATAAATCTGATATGGGTTTACTCAAGCAAACTAAACTGAATATAAGTGTATGGATTTAACTAGTTTGAACACATTTTAGCTTTAATTAAACAGCCTGTATGCCATCAATAAATCTGTAAATATGGTCAGATTTGATCCTTTATGTCAAATCTGGCTTAAACTGTAGCCTGAAAGGAAGGCCAGGGGGTCTCTATAGTAGCCTAGATTCCTTTACTGGGACAACACACACTCTCTCCAAGAGACCAACCAGTTGCTGCTGCTGCTGCTAAGTCACTTCAGTTGTGTCCAACTCTGTGCAACCCTATAGATGGCAGCCCACCAGGGTTCCCCGTCCCTGGGATTCTCCAGGCAAAAGCACTGGAGTGGGTTGCCATTTCCTCCTCCAATGCATGAAAGTGAAAATGAAGTCGCTCAGTCATGTTTGACTCAGCAACCCCATGGACTGCAGCCTACCAGGCTCCTCCGTCCATGGGATTTTCCAGGCAAGAGTACTGGAGTGGGGTGCCATTGCCTTCTCCAACCAACCAGTTAGTTAATAGCAAATTGCTTGCATCAGACTTCTCCCATCCTGGCAAGGAGAGAGATGCATCCTGACCACACACTGACAGTATGGGTTTGCCTTTTTTCCACAGGTTTTCTGCCTGTTCCATTAACCAGGGGTTCATAGAATGTCTGATTTACACTCAGAATTCTGCATAAAATCACTCCAGATCAAAGGGACCCACTTTACAGCCAATGAGATGTGGCAGCAGGCATATATATAAGGAGTACACAGTCCTACCACTTTCCGTACTATCAAAAAGTCCTATCCAGATAGACAGATGAAACAGCCTCTTAAAGATGTAGCCAAGACACCATCTTGAATAAGCTTAATTGCATTCTGACAGAGAAGGCAATGGCAACCCACTCCAGTACTCTTGCCTGGCAAATCCCATGGACGGAGGACCCTGGTAGGCTGCAGTCCATGGGGTCACTAAGAGTCCGACACGACTGAGCGACTTCACTTTCACTTTTCACTTAAGTTGCAAGCATCCTTGTACTGATAGGTGCTAATCTAGACAGTTTGACAAATTCCTTAAAGCAAGGTCCATCGTGTGGTGTTGGGTCCCCAGTAAATAGAAAATGTAGGTTCAGGTATCTAGCAGTAGAAACACAAGCGTACCCTCGCCCACCAACATTTCCAGCGTCTCACTTAAGGAACTTGTACTTCCCATTCCTATCCATTTCTGAATCTAGGTATCCTGATTGCAATATAGCAAACATTCCTACCGAGACACAGTAAAACTAACTCCATCTAAATTGAAAGTAGTAGATACTACAAGTCACACTGGGTTACATAGATGCCATTAGTCCAACAGGTACAAAAAGGAGCTATCCTAATCTAACATCTAGGAAAATCAGCCCTGATCCTTAAGAGGAATTAGAACTACTGCCTAATAATAAGGGTCTTACCAGGTGGCTCAGTGGTAAAGAATTTGCCTGTGATGCAGAAGATGCAGGAGGCCTGGGATTCGATCCCTGGGTCAGGAAAATCCCCTGGAGAAGGGCATGGCAACCCACTCTAGTATTCTTGCCTACAGAATCCCATGGACAGAGGAGCCTGGCGGGCTACAGTCCATGGGATCGGAAAGAATCAGACACAACTGAAGTGACTGAGCACACAGCAGCACACACCTAGGAATGACATACATGAATATGTCTGGTACCTCTGCTGGGACGTCTCCTGGTACATTCATGCCATTTGTGGCAAATACAGCAACCCCAGTTTCAGAAAGACACGGTAACCAGGGACTTTAGCTCCTCAGAGATAACAGCTGCATCGCCTCCAAAGGCAAGTCACCTAGGCTAGTCAGAGCTGGGGATTAGGGGCTCAGAAATGGGTGAGAGAGGAAGGAAATGATGAGTACCAGTTAGGGCCGTGGTACCAACTGCGGTATCAGGAGCTATGGTTTATCTCACCAACCCTCCTCTTAAGTTTCCCCAAGAACTATGATTATGGGGTTCATATTATAAGAAAGAATTTAATGTGAGAAGAGAGTGGACATGAGAAATGCAAGGGAAAACTATGAAGAATGCTATTTGATGCCCCACCCAAATTCTTTTACCCAGACCCGGGCACTCATGTCCAGGTTGCTGTGTCAGCTGCCAAAGGGTTCACAGCTATGCCCTTGGCAGGAAAAGTGCCCTCTGCTCCTAGGAGCTCAGTCATCAGCGAAGGTCTGCCCCACCTCCACCACTCTCCACCCTGACACAGCCCATAACTTACAAGCACTTGAAAGCAGAGTACTAAATTCTGCCACGCTTGGCTCAAGTGGGCAACTTCACGGTCTACCTCCATGGATCACACCAAGGCTAGATTTTACCCGAGACCACACCACTGCTTAGCCCTTTTCTCTTTCCCCATCCTGCTTCACTCTCAACCTCACAGATTTTTCTGAAAAGCCCTGTATCAATAAATCATGTGCCATGACTACAACCACCCTATTGAAGGCTCTGCCTTTAAGGAAGCAGAACTAAGAAAATCTGGAAGTTGTTGTTTATAAGAGTCAATAGGAGATGGGACGTCCCTGGTGGTCCAGTGGTTAAGAATCTTCCTTCCAATGCAGGGGATGCAAGTTTGATCCCTGGTCAGAGTACTAAGATCCCACATGCCTCGAGGCAACCACTGAGCCTGAGTGATGCAACCCACGTGTGGTAACTAAGATCCAATGCAACCAAAAATAAATAAATATTTTTTTAAAAAAGAATCAATAAGAGTACACACACCTCTCTACCTCCAGAGAAGTAGATTTAGTAGGTGTTTGATGACCCCAGGGTTTGGTATTTTTGCAAGGACTGAATTTGAATTCAGTGCCATTGTCTGCTAACCACTCTTTGAGATGCATGGGGCTGGACCATCATCACACACCCTCCACAAAGCATAGCTAGGAGCATGGCTGACATAGTATTTTCAATCACTGCCCCTGAGAGTAACTTTCTCTACAGGGACTCTCAGGACTTTGCTATTCCAACATATAACAAACCTCTAACCTCAACTTTGTGATATTGCTGTCACTCTACTCGTGTTTACAACTTCAAAGTGTTAATAAAACATTATAAGAGCAAAAGTCAAAATAAAGTAGACGAGGTGGCATTTTAAGTAATGGGCGGCACATTTGTAATTTAAAACATATGTATTTATTCACTCAGTTGGTACCTGGATACTAACCAAATGAATTTGTAATATGTTCCAGTCTAGTTTTATTAGGATTTGTGCTGTATATGTAATGTGAAAACAAAGAAAATATACTGCTACATCAACTTGTATTATTCATGCATATAAAGTTCTGTGTATCTGCCCACGCCATTGAGAAGACGCATTAGGAAGTCGATTACAATAACAAGAAAAGGTGATTTGAGTCAAATCAAAACAATAAATGGCTGGAGAAAAATTGTAAAATATTTGTTTTATACTTTCCTCCAGTGACACATAAAACATTATCTCTTTCTCTAAGCGATTATGAACATTTCTACTGTCGAATGGCATTAAGTGGAGATTTGTTTAAAATCATTTATGTCTGCAAAGTCACACAAGCCTCCTTGTACTTCAGAGAAAGTATGTGTTGGATTGCCTCAGTTGTTAAAAGCTCACAGCTTTTATTTATAGTTATACTCAGAAAATATAGAAGCTGTTTTAACCAACCTCTAATTAACTAATCTATCAGTTCACCATACTTTCCATTCTCTCTGTAAAATATGCCAGTGGTTTCTGGGAGCATGCAGAACACTCTCAAAATGTTTGTCTTCTCTCTGCTATGCCTGTCTGTTCCTTCTCCTCTAGATGGGTAGTAAAATCCATCACAAGAGTCAATTGTGATGAACCAGTGGTTGCCAGTGGGGAAAGGGAAAGGGGGAGGGGGAGGGGATTAAGAAGTACAAACTACTGTATATAAAATAAATGAGCTACAAGGATATATTGTATAGCACAGCCAATATTTTATAATAATTATAAATGGAATACAAACTTTAAAAATTGTGACTATGTTTTATACCTGAAACTTATATAATATTGTATATCGACCATACCTCAATGAAAAAAAATTACAATAAACATTATACAGAGTCAAAACCCCCTTCTCTCTAGAGTAACCACTTTGCTGAAGTTGAAATGTATCACTTTCCTCCATTTTTTACATATGTATGCTGTGCATAGTCACTCAGTCATGTCCAATTCTTTGTAACCCCATGGGCTATAGACCTCCAGGCTCAGTCCATGGGGATTCTCCAGGCAAGAATACTGGAGTGGATTGCCATGCCCTCCTTCAGGGGACCTTACCAACCCAGGGATCAAACCCAGGCCTCCCACACTGTAGGTGGATTCCTTACCATCTGAGCAACAAGAGAAGCCCAGATAGTACTTTCAGTTCAGTTCAGTTGCTTAGTCGTGCCCAGCTCTTTGTGACCCCATGAATTGCAGCACGCCAGGCCTCCCTGTCCATCACCAATACTCGGAGGTCACTCAGACTCACGTCCATCGAGTCAGTCATGCCATCCAGCCATCTCATCCTCTGCTGTCCCCTTCTCCTCCTGCCCCCAATCCCTCCCAGCATCAGAGTCTTTTCCAATGAGTCAACTCTTCGCATGAGGTGGCCAAAGTACTGCAGTTTCAGCTTTAGCATCATCCCCTCCAAAGAAATCCCAGGGCTGCTCTCCTTCAGAATGGACTGGTTGGATCTCCTTGCAGTTCAAGGGACTCTCAAGAGTCTTCTCCAACACCACAGTTCAAAGCATCAACTCTTTGGCGCTCAGCCTTCTTCACAGTCCAACTCTCACATCCATACATGACCACTGGAAAAACCATAGCCTTGACTAGACGGACCTTTGTTGGCAAAGTAATATCTCTGCTTTTCAATATGCTATCTAGGTTGGTCATAACTTTTCTTCCAAGGAGTAAGCGTCTTTTAATTTCATGGCTGCAGTCACCATCTGCAGTGATTTTGGAGCCCCAAAAAATAAAGTCTGACACTGTTTCCACTGTTTCCCCATCTATTTCCCATGAAGTGATGGGACCAGATGCCATGATCTTCGTTTTCTGAATGTTGAGCTTTAAGCCAACTTTTTCACTCTCCTCTTTCACTTTCATCAAGAGGCTTTTTAGTTTCTCTTCACTTTCTGCCATAAGGGTGGTGTCATCTGCTGTGTTTTGAACTTTGAATTCATGATGCCATGCTGTACTTAACCATTTTGTGATGCTTTTATTCAATATTATATTTTTAAGATTAATCCCTGTTGATACACATAAGTATTAATGTACATCATTTATTTCAATAACATTCCATCACATATTAACGTATTTATCCATATATTTGTTTGTAGATATGTAAATAATTTGCAAAATTATAGCTGTTAAAAACAATGCTGCAGGGTGGCAGGTAGGAGGGAGATTCATGAGAGAAGGGACATATAGCTACCTAAGGCTGATTCATGTTGCTGTATGGCAGAAACCAATGCAATTGTAATTACCTTCCAATTATAAATAAATATTTTAGAAAAAGAAAAACAGTGCTGCAACATCCTTGCACACACATTCAAACATTTCAACTTCAGGAAAGTGATTATTTTTTTTTCATTTTTTAAAATTAATTTATTTTAATTGGAAACTAATTACTTTATAATATTGTAGTGGTTTTTGCCATACATTCACATGAATCATCCATGGGTGTACATGTGTTCCCCATCCTGAACCCCCCTCCCACCTCCCTCCCCATCCCATCCCTCAGGGTCATCCCAGTGCACCGGCCCTGAGCGCCCTGTCTCACGCATCGAACTTGGACTGGCGATCTGTTTCACATATGGTAATATACATGTTTCAATGCTATTCTCTCAAATCATCCCACCCTCACCTTCTCCCACAGAGTCCAAAAGTCTGTTTTTACATCTGTGTCTTTTTTGCTGTCTCATATATAGGGCGATTGTTACCATCTTTCTAAATTCCACATATATGCATTAATATACTGTATTAGTGTTTTTCTTTATGACTGACTTTACTCTGTATAATAGGCTCCAGTTTCATCCATCTCATTAGAACTGATTCAAATGTATTCTTTTTAATAGCTGAGTAATATTCCATTGTACCACAGCTTTCTTATCCATTCATCTGCTGATGGACATCAAGGTGGCTTCCATGTCCTAGCTATTGTAAACAGTGCTGCGATGAACATTGGAGTACATGTGTCTCTTTCAATTCTGGTTTCCTCGGTGTGTATGCCCAGCAGGGGGATTGCTGGGTCATAAGGCAGTTCTATTTCCAGTTTTTTAAGGAATCTCCACAGTGTTCTCCATAGTGGCTGTACTAGTTTGCATTCCCACCAACAGGTATAAGAGGGTTCCCTTTTCTCTGCACCCTCTCCAGCATTTATTGTTTGTAGACTTTTGGATAGCAGCCATTCTGACTGGTGTGAGATGGTACCTCATCATGGTTTTGATTTGCATTTATCTGATAATAAGTGATGTTGAGCATCTTTTCATGTGTTTGTTAGCCATCTGTATGTCTTCTTTGGAGAAATGTCTGTGGGTCATTTATTTTTCTGGAATTGAGCTGCATGAGCTGCTTGTATATTTTTGAGATTAGTTGTTTGTCAATTGCTTAATTTGCTATTATTTTCTCCCATTCTGAAGGCTGTCTTTTCACCTTGCTTATAGTTTCCTTTGTTGTGCAAAAGCTTTTAAGTTTAATTAGGTCCCATTTGTTTATTTTTGCTTTTATTTTCATTACTCTGGGAGATGAGTCATAGAGGATCCTGCTGTGATTTATGTCAGAGAGTGTTTTGCCTATGTTCTCCTCTAGGAGTTTTATAGTTTTATAGTTTCTGGTCTTACATTTAGATCTTTAATCCTTAGTCTAAAAAGAAATGAGGGCTTCAATGCTGTATGTTTATTTACTGAATAAAAAAGATCTGTACATTGTTGATGGGACTGTAAATTGGTACAGCCACTGTGGAAAACAGTATGGAGGTTCCTCAAAAAACTGAAAATTGACCTACCATATAATCCAGTAATTTCACTCCTAGGTATATATCTGGGAAAAAAATTAATTCAAGAAATTAAATGCACTCCAAAGTTCATAACAGCACTATTTACAACAGCCAAGACATGAAAGCAATCCAAATGTTGATAAAAAGACAAAACAGATAAATAAGATGTGGTGTGTATATTTCATACACAATGGAATATTACTTAGACATTAAAAAGAATGAAATCGAGCCAATTGCAGCAACATGGATAGCCCTAGAGAATATTATGCTTTCTGAAATAAAACAGAGAAAGACAAATAGCATATAATATGACACGTGTGTATATGTGTGCTTAGTTATGTCCGCCTCTTTGTGACCCCATGCACTGTAGCCCACCAAGCTCCTCTGTCCACGTATGTATAATATAAAAAGTAATACAAATGAATATATATGCAAGACAGAAGCAGACTCGCAGGTATAGAAAACAAACGAGTAGTTATCCAAAGGGAGAGGGAAGAGCTTGGGATAAATTAGGGATGAGATTTAAAAGTTACAAACTGCTCTGTATATAACAGGTAAGAAACAAGGATATATTGTGGGAGTCACAATTTTTAACAACAAAAAAAAATACACAGAAAGGAATAAAAGAATGAAATGCTTTTCTTCTGCAGGATGTTGCATATCTGGTGTGAAAGAGCAGACATATGTGAAGAACTTGAATCTTGGATATGTTAATATCATGAAACTAATGAATCAGCCAGCCCTGGAAACACCCTCCTTTTGATCTTCTTACAACATGAATACAGAAAATCCTCAGTGTTTAAGTCATTTTGAGTTAGGTCATTTGTTATTTGCTTCCAACAGCACCCTCACTGATGTAAATATAATAATAAGCAGGCACTATGTCAAGCCCTACAGGTATAAAGACAAATAGGTCAAAGTTTTATCTCTTTTTTGGGCTGTGCTGGGTCTTTGTTGTGGCACGAGGACTTTCTCTTGCTGTAGCAAACAGGCTTAAGTTGCCCAGAGGCACATGGGATCTTAGTTCCCCAACCAGGGTTCAAACCCAAGTCCCCTGCATCGATAAGCAGATCCTTAACCACTAGACCACCAGCAAAGTCCCCAAAGTTTTAAGTTGTTCTTATTCTAGTGGAGGAGATAAAAACTATAAAAACCTAATCATATTATGAAACAGCAAGAACAACGATGGAGATGTGTGTGGGCATCGTGGGAGAAGAAAAGAGTGAGTGAGAACCTGGCTATGGAACAAATGAATGAATATGTGAACCCAGCTTGAGAGTTTGTAAATAGCTTCTTGGAGGTGCTAATACTGAGTTAACATTTAAATGCCTTGCGGGTATTGCTCACTTGGTCCTCTTCCAAAAGACTGAAATTTTTAAATTAATTTTAAGTGAAAAGTACCAAAGAAGATCACTAAGCTATTCCCTTCTTTAAATGAAATTATCTGTCCGTTCAGCCAGGTCACAAAAGTGCATTACCTGAAGGAATTTAGGTTGGAGAATACATTTTTTTGTAATGTAAAGAATAAGATTATTAATAAAATGAAAAAGACTGGTTGTTCAAACAAAGATGAATTTGATAATAAAAGAGATTTAATGTTCTTAGGAGGAACTGAGATAATCACCTTTCGTTTAGAAAAACTTCTGCTACTTACTTTCAAAACATTATCACACACAGCAATTTCTTTAGTCCTTATCTTAATTCTCTAAAGTGTCTAAATTCAATCCCATTTTGCAAATAGGGAACTGCAATGTCAAAAAGCAAAATTATTTGTCAAACTTGGTGTCAGAATTTGAACCCAGGTCTCCAAATCCCAAGGAAAATGCTTGATCAACCACCCAACTCCAAGGATAAACCTCTGACTCTCCCTGAGACTCTCTCATACAACCTGCTGAAAATGCATGGACACTCACAGGGAAAAGAATCAAAGTGGGGAGAACTCAGAGCCCAGAGGATTGTCGACAGATGTCCCATGGCCTATGCAGGCACATTCTGTCAGTCCCTTGAGGGCACAGGAGCTTCACACGACCAAACTGACAGGTTGTATGAAGATCCAGACTCATTACAAATGACCCTCTTTTTCCTTTTGTCTCGTTCCTTCTGAGCAGCTGGCATCTTTCAGCAAATTGTCGGTATTATATTTAAGACATAGTACATCATTAAAATAAAGCTCGGGGCTAATAATTATGTCTTGTTCAGGTGTTTTATGGCTAAAGATTTTTGACTTTCCCCCAAGGTTTCCAACTCACTCTTCTCTAAATTGCTTCTCTAAGGGCATTCGTTACATTGTGGACGTGTCCCCAACAATTAAATAGCAGTTTAATCCTCCCCCTCTAGATCTTTCTTTTGAGGTAGTGTCCCGGAGACTATGCTACTTCCACGTTCAAGATGGTATTGATGGAGTCCTCAATCGGCGGGCGAGAGCGACTGCACACAGAGGTCAATCAAAGTGGAAAGCCAGCTCCCAGCCTTCATGTCACTCATGCTTCACAACTTCATCTGTTCATCGGCCATCTGCCCACCCCTCCCTTTTCTGCCTCCATCTCAACTACTATTCAACAGCCCGCAAGACACTCAAAGCACCGCATTTCACTGTCAGGTAGGACAGGACTAGATGACCCAAGTATTTGAACTCTATAACTTACCTTATCCATAAAACAGACGGACAGTAGTCCCCACTGCCATTCAGACTTATTGTGAAAATCAAATGAGATCACGGGGTAAAGTGACTTTATAACTTGTAAAGAAGTTAGTGAATACTTGAATTAGAGAAAACATTTTCAAGTAGATTGCCTCTTCAGGAGCTAATGAATCCTGGTAGTTTAGGGGTTGCAGTGAGGAGTACTCTTGGTTAGTTTACATTTGAAATAGAAACCTTACGGAATGTGTCCTCTGATAGGCTGGTCTATAACAAGGCTGTGCTGGATGACAGAGAAAATAAAAAGGGGTGCAAAGCAGCAAAACCATTACATTTATTTTAAGGAGCCCTGGGCTGCTCCTCTCACATTCCCAAAACAGAGAAACTCCAAATCAGCCCTTTTCCACACATCTATTCAAAGGATCTGTGTAAGGATACATCCATTCCCTTCTTCAGGGGATCTTCCTGACCCAGGGATCAAACCCAGGTCTCCTACATTGCAGGCAGATTCTTTACAGTCTGAGCCACTAGGAAAGCCTTGTTCAGTGTCTTAGCTTTCCTACCATCTGGGATTCACAAAAAGCACCTTGACCCAGACATTCAAATCAATGCCCCTTAACCCAATTTAGTTGGATATCCCATAACAAATAGCTGAATTACTTTGATTTTACCATTTTTGATCAGAAATAAACACTTTGGGACTTCCCTGGGGGTCCAGTGGTTAAGAATCCGCCTCTCGATGGAGGGCACACGGTTCAATCCCTGCACAGGGAACTAAGATCCCACATGCTGCAGAGCAACCAAGCCTGTGTGCTGCAACTCAGAGTCCACAGGCCACAACTGGAGAGTCCATTTGCCACAACGGAGGACCCAGCCTGATGAGAGTATCGTCAGGAACAACGAGAATGCTGTGTGCTGCAACAAGGACATAACACAGCCAAATAAATAATTAAGGAAATAAATAAATACTTTTAAAATTAAAAAAAAAATAAGCACCATGAGTGCTCGCTATGGTAGGAAATATACTAGAATTGGAACCATACGGAGAAGATTAGCATGGCCCCTGTGCAAGGATGACATGCAAATGTGTGAAGCGTTCCATATTTTTCAAGGTGGATGAAGTTATGGTGGTCCTACAGGCTCATCATGCCAAGAAAGAAGCTGCCCAGAAGGTGGACACTGTTGTTGCTGCTACCTCTTCAGTTCAGTTCAGTCACTCAGTTGTGTCCAACTCTTTGAGACCCCGTGGACTGCAGCATGCCCGGTTTCCCTGTCAATCACCAACTCCTGGAGTTTACTCAAACTCAAGTCCATTGAGTCATTGATGCCATCCAACCATCTCATCCTCTGTCATCCCCTTCTCCTCCTGCCTTCAATCTTTCCCAGCATTAGGGTCTTTTCCAGTGAGTCAGTTTTTCACATCAGGTGGCTAAAGTATTGGAGTTTCAGTTTCAACATCAGTCCTTCCAATGAATATTCAGGACTGATTTTCTTTAGGATGGACGGTTTGGATCTCCTTGCAGTCCAAGGGACTCTCAAGAGACTTCTCCAACACCACAGTTCAAAAGCATCAATTCTTCAGTGCTCAGCTTTCTTTATTGTCCAACTCTCACATCCACACATGACTAGTGGAAAACCATAGCTTTGACTAGATGGACCTTTGTTGGCAAAGTAATGTCTCTGCTTTTTCATATGCTGTCGAGGTTGGTCATAACTTTCCTTCCAAGGAGTAAGCATCTTTTAATTTCATGGCTGCGGTCACCATCTGCAGTGATTTTGGAGCCCAGAAAAATAAAGTAGGCCACTGTTTCCCCATCTATTTGCCATGAAGTGATGGGACCAGATGCCATGATCTTAATTTTCTGAATATTGAGCTTTAAGCCAATTTTTTCACTCTCCTCTTTCACTTTCATCAAGAGGCTTTTTAGTTCCTCTTCACTTTCTGCCATAAGGGTGGTGTCATCTGCATATATGAGGTTATTGATATTTCTCCTGGCAATCTTGATTCCAGCTTGTGCTTCATCCAGCCCAGCGTTTCTCATGATGTACTTGGTATATAAGTTAAATAAGCAGGGTGACAATATACAGCCCTGATGTATTCCTTTCCTTATTTGGAACTAGTCTGTTGTTCCATGTACAGTCCTAACTGTTGCTTCCTGACCTGCATACAGATTTCTCTAGAGGCAGGTCAGGTGGACTGATATTCCCATCTCTTTAAGAATTTTCCACTGTTTCTTGTGATCCATACCTTGGCGTAGTCAATAAAACAGAAGTAGATGTAACCTCTTAGACAAGGACTGATTCAAAGGCCAAATAAACCTTTCTGGAAATTAGCTCAGAGTTTGAAGACTTCCTACCTTGTCCTGTGGACCTCAACACCAAGAATCACAAATTGGAAATTTAATAAGTCTTTTTATATCAAAAGGTCAATTATGAAGCACCTAGAATTTTTCAGTTAAAAGAATATATTCTCTGGGTTCTGATATGGCCCAGACAGTCTTTAATTGTTTTTCTACCATGGGTTGAGATTTTTTTCTCTCAGAAATTGGTTTTACTTGATGTACCCAAGTCTTAAGTTTCTCAATAAAGAAAAAATTTCCAAAAAAGGGAAAATAAACACCTTGATAGGGTTATCCAAATCTCAGAATCACAGTCACATACTTTTTTCTTTCTAACATAAGTGATATATTTAATATATTTTTTTTAATAATCTAGCACTATCAAGGAATTTTGACCCTGGACCATTCATTAGTTTTTTAATCAATTATTTTCAGACTCTTTCCTGGGCAGGCAATTTCCTATAGGCTAAGGATTCAGAGATAAATAAAAGCTGAGTTGACCCATCCCTCCTAGGACTTGTAGTTTAATAAAATTATCAGTCTCTTCTGCCCAAGACACATCCCTCTCAGCCAACAGGATAAATGATCTTCAGGTTACATTCAGGTTTGCCAAACTCAGGTAAGTTCAACTATATGTAAGCTAATTGTTATGTTATGAAACTTTTTCATGGAAATGGAGCAAACTGAAAAGCCCATTTATTCATATTAAGTTCCCTTTGCAGTTGATTTTGCTCAAATTGATGAAAGAAGCAAAATCCCAAACTTTTGCAGGCATTTTGGCTACAAAAACAGTAACAATTCTTAGATTTGTCTAAATCAAATTAGCTAGCACTTATTAAGCACTAACAATGTGGTATGACCTTAGCATGGACGATTTTTCTCAAGCCTCATAATGCTGTCAACATAATGAGAGATTATGATTTGACAGATGACAAATGGAGTGGGAAGCAAACCAATACTGTCTCACGGGTGTAGCCCCGACACAATAATGACCTAATGCAATGCTTCCTCACTCTTATATACTTGTTTTAATTAAACATTTACTGAGCATCTACTGCGTATACATTACAGCCCTAAATTCTGGAGAAGGGAGAGAAAGTGTATAGGGTACAGATTGTACCCTCAAAGGAATTTAAAATCTAATGGAACATAAAGCCATGGACAGAAATAACATAAGATATTAAATTAGTTGGCAAAGGCAGTGGTGGGAGGAGTCCTGGGTACAGACCAAGAATGAAGTTTCCACATGGGAACACAGTGATTGTAGGGGAGTGGGTGCTGGGAACCCTTAATTCCTTCTCCAGTAACAGGGTTCATGGTGTATAGCAGGGGCCCATACCCCTTGGGCCACAGACCAGTATTGATCAGGGGCCGATTAGGAACTAGGCCACACAGCAGGACAAGAACAGTGGGCAAGCAAGCAAAGCTTCATCTGTATTTACAGCTGCTCCCCATCACTCACATTGATGCCTGAGCTCTGCCTCCTGTCAGGTCAGCAGTGGTATTAGATTCTTATAGGAGCTCAAACCCTCTTGTGAATTGCACGTGTGAGGGGTCTAAGTTGTGTGCTCCCTATGAGAATCATCCCCAACTCATCTCCCTCCCTGGTCCATGGAAAAACTACCTTCCAAGAAACCAGTACTTGGTTCCATAAAGATTGGGGTATATAGAGCACCACTCAAGAGTCTTTGTCAAGAGAACAGAGTAGGTTACAGGGCCCTTGAATCTCTTCCAGCAAGATGGCTGACGGAGATTGCAGAGATTCCGGCCTTCCTCCACAGATGTGCTGTGCTGACCCTCCGTCTCTCCCCTACATCCCTCATTTGCCCTCAGGTCTGCCCTCTGCAGCCCCGCCCCATCAGACCACCAACACTAACCCACCCACAGCAACAGGCTCCTTCCTGTGGGACCACAATACGTCTCATTCTGTTCAGGCTTTTGTCACATAGTGGCACAGACAGGGTAGCTCATCAACAACAGGAACTTATTTCTCACAGTTTTGATGGCTGGGAAGTGCAAGATCAAGGTGCCAACACGTTTGCTGTCTCTTGAGATCCTCTTCCTGGTTTACAGATCACGTCATCTCACTGTGCCCTTACATAGTTGAAGAGATGAGAGACCCCCTGGGGTCTCTTTTATAAGAGCATGCATGCATGCTAAGTCACCAGTCTCATTCATAAGGGCACCTCACCCTCACTTAATCACCTCCCAAAGGCCCCATCTCCAAATATCATTACATTGGGAAATTGGTTTCAGCACATGAATTTGGGGGTGGGGGACATAAACATTCAGTCTTTTTCTTGAGTGGGTCTTTCCCTTATTGTAAAAGTAACCGCTGCTTATAACAAAAATTCAAAAGGACAGGAAGGAAAATATAGATTTTGTTGTTTTCTACCCTCTAACTGCCCAGGGCTAAGTGACAGGTCCCTAGCACCTATCCCTCTGAGCTCTTATAAAAACAAGGATACCCACACCACACATACACCCTACACACACACACACACACACACACACACACACACACATCACATTCACCTCAGATAATAGACTGGAGACCAGAGTCCAGCAGCACCCAGAGATGCCTCAATGACTGTAGCCTAAATCCTCAGCAAGCAGATGGCTATAAAAGTGTGAATCTCAGATTTCGAAAACAAACCTATTTTTATCAAAGGGGAAACTTGGTGGGGTGAGGGACAAATCAGAAGCTTGGCATGAACATACACACACTACTATACATAAACTGGATAACCAACAAGGATCTACTGTATAGCCCAAAGAACTCTACTCAATATTCTATAATAACCTACGTGGGAAAAGAATCGGAAAAAAAGAATGAATATATGTGTATGTATAACAGAGCCACTATGCTGTATACCTGAAACACACAGCATTCTAAATCAACTATACTCCAGATAAATAAATAAAAATAAAGCACATAAATAACATTTAAATAAAATAAAAGACAAAAATGTGAATCTCCTATCCAAAGGCAGGACCTCACTCAGAGAAAAGCAGTTAGTGTGGAGACCAACACTTGTGGCAGGGGAGGGATCCTCTGCTGAGACCATCTCCTCAGTAGATGCCAATATTATGGGGACTCAGGAGGCATCTTGGGCTTCCCTGGTGGCTTAGTGATAAAGAATCTGCCTGCAATGCAGTAGACCCGGTTCAATCTCTGGGTCAGGAGATCCCCTGGAGAAGGGAATGGCTACCAACTTCAGTATTCTTGCCTGGAGAATTCCAAGGACAGAAGAGCTTGGTGGGCTCCAGTCCATGGGGTCGCAAAGAGTCAGACATGACTGAGCAACTCACACACACACGCTGAAGGCATCTTATGTGCAGGCCTCTCTCAGTGGGCACCAGGCTCAGAGGCAGCATTGCTGGAAGCCGGGGGGTAGAGTAGCCATGCATAGTTTCCTCCGAAATACAAATATTATCACAGCAAGAAGGATCAAGAGAGAAGGAAGATGCTGGACACGTTTGTGAGTAACACACAGAACACAAGACACTGCCTGAGGACTCCTAGGACTGCGGGAAGGAAACCTGCTGGGGGTTGTAAGTCCCTCCAAATGCACTAGGACAAATGCTGAAAGACGTGACTGCTTTGTAGCTGTTATCCTGACTCTAAATTGTGATGTGGGAAACAGACATGAATGATACCAATAAAGTTCTCCTGACTGGGCAGATAAGACGGGAACCTGAGCTCGCCAAGACCCTGACCTCAGCAGGCTGCAGAGAAGACACCTCCTCCACTGCCTGCTGCAGCTGACACCAGATAGCACAGGGGCACAGCGAGCCCCAGAGTCCAGAACAAAACCTGCCAGCAGTCTGGGGGTGCAGATGTGTTCCTAGTGGCAAGTCACAAAACATAACAATGCAAGTGTGCTAAGTCACTTCAGTCATGTCCAACTCTTTGCAACCCCTTGGATTGCAGTCTGCAAGGCTCCTCTGTCCATGGAATTCTCCATGCAGGAATACTGGGGTGGATTGCCATGCCCTCCTCCAAGGGATCGTCCCAACCCAGGGATCGAACTCATATCTCTTATGTCTCCTGCATTGGCAGGTGAGTTCTTTACCACTAGCACCTCCCCCAAAAGTTCCCTATAACAGAATACAGCTGCTTAAATAAACCCTCCTCACAGCAAAATCTCCACTAGCAAGTTCAACTGTGTGGACGGCACAAGTTTTTAAATAAATACACACAGAAAAAAAATAATATTTTTTGTCTTGTTTCTTAAAACATTAACAGCAGCAAAGGATAGGAAAGCAAATTGAACTAAATACAGACTGATTACCAAGTGTGACCCCAGCTATATGAGATTTTGGTTTACCAGGGAAATGTATGTGACTAGGAGACCATGGGGGCTTCCCTTGTAGCTCAGCGGTACAGAATCCACCTGCAACGCAGAAGATTTGAGAGACACAGGTTGGATTCCTGGTCTGGGAAGACCACCTGGAGAAGGGCATGACAACTGACTCCAGTATTCTTGCCTGGAGAATCCCATGGACAGAGGAACCTGGAGGGCTACAATCCGTAGGGTCGCAAAGACTTGGACATGACTGAAGTGACAGCATGCACACACACGCACGCACACACACACACACACACACACACAGAGGAGAGACCATGGGAGGGACTGGTACTTCTCAGGATACAGAAGCACTACCCCGACTCCACCTAAGATGACTTTCCCAGGAGATGAAACATCATTTGCTGAAACGTGTATGTAAATGTTTACATTTTTGTCATCCTGTTGCCGTTTGTTTCACAATTGGATCCATTACCTCTTATGGCTTCTGGTAGATTTTCACTTTTAGTTCTATAAAACAATAACTTGCCTCCTTTTTTAATAATTCAGTTCAAGGGTTCCAACTTGATGTTTGCTTGAGAGGCTCAGAATAGCAATGTTGCATCTAAATACAAAAGAAAACTGACTCAGTTTGAAACAAATCTTAGAATGAGCCAGAAGTTCAGCATAATACAGAGCGTATCTGGACAGAAAAAAAGAAGTCTTTTTAGCTGGAGAAACTCTCCATGAGCAAAGAATTAACTGGCATCTCCTTCCATCTTCTATTCTTTGATGTCTTCAAGACTCACCTTGGTTTGACTTGACCTCATGGAGCCTCTTCTGTCATGATTGATGCCCTTTGGTTTCAAATACATGCTGTTTTCTGGAGATTTTACTCCTTTTCTGGCCATCATCCCAGAAGTATTGATCAGTGTGGTGCCATTGCCTGTTCCCCCTCAGAATGGCGCCAGAGTGATCTTCTAAAACCAAATTTCATCATGTTTCTGCTGCTTACACCCCTGTGGTCATTCTTTATCCCTCCCGGATAAAATGCTCAATGTCCTTAGAAAGGGCGAAAGGATCTTCATAATCTAGGCGTGCCAATTTCCATTTCCCAACGAGCACACTGGGAGGCAGTCCAGGAGAAAAGCTCGCACATCTCATCACTAACCAATGATGGATTCATTTCCAGAAAGACCTCTGTCACACGGAACCGCACCAGGTTTTGTGATTTAAATTTCCACTCTCAGAAATACTGCATTCCCTCCGGCAAAAACAAAGTTATCTTTTATTTAGAAAAATAGGAATCACATGCTATTTCTAGCATACGTGCTATTTGAAAACTTAGTTAAAATGAACTTCTTTCAAGGGAAGGAATGCAGACACAGGTGTAGAGAATGGATAAGTAGACGCAGTGGGGGGAGGAGAAGGTAGGACGAATTAAGAGAGTAACATTGAGGTATATACACCATCGTGAGTAAAATAGATAGCTAGCGGAAAGCTGCTATATAACATAGGGAGCCCAGCCTGGTGTTTTGTGACCTGGAGGGGTGGGATGGGACAGGGGCAGGGAAAGTTCAATAAGGAGGAGATATACATATAATTATGACTCATTCGAATTGATGTACAGCAGAAACCAACACAACATTGCAAAGCAGTTATCCTCCAATTAAAAAAAAAAAAAGCTGAAGCCCAGTCACTAACAATGATAGTCAGAAAGCCATTCCAATTTATTAAAATAATTTAAACGACATTCTTTATTTCACTTCCTTCATCTGATAAACTTTAGTTTTGCATCTGTTGGCTTAATGCCAAGGTATCTGGTCTGTTTTCTTTGATTCCTATGATTCAGCATTTCCTGGATCATGACCATCACGATGACTCTGTATTTCACTATCCTTAAAGGAACTCACCCTCCAGGCACTTTGAGTAGAGCTTGTCAACTTGCTAGGTCATAAGACCTTTAGCAGAAAAAGGTTGCTGTGGGAGCCCTCTTCCTTTCCGCTGCCCTCTCCCAGCATTTTAAGAGTTTTCTCTCCAAACTGTGGCTTCTGGCTCTGATATTTCCTACAAAAACAGTACAAGACTCAAAGCCCAAGCATCTCCAGTTTGCTCGGTGAAACACAGGGTCTAGAGCCAGCCAGAGAATAACACTAAACTCACAGGTGCCTTTGCCGCTACAGCGACGCTCCATGCCCAGCAAATGGCTGCTGTCCCACTGACCCTTAAGGTTGCAGTCTGTGTGACCTGATGTGTCCTCATGTGGCCAGGACTTGGGGACCCTCCTCAAATGACCCAGCTCCCGGGAGGACCAGCCTTGAGTGCCTTTTAGCTTTCATTGCTAAGCTTTCATTCAGTAAGATGTTATGGGAAAACTCGAACAAACTTTTGGCAAAGCCCCCATTTTTCTGGGCACATCTGGGTGTAATGTGTGTAAATTTGCAGCCTATTACACAAGAGGCCTTTTGGCTAAGACCAAGTGTAGTGTGGGGCCTTCCCGTGTGGCTCAGTGGTAAAGAATCCACCTGCCAATGCAGGAGACGCAGGTTCAATCCTGGGTTGGGAAGATCCCCTGGAGCAGGAAATGGCAACCCACTCCAGTATTCTTGCCTCAGAAATCCCATGGACATAGGAGCCCACCGGGCTACAGTCCATAAGGTCGTAAAATGTCAGACATGACGGAGAACACACAAGAGGCCTCTTTCAAATATATATGATTTCTGAAGCTTCTTCTTCTTCCAAGTGAAATTAATCCTAGCTCTTCTGGGTGATACAAACTTTAGGTAAGAAAACTCCCCAGTCATTGCTCAGAGAAGGTTGTGGGTGATACAATTACAATAAAGGGTAGAAAAGAGAAGGGAGGGACTCCCAGGAGATTAAATATGGGAGAAAAGTATTAAAAGGAGAGGAAAGAGAAACTGCAGCTACAGTCCCACAGTGTTAGTCCTGCTGAATATTAACAAAGTCCTTCTCTTTAATTTCAATATGTTACAAACATGAGACTGGGCATTGAGGAAACAATATGAAATGTTCCCAAACGCTGAACAATACAGGTGCAGTCTATGGTCTGAAACCTTCAGGGATTACTCCCTGTGCTGTGCTGGTTTTGTGTTGGAACACAAAAGATATCTCGCACCCAAGAGTCTTTGGGAGTTTAGAAACTTCAGAGCCTACATTCCTCTGTCTCGAGTGTAAAATTATCTTGCCCTCTGCCTGCTCTCTCCCTCGCTTTCTCGCTCTGACGACACTGTGGGAAATCTGAGAGACACGTGGTAATCTATTTGGGGAATAAGGCAAAGGTGTTGGAAAAACAGAGAGCATATTCCCTGGGAAACTATTTGAGTTCCACTAAGCAGAAAAATGTACAAACTCACTCCTAATTCACTCTGAAGTGATGCATTTCAATTCCCTTGTAAAATACAGAAACACAAAATCGGAATGCGTCTCCCAGCAAGAGTTCTCTTTTGAGTGCTTCGGCCAAACAGAGGAAAACGAACACAACCACTGTGCACGGTAAATCCTAGTCTACAAAACACACAGCTCCCGCCTGTCAATTCCGCCGCCCCCCACCCCCACCCCCGCCGGAAAAAAAAGAAGCGCTATTGTGCTTTCTCCACAAAACTAAAATACTGTGAGAACTCAAACCAAAACAAGTACCTTTTCTCCAGTTCGCCCTTTGTTCCATGTCTCACTGAACTCAGCCCTATCCTCACCATCCTCACATCCTCAAGTCGTCATCCGCACATCGTCAAATCTAGAAATCCCACCACTGTCTTTCGCTCCTGCCGCTTCTGGACACCCACTCCCTGCCAGTCTTGCTTCTGTTCCTATCACTTCTTCCAGACTGGGGATCTGAAATAGACCTCACCTAGCTATCTGCCTGTCTGGAGCCGTCCTTCTCCTCATTCCTTAGCCTTTCTCCAGGACCATCTTTCCTCTCTCATCCTTTCTGTAAACCACCTCTCTAGCAGCCTGCCTCACACCTAGCTCAGTTGTGTCTCCGCTTGGCTCTGAATCCTGACATACATCTTCTGGGTCTCCACAACCAACACCACAAACGCTGTGACCTGCCACCGGTTCTCTGTGCTGTTCGTTTCTTGCCTTACACCTTTAGCATCTTCCTCTGCCGGAGGGATATAGGATCTTTAGCAGTTATTCCACCACCTACTCACTTGCTGGTGTTTGCAAAGCATTTCCCTCAGACTTCCCTCGGGATACAGTGGATAAGAATCTGCCTGCCAACGCAGGGGACATGGGTTCGATCCCAGGTCCCGGAAGATTCTGCGTGCCACGGAGCAACTAAAGCGCCAAAACTTCTGGAGCCTTCGCACCCTGGAGCCTGAACACTGCAACTCCTTAGCCTGTGTGTTGCAACTGAAGCCCACGTACCTAACGTCTATGCTCCACAACAAGGGAAACCACCACAATGAGAAACACACACATTACAACTAGAGTAGCTCCACTTGCCTCAGTTAGAGAAAGCCTGCACGCAGCAACGAAGAGCCAGTGCAACTAAGAGTAAATAAATAAATGTTTTTTAAGTATTTCTGTTCTAGAATATTCCACCAATCTCCAGCTCCAGATGGAAACTTCTTGAAATCTTATCCATAAGGTAAAACTCAGCTCCAAGAGACCTCCTCTATAATCCTTTCATAATTTCCCTGATTGAAATAAATGTTTCCCTTTCCTACACTACCCCATACATTCTGTACCTCCCAGTCAACACTTCCCACTTTCTGCTCTGTGATGCAGACGATTAACCTCTCCGGACTTTCCCGTTAGATCGTAAGCTGCTGCGGGGCAGGGACCATGTCCCAGCAATGTTGGTGGGGTGAAGTATATGAGGCCTTGTTGGGTCAAGGCCAACTTCATCACCACAACCAAGTAAATAAGTAAAAGAAACTATTCTTTATCAGCAGAGTAACGTCCATGGCAGAGATATACACATTACATATCTTCAAAAGTGCCAAATTTTTATTGAAATTATTAGTGTGTTTGTACTTCATAATGTGCTTATGTGTTCTCACTTTTAAAATTACATATGATTGTGCTGACAAATAAAGATTCAACGTTAAATCAGAATCACTAGGTGTTGACATCTTTTATTACAGAAAATTGTAGGAAGAAGCTGTAGTGTTCTAGCAAGATGAAGCACTTAAAGTCAAAAGTTCTTAGTTCAGATGGTGCCTCTTCACTTATGATCTACCTGGTCTTAAGTCCCAGGGACGGGGGAGCCTGGTGGGCTGGCGTCTATGGGATCGCACAGAGTAGGACACGACTGAAGCAACTTAGCAGCAGCAGCAGCAGTCTTAAGCCAAGCCCTAAATGTTTTTGAGTCTCAGTTTTCTTGTCTGAAAAATGGGAGGGAAAATGCCTACCTAGCTTTTAGAGGTACAATGAACCAAGTAACAGATGTGGCAATAGTTTGTGAACTAAAAAAATTTTTTTACGAAGAATATATATTAGCATTGTCCTAAATAAAAGACATATCTAAGAACATACTTCAAACAATAGTCTTCATGTTTTAGATAAAGTAATGAAGTAGAAGATTGCTACCTAGTAACACTTGCGGACTGCCTAGTAATACTTGCAAAGATGGCAGTCCTGTCTAGGTGGAATTTTTTCTCACATTTTTATCAGAACTGAGTGTGTTTTTTTATCACAACTTGCAGATATAAATTAATAATTCATAGCTAGATAGATAGGTCTATTTCTCCCAGTTTGTCCAAAATCATGTAGGATATCCCAAGAAAACCTAACACACGACTTAATTCTGCCTAGTCTACTGCCTCAAAACATAGGACACATATACATCTTAATTCCCACAGGGATTCCACAAATCTTAACATTAGTTATACCATGATATCGAAGGAAAGAGATTAAGAGTAGGCAATAGTGGTAAATACCACTAAGAAATACCTTGGTTTGGATAAGAACCTGCTATATAGTCCAGAGAACTCTACTCAATACTCTGTAATGACCTGTATGGGAAAAGAATCTTTTAAAAAAAAAAAAAGAATGGATATATGTGTGTGTGTATAACTAATTGACTTTCCTATACATCTGAAACTAACACAATATTGTAAATCAACAAAAACTCTATAAACAATAGAAAAAAAAAAGACTAGAGTTTCAACTATTCAGTGTTCTGTGACCCCAAAACAACATGCTATCATCCCTTAAAAAATATTAAGGATAAAGTCATATTTTCAACTGAATTATAACAGTATAAAACTTTTTAATTTTATGCTAATAAGAAACAATTTATAGTATTAAACTGGCTTTTAAAAAAACTATTGTGATTTTTGTCATCATATGGTTATTATAAAATTGTAAAATTATCATCTTTATCCCTTTAGCAAATAAATATAAGGTATATTAAAAGTTAACATGGGAAAGTTAAAAAAAAAAGAAGTACCTTGGAAAGTTTAGGCAGTATAGAGCTATTGTCGGTTAACAGGCTTCCAAATGACTGATAGTTTAACCTTTTGGGTGTCAAAGATTTCAAATACTTTTTAATGGTTTAAGTGATTTCTCACCTTCTCTACCTTGGTGAATAGAGTCTGCAGAGCCTCTTTCTAGTCTTCTAATCCATCATGCTTTCTAAAGTCTTCACCTTTGCCTAGGCCAGGTGTCCCCTACTATCCGGAATGAAATGATCCACCTTCTCCAGCTGCCAAACCCTATTCCTGCTGATCACCTCATTCTTCTGTAAAGTCATCTCTGAAACACTCAGAAAAATTATTCACTCCCTGCTCTGTGTCTTTAGTAATCTTTCCTACCACGGTTTTAGCACTTACCACTTATGAGGTTGGTTTTCCAGGTAGCTCACTGGGTAAAGAATCTGCCTGAAATGCAGCAGATGAAGGAGACACGGGTTCAATCCCTGGGTTGGGAAGCGGATTCCCACGGACAGAGCAGCCTGGCGGGCTACAGTTCATAATGTTGCAAAGAGTCAGACACTACTGAAGCAACTTGGCATGCATGCACTTAAGAGTGCTACAATTGTTTCTGTAGACATCTGTTTCCAACACATTGTAAATTTCATTATGGTAGGATTTTAAGGGTTTTTCTATCTTTCTGAGCATAATATTGCCAAAGATGAGTACTTGGCATGTATATGGCAAATATTTAGAAATGTTTATTAAATGAATGAAGGTGTTGCTGCCAATGAAAATCAACTATTGTACTCATATTTAAGTAACATCACTGAGATTTATGTCTTACTTTTTTCTCTACTGAGTTTATATAGAATGGTTCATATTTCTATGCACTGCATTTTTTTTCTCCTCCCCTATGAATATTTTTCTCATGTACTTGAGATTCTCTATCTGTGGGTATAACCACTGTCCCTGTTTCCATGTTAATGCTCACTGTCTTGACTCTGCTATTCTGCTTCCTTCTCCCCATTCTGCTTAATATGTCTCTGGTCCTCTTTCTCTTGTTCTTATGAATTCTTGAAAGTTTGTTGGCTTGATGTTTCTTGACTTGGCATATTTCTTTATTTGGTTTTGATATTCATCATATGCCGATGGAAACACATCTTTCTACTAGGTAGAATTCTGACATATTAAATTAGAATCAATATATCATAGAAGTCTCCCTTTTTTCTGTCCCCACTGCATCCACCTTTGTTCTGGTTCTACCTGTTCACATATGAGCTATTATTGTAGCAGACTCCTAACATCTCAGTCTACAGCATATACTGCCTATTCTAATCAGAACACACATCAATTCTAGGTTGTTCTTAAAACACTGCCTTCACTTTATTAATCTGATGCACACGAGCCCTGAACTTCCTTTTGACTATACCCTGGCATTCCAGATTCTCACTATATGACCATATTCTGCATTTCTCATTTCATTTCCTATTTCTCCACTCAAACTGTTTAGTGAGTTACTATGGTTTTGGACACCAGAGATGTTCATCTCAATAATCACACTGATATTCATACCCGTGTGGCCCCTCATTCATCCTTCGCTGGCCCTGTGACTAGATTTTTACCAGTGATCTATGGTGGAAGTCAAGCTGCAGGACTTTGAAAGCCAAGTCACAAGAAAGCTTAGGCTACCATCCTAAAGAAATCTGCTTCCTTTCCTAGGACAACTCCTATCTTTTTAACTTTTTGTTTTGTATTGGGATATAGCTGATGAATGGGCTTCCCTGGTAGGTCAGCTGATAAAGAATCCACCTGCAATGCAGGAGACCTCGGTTTGACTCCTGGGTTGGGAAAATCCCCTGGAGAAGGGATAGGCTACCCATTCCAGTATTCTTGGGCTTCCCTGGTGGCTCAGATGGTAAAGAATCTGTCTGTGATGTGGGAGACCTGGGTTCAATCCCTGGGTTGGGAAGATCCCCTGGAGGAGGGCATGGCAACCCACTACGGTATTCTTGCCTGGAGAATCCCCATGAACAGAGGAGGCTGGCAGGCTACAGTCCATGGGCTCTCAAAGAGTCAGACATGACTGGGCAACTAAGGACAGCACAGCGCATAGCCGATTAACAATGTGTGATATTGCACATGAACAGCAAAGGGATTCAGCCATACGTATACGTGTATCCATTCTCCCCCAAACTCCCCTCCCACCCACGCTGCCACATAATATTAACCAGAGTTCCATGTGCTATACAGTAGGACCTTGTGGGTTATCCATTTTAAATATCACAGTGTGTACAGGCAACCATAAGCTCATTCTCTAAGTCTGTGAGTTCATTTGTTCTGTAAGTTCATTGGTATCATTTCTTTTTATTCTTTTTAGATTCCACATATAAGGGAGGTCATACAATATTTCTCCTTCTCTAACTTACTTCACCCAATTTTATCCTAGCCCAAACCACAGCCTTATCTCCTAAGTCCTATGAACACTGAGGGGGCTGGGGGGTGGAAAAGTCCTTTTCACCTTGTCTTTCCAAATGTAATAACAGAGTTCAGGGAAAATGCAACCAAACCATCACCTGGTCTCCCAGACAGTAATCTTGGTTTGGCACATAAATCACACTAGAAAGTCACTTCCCTTCTCCAAGCCTCTGCTTCCCCTGTTGATTGTATGGAATCACTGTGAGCTGTCTTCCAGATTGTGGACCCATAAAGCTAGCCCTTCCAAGTTGACGGTCTCCAGCTTCAGATCTTAACTAGCTCAATTCTCCCTGCCTTCTCCAGACTTCTGCTTCCAGTCAAGATGGAATAACAGGGACCAGATTTACCCTCCCATTTAAAACAAACCAAAAGTGGACAAAATACATGAAACAAAAGGTTTTCAATGTCAGACAACAAAGAATAGTTATTCCTGAGAAATAAGATGAGTCCTATGATTACCCAGCTTACTGGCTTGAGAGTGCACAGGGAGGAGGAACTCAGGCATAACCCAGCAACCAACTTGAGTTGAAGAGATGGAATTGAGAATTCAGAGACACCAAAGAGCTAGAATTAGAGGACAAAGTAAAAGACAGGAGTGAGCAGTCCAAAGAAAGAACCTTCAGAAAGTTTCAGATGGTCTCCCTGAAGTATTCAGCTGATCAGTGAATTAATAAGGAAGCTAAAATAAAGTCAAATATTTACCTTGTGCCATACACAAAAATCAATCCCAGTAAATTAAAGAAAAAAATTCAAGAAGTAAACCTTTAAAACTGTTAGAAAATAGAGAACATAGATATTAAAGTAGGGTGTTTTCCTAAGCAAGGCACTTAAAAGCACTCGCCATGAAGGAAAAATATTAATAAATTTGTGTACATTTAAATTAAACCTTCTGGACCACAAAAGACAATACAGTATATAAAATGGGACACTGATGCAAACCAGACACAGAGTGAAGATGTTCACAATCCATAAAACCAGTAAGAAATTTTGCTCAGACTATACAATAAAACCTGACTTTTCATTTTTTAAAAGACAACAACCTAGTAACAAAAAATGGGTAAATGATACCAAAAAGCAATTTACTTAGAAGTGGGATATATGCAAAATTTCTCAGGAAAATAAAACTGTGATAAAACACCATTTCACACTTAACTCATGAATGTGCACTCATTCATTCATTTTCTCACAGAATTATTGAAACACTACTAGATGCAATGCTGTGTTAGGCACATAGAAACACTCAAAAGATAAATAAATGACAATTATTTCATTTACTTTTTGTACTGGAATGAGAACTCAAAGATGGCAGGCACTGCTTTTTATTCCTCATTTTACCCCAACACATAGTACGGTCCTTGGCATTAAACAGGAAAGTATTTGAAAATAGAAAAATGACTGAAGAGCTTACAGATTGGAGAGGAGGCTGGAAAGCAGTGAACCCTAATGCCTCACAAGGAGATCTGGAAATGTTCTCAGAGGAGCCAGATTTTGGAGGGCGTGTGGTTCTCTGGCACTTTGGTCAGACTAAAGAGTCAACATTTGAAATGGCCTTGAGGAAAAGCTTACCCTGGCACCATTTCTTTCTTTTTAAGTCAGCACAGAATATTCACCATACTACAACACACACACACACACACACACGCACACACACTTAGCATACACACACATCTCAAACAACTATCTCCCTGATGGTAAAAGGCTTTAGCTTGAAAATGTCAGAATAGGGAAGAGGAAGAGAAGAATAAGGAATAAGGAATATGGAAGACGAAAAATCAAAGCTACCTGCATCCGCACAACTTATTGTGATGCTACTGTGGCTTTTCAGCTGGCTGTCTTAACGAGTCACTAACAGAACTTCACTATTTCACTGTTTTCATTGGCACTACTACTTGCCCAGGGACTTCCCTCATGGTCCAGGGGTTAAGAATCTGCCAGCCAATGCATGGGACACAGGTTTGTCGACTGAAAAAATACGCCTGAAAGTAGAGTTATTTTATTTGGTGGGAATGCTTAGGACTCCAGGCCTGGGAGGCAGCATCTCAGTAGCTCTGAGAAAAAATGCTCCGAGGAGGCAGGAGGGGAAGGCAGGCTATATACAGGCTCTATAGGAGTTTGCCACAAAAGGAGTCTGAACATCAAAGATCAGGTATCAGGTTAAGGAACGAGCATTCTATGTATGGGAAGACTCAAGCCTCTGGACTCACTCAATTCATTCCTTTCCTTTGCTCCTCAGCTATCTGGGGCCACTCCGGTTTCCTTGTTTACCTTGCTTCTTGAATTTTCCCAGCCCCTCAGCAATCACCGAGGGGTCTGGCAGCATCCTCTGGATCACAGTTTTGGGAGCCCTCATTCACATTTGGAGGCCAGAAATCACTGATGGCTGTGACATTTCTCATTTATTGATATGGCAGGAGGCATTTTTCACAGGTTCAAATCCCTGGTCTAGGAAGATTCCACATGTCTTGGGGCAAACTAAGCCCAGGCACCACAAGTACTGAGCCTGCATACTCTGGAGCTGTGGTCCACTTCCCAACAAGGGAAGCCACTGCAATGGGGAGCCTGAGCACCACAACGAAGAGAAGCCCCTGCTCACCGCAACTAGAGAAAGCCCAGTCGTGGCAACAGAGGCCCATTGCAGCCAAAAATAATTAACATTAAAAAAAAAAAAAAACTTGCCCAAGAAGAAGAAAGTTGCAAATAACTTGTTAGTTCCAGAAACTTTATGAAAATCTCACTTTTGTGAAATCAAAATGTTCAGCTCTTCAGTCCAGTGACAGCTTACTCTCCAAGACCCTTCAAAGTTCTTGACTTCTACAATCCTATTAAACTATATTATCATGATCTGTATGTAAATTCCATGTACATTCCCCTCCCACAGTCCCCACACCATTATCCCCCAACTCCATCAACCTCCACGATCCCTCAAGGTTCAAAGAGCTGCCTAAAACCAGATTTCCATGCATTATGCTGCTGCTGCTAAGTCACTTCAGTCGTGTCCGACTCTGTGTGACCCCATAGACGGCAGCCCAACAAGCTCCCCCGTCCCTGGGATTCTCCAGGCAAGAACACTGGAGTGGGTTGCCATTTCCTTCTCCAACGCCTGAAAGTGAAAAGTGAAAGTGAAGTCACTCAGTCGTGTCCAACTCTTAGCGACCCCATGGACTGCAGCCTACCAGGCTCCTCCGTCCATGGGATTTTCCAGGCAAGAGTACTGGAGTGGGGTGCCATTGCCTTCTCCCCCATGCATTATAAGGACTCTTAAGAAGTAGTGGCCTCCCTCACTGCTATACAGATAAACTCAGCTTTGTCTTCTCAACAGGCTGTTTGGGTAATATTGTCCAAGACCCAGCATTCTGTACTTCTCCTCTCCCTCCTTGTCCTCCTCATCATTATTATGAGAATGGATTGAGCCCTAACTATACACATCAGGCACTTGCTAAATATATTAGATACCTGATAATTACATCTCTTAACACACATACACACAGAGACACACACAAGAGTATTTTTAAACAAATAAGTAAATTGTAGGCAATATATGCAAATGGGATTTCAAAATACCGTCCAGAAAGGAGATTTATATTGTCCACTGTCTTTCTTCATTTAAAAAAAAAAAAAATGGGAGCCAAATGGGTTCAAGTCTAAAAGATGCTCTGGAGAAGAATTCCTTGGTGAATATTGCTCGCAGCATTGACCTTCAGGGTTCAGCTGGGTTGAGCTATTAAAAGAATTGCAACAATGGAAATAAGCATGAGCTTCTTTCTATAGGAAAGGGAGGTGACCTTGCAGAGTTAGCTGACGAAGTAGATGAAGATGGCGTTAGAAACATGAACAAAATAAAGGTAGGAAGTCTTTTAAGGAGGAGAAACAACACCTGCATTTTGCCTTTCACCTCTAAATAAAAAATAATAGATATTCCCTTGGCAAACTGAGGGAGGGAAAAGGGGTGACTGAGCTTTGCATCTGAAAGAATGTCAACCATATATTGTAATTTCACTTCTGCAACACCACAGTCTTGGCTTTGTGGCACTACCAGTAAAAATGCATTTTCAAGCAGCCCATCTGAACAGCCCCCAGCCTCTGCCTTAGTTCTCTTTTTCTGCTAAGAGCCACAAAGAGAAGGAGGCTGTGTAAGGAGGATGGACGGCAGAGCACTCCATCGGAGGAGGCCACACGCTAAATTAATCATGTTCCAGCCAGAATTTGCAATTCTTTGAGAGATGCTCAGGATGGTATGAAAAATTTAGAGGTAACAGAGAAAGGAGAGAGGTTGCGAAGCAGAAAGCTTCAGAGGGCACTTTAAATGTGAAAGATGCATTATAGTTCCTTACATGTGAGCAAGATAACTCGCCTTACCCAGAAGGCAATAAATAAGGGCTGCATTCTCAAAAGGTGTGCCCTGTAAAGGGAGGCTCAAGCTGGAACTTAGAAATATCAAACTTGAGGGTCATTTTCAGTGATTAGCATATCTATGAAAAGTATCCACCTTAAATTGGCATCAGTTCGTCGATGTTAATAGGCAAGGATGATGTCAGTCTGGAATGACAAGCTCTGTTTAAGGAGATCCAAGTACTAGTGCTCAGATGAGTTTGGGAAGTTTTTTATTATTGTTATTTTAATGTAGATTTCCCCCTCTCTTTTTGCTATTAGCTAGCTTTATTGCTGAATCCCAAGATCTCTACTTTGTGTCGTAGACTTTACCACTGGTTTGTTGTTGTTGTTGTGAAGCAGGCAAACGTGGTCTCTCTAAATGTTTTTTCATCTCAGAAATTAAATAAAACCCCTGATCCATTCACCCCTTTCATCCATAAATGAAAGGGACAAAAGGTATTTTTTAGGAACTGTTTTTCAGGAGACACTCTTGATTTTTCATGTTTATTTTTAAAAAGGAATAGAAAAATAAACACCTAACTACAATGAAAAGGAACTTCTCATGAATGCAATACAATTTAGGGCAATATTCCATGACCGTTGTAAGAAAAACAGTGTCCTTTTTTCCTTAGGACACTTGGGTAATAGCCTTCAAGAAGTATTCTGTGACATTTCATTTCTGATTCCATACATACCTCTTTCTATTTATACTGCAGTTTCCATTCTCATAGGAGGAAGTAGCTTCCTAATGACCACAGACTACAACAAGCTTCAGACTTAGGAAATTATGATGCCTCTTCCCTTCATTGCAGATGGCATATCAGACGCCCACGAGATAAGAAAATGCTATGATTAAATCTTCTTATCCCCTTATCCTCACAGAGGTGCTGACCGCCCAGGCCTTCTGACACATTCTCCCTTCCTGACTCAACAATTTAGTCCCATCCCTTCCCCATTATTGAAAGAAATTTTCCTGCCCCAAATCTCATTTTCTTAACTCTGACTTCAACCAACAGCTAAAATTGCATTCCCTGCAAGCTGTTAATAATGACTGACAAGAAGCCTGAAATGCAATCTAGGTCCCCCCTCTCAGGAGCTCTGGTATTCTTTGGTTGTAAAGATATATTTTCCTTTTATCATCAATCAATGTTCTATGGGTTTCTGGTTCTTTATATTACTTCCATCCCAAACAATGTACTTTTTGGACTCTTTCCCCTCCGCTGTCCCCTATTTCCAAGGGACTTGCCCACTCCTCCCAGTGAGATGTGAATGGCACATAACAAGTTGCTCCTAATGCAGCTCATCACTTCCAGTCACTGAAGACGGCCACTCCTGGCCACTTAAGAGCAGCCCTCAAAACTGCTGATCTGAATGAGAAAAAGGAAATGAGTCTTACTTAGCTCTGAGCTTTCTTTTAGTTCCTCCAATGCACCACTCAACTCAACTGCATGAAGCTGCTCCCCATTTTCCTGGGACAGTGCTCCATCCCTATAAGCTCAACATGTAACTTGGTCCCATGCTTCAGGTCTCATCATAAACTCTGTGATGTTAGGGAGACCTTTGCTAACCTTTACACATACACTTTAAGTTAGCATGCTGTGTGTTATACTCTCATAACGTCCAGTACTACTTGGAAGGCAGCCAGTACAACTGATCCAGCTTCTGTAACAACACCATCACTGAATCAGACTGTCTTCCAAAGATCACAGGGTCTGTTTCATTGTTGTTTTGCCAGTGGCTAGCACATTTATCAGGGAGAAGGTAATGGCACCCCACTCCAGTACTCTTGCCTGGACAGTCCCATGGACGGAGGAGCCTGGTGGGCTGCAGTCCATGGGGTCACTAAGAGTCGGACATGACTGAGCGACTTCACTTTCACTTTTCACTTTCATGCATTGGAGAAGGAAATGGCAACCCACTCCAGTTTTCTTGCCTGGAGAATCCCAGGGATGGGGGAGCCTGGTGGGCTGCCATCTATGGGGTCGCACAGAGTCGGACTCAACTGAAGCGACTTAGCAGCAGCAGCAGCACATTTATCAAATGACTGAATAAAGGCAAGGATCATGTTTGATTCTTTCTTATACCTGCCATAACATCTAGAATATAACTGAAATATAATAATTAACATTTAATAAAATGCTCATGCATTCGATGCAGGAATAAGAACCCTGAGGGTCAGCTGAATTCTGCACTACCACTCCCCCCGCCCAAATCAAATGGGAAAAGCCTCCCTACAATGGTGGTTGCCTGATCTCTCAGTGGGTTTCTTGCCTTATTTCTTGGCTCAGATAAAAGCTAGAAAGAACAGCAACACACAGCAGAGACCAAACTGACACAATCAGAAGTAACATTCTTGGGAATTCCCTGGTGGTCCAGTGGTTAAGACTCCACAGTTTTCACTGCCAAGGGCACAGGTTCAAGCCTTAGTTGGGAAATTTCCCACAAGCCTTGCAGCATGGCCAAAAAGTAATAACATTCACTTCTCATTTTCTTTCAACTTCTACTGTTGAACACACTCCCCAAGAGGGAAAGATCACTGGAAGCACAGACATTAAAAAGAGTCACGCTGATAACGTTTCTTTACAATCTGTATGCTATTGAAATTCCCATTCATGAATATGTGGCTAATATTGACTAATGGGAAATGTAAAAGGAAGAAAGTTAAGGCTTTTTTTGCAAAGCATATCCATTGAAATTAGGGTCATATGTAAGAAATTTGTTTAAAATTTTTTCTGAGCCACGTCCAAAACTCCAGAGGGCATATTAAATAATGAAAGTGCAAACTATTGGGATTTGGTGCTGGTGGGTATGTTGGCACAGTACATACTTCCCCGGATGGTTTAAAAAATTAAGGAATTTTTTTTCTCTTCCTTTTTCTAGTAATCTCCAAAATTAAAACAGTTTTCTTTTCTTTGTGGAATAATACAAGCTAAAGAAATTATACTCTAATAGTTTCATTCAATGACTTGAAAAGTCATGAAAATGCTTGTTTGGGAAGTTGCCTATACAGAAGCAGAAAGAAAGGACCATAACAAGAAGGTTAAAAGAGAAAGAGAGAGAGAGAGAGAGAGAGAATATATATATATATATTCCAAGGATTGTCACAATCTGATCTGCATAAATAAAAGATAATGGCTTCAGTGAGCTGGCCAACCTTTTTGTGGACTGATCGGTCTGTGGAGAGCCATGTCTGAGAGGCTGCAGGTCATTATGGCAGGATAAAGCCTATTTCTCATTTATATTAAGGAATCTTGCCTGTTAAGGGCTTGATTTGGACCTCAGACACAAATGCTCACAGGGCTGCTCACCTAGTTAAGTCAATTGCTCCATATGCATTCTCTCCCTAATACACACACAGAGTGTATCATTCACAAGTCAACCATTACCTCTAATGTTCTTTTCTTGATTTAGCAAGGATAACAGTTAGGTAGATAAGAAGGACTCAAATTGGGGGAATTGGATCATAAAATTTGTACTTGACATAGAAAGTTTTTCCTAATGTTGTGTAGAAAATGCTAATTTCCTCCCCCTTAGACAAGACTTGCTGCATCAAGAAAAGAAGATAAAATGGTTTCCCTTTTTTGCTTTATATGTTTGATTCACTTTGTTATCAAGTGAGATGATTATTCCAAGATGCATTTTGAGATATAAGCAATGGAAAAGTTTGCATTAAAAAAAATCCAGATGATTACATTAAACAAAGCCTGACTACAAGAATGGATAAACATTGAATAAGAAACCAAAGGAAGTCCCCTTGGGCCCAAAGGGCAACCATGAGTAGAGTTGAAAGTCTTCCTTAGACTGGGCCTCATTAGGTGACTATAGCTTTGTGAGGCCCCCCACCTAATAGGTCTGCAGGTTGGGAATTTCAATGTGTCACTTCACCCAGGCACAATCAGACCCTCCTGAAGTGATTTACATCAACAACAATAAAAAATAATAATGATTTGGACACTAATTTCCAAATAAAATGACAATGGATTAATTTATGAGGCAATAATTTTATGACACAGAAAAGTTCTAGACAGAAGATTAGAGCTCTGGCCTTGACCTACCTATTAATGTTTCCAACTCTGAGATTCTTTGTGAATCACTTGGTATTTTAGATGTTGATTTTTCTAATCATAACAGAAAGGTAATAAGAGTTAATTCAAACACATGAGAAAACAGTTCAATAGATAAATGGGCAAAAGACAGGGATGGAAGAGAGTATAGTACAGTGCTCTTCTCAAAAAATGTCTGGAAAACTTGAGAGTCTCCAGATCTAAAAATAATGGGGACGCTCCTACCAAGACAGGCTTCCCAGGTGACACAGTGGTACAGAATCCACCTGCCAATGCAGGAAACAAGAGTTCGATCCCCGGGTTGGGAAGATCCCCTGGAGAAGCAATGACAACCTGCTTAAGTGTTCTTGCCTGGGAAATTCCATGAACAGATGAGCCTGGAGGGCTACAGTCCATGGAATTCACAAAGAATCGGACATGACTGAGCATTTACACACACACACACACACACACACACAAACCCCTACCCCTTGTACCAAGAAGTCCCACGGCATAAATGTTAGGATTATCTGAAAGTGTATGAACAAAAGGCTCACTTTGCAGAGTACTGCTAAATCTGTGACCAGACTCAGGAGAGATCATAAGCATTACATGGAAAGAAAAGTGAAAGTGAAAGTCACTCAGTCACGTCCAACTCTTTGCAACCCCAAATTCTCCAGGCGAGCATACTGGAGTGGGTAAGCTTTCCCAACCCAGGGATCAAACCCTGGTCTCCAGCCTTGCAGGCTGATTCTTTACCAGCTGAGCCACAAGGGAAGCCCAACAAGGAAAGGTACTGCCTCAACCAAATGCTTTTATTGAGAATGCTAGTGCCCACTAGGGGAAAATTTAGAGACTGGGGAGGAGGTTAGTTGTTCCAGTGACTGGCACGCTACTGGCGTTTAGTTAGCAGGGGGCAAGGGTACTGTGGCTTAAAATGCACGAGACTTTCTAGGATGGTAACTGCAAAGCAAATACAAGAAAAATCATGGTTTGTTATGATCAGAGTTTATCAAGGGTTTTTGCAGTTTTGAACATTTTTACTGCTTAATATTTGAGTCTGCAGTAGGACAGTTGTTACAGTCTGTATTCATGGCTATGGAATTCATGATTATTCTATATATATACATGAACATCTTTTTAAAACAAATTACTTTCCTCTTATGTTTTTCCTTATAATAAAGTTAAGTCATTGTTTTAATACTTATAGTCAAGAAGATATTTATTTGTTATATAAAAAAGAATCAGTGATCTAGGGCAAAGATAATCTGTATGGTAAGAAAAAAATATTAAGGGTAGTTTTTAACAAACATGAGTAGGAAGAATCACACTTTCTGGGGATAGGCAAAATTTGGTCTGCTTTCTGGGAACAAAACTTTGAAGGGAGAAAGTGGGACGAGAAGCATGGACTGGCTCCTGAAGACCTAGTGAATATATCCTGCTGCTGCTGCTGCTGTTTAAGTCGCTTCAGTCGTATCCGACTCTGTGCGACCCCATAGATGGCAGCCCAACAGTCTCCGCCATCCCTGGGATTCTCCAGGCAAGAACACTGGAGTGGGTTGCCATTTCCTTCTTCAATGCATGAAAGTGAAAAGTGAAAGTGAAGTCATTAGTCGTTTCTGACTCTTCTCAACCCCATGGACTGCAGCCCACCAGGCTCCTCTGTCCATGGGATTTTCCAAGCAAGAGTACTGGGGTGGGTTGCCATTGCCTTCTCCAGAATATATCCTAGAGAGATGGAAAAATTAAGCTCAAGCAGGGGCCTCTGGACCTATTTTCCCTTTGGAACTCTGGGGAGATGCCACTTTGTACTATGCCCTTAACCAAGACCCTGGTGCTGGGAAAGATTGCAGGCAGGAGGAGAATGGGGTGACAGAGGTTGAGACATTTAGATGGCATCATCAGCTCAATGGACATGAGTTTGAGCAAACTCCAGGAGGTAGTGAAGGACAGGGAAAGATGGTGTGCTGCAGTCCATGGGGTTGCAAAGAGTTGGACACAACTGAGCGACTGAACAACAACTGAACATGATAATCATAGAAGAATAGAAGTGAATAGAAATGCCAGTGGGGCACATAGGCTGGAAAGAGTAGCCCTGAGATTCCGGTTGCTCCATGTGGAGGGTATAGAAGGGATGCAGGTATTCACAGATGCTTTCAGTGAGGGAACTGTATCACAGCCTGGAGCAGCAAGTGAGAAGGTGAACCACAGGTTCCCCTACCCAGGGTACAGTGACCCTGAAGTAGAGGCTGTGGGTCAGATGGCTGAAGCAGGGGCCAGAGGGAGGCTGTGGCTGACATCAGCAGATGGCAGCACCTGCAGAGCTGGGTGCAGGTCGCAACTCTGACTGCACCAGGGAAATTCATCACAGCAGCAGAGTCATCAAGACCAAGCCACCAGGTGGACAGGGAAAGCAGTCGGCGTGCAGACACAAGCCCCAATCCTGTTACCACAGGTCAATGTTCCCTGATGCCCAGAAGCTGCTGCACATAGGGGAACAAGGAACAGAGACAGCCTGAGAGCCTGAGCCATCACCCAGAAGTGGCAGAGTTAACCTACAAGAATCTGTTGCCCTGCAGTGATGTGGATAGTCTGGATAGCCAAGTTTCAGTCTTCCCTTCACCAAAAACTCTTCACATCACTAGACCTGACACCACTCAGCAACGTGAAAAATAAAGAAGCTACAAGTTTCTGGACACATCTCAATTTTCCTAGCACCACGGTTTTATTCATCTCTTGTGTGTGTTCCTCTTCTTTCCATGTGCATTAGAAATTGTTCATCCTGAGCATGGACTGTAGAACCAGAACTAAATCAAGTCCAGCCCAGAGCATTACATTTATCATGAAGCTAACCCTATTAAAATAAAAACAAGAATAAGAATGCCATCTACTGGCATGGAAAGTAGCAAGGACTCTAAATCTGCATGTGGTTTAAATGGGAAAAAACTTACAGAAAGAAAACAAGTGGTTTTTTTCTATTATTATTTTACTATGAGACACTGATAACAGTCAGAGAAGGGAGAGTTATATAAATAGTATTGGAGAGAATTCATCACAAATAAAATTTTTCTCAACTGATAAATCTCTCACCTTCATTTCTCACGTTCGTGTTTGCTACTAGAGGCTCCATCTGTACCCAAAAGAGGCAAACCTAGTGACACAAAAAAATTCACTTTACTGATCCAGCAAGCAATTTTCAAAACAACCTCATCTTGCCTTTTATCCAAACTTTTAAAACTTTTAATAAACAACCAATTTATTTAATGATAAATTGGTTTGCCTACGTAGACAGAATGATGGAGAACATGACTCTATTTGGCTGTTTTATTTTTCTATATGTTGGAATTGTATTGAATGTTTATCCATATTTGTATAGAAGGCAAACAAGAGGCTGATGAATTGTATTTGTCAATACTGATTACAATTTATATGATCATTCATATGAATTTTCTTCAGTTGGCTGGTGGGAATTCAAATTTTTAAACATTTTAAATTAAACCATATATTTCTAATCACTTATTTTTTATCTGAAAAAGCCTATTCAAGCCATGACAATTTAAACGATTCATTAATACATCTGTTCATTTCACTGTATGAACGTGAACATGAAGTGGCTCAGTCATGTCCGACTCTTCACGATCCCATGGACTGTAGGCTACCAGGCTCCTCATTCCATGGAATTTTCCAGGCAAGAGTACTGGAGTGGGTTGCCATTTCCTTCTCCAGGGAATTTTCCCAATCCAGGGATCGAACCCGGGTCTCCCACACTGCAGGCAGACGCTTTACCATCTGAGCCACCAGGGAAGCCCATTTCACTGTATACAAGTATCCAATTCAGAGAAGGCAATGGCACCCCACTCCAGTACTCTTGCCTGGAGAATCCCATGGATGGAGGAGCCTGGTGGGCTATAGTCCATGGGGTCGCTAAGAGTTGGACACGACTGAGCGACTTCACTTTCACTTTTCACTTTCATGCATTGGAGAAGGAAATGGCAACCCACTCCAGTGTTCTTGCCTGGAGAATCCCAGGGACAGGGGAGCCTGGTGGGCTTCCATCTATGGGGTCACACAGAGTCGGACACAACTGAAGCAACTTAGCAGTAGCAGTAGCAGTATCCAATTGTTCCAACATCATTTGTTGAAAATATTATCTTTTTCCCCATTAAATCGCCTTAGCACATTTGTTGAAAATCAACTGACCATGTGTGGGTAGTGTTTAATTTCTGTACTCTGTATTCTGTTCCATTAATGTATTTGCTCATCTATGTATCAATTGCCCATTTTCTTGATTACTTACTATAGCTTTACAATATGTCTTGATATAAGGTAGTGTAAGTCATTCAAATTTGTTCTTTTTTAAGTTGTTTTGGCTACACTAGGTCCTTTCCATCTAGATCTTGAAATCAGCTTATTGATTTTTACCCAAAAAAAACACAAAAGGCTGCTGGGATACTTTTTGGAATCTATTGGAGGAGAATTGACACCTTAATAATACTAAGCCTTCTGATTCATTTATTTAAGTGTTTTTCTTTTAATTTCTAAGCAATGATTTGCAGTACAAAATTTAATTCAAAATGAACCATAGACCTAAATGTAATGGTTAAAATTACAAAAATTCTAGAAAACATAGAAAAAAATTTAGTGATCGTAGTTAAATAGGACACAAAGAAATCACAAGCTATGAGATAAAATAATAAATTGAATGTAATCAAAATTAAAATGTTGTTCTTCAAAAGATATTATTATAAAAAATTAAGGGTAAACCTCAGACTGGGAGTAAACTTTTGCAAGTGTATATATGGAAAAAAAATTAATCTAGATTATATGAAGAATTCTTGCAATTCAATCAGAAGACAACTCACTTTTTTAAATGGGTAAAAAGTTTGAACAGGTATATGATCAAAAGAGGTATACAGATGACAAATAAGCATATCAAAAGATGACCAATATTAGCCATTAGTGAAATACACATTAAAATGACAATGAAATCTCACTACATTGCTATTAAAATGGCTAAAAAAGACTCTTCATACCAAGTGTTGGTGAGGGTGAGTTACTAGAACTTCCGTTTACTCTTGGAGTGGATATAAAATTGTACAATCAATTTGGAAAATAGTTTGACAGTTTTAAAAGTTAAACATAACCTACCATACAACAGTCCATGAGGTCACTAAGAGTAGGACACGACTGAGCGACTTCACTTTCACTTTTCACTTTCATGCATTGGAGAAGGAAATGGCAACCCACTCCAGTGTTCTTGCCTGGAGAATCCCAGGGACAAGGGAGCTTGGTGGGCTGCTGTCTATGGGGTCGCACAGAGTCGGACATGACTGAAGCGACTTAGCAGCAGCAGAAGCAACCATACAACCCAGCAATTCTTTTCTTAGGCATTTACCTAAGAGAAATGAAAGCCTATATCCACATAATAACTGATAAAGAAGTATTTATAGCAACTTTATCTGTATTAGCCAAAACTGGAAACAAACAAAATGTCCATCCAACTGAAGAACAGATAAATAAGTTCCATTATATCCATACAAGAGATTACTACTCAGCAATAAAAAGAAATGAATTTTCTCAGAAGTTAGAAAGAATAAGCTATTGCTACATAGAACGATATGGATGAACTCAAAATATTTATGCTGAAAGAAGCCAGACCAAAAAAAGAGTATACATCATATTATTCCATTTATATAATATCCTATGACACACAAATGAAACTATAGTGCTACAAAGCGGACCAAGAGTTTCCCAAGGATTGGAAGGAGGTTGGAGAAGAGAGAAGGGAATGATTACAAAAAGACACAAGGAAACATATAGGGCTGTAGATACACTCATTTATCTTTACTATGGTGATTGCTTTGTGGGTGCACACATATATCAAAATACATATATTTTTATAGTAAAGCTATAAAAATAATGTCACTCAGTTGTGGAAAAAAGTCAGATAAAAATATTAATTTTTAAATGTTTTATTGTTCTTTGAGGAATTTACTTTTGCTTTGGTGCCTCTGGTGTCTTAATTACCAATGACATTATTACCATAGTAGTATTATAACAGTAATATAATACTAATATATACCGTAAAATAGTATTATATTTGCCATTCCCTTCTCCAGGGGATCTTCCCGACCCAGGGAGTGAACCTGGGTCTCCTGCACTGGAGGTAGATTCTTTACCATCTGAGCCACCAGGGAATGCCAAAATAAATAAATAACTTTTTTTTTAAGTGGCATGGAAAAACATGGCTGCTGCTGCTAAGTCACCTCAGTCGTGTCCGACTCTGTGTGACCCCATAGACGGCAGCCCACCAGGCTCTCCCATCCCTGGGATTCTCCAGGCAAGAACGCTGGAGTGGGTTGCCATTGCCTTCTCCAATGCATGAAAGTGAAAAATAAAAGAAGATACCTTAAAACATGGCTGGTTAGATACCTTATAAGCCATGAGCACTCATCTGGACCCTTTCCCTTCATCCCAACAAGAAAATTCTGCAGTTTCAAAAGATTGTAATTTTAAAATGTCTTCAGATCTTCAGAAGAGATACCCTTCATCTGTTTCAGAAGTACCATTTTCAGCCAGGGCTCCCATGACTGAAGTTCCAGTCAGCTCCAAGGAAAACTCCTTAAGCATCAATGACCTTATTGCTTTTGGTTTTCTCTCAGTTTTCTCTTGTGTCAAGTCCATTGCCAGAGCTTTCTAGGTCCTACCTAAGGACGCTTTGCTGTGTCTTCACAGTCTGGCGGCCATGAGTGACTCTTCTTGGGAAGTCCCAGAGAACAGCTGGATGAGCATGGTTTTGAGGGGCTCCAAAAAGTCCCACACTATCTGCTCACCCAAGGCCTGAGTTGGATAAATTTATGCCAAATAAATGCATCAATAAATCTCAGACATAAACAAACTGCACTGAAAATCCTCCAGTTAGAATCCAAAATGGATTAGACCCAAGAGATGAGACTATTGTTTCCAGAATCAGAGCATATCTACATTAAGTGTCACTGTGAAAATTAAAGGAGATTTCTGTGGGCAATACCTCTAATAGCAATATCAGAAGGGAAGAACCTTAGAGAATATCAGTTAATCACTGAAATTTGGAGAAACCTGTGAAAGTCACTTAGCTCATGATGAGAAGAAGCAGGTTGGAATTCACATACCCCAGCTTGCATGTCAGCACTGGACACTTGAGAATGTTGCGGTAGATCTCCAGGAATCCCATGGAAGGGTAAATCAAAGACCTTCCTTGTAAGGAGATACAAAATCAACAAATTTCAATGGGGTGTGTGAGGAAAAGAAAGCTCTTTCGAGCTAGAGTTACTGTGTAGAAGCTTTTCCTGTTATCTGCTTGCTCACTTGTTAGCTCAGTCCTCACAGTACCACTCATGGTCTTCTGACCCCAAGATCAGTGCTGTTTCTGATCCACAGTAATACCAGGGCCTGGATGATGGCAAGCAATGAGCACCATGAGTATTTTAGGCTGGAAAAGCACACATAGGGTGACTGGGCCTGGGAAAGACAAAAAAGGTCCTTGGGAAAGAAGGACAAAAAGAAAAAAAATCACCTGCTGTACTGTGAGGGCTTGCCAAGTGGTGCTAGTGGTAAAGAATCCTCTTGCGAATGCAGGAGGCATAAGAGACGTGGGGTTCCATTCCTGGATCGGGAAGATCCCCTGGAGGAGGGCACGGCAACCCACTCCAGTATTCTTGCCTGGAGAATCCAATGAACAGAGGAGCCTGGTGGAACAGAGGAGTCCATAGCCAAAGTGATTTAGCACACACACATGCATCTGTTCAGTGGTAAGGGCCCATCTGAAATTAAGGCATGGAATCCTGCAGCCTAGCTGTTGTCTGGTCCAGGTATCTAAAGCTGAATATTCACTCAGGCCAGAGAACTTGGCTTCAGTTTTGATTCCCCTCTTTCTCACTCCCTACAGCCAATCTGCTGCTTATCTCTCATCTCTTTGCCTTCAAACTGTATCAAGACTCCAAGCCTTGTTTCACTCCCAGTGCCACCAGTTTTTCTCCAAGCAACCACCTTTGCCCCTGGTGACTGTTACTGTTACTGTTCATTCACTAAGTCATGTCCAGCTCTTTGTGACCCCACGGACTGCAGCATACCGGGCTTCCCTGTCCTTCACCATCTCCTGGAGCTTGCTCAAACTCATGTCCATTGAGTCAGTGATGCCATCTAACCATCTCATTCTCTGCTGCCCCTTCTCCTTTTGTCTTCAATCTTGCCCAGCATCAGGGTCTTTTCCAATGAGTCGGCTCTTCACATCAGGTGGCCAGAGTATTGGAGCTTCAGTTTTCCAGTGAATATTCAGGGTTGGCTTCCTTTAGGATTGATTGGTTTGATCCCCTTGCAAGTCCAAGGGACTCTTAAGAGTCTTCTCCTGAATCACAATTCAAAAAGATCAATTCTTCAGCGCTCAGCCTTGTTTATGGTCCAACTGTCAGATCTGTATATGACTTCTGGAAAAACCATACTTTGACCATATGGACCTCTGTTGGCAAAATAATGTCTCTGGTGATTGTAGGAGCCTCCAACTGGTCCCCTTCTCTGCTTTTGACACCTTCAGTCTCTTCTCAGACCATCAAGCAGAATGAATATTTTCTCCTCAACATTTTATTATAGAAAATTTCAAACATACAGCAAGGAAAAAAAATTTAAGGTGAACACTTACATTCACAACCTCAGTTCACCATTAATATTTGATTATATTTGCTTTACCACCTTATCCATCCTTTTTGAGAGATTTGTTTTAAATACAAGTCAGATTATGTGCTCTTTTCCATGAGAACTTCTCAACACTTCCAGTCTCCTTCAGTGTAAAAGCCAACCCTTGGAAGGATCAACAAGAACCCAAATGATCTCATTTGATTTGCACAATGGCTCTCTGAAATAGATTCCTATCCTCTTTTAATATTAAAGAAACAGACTCCAGGAGGCTGAGTAACTTGCCAAGACTGCCAGTATATGCTGGAGCAAGAATTACAACTCAAGTCTGTCCAGTGGATGCAAGGTCCATTCTTTTTCACCATCTGACACCAGCTTTTTATGGTGGGTGGGCAGAGCCCCCAGGCAGACATCCCAGACTTCTATCATGAACACTCTCTCTTCATTTTGTACATAAATTGTTGTTTCTGCAATATATCCCTATTAAAATTCTTCTTTGGGGTGCATTAGATGACAAAAAGAGAGCCTGTGCCATGGGCATGATATTTTGGGTAGGAGCCTGGAATGTGTAGAATAGAAAATCAAGGATACAGACGCACCCAGGGCACTGAGGGGCATAAACACATATTTCACAAACTTCATTTTTCCCAGAGACAAGCTAGAGCTAATTCAAGGAAAACCATACACACAACAATGCTTCATTCCTTGATTACAGAATTTATCACATGACATAGTAATATATCTACTAATACACTGTGGTCATTTTTCACTAGCCCATGGATCTCTTGACTCTGGGAAATGGGGCATGATAAAAAAAAAAAAAATACTTTTGTCTTTTCTCCTGGCCTCAAACACAGACAGTAGTACCTTAAATAACACTGTCACACAGGGGCTTTAAAATGATTACTGCATATCACAATAACTAATATTCCAATTTGGCTTCCCTGGTGGCTCAGATGGTAGAGAGTCTGCCTTCAGTGCAGGAGACCCAGGTTCACTCCCTGGGTCAGGAAGGTCCCCTGGAGAAGGGTATGGCAACCCACTCCAGTCTTCTTGTCTGGAAAAGTCCATGGGCAGAGGAGTCTGGCATGCCACAGTTCATGGAGTCAAAGAGTCGGACACAACTGAGTATCTAACACTTCTTTTCAATGTTCCAATTTAGAGCTAATTGGGTGGGTTATTGATTCAAACCATGGTGAATTCTGAGAAAGTGCCTGAAATCCAGTAGTTTATTAAGTTAAATATTGGTTTAATTTAAATCTGAATCTTAGTCCATGTACAGCATTTCCCCTCATGCTTGAAACCCTTTCCTGGCACTCTCTCTTGCATGTCAGTGTTTGAATCTGTGCCCTCTATTATACCGTAAATTCTTCAAACCAAGGACCCTGGCTTATTCCTATCACCAAAAGAGCAGTGCTTTGAAGATAGCATTTGTAAACACTAACAGCTAGATTTATAACCTTCCTATCCTCACCTAATGAAAGTGAGAATAGGCTTTGACTATAAGTCAATGGTATCTGCTAGTTCAAGCACATATCAGCATGGGAAAAAAATGGGCTACTGGTAAAATAGCTTCCTAAATATCACATCACACATACCATATACAATCTAATGGGCCATGTATAAGAAGACAATTATCATTATCAATTATAGTAATAATGATATTAATTAATAATAATCAACATTTATTAACCATTTACTGTCAGAACTGATGATGATACATTTATATACATCAGCTCAATGAGCTCCTCTTCCAAAACACTAAATTCATCATGTACAATTATTATGCCCCATTGACTGAATGGGCAAATTAAGGTGTGGAGACAGATCTCATGGGGTCTCCCTTGAGTGTTGAAGCAGGGAATGAACAGGTTTGTATGGGCTCAGGGGTTCTGCAGGTATATTATTTCAGCATTATTTTGATTGCTTCCCTTTATTGGGAGTTTGATTTTTGTTTGTGTCTCCTTTCCATTTGATCTGTTTATTTCTTAATCATCAGGTCATTCTTTAGACTTTCATAGATTGGCTATGAAATAGTGTAGGAGTTGAGAGAGTCTATTTCTTGATTGCCCTGCACTATTCTATCACTTACAGTAATAATTAGAGAAGTAAAAGTGTAATAAAATGGGAGATTTTAACCCATATTTTATGAGTCACAAATGGGCTCTAAAAAGCTGCTATTTTATTATTTCCTTTAGAGATACTTAATAGGTAATGTCCATAGTAAACTTTAGTGCCCAACTAGCACTTAATATATTCCCTGCCTCCAGAATGATCAACCATCCTTAAAGGAAGAAAAATCAAGGGAGGTCTGTAACATGTACGTATGTCCATCCAATTTCATCTCACCTAGATTAATAACTCAAATGCAAAGAAATAGGAGTTAAAGGACTGCCATCAACTATATAGACTGGGCAACAAGAAAAGGTAGGGAAATAACCAAAATGAGGATATTATCCAGAAAATTAAAATTGTATGTGACTGTCCATGTAGCATACACCACCTGGAAGAAATGGCCTTAAACTGTAGACACAGCATGAAACAGCCATTGCAGAGTTGGTTAGTTTCACATTAACTCATAGAATCTGACCTCCTCTGACATAGTTCAACACCAAAAAATTTTTCATTCCTCTCTAATAAACTAAACATCTTTCCACCTTGGTTCAGCTAAATTTCCTGTGACTATGCTTACTAGAAGCTGCCGATGAGTTGTGATTCTAGCTCTTGCCTAGCTGCTGGTTTCTTTGCATCTTCTGAAAAATAAGTGTCTTTCTATCAGGACATCATTGGAAGTAGTTTGCCACCTCATAATTCAGCTTGCAACAAAGCCTATTTATCCTCCTTTCTAACACACCATCCCAAGGTTGTTGACCTGCCTGTGGACTTAGCAATCTTTCCACATGGAGTTAACCCACAAAGTTATTGCTGCTCCAGCATTCACCTGAAAACTCCAGAACTTCTTAGGATCTGGGAAAGGTAGGTTATAGGTCAGTATGTATTATACTGATTTTTTAAAATTTGTTGAGACTCACTTTTTAATCCAGTTCATGATCATTTTTTATAAGTGTTCTATGTGTGCTTAACAAGAATGTGGATACCTTAAGACTTTGATGCAGAGTTCTATTAGACTAAACTTGTTTACTGTGTTGTGCAAATTTCTGTGTTTTCATTAAATATTTTTATCTTGGATATGACAATTAGACAGGTGTCATAAGTTTTTCACCACTTCTGGTGGACTTATCTTTCTCTGGTTCTATCAGTTTTTCTCTTATATGTTTAAAATATGTTATTAGAGGCATACAAGTTGAGAGTTGCTATATCTTCCTGGTAATTTCAGTATTTTATCATTATTTAGTGATCCTCTACATTTCTAATAATGCTTTTTGTCTTCAAGTCTCTTTTGCCTGATAATTTATCCATGTTTCACTTGACATTTTCTTGGTATATTGTCTTCTATCCTTTAACCTATTCTATGCCTTTATATATTAGATGGAAACTAAAATATTTTAACCTAACCTGATCATCTCCATCTTTAACTAGTCCGTTTAACCTATTTTTCTTTATTGTATTATTGGTGCAGCTGGACTTACTGCTACAATCTTTTTATTTCTATTTGTTCCATTTTGAATGCTTCTTTTTTGGATATTTAATTCATTTACTTTTGTTTGATTATTAGTCACTTTGTCTGCTTCGAACTTAGCGTATATATAACTTCAGAGTCTCCTGCCCTTCCTGTCTCTTATTTCAGCTACTGCTGCAGTGACCATGCCACTGTGCTCCCCAACCAGCTTCCCAAATAAACTACCTCACAGCACCTGCCTCAGCCCCACAGCTTATGCTGCTCACTTCCTGCCCTGCAGCTCCTGGGGATGTCACACATGCAGACATAATCTGGTCATTTTAAGAAGAATAGGGAAGAGGCACCAATGGAAAATTTCTTTTCTGTTGTGCTATGTTGTATTAAAGGATAGTCATGAAATGCATTTTATACAGCCTCTCAACTATATTCCTAATGTGGGATTAAGCAACCCATAACAGTGGGAATTTCATGGCTGCAATCACCATCTGCAGTGATTTTGGAGCCCCCCAAAATTTTACTTTTACTAGACCATTCAGGTATGACCTAAATCAAATCCCTTATGATTATACAGTGGAAGTGACAAATAGATTCAAAGGATTAGATCTGATAGACAGAGTGCCTGATGAACTATGGACAGAGGATGATGACATTATACAGGAGACAGTGATCAAGACCATCCCCAAGAGAAAGAAATGCAGAAAGGCAAAATGGCTGTCTGAGGCCAAATAGCTGAGAAAAGAAAAGATGTGAAAGGCAAAGGAGAAAAGGAAAGGTATACCCATTTGAATGCAGAGTTCTAAAGAATAGCAAGGAGAGATAAGAAAGCCTTCCTCAGTGATCAATGCAAAGAAATAGAAGAAAACAACAGAATGGGAAAGACTAGAAATCTCTTCAAGAAAATTAGAGATACCAAGGGAATATTTCATGCAAAGATAGGCTCAGTAAAGGACAGAAATAGTATGGACCTAACAGAAGCAGAAGGTATTAAGAAGAGGTGCCAAGAATACACAGAAGAACTATACAAAAAAGATGTTCATAACTCAGATAACCAAGATGGTGTGATCACTCACCTAGAGCCAGACATCCTGGAATGCGAAGCCCAGTAAGCCTTAGAAAGCATCACTATGAACAAAGCTAGTGGAGGTGATGGAATTCCAGTTGAGCTATTTCAAATCCTGAAAGATGATGCTGTGAAAGTGCTGCACTCAATATGCCAGCAAATTTGGAAAACTCAGCAGTGGCCACAGGACTGGAAAAGGTCAGTTTTCATTCCAATCCCAAAGAAAGGCAATGCCAAAGAATGCTCAAACTACCACACAATTGCACTCATCTCACACGCTAGTAAAGTAATGCTCAAAATTCTCCAAGCCAGGCTTCAAGAGTACATGAACCGTGAACTTCCAGATGTTCAAGCTGGTTTTAGAAAAGGCAGAGGAACCAGAGATCAAATTGCCAAAATACACTGGATCATGGAAAAAGCAAGAGAGTTCCAGAAAAACATCTATTTCTGCTTTATTGACTATGCCAAAGCCTTTGACTGTGTGGATCACAAGAAACTGTGGAAAATTCTGAAAGAGTTGGGAATACCAGACCACCTGACCTGCCTCCTGAGCAATCTGTATGCAGGTCAGGAAGCAATAATTAGAACTGAACATGCAACAACAGGCTGGTTCCAAATCAGTAATTAAAAGATGCTTGTTCCTTGGAAGAAAACCTATGATCAATCTAGACAACATATTAAAAAGCAGAGACATTACTTTGCCAACAAAGGTCCATCTAGTCAAAGCTATGGTTTTTCCAGTTGTCATGTATGGATGTGAGAGTTGGACTGTAAAGAAAGCTGAGCACCGAAGAATTGATGTTTTTGAACTATGGTGTTGGAGAAGACTCTTGAGAGTCCCTTGGACTGCAAGGAGATCCAACCAGTCAATACTAAAGGAAATCAGTCCTGAATATTCATTGGAAAGACTGATGCTGAGGCTGAAACTCCAATTCTTTGGTCACCTGATGCAAAGAACTGACTCATTTGAAAAGACCCTGATTCTGGGAAAGATTGAAGGCAGGAGGAGAAGGGGACGACAGAGGATGAGATGGTTGGATGGCATCACTGACTCAATGGACACGAGTTTGAGTAAGCTCTGGGAGTTGGTGATGGACAGGGAGGCCAGGTGTGCTGCAGTCCACGGGGTCAAAAAGATTCAGACACGACTAACTGGACTGAACTGTGGGAAAGAGGGAGACAAAAGGGAGAGGAGGAGGAAGAGGAGGTTTAAATGAAAAGATCTTGACTTCAAGTGGGGAATGATGGGGGGATGGGATAGTTAGGGAGTTTGAGATCGACATGTACACACTGCTACATTTAAAATGGATAAGCAACAAGGTCCTACTTGTATAGGACATGGAACTCTGCTCAATGTTACGTGACAGCCTGGATGGGAGGGGAGTTTGGGGGAGGATGGATACTTGTAAATATATGGTTGAGTCCCTTTGCTGTCCACCTAAAACTATTGCATTGTTAATTGTTAACTATTACATTGTTCATTAACACTGTTAATTGGCTATACTCCAATATAAAATAATTTTTTAAATAAAATTTAAAGAAAAAGATCTTGACTTCTAATTGGTAAAAAAAAAAAAAAAAAAAACCATTGGTAGTGGACAGATGTTGGCAAGTCATGAGCCTCCATCGCTTTATAAAATAGAGACGACAATGTTTACTTACCTCACATGATTCTTGTAAGAACTACATATGTGATATAGATAAACTTTCTCTATTTGTAAAGTGTCTTTCTAATTTTAAAGTGCTGGCTTATTATGAATGAGTGTGATTTATTATCAGCAATATGCTTGAGGATAATGAATGATTCCATAAGTTCTGAAGATGCTTTTAATACTGAGCAAAAGCAAAATGTTACTTACACACTACCAATAGTGGACTTGAAATTATCCCACTTATTTATCAATGTATTTCACAAGTACTTATTGAGCGTAATGTTGACATGAATGCTTCCATTTGGGGACAACTTAATTCCTGGCTCCACACTATAGTATGCAACAATGATAAATTACTCAATGTCTCTTAGTTTTCTTTTCTCCTCTTTCAAATGGTAACAACAACATTAGCTTGTATAATAACTGGGGAGATGAAAACTAGCTGTCTTGACTCTACTGAGGCAAGAGATGCTCCTGTGCCTCCTTAAAGAAGGTTCTGGAAAAAAAAAAGAAGGCTCTGGAAGACAGTTTTAGAAAACATCATAACCAGGAAAGACTTTTGGTTTGAGTTGGCCTGTCCCTACCTCTTCTGCTTTACATTGGCAAAAAGGCTATAAACAAGAGTAAAGGCTGCTGGAAGAAATTCACCCCTCGAATGTAACCTAAAGAATCTCCTGGCAATGAGGTCCAGACTCTGAAATCCCCACAGTTGGGCTGTGAGGGATGGAATACATGTGAGTAACTGCCAAGACCTAAGTACTGAGCCGGTCCCAGAGAACATTATTTATAATGAGTGCCCGTAGGACTAGACACCTATCTGTCGGCTCCAAAGGCATGAAATGCCCATGATTTACCTCCTACCCCAGCATTTCATCAAGAAAGAGCTGCAGACACCTCTGTGCTTGAAAAGCTCAGAAGAATGACTCCCTGTTGATCCCTGTTCAAGTTTTGAGTTGATGCAAAATTTTCATTTTCCTGGTTTTATCTTTTTTTTTTTTATGGCTGGGATATGTTTCCTAGATCTTTGTACCACTCATATTAATGTAGTCTCTAAACTCAAGTCAAAATTCATTCTCTGATCCCCAAAGAGCCTGTAACTACTTTAAAGAATTTCTCTCCACCAATTCTTTTTTCAAGGGAATCCAACTGACAGGCTTGAGTTATTTCAGATGGTTTAGATACAAAATTTTATGCACACATTTGTTTTTATATATACTCCTAGGTGTTCACACACATCTTTCACCTCCTTCAAAATTTAGAGGGAATAAAAACACGAGCCTTGAGTAAATCATACAAGATTTACTGTCTGTCTGGCACGTCCTTTGTTCAGAACTGTCTCCTTTCTGAGTAGCCTTTCTGGCCTTGTCTATTTTATTCCATTTGAAGAGGCCAGTGTAAGTCTCTTCCTTTTTCGCTCCCTACGGACCTTGTACTCTTGTATAACCTGGGAAAATTATCTGAAAACCAGCTCTTTCTCTCTCTCTCAGGACCTCAGGAGCACCAAACCATAATCAACCCCGCAGAGGGAAGCAACCAGAATGTGGGAACTGACCCATATTTCACTCCCATTCCTATGAGGAAGGCAGCAAAGGAAACTTGTTTACACACAAGTCAATACAACCAGAACATTCTTTATGCTTTCTGGGTAAGCTTAATATGGGATTATAAGATGAAAGAGAGCATTGCAGCAGTCGAAAGATTTACCAATAAAACAGCATTCAGCCTAAGAGAGAAGGTATGATTCCAGCAGCGTTGCCTAGTCTCTTTGGCAACTACACTCTGTGGCATCAATCACACTCCTTTATAACTTTAATTTTAAATGGGACAATAAATTCACCCGGTATAAAAATATCACCATGTTTAACATTTCCTGTTTGTACTGACATTTTTATTATTCCAAACATAAAGCAGTTTGTATGTAAATTGCCATATGCTCTTAAGTTAAACTGATAGACTCCTGTCTGTGGAGGACTCATCATTGAGTTATAAATATGTGGGAAAAAAAAACTCACTGCACAAACACTTCCAAACGAGGAAAAAGCGTCACACAGGAGTAGCAAGCCCACTTTGTGCGTAAGTCAATTGGGTCATGAATAATATTTTGTGTTTGTTTCTGATAATATTCTAACAATCATCATGTTCTCTGTTTTAAATGAAGGGCATTAGGTAGCCAAGCATTTTTATTTATCAGAAAATTTAGGTTAAGCACATGCTATGTGGGTCAGGCCTTCCCCTGGCTAACTGCCCCAGCTTCTCAAACACATGTACACACCCACACACTCACACAATGCACACACCGTGCAAGGCACAGAAAGGCACCTAAGTCTTTACCATAGCTCATGTTCAAAGCAAGTTTTCTCTAAGTTGAAATCACTTGAATTTATTCCCCCCTAAAAATACTACAACAGAGTTCTGTTCATAAACAAAGGTTATTTTCTAGAAAAATCTACCATAGCTATATTGTAAGTAATTTAGTCATCTATTTCTTATATACTTTTACATTATCCAGCATTCTAAACTATATTTGTATAAATTGAATAGGGAAATAGAACAAATTGCTTAACATTAAATTTCTATATATTACAGATCCATGGGACAGTGGTTATTTAGGATAAGACTGGAGGATGAAGTAAGCAATGGTACTGGAAAACACAGTTACAGGATCCCAGAAGTGGGCTGCTTTCAAGATCACTCACTGATTCATTCACTTATTAAATGTTTCCTAGCACCTTCTAAGTATCAGGCCCTCCTCTAAACACTGGTGATGTGGCGGTTACTTCAGACTGAATGTTTATGTCCCTCCAACCTCCTCATCCCTAGTGTGGTGGTATAAGGAGGTGCGGTTGGTAATTAGGTCATGGAAGTGGAGCTCTCATGAATGGGATTAGTGTTCTTACAAAAGAGATCCAACAAAGTTCCCTCACCCCTTCCACTATGTGAGGGCATAATGAGAAGACAGCCATCATAAACCAGGAAGTGAGGTGTCTCACCAGACCCCAAATCTGCCTGCACCTTGACCCTGGACTTCCCAGCCTCCAGAACAGTGAGAACTCAATTTCTGTTCTTTAAGCCACCCAGTCTAGGGTATGTTTATTTCGGCAGTCTGAATAGTAGAGGCGAACAGGAGCAACAATATCCATGGCCTCATGGAGCTTACATTCTGGGGGTAAAGGAAGAAAATAGTCAAAGTAGCAAATATTAGTAGTTATATAATGTCCCCTTGCGGTGAGATGGTGATTGCTGTGAAGAAAATAGAGCATAGCAACATAATGCTTTTAAGCAAAGTACAGCATTATCTCATTTACATTCTTTTTTTTTCCTTTCTTTTTATTATTATTTTTTTTTACTTTACAATATTGTATTGGTTTTGCCATACATCAACATGCATCTGCTATGGGTGTACATGTGTTCTCCATCCTGAACCCCCTTCCCACCTCCCTCCCCATACCATCCCTCTGGGTCATCCCAGTGCACCAGCCCCAAGCTTCCTGTATCCTGCATCGAACCTGGACTGGCGATTCGTTTCTTACATGATATTATAATATCATTTTGTCTACTGTATGAAGCTATGTGTAAAAGAGATAGCTAGTGGAAACCTGCTGTGTAGCACAGGGAGCTCAGCTCAGTGTTCTTGGTGACCTAGATGGATAGGGTTGGGAAGTCCAAGAGGGAGGGGATATAGGTATACTTATAGCTGATTCACTTCATTGTACAGCAGAAACCAACATAACATTGTAAAGCAACTACTCCAATTAAAAAAAAAAAAGAATAAATAACACTAAGGTAAGTGTGAAAGCAGGAGGACTCATTAGAATGCTATTGTCTTGGAGGAGGCAAGAGAAAAGAACAATGTGAATTAGAGTGTTCATGATGAAAGAGATGACAGGGGATGCCATTTTGGTCATCTGTGGAAGTCGTTTTAAAGAAAGAGGCAACAGGATTGGAAAATGGATTGGATGTGGAATGTAAGAAAAAGAGAGGTGCCAAGGATTATTTCAAGGTTTGGAGACGGAAAAATATTGTATGTAAGAGGAACCATACAATATTTTGACAGCATCACCGACTCGATGGACATGAGTTTGAGCAAGCTCCAGGACACAGTGAAGGACAGGGAAGCCTGGTGTGCTGCAGTCCGTGGGACTGCAGAATTTGACATGACTGAGCAACTGAACAACAAAGAGGAGCCATTTATAGAAATCACAGACACTTGGGAAAGAATGAATGTGAAAGGGAAAAATCAAGAATTCTCCTGGTGGGGGTGACATGCCTGAATCAGTGGTTAAGAATCCACCCTGCAACACAGGGGATGCGAGTTCCATCCCTGGTCAGGAAACGAAGATCCCACATGCTGCAGGGCAACAAAACCCACATGCCACAACTAAGACCCGACACAGCCAAATAAATAAATTAATATTTTTTAAAAAAGAGTTCTCCTGGGCACATTGAATTTCAGAAGCCTGTTAAACAGTTGAATGAAAACATGGAGCAGGTACTTGTATATGCAAGTCTAAGTTTTAGTAGAGAACAAATATTGGCATCATCAGAGTACAGATGTATTAAAGCCTCAGAAATGGCTGTATCATCTAAGAAATAAAATTTCAAAAAAGAAAAGAATTCCAAGGGCTGAGTTCTGGAGCATTCCAGTATGAAGAGGCCAGGAAGACAAGAAAGATCTGGGAAAGGAGTCTATAAAGGAGAGCCTTCTTTCCTTGTAGCTGAGCTAGTAAAGAATCCACCTGCGATGCAGGAGACCTGGGTTCGATCCCTGGGTTGGGAAGATTCCCTGGAGAAAAGAAAGGTTACCCACTCCAGTATTCTGGCCTGGAGAATTCCATGAGCTGTATAGCCCATGGGGCCACAAAGAGTCAGACACGACTGAGCGACTTTCACTTTTTTCACTTTATGAAAGCAGAAAAAATCCAGGAGGATTCAGTGTTTCTAGAAGAAGGAAGAAACCCTAAGCATGAAATTCCACTGAGAAACTGAGGAAATGAGCACTGAACTCGCCTAGTAGACTAGATGAACTCGCCCAGCAGTCCTCGAATGTCTTGATGAAATTAGTTTCAATGGAGTGCTAAGTGCAAAAGCCTGATTTGACAAAATTCAAGATATCATGTGAGGAGAAAAGTGAGGAAAGCAAAGAGACACCAGTCAACTTTTCTCTGAAAGCGGGGAGAGAGGTGGAAGGATAGCTGGAAGAGGGCTCCAGAAAAGCAGTTAAAAACATCAGAGAATTGTTGGGCCCTATGGATGTACTTGGAGAGGGAACTGGCAACCCACTCCAGTATTCTTGCCTGGAAACTCTCATGGACAGAGGAGCCTGGAGAGCTATGATCCATGGGGTCATGAAGAGTTGGACACAGCCTAGTGACTGAGCACACGTAGATATGCTAAAATGAAGGCTTAACGTCTGTTTTACATGAAAAAAGTGACACTATGGCACCACAGAAAATGATGAAGTTCAAACACAGTCTGAGCAACTTAGCCATAATATGACGTTCAACCTATTACTCATTTCTTCTGAACTTCAGATTCCTCGTTTACAAAGGTAAAATGTCATATCTCCTTTTGAAGATTGTTGCAATGATATGGAAGATACCTATAAAGTGTCTTACAGAATACAAGTGGGCTCCTAGTTAAGTTAAATAAGCTAAATGTTTGAAATTCTCTTTAAACATGTCAGTTTAAACATATGTATCACGTTTTTACTCTCTTAGAAAACCCCAAAACCAACAATAGAGAATAAAAAGAAAATCATAAACCCATAGGGACAAAGAGAATAGAAAATAAAACACTTTTGAAGGTGTTCTATCTGACTCATAGGAGTTGTAACCTGGATATCTTCCAACAAGAAGCAAACAGTTTTCAGTCAGAGAGCCCCAGAAAGCCTCACCAACTGGTGATATTAAGTATATATCAAGTGAATGTTAGACATGGGGCTGAAAAAAGGTGCAATGGGTGAAATGTCCAGATGACCCATCTCTACTACATGACACCAAGTCAACATTCCTCTCTAACCCTAACTAACTAACTGTCTTAAGACAGTTTATTAAAGCATTTGAGATCTGGGTAAATTGAACCAGAGAAGCTACAGTCACCAAGGATACATAGAGGTGAGACATCAGATTAAAAATGGAAAGATCTCAGCCATTTGACAAATGCTCAACCCTTTGGTATCTAGATCTGTGATAATCAAGTTTCTACTCTACAAATAGGTGTTTGGTGAATTTTGTGCTTATATGACATTATTGCTTTTGTTAAAATTCCACTTTTTAAAACTGAATGTTTTATTAATAACGTCATACAGACTTAGTTTTAGAATTGAAATTATTATTCTATTTCGGATCCTGACCACGTAGAAAACTTACTTGGCACATAGAGACGTTCGTGTCTACCAAATTCCATCTTTTGAAAATAAAGGTGAATTTAAAGAGTCTCATATGTGACAGAAATCTAGGAAGGGCAGATAATCCCAAATCCAGCTCAACAATCATGTGTTGCATGCTGCTCAATAGCTAATATGATAACTGCCTTCCTGTACTGTGTCAATAGAGAAGAATTTATGGGTATTTAGAATTTAAGGAAAGGAGAGAAGAAAGAGTGGAATAGTCGGAAAATAAAATTAATTTCTATTTTATCAAAATAATACACATAAATTGAAATATCAACGTTTTTGATGAAAACCACAGCCCTGTACCCTATTCTTCCCAACCCCTGTGCTGCTCCCCAGAGACAACTACCTTCAAGCCATTGTGTTGTTTCTTATGGTCCTTGCCCCTGTATTTCTAGATAATGTGCTCACAGTGCTATTTTCTTAACTGGCTTTGTCAACTTTAAATTGATTCATCACTTTCAGAAACATCTGCTGACCTATTACTGCAGCACATGAGGATATAGTTTTCTTCGCTCCCCTCTTTCCACCTGTTCCCATCAGTGTAGTTATATCATCTTACTTCAGTATAGTCATCTCATAATTGCTTATTAAAAACTTTAGTGCTTACATTATTCTGACAACGTAATTTTTTTTTACTCCTGAGCAACATGCTGTGCTGTGGTCAGTCACATCCAGCTCGTTGCGACCCCTTGGACTGGAGCCCACCTGGCTCCTCTGTCCATAAAATTTCCCAGGCAAGAACACTGGAGTGGGTTGCCATTTCCTTCTCCAGGCATCTTCCCACTCCAGGGACTGAACCCTCATCTCTTGTGTCTCCTGCATTGACAGGCAGATTTTTACCACTGCGCCACCCGTGTACTCCAATTAGATGTCTTTTCCAATAAAAGTTATTTTCCTGTTATTAATGATTGCTTGTTTTTTCTCTTGCTAATTTTTCTTATTTTCATTCACTCTTATAAATCCTACCAATATCCTCTAGATACAATTTTTAAAGTGATCAAATACATCTGATCACCTAACAAATTCTTCTTCTTGCCTTACCCCCATCATCTCTCCTGAAACCCTGCATTCACCTACTCCAATATAGGAATCTTTCTAGCTCAATTAATGCTATTGTCCTATCACATCTGAGATTCTTAGATTCATATGCTTATTTTCAAAATAGGGAGTTTGGTAATCATTAAAGTTTCTATGTTCTGAGTAAGTTTTCCACGTGATCAGGATCTTAAATAGAATAACAACTTCAATTATAAAACCAGGTCTGTATGACATTAAATCATTCTGTTAAAAAAATAACTAAACATTTTGATGAAAGCACAAAACTTACCAAAACCTTATTTACAGTATTCCATAGGAGGTTATTTTTATATATCAGTACAGCCTAAAAGAGAGGTCTTGTTTTTTTCTATGCAGGGAATCTCACCAATACCATGAAATAGAGAATGAAACAATAGGTTCATTTTCTGGAATATCATGTCCTTAAATCTGAAGATATAAAATACCTTTTGTGTCTAGAATTAAGCTAAGTAACCTATAGTTATATGCTGGCAACTACCTGACACTTCTTCCCATAAAGATTGAACTCCATCTTTATCCTTCATCCTCCCTAGATTTTTTCTTTTTTTAATTAATTTTTATTGGAGTAGTTGATTTACAATGACATGTTAGTTTCTGCTGTACAACAAAGTGAACCAGTTATACATATACATGTCAGTTCAGTCACTCAGTCGTGTCTGACTCTTTGTGACCTCATGGACTGCAGCACGCCAGACTTCCCTGTCTCTCACCAACTCCCAGAGCTTGCTCAAACTCATGTCCATCAAGTCCATGATGCCATCCAACCATTTCATCCTCTGTCATCCCCTTCTCCTCCTGCCATCAACCTTTCCCAGCATCAGGGTCTTTTCCAATGAGTCAGTTTTTCACATCAGGTGGCCAAAGTATTGGAGCTTCAGCTTCAGCATCAGTCCTTCCAAAGAATATTCAGGTCTTTTTTAGATTCTATTCCTATATAAGTCATTAATGAGTACTGAGTGAAGCTCCCTGTGCTATACAGCAGGTTCTTAGCTATCAAACAAACAAATAAAAAAACCGCCATAAGATCTAAGGAGTGTGTATATTGACATATTGGTTTGTTTTCCGTTGTTGTTGTTCAGGATGCTAAACAGTACTGAAAATTGATAACAAATCAAGTCAGCCTAATTTTCAGTATCAGTGTTAACCGACACTACATTAAACAGATGATCAACCATCAAAATTACTACAACAGTGTTTATTTTCTAGATCATATTTTGTAGTCTTTGAAATGTCAAATACGCACTCCCAGTGAGAGGCAAATGTGGATATACATAAGCAAGGATGTCATCAGCGCAAAGAAGATTGAAAGCAAATTTACAAGAACTCATTACCGAACTAATCCTTCCGAAAATTCTGATTAAACATGGAACTGACAGGTTGCTGGATGTGGGGAGATTTGAGTTATTGATTACTGACATAGGAATTGGAGCTCCTTATGGTCTGATCAAATGGAACTTCATATTTGAAAGTTTGTGGCCTCAAGATAAAGGACATTCATTTGACGTATGCTTTATTCGAACTAACATTCACAGTCTCTGCCTTCCTATAACAGATGGAGAGCTATGACCTGAAGAGCTGTATTTTTTTTAATCACATTAAAGAGCAAAAGGCCACAAAGATGCTCATTAATGAATCTGAAAGGCCCTTGCAAACATATAAATCTTTTAGAGCAATGATGGGAAACATTATCCCAGACCTCTGTGCCCATCAGTCAACCTAAGCACTTAAATTTGCCTTCGCTTTCTGGCTTAGCCAACCCTCCACCTCCCCAACCTACCCCCAAAACAGACACTTTGAAAAGTGTCTGTATATGTTTTTAACCACAACACACAGGTGACTGACTTGTCCCAGCCACCACCTTCCTCTCTCCGTCTTGTCACAAAACCCAAGGACTAATTGGGAACACGGCCCTCCTCCAGGCTCCTTGAGCCTTTGTTCTTATACCATGCTGGGGACAAGTGTTCCTCTTTTTAAAGGACTCATGGTTTATGTGCAGAAACAACACCCAGACAACTTCCAGATAACGGCTGAGGACCAGGAGACACAGTGTGAGGGAACAGCTGAGGGAAAAATAGTGCTCATCCAGGCTTCAGTAGAGACAGAATTTGAGAGCAGCCTTGGAGGTTGGGGCAGACAAGGGCGCCAGCAGAGGCCGAGAGCAGCATTCCAGTCTGGGCAACCGCCTCTGAACAGTGTTCTCAGGAGCCTGAGAACTGAGGCCAGAAAGCACTGCTAGAAAACGGAAGAGATGAGGCTGCAAAGTTGTAGGAGGAAATGACAAAGGGTCTCATACTCAGAGCTAAGGAACTTGAATTTCTGTCTTGTAGGCCATAGGGAACCACTCAGAATTTTTCAGTAAGAGAATATAGTGCTAGAAGTTTCAAGATCAGTCTGCTTCTTCGTGTTTTACCACAAATTCACCTAAGGAAACTCTGGAAAGGCTCTTCTGTCTATTGTAGAGTTAATCAGAGGATTCACTCACCAACACAAATTCCTCTCATGACCTTAGATCCAGGACTCATAAACAGAGAGAATGAATCTCTTCTATGAGTTTTTCACTCAAATAGGGAGAGAAAGGCCATATACTGATACAGTGAGGTATTTAGAGACATCTTGTGTGCTTAGTCACTCAGCCGTGTCCGACTCTTTGGGACCCTTTGGGCTACAGCCCACCAGGCTCCTCTGTCCATGGGATTTCCCAGGCAAGGATACTGGAGTGGGTTGCCATTTCCTTCTCCAGGGAATCTTCCTGGACCTGGGATCGAATCGCGTCTTCTGTGTCTCCTGCATTGCAGGCGGAGTGTTCACCCCATGAGCCATTAGGAAAGCCCTTCCCTCCTCTAATTCCACTTGGTCCTAAGTAAGGGCACCTGAAGTCCAGATTCAATCTATCCCCAGGATTTCCTAAAGTATTCCTCAGCTTCAGTCTTCTACAAATAACTTTCACCAAAGAAAACTTTCAGGAGTCTCTCATCTTCAGGTCACATACTGCTGCCTCTTCCAGGAATTATGTCTCCCAATAAAAAAATTTCAGCACATTCAGATTCTTTGCTCTTTCAACAACACAACTTCTGGTGATGTGTGGTAACAATGCCGCCATCCCTTCACACTCCACCTCAGCTGCAAATGGTCAACTCTGCGTCCCCTACTAAACACAGTTGAAAGTCACTTACTTGCATCCCTGAGAGAAGAGATCTTTTCTTAAAAAACGTAGTAGGTGCTCAACAAATGCTAACTGCTGGACTTGTGAGCACCTCCTCCTCCTATCTCAGCAGATTAGAGGAGCAGCAGATCACAAGGCAAGGCCAAATTCCCAGGGCGGGTCTCACCAGAGCACTCAAGAACCATCAGCGCTGAAATGAGCCTTAGCGGAGCGCCGCTTGAAGACGGTTCTTTGAAGAGCTGAGCTGCATAGTGCCAGATGGACAGATGTGGCTTATTCAGAAATCTCTCCAGGGAGCTCTGGGCTAAAAATGGCTGCTGGGGCTCAGGAGAGGTCAGTCCAGGCCTGGAGGCCACAGTTACAGCCTGGGCTTCTCCTGTTGTAGAGACGCGGAGGGAGCAGAGGCCCGGCTCCTACCTGGTCAGAATCCCCTCTGTGCAGCCCCTCTGAGTCAGCCAGCACCTGTGAGCCCTGCCCTCTGCATCCTGTCACTGGAGCTGTTCTCTGAGGAACGTGAACACCTAGAGACACGGCCACGCAGGTACCTGCGGTGATTCTTTTTTTAATTCCCCCTTATAGTTGTTGACATCTTAAAAGTTATTTTTCAGCCTAATTAAAGATGGCTAGGGAATTAAACTACTTTAAAGCACTACCAGATGTTTATTCGATTTATATAACATACATAGCCTTTGTGATAAATACTGTCCACATTCTGGAGATGAGGAAAGTGAGACTCTGAAAAGGTTGGCATCTTGCCCATCACACAAGAAGGTAGCTTTTTTTTTCTTTTAATGTAATTTTTCTTTTCTTTTTTTTTAATTTTAGCTTTTATTTTGGGATATAGCCAGTTACTAAACTGTGTCATGATAGTTTCAGGTAAACAGAGAAGGGACTCAGCCATACATGTACATGTATCCATTCTCCCCCAAACTCCCCTCCCATCCAGACTGGCACATAACATACAGTAGGTCCTTGTTGGCTACCCATTCTAAATATAGCAGAGTGTACATGTCCATCTCAAACTCCCGAGCTATCCCTTCCTTCCCCTTGGGAAACACAAGCTGGGTCTCTAAGTCTGAATCACGCAGCTCTCAGGCCGTAGAACCAGAGCCATCTCTCAGACTGTCCTGTTTCCATGGCCAGAGCACTTCTCTCTGTGTCCACCACCTCTTGGGACTTGCTGAGACAAGTGGAATCAATGAGGAACTCAGAGACAGCTGGAGAGTCCCTCCTGGAGTCCGCTTTCAGGAATGCAATGATGCCCGGACAGACAGGAAGGGTGGAGGGAGGAGGGAGAGACAGAGATGGGGACAGGGAGGGGGTGAATGGAAGAGGAAGGCAGGGGAATTTCACTTGCTGATTTAAACCCTTCCAAGGAGATCCTGTGATATGTTGACACAGAATGTAGAACATGGTTCCGAAATGGAAATAAGGCCTAGCTTCAGTCAAAGGAACATGTGTTGAGCATGTACTTCAGGTGATTTTTGTCAAACCGTTTGGGGTACTGATTTCCCTTCCTCTCTGCCATTGATCATTGTTGCTGTTACTGATCTGATGGCCAATAGCCATGCAGAGACAGGAAGTTCCTGGGGCAGTAAGAAGCTCCATGCTGGGGGCTCCTGTTTGGGGGAAGTCTGTTTGAGGCCTTGAGTGGGAGAGGAAGGGGAGCAGTTTAAGACAACAAAAAGAGGCATTGCATTTATTTTCTGCTGCAGATATTGTATTTTGCTTTTCCCAAACCATTGGCTGTGAAAAAGCCTACCATTCTTCAGGCTTTCCTCAGCACATCTCCTTCCCATGTTGTGTCCAGAACAATTTTTAGGGACAATTGACTGGGGAAATGTTTTGTGAAAAAACAACGAGATGGACAATCCTTAATGGTCCTTACAAAACAGAGCTTCTGGAGGCTGATCTTAGAAACCTCAAATTATAAATTGTAGACCTTTTGATTACTGAAGTATAATAATTAAATTACAGAGAAATTTCCTTAACTGTAAGGTTGAAAGGAACAAAATAACTGGTAATTGGTCTCAACTGGAGTAAATAATGTCCTTCCTTTTATTTACATTTGGTTTTCCTATAAACTGCCTACTGGGTTGTGTGGAACTTAGAGGCTAGCAAAAAACTGAATCCCCATCCATCAGTATTAATCTCACACTTTACTGTGGCTCCATCCATTTATCTTTCCGACACAAATTAGAAATTCAAGAGTTTTAACAAATGAGCCTGCAAATGTAAACTTATTAGGCCATATATTTTTACTACACACTGTGCAGTGCCCTCCACAAAGCTGTCCCTTCAGAGAGCATTTTCCTATTTTGTGTTATTGATGGCAGCTAACTAATCACATTTTTAATGTTGTCTTTGGGGAGGGCTGTTTGAGTGAATGTGCAAGCTAAACTACCCAGAATAAATCTACCTTATTAAATGCTTGAAATTATGTGTCTTTTACGATAAAGAAACTCCCGAGCATTGTTACATTTGCTAACCTTCTTTCTGCAGGAATCAAAAGACTGGGATTAATTAAAATAATACATCAAAACTGGGGTGTTGTACAGAATGTGTCTATGTGTGTGGAAAGGCCAAGAAAAATTGGTTAATTGGTCTCTTCATCCCTATTCACTTCCCTCCATCTAAATAGCTTTAAGTGTTGCTTTCTGAACAGAAACTATAATAACAGGAGAAGGAAGACGCACTCTGCCTGCTGGTAGACAATGGCTGGTCCCCACTCCCAGGAAATTTGTTTTTATTTACACAGTGCCTCTCTGATTAACAAAGAACTCCAAAAAATGTGATCTCTAGCACTAGATGCTCTAAAACATAGAGAAAGTAACAATACATTACCAGCCCAGCATTATATTTCATCTAAACAAAAATGCACAGATTATGCCTCTGAAATATGTCATGTTCCAAAAGTGTCAAAAGGAAACATTTAGAGGTCAATACCTCTTCCCTGGAAGCCTAGGTTCTCCTTTCCTGTAGCAATGATGAGCAATCTAACGGTGGGCCTCCCTCCACAATATGTACACTCATTTCATTATTCTGAAGTGGTTTAATTACTGGCAGGTCCTTTATTACTGAGCTCAAGTGCTAATCTGAGCCCTGAGTACATCTGCTTTCTTTCTCTCAGCTTTGTAAGTTTTGTGCTCTCTGAAGCAAATGCATACATGGCCACAATTCTGGCTTGTCACATAAATTTCAAGGATAACGAATGATGCTTAAGCTTGAATAGAAGGAATGGAGATCACCTGGGAATCAGAGCTCTCAACAGCACAAGTGTATACATTTGGAAGCTGAAGCTGCACCAATACATACACTTTAGGACATAAGAGATGTAACAGAAATTTTTCTAAACGGGGGCAAAAAAAAAAAAAAATTGCAAAGTGGGAGGTAATAAAGGAAGAACTCAATTTTTTGGCAAGTTATTTTCTAATTACTTGACTGTCCCACTTGAGATGTATGGGTTTTGTGAAACTGACATTTAAACACAATAAACATATGCTCTTCATAGAAATTAAAGTCACAAGCATTTAAAGACTGTGTAATAGATGGTTTTAGTGTTCCCCTGCAATCAGAGTTCTTCTCTATTACTTATCTTGGAGGGGACACATAAACTTGATTAGTACTTAACCGGAGTATAATGGCTGATAAATTGGCCTTAATGTTTCAAAACTAGACAATGCTAAGGTTGCCTGGAATTTATTTCTCGACTACACGGATACGTTCATTTTTCTCACTTAGTCACAGGAATCAACAATTTAAGAATGCCTTGGATCGCTTGAAGTTTATTTCTTATTTATCTTGGATTACTTAGAGGAAAGATATAGCTGTTATCTCTAGCAAAAACCTGCAAACGAAAGAGAGGTAAGGAGTGATGAATTAAAAAGAAAGCCATGATCGGTAGAGGGGAAATTGACTGGAAAAGCCTTCCGCTTTAGGATTTGGGTTGAAAAATTCAAGTTATTTATTTAGTCACTCAGCAAGTATTTATTGAGTACCTACTAAGAGCCAGGGCCTGTGTCAGCTGTCGGAAAGACATGAACTAACATTTGTCCTCAGTGACGGCTTGTAAGCACATGATTCTACAGGATAAAGGCTATTATAGAAACATTAACAGATGGTTTGGGAGCTCAAATAATCACTAAATTTCCTGCCTCTCAAAATTGCATTTGTTACAATGCCTGGATTCTAAATTATACTTGCTTTAGTTGCATTCACATGGGGTGGGGGGGAAAAAACTCCATTCTGCTGTCAATGTTAATAGAAACAATATTTACATATTTTAAATATATACATTGTTACCTTCACTGTGAAACGGGTAATACTCCACATCACAGAAGAGCCTCTAAAAAGCTAGGTTTGCCTAGAATTAAATACTTCAAATAGCCCATCTAAGGAATATTTACTCTTAAAGAGCACTCTGCAATTAATCCTTTATTTAAGCAAAGAATCCTTTTGCAGTTTGAGCAATCCCCATATTTATTTGCAGTATAAGCCTGGATTTTCATATATTAGGTTTGAATCACAAAAATCTCAGTGATGGGTCCCCAGGAAACATATTGTATTATCGTCTTGTGCCATGTTACTGCCTGTGCTTGCAATGCATAGAACAAAAGGCTTTAAAAGCACTAATCCCTCTTGCCCTCAGGATAAAGTCCAAACTCTTTAACCTTTCATAGATGGGTCCATGCTAAATCCTCCAGACTCCCATTGTGACATAACCTGGCGGACCTCTAGGTCGCTGGGTGACTACATTGGATATCCAGTGTGAATCATAAAGAAATAAGCTAGTTTTCTTCCCCTCTTGAATCCAGGGGTTGTTTGTTACAACAGCATAGCCTCGCCTGACTCGCAGTCCTCCTGCAGCCATATCACAGACTGGCCTACAGCAATGCTTTTAACCCTGAAACACTCAAGTGCTTCACAGTTTCACAATTTTTTACACACCTAAGTAGTATTTTTCATTTAAATCAATTGAAGTTTATCTACCTAAGGATATTTACTTTAAAATAAAATTATATATTCTTATAGTTAGTAAGTAGGGAATAGCTGTAAAACCTCAACTCTTCAAATAAGGTGTTTATGTATCACATTAAAATCTCTGATGCACCGCCTGTGTAGATCCAACTTGCACGAGCGCGTGTGTGCTCAGTCCGACTCTTTGTGACCCCAGGCTACATGGACTGTAGCCCACCAGGCTTTTCTGTCCATGGAATTTTCCAAGCTAGAACACTGGAGTGGGTTGCCATTTCCTACTCCAGGGGATCTTCTCGACCCAGGGATCGAACCTTTATCTCCTGTGTCTCCTGAATTGGTAGGTGGATTCTTCACCACTGCCACACTTTTAGAAATACTAGAAAAGAAATGCATAGACCTTGATGTCCAACAAAATTCCATGGGAATTCCAGCTTTACCACCTACTGTGTGTCCTCAGACAAGTTATCTGATCTCATTGAGCTACAGACATCTTATACTGTGGACAACTATTAAAAAAGATTAACTTGAAGATTAAAAGGCTTCCTTGTGGCTTAGTGGTAAAGAATCTGCCTGCCAATGCAGGAGACACAGGTTCAATCCCTGCGTCAGGAAGAATCCCTGAAGAAGGAAATGGCAACTCCTCCAGTATTCTTGCCTGGGAAATTTCAGGGACAGAGGAGCCTGGCAGGCTATAGTCAATGGGGTCACAAAAGAGTCAGACAGGACTTAGTGACTAAACGCATACAATTTGCAGATTAAATAAGAAATGTGAAATGCCTAGTACATATTTTTAGGTGCACATTCAATGGTTTTTGGTATATGGGCACATTTTTAACGCTCAGAGATACTATGTTGTTATTGTTATTATTATTGATGTCACATAATCCCTAGCTGTGAGCTCCCTGAGCTATGTTTATGCATCTCTGAATCTTCATCACACTTAGTACTGTCTTTTGCACATCAGAGGTACTAAATAAATGAAGTGATCTGCAGATCAAAGATGTCTCATCTTATCTCCAGTGTTTGTTTTCCATACCTGTATGTATGTGTAGAATCAACTAATCAGTTAAATTACTTCTCAAGGTTTGTGGGTAAAACATTTTGACTAAGCTTTGCCTGATTTCCATTCATAGATTAATCAGGGGTTCTCATTTTGTCTGTTATAATTCCTCAAAATAATCTGTATCATGTCTTTTAGTTCAAAGATTAAGTTACTAAGTAGTAGCAGAAAGGATCTCAGGTTGAAATTCTGGTGCATGTAATCACAGTAGAGGAAAAGGCTGGGCTTTACATTCAAAAAACACAGGATCCAGGACATTCAAACATCAAAGTATCAATTATGCTGTGCTGTGCTGTGCTTAGTCACTCAGTTACGTCCAACTCTTTGTGACCCCATGGACTGTGGCCCACCAGGCTCCTCTGAAAAAGAATACTGGAGTGAGCAGCCTATCCCTTCTCCGGGAGTCTCCTGCATCGCAGGCAGATTCTTTACCAGCTGAGCCACTGTGCACCTTTCACAGAGTCTTCAGGAGGCACTCAGAACCTGAGATCAGAGGTACATGGGTCTGAACACTGAATTCCTCATGGACAAGTTCCCAGAACTCTCTGCCATTAGTTCCATTACTGTTTGAAATATGGCCCTATTAATAAATGTCTCCTCTTAGGGTTGTCATGTGGGTTTTGTTTTGGGCTGCACTTGATCTTCACTGTGGCGCCCATGCTTTCTCTAATTGTGACATATGGGTTTAGTTGTTCCAAGGCACGTGGGATCTAAGTTCCCTGACCAGGGATCGAACCCTGTGTTAGGAGGCAGATTCTTAACCACTGGACCACCAGGGAAGTCCCTGTCATGAGGGTTAAGTGAGAGAATACACAGAGTTTAAACGGGTTTAGAACAAGTCTTAGCATACAGAAAGAGCGTATTAAACATTAGCTGTTATTACTACCCTGTTTATACCTAATTATTATTATAAAATTTTACATTCTAATTATAAGAATTTATGTTGATACTTTGAACCACTATAAAATATTTCAGGTAAGTGAAGAGAGACCTATAGGCCTCCTATGACTTGCCTTTTTTATATTTAAGTTTTCGATCTAGTCATTTTATTTGTCAGAATAAACTACATTAAGTTGGGTTTTAAAAAAAAAAAAAGTCCAACAAAAGTTTCTCTCTCACTCTCCCAGATAACAGACAGTACTCTGGGCAGCTCATCTCCTCAGATTGGCTTCATTATCACCTGCTCGAGTCTCACAGCATCTTCACATCAACATGCCTGTCTATGATCTATCATGATGGGAAGGACCAGCAGGAGAGTTGAGTAGTTACTAACACACAGTACGTCCACTCGTGTGTCCTGGCCAAAGCAAACTGCATGCATACCTACCTTCAGGACAGCAAGTAGGGAAAAGTTCCCCAACCATCTACCAGCCCAAAGGTGAAGGAGAACCAGACATTGAAGAGGAGAGGTAATGCATGCTGTGGTTGTGAGTGATCTCAATAATCACTCACTGGGTAGTTACCGCAGTGGTTTGGTCTTGCCCATTATAATTTCTCAAAACTTTTAATAAAAAGCTATTATGTTACAAATCCAGTAGAACTTTTAACAAAGTTCCAAATCAGGCATCAAAAGTCATTAAAAAAGAATCCTACTAAAAAATTAACACATAATTCCAGAAATTTATAGTAGCTTCCCAATCTGAATTCTGATCTTGCCTCATGCTTCCCAGGTGACACTAGAGGTAAAGAACTGCCTGCCAATGCAGGAGATGCAGGTTCAATCCCTGAGGCAGGAAGATTCCAAGGAGGGAGGAAATGGCAACCCACTCCAATATTCTTGCCTGGAAAATTCCATGGATAAAAGAGCCTGGCGGGCTATAGTCCATGGGGTCACAAAGAATCAGACATGACTGAGCACACGCACAAACCTACTCTGAACTTTGATCTTACTCATGCTTCAAGAGAAGGATTTCCTATTCTTTGCTGTCCCCAGAGCAGCAAAAAAGGATTGTAATTCTTGGATCTAATCCAATGTGGGATTTGGACTTTAATTAATATCATTAACCTAAAACAAAAAGACTGCTAGGTATTTCTCCAGCAAACAATTGCAATTTGTGGTCTACAGCCATGGTACGCCATGTGCAAGTCCTCACTTGGCAAGGGAAGGAAAATTCTTTCATAGAGGGGAGGATTCTAGTAAACAACGAGTCCATGGCTCTTCATTGACAGAGTTGTTGCCAGGAAAGAAGAGGAATCTTTCTTCTTCCTGTTGGATTCTGCTATCATTATAGAACATGAGAGCCTTCCTGCTTCCCATCCTGTTTTAATAGAGGTTTCAGTTCATTAATTTTTTCAATATGATCATGTGATTTGCTTTAGGCAGATGAACGATGAATAGAAAATCACCTACTCATAGAAAAGCGGTGTCCCTTCTTTACTGGCCCCTCCCAACTTCCCTCCCTGTTCTTGAAAAAATTTTCTTATAATTCTCCTACTTGCTCACGCTATCTCCCTAGTAACCCTTTTCTTTCACTGTCAACATCCTGAAACAAGTTACATCCCCTGACTCTCATTTATCATTTTTCATTTCTTCCTTCCATGTAACTTCCAATTTAATCTCCACGTCTGTGTTTCCAATCTCAATTGCCCCAACTACAGACATGCTACATCACTTAAATATTGTACTTTATCAATCTAGAATCACACTCAGAACTTTTCCCCAAAGCCAGCTCTCTTTCATTAGTTAATATTCTACCAAAGTTTGAAACATCAATGAACTTTGATTTCCTTATCTTTCTCAACTCCAAATCTGGTCTCAACACCAATTAATACTTTTTATGAAAGCTTTGCTTTATACACTCTTCCATGTCCATGTTTTCCCACCTTTATACTTAGTAACTCATACCTGGACCATTGAAATCATCTTCTAACTGGTCTCCTTTTCTCCAGGCTTTTTTCTATCTCCTAATTTCAGCACACCACCTATGCAATCATCCTAAAACAAATATTACTTTCATTAGCTTAATTTCCAGAAGGAAGGGATGATGGGGGGTGGCCCTTTCTGTAACTTGCCCTTCAGTTCAGTCCAGTTCAGTTCAGTCGCTCTGTCGTGTCCTACTCTTTGTGACCCCATGAATCGCAGCACGCCAGGCCTCCCTGTCCATCACCAACTCCCGGAGTTTACTCAAACTCACGTCCATCGAGTCAGTGATGCCATCCAGCCATCTCATCCTCTGTTGTCCCCTTTTTCTCCTGCCCCCAATCCCTCCCAGCAGCAGTCTTTTCCAATGAGTCAACTCTTCGCATAAGGTGGCCAAAGTACTGGAGTTTCAGCTTTAGCATCATTCCTTCCAAAGAACACCCAGGACTGATCTCCTTTAGAATGGACTGGTTGGATCTCCTTGCAGTCCAAGGGACTCTCAAGAGTCTTCTCCAACATCACAGTTCAAAAGCATCAATTCTTTGGTGCTCAGCTTTCTTCACAGTCCAACTCTCACATCCATACATGACCACTGGAAAAACCATAGCCTTGACTAGACGGACCTTTGTTGGCAAAGTAATGTCTCTACTTTTCAATATGCTATTTAGGTTGGTCATAACTTTTCTTCCAAGGAGTAAGTGTCTTTTAATTTCATAGCTGCAGTCACCATCTGTAGTGATTTTGGAGCCCCCAAAAATAAAGTCTGACACTGTTTCCACTGTTTCCCCATCTATTTCTCATGAAGTGATGGGACCGGATGCCATGATCTTCGTTTTCTGAATGTTGAGCTTTAAGCCAACTTTTTCACTCTCCACTTTCACTTTCACCAAGAGGTTTTCTAGTTCCTCTTCACTTTCTGCCATAAGGGTGGTGCCATCTGCATATCTGAGGTTATTGATATTTCTCCCAGTAATCTTGATTCCAGCTTGTGTTTCTTCCAGTCCAGCATTTCTGATGATGTACTCTGCATATAAGTTAAATAAGCAGGGTGACAATATACAGCCTTGACGTACTCCTTTTCCTATTTGGAACCAGCCTGTTGTTCCATGTCCAGTTCTAACTGTTGCTTCCTGACCTGCATGCAGGTTTCTCACGGTATAAACACCACAGCTTTTCACCACTGGAGCTTTTGTCTTGGGCATGAATTTCCCCTCAAAGAAAATCAAAGCATTCACTGATGTTAGCAAAGATCATCTCCTTTCTCTTCCTCTGCCCTTTCCTTCCATCACCTCTACCTAGCATACAGTCTTGTATCTTCAAATCCCACTCGTCATTTAAAGCCCAAAACCAATGCTTTCATAAACTCTTCCTGAACCATGGTTGGTTCTGTAAAAACAACATAATTTACATGCAAGTAGTTAAAAAGCAGCATCCCACAGAAGGCCACAGAGATGTATTTTGTTTAGTCAGCCTGGTGGTGTTGTTGCTATTAATTGAACTACATTTTAGTACTTTTAGGACCACATACACTCTTCAGTTTCCATACTGCTTGAGTTTGAAAATATTGGTCTATACCTGTCATGCTGGATTTCCAACCAACTTGTAAGTTTTTTAAGGTCAGGGAAATGTTTTTATATAATTAAAAATTTAGATGAGGCAAGCTGAGTGGAAAGCACTTTGTAAACATAATTAGTCAAACAACTGTTTCATCTCTTTCATCTCAAGTTCTTCCAGCACCAAGACCGTGAGGATACACTGGAACCGTCCAGGAACTAAAATGGCTTTACTCACTAGAGAAGGGAAATGATTCCATAAAAGTCTTCTCTCCTCTTCTCCCCTTTCCCCACCCAAATGACAACTTATATTTTCATACTAGTTCATGAATTCCTTCAATATTTTATCCCAGTCTAAGCTCAATATTCAATTTAAAAAAAAGTTCTATATGCTCTTTAATCTCAAATAAGAGAAGCAGTCATTGAAACAGGTCAATATAAAATGGAGAAATGAGTAAAGATTATTTCAAAGACAAAAATATCAAAATTCAGCTGAGAGAAAAAAGAATTTCAGCATTTATGATGATTTGGAAACAGGAAATATTTTGAGACAAGACCAAGAGTAGGAACAGAGTAGTAATTGAAAGAGTAAATTAACTAATATCTATTGAGTGCCTAATGCTAGCCATGGTTTGCTAACAAAGGTCCGTCTAGTCAAAGCTTTGGTTTTCCCAGTAGTCATGTATGGATGTAGCGTTGGACTATAAAGAAAGCTGAGCACTGAAGAATTGATGCTTTTGGACTATGGTGTTGGAGAAGATTCTTGAGAGTCCCTTGGACTGCAGGGAGATCCAACCAGTTAATCCTAAAGGAAATCAGTCCTGAATATTCACTGGAAGGACTGATGGTGAAGCTGAAACTCCAATACTTGGTCACCTGATGCAAAGAATTGATTCATTGGAAAAGACCCTGATGCTGGGAAAGATTGAAGGAGGGAGGAGAAGGGGGATGACAGAGAATGAGATGGCTGGATGGCATCACTGACTCAATGGACATGAGTTTGAGCAAGCTCCAGGAGTTGGTGATGTACAAGGCAGCCTGGGGTGCTACAGTCCATGGGGTCTCAAAGAGTCAAACACAACTGAGCGGCTGAACTGAACTGAAATGCTAGCCAAGACTTCATATGCCGTAAGTCACAATAACCAAACAAGGTTGGTATGGTTGTTCTTATCCTAAGTGAGGAACTGAAGTTTGCAGATTTTGCCTGAGATTACACAACTTGGTAAACAATAGCAGCAGGATTTAACCAGGATCTGTCTGACTGGAATCCCGCATGCTTGGAACTAGGCTGTACTGTTTCCTAATAGAGAAAAAAATGTTAAATAGTAGACTAAGTAGACAAATGGTTCAATGGTTTATTTTAACCTCCTCCCACCTTCCAGCAGCCCCAGGCTGTGCCCTAATTCCCCTCTCTGACTTGAGAAAGCCAAGGCATTCTATTTTTGAGGTCATCAAAGTGTTTCTAAATGCCATAGAGTTTTGGTTTAACCAGGGAATGGAGAGCTCATCCTACGACGTACTCAAAGTACATCCGTGTAAACAAGATCCTTATTGAGAGTGGGTTTGTAAGTCCAATTTTTTCAAGTCCAACAAAGTTAGCCTTTTTTGCTCACTCAGTCATGTCCAATTCTTTGTGACCTCATGGACTGTAAAGGCTCCTCTGTCCACAGAATTTCCCAGGCAAGAATACTGGAGTGGGTTTTCATTTCCTACTTGAGGGGATTTTCCTGACCCAGGGATCGAACCCGTGTCTCTTGTGTCTTCTGCATTGGCAGGTGAGTTCTTTACCACTGTGGCATGTGGGGAAAAGCTTTCAACTTTATTCAAAAACTAGAATCCACAGACGATTAATTCTAATAGTGCCAAAAGATAGGCAATGGTAAAGAAGAATTATTCTAATGTGAAATGAATAAGGGGTACCAGGCACAGAACTGCAAGAAGACTGTGGCGGTAGTTTAGACAGTTCTCAACCTGGGGTGTGACTTTGAGGGATGAACACACCACAGCAGGAAATGTGAGCAAGACCAACAGTGGTGAAGGCAGAGACGGAGGTTGACATTGTAACATGGTTCACCTTCTTGGATGACAATTTTGCAAGACAGTTCCACATCCATGAAGAGTTCATGCATATGAAACAGAAATTTCACTTTGGAAACTTAACTCAGAGTAATAAAACAAGAAGTGGCCATAGCTGGATAGGGGGCCTGAATGAACAGAGATACAGATAGAAGGTTTTATAAAAGAAAAAGAACAAGTAGTAATATGAACACTCACTAATTGGGGAAATATTGGGTAAATGACAGAATACTATATAAAACCATTATAATGCTAAGTATGATTGCTTAGAAACCTTTCAAAAATATCTAAAATAGGTCAAACATAAAAGTAAAGCGTTAATTTTGCATGCTCTATAAGAATAGCTACTATTTTTGACCACTTAACTATGTGCCATATTCTGATGTGAAAGCATCACATTTAATTCATTTAAACCTAGTAACTAACCTGTAAGGATGTTGTTATAATCATCTCCAGGAGGTTAAAGAGAAATCTAGAAATAACAAGGAGTTTCTCCCAAGGTCACCCAGCTACTGAGAGCATGAGACAGAACTGGTTCTAAAACCCAAACTAATTTTTTTATATTGCTCTTTGACTTTTTATTTTTTTGAAAGCATTAGTTTTATTTTTATTTCTTTTGGAAGCTTAGGGGTACCTTATATATATATAACCTAGTTAATCATAATACTTGATTCACAAACACTGTCCTCTCTGGTCTGAGCATAACTATCTTTTCTTTTCAGTTATTTGTTTTCATTAATTTATTTTTAATTGAAAGATAATTGCTTTACAGAATTTTCCTGTTTTCTGTCAAACGTCAGCATGAATCAACCATGGGTATACATATGTCCCATCCTTCTTGAACCTCCCTTCCATATTTCTCCCCATCCCACTCCTCTAGGTTGATATGGAGCCCCTGTTTGAGTTCCCTGAGACATACAGCAAATTCCCAATTGGCTATCTATTTTACATATGCTAATGTAAGTTTCCATGTTACTCTCTCCATACAACTCACCCTCTCTTCTCCTCCCTCCATGTCCATAGGTCTATTCTCTATGTCTGTCTCTCCATTGCTGCCCTGCAAGTAAATTCATCAGGACCATCTTTCTAGATTCCATATATATGTGTTAGTATATGATATTTATATTTCTCTTTCTGACTCACTTCACTCTGTATAATAGGCTCTAGGTTCATCCATCTCGTTAGAACTGACTCAAATGTGTTCCTTTTTATGGCTAATATTCCATTGTGTATATGTACCACAACTTCTTCATCCATTCATCTGTCGATGGACATCTAGGTTGCTTCCATGTTCCAGCTATTATAAATAGTGCTGCAATGAACATTAGGGTTTATGGGTCTTTTTCAGTTTTGGTGTCCTCAGCATATATTCCTAGGAGTGGGATTGTTTGGCCATATGGTGGTTTTATTCCTAGATTTTTAAGGAATCTCCATACCGTCTTCCATAGTGGCTATATCAATTTATATTCCCACCAACGGTGCAAGAGGGTTCCCTTTCCTTCACACCCTCTCCAGCATTTATTTCTTGTAGCCTTTTTGATGATAGCCATTCTGACCCATGTGAGGTGATATCTCATTGTAGTTTTGATTTGCATTTCTCTAATAATGAGCCATGTTGAGCATCTTTTCATGTGTTTGTTAGCCATTGTATGTCTTCTTTGCAGAAATGTCTGTTTAGGTCTTTTTCCCACTTTTTGATTGGGTTATTTGTTTTTCTGGTATTAAGTTGTATGAGCTGCTTGTACATTTTGGAAATTAATCCTTTGTCAGTTGTTTCATTTGCTATTATTTTTCCTCATTCTGAGAGTTGTCTTTTTACCTCATTTACAGTTTCCTTTGCTGTGCAAAAGCTTTTAAGTTTAGTTACGTCTCACTTGTTTACTTTTGTTTTTATTTCCATTACTCTAGGAGGTGGGTCATAGAGGATCTTGCTTTGATTTATGTCATCAAGTGTTCTGCTTATGTTTTACTCTTAAGAGTTTAATAATTTCTCATCTTACATTTAGGTCTTTAATCCATTTTGAATTTATCTTTGTGTATGGTGTTAGGACAGAGAAGGCAATGGCACCCCACTCTAGTACTCTTGCCTGGAAAATCCCATGGATGGAGGAGCCTGGTAGGCTGCAGTCCATGGGGTCGCTAAGAGTCGGACATGACTGAGCGACTTCACTTTCACTTTTCACTTTCATGCATTGGAGAAGGAAATGGCAACCCACTCCAGTATTCTTGCCTGGAGAATCCCAGGGACAGAGGAGCCTGTTGGGCTGCCGTCTATGGGGTCGCACAGAGTCACACACGACTGACCCGACTTAGCAGCAGCAGCAGCATGGTGTTAAGAAGTGTTCTAATTTTATTCGTTTACATGTAACTGACCAGTTTTCCCAGCATCACTTATTGAAGAGGTTATCTTTGCCCCATTGTATATTCTTGCCTCCTTTGTCAAAAATAAGGTACCCACTGGTACATGGGTTTATTTCTGGGCTTTCTATCTTGTTCCATTGGTCTATATTTCTGTTTTTGTGCTAGTACCATTCTGTCTTGATGACTGTAGCTTTGTAGTTTAATCTGAAGTCAAGAAGATTGATTCCTCCAGCCCCATTCTTCTTTCTCAAGATTGCTTTGGCTATTTGGGGTCTTTTAGCTCAATTGGTAAAGAATCCACCTGCAATGCAGGAGACCCCAGTTCTATTCCTGGGTCAGAAAGATCGGCTGGAGAAGGGATAGGCTACTCACTCCAGTATTCTTGGTCTTCATCGGCTGGAGAAGGGATAGGCTACTCACTCCAGTATTCTTGGTCTTCCCTGGGGGCTCAGCTGGTAAAGAATCCACCTGCAATGAGGGAGACCTGGGTTTGATCGCTGGGTTGGGAGGTTCCCCTGGAGAAGGGAAAGGCTACCCACTCCAGTATTCTGCCCTGGAGAATTCCACGGACTGTATAGTCCATGGGGTTGTGAGAGTAGGATACAACTGAGTGACTTTCACTTTCATGAATAGTGAAATTTTTTGTTCTAGTTCTGTGAAAAATGCCATTGGTAATTTGATAGGGATTGCATTGAGTCTGTAGATTACATTTGGTAGTACAGTCATTTTCACAATATTGATTTTTCCTGCCCAGGAACATGGAATATCTCTCCATCTGTTTATATAGTCTTTGATTTCTTTAATCAGTATCTTATAATTTGCTGTATACAGTTCTTTTGTCTTCTTAGGTAGGTTTATTCCTATATATTTTATTCTTTTTGTTGCAATGGTGAATATGATTGAGTCCTTAGTTTCTCTTTATGATTTTTCATTGTTAGTATATAAGAATGCAAGTAATTTCTGTTATTGATTTTGTATCCTGTGACATTGCTAAATTCACTGATTCAGTTCAGTTCAGTCACTCAGTTGTGTCTGACTCTTTGCAACCCCATGGACAGAAGTATGCCAGGCCTCCCTGTCCATCACCAACTCCCAGAGTTTACCCAAACTCATGTCCATTGAGTCAGTGATGCCATCCAACCATCTCATCCTCTGTCATCCCCTTCTCCTCCTGCCCTCAATCTTTCCAAGCATCAGAGTGTTTTCAAATTAGTCAGCTCTTTGCATCAGGTGGCCAAAGTATTGGAGTTTCAGCTTCACCATCAATCTTTCCAATGAACACCCAGGACTGATCTTTAGGATAGACTGGTTGGATCTCCTTGCAGTCCAAGGGACTCTCAAGAGTCTTCTCCAACACCACAGTTCAAAAGCATCAATTCTTTGGTGCTCAGCTTTCTTCACAGTCCAACTCTCACATCCATACATGACTGCTGGAAAAACCATAGCCTTAACTAGATGGACCTTTGTTGACAAAGTAATGTGTCAGCTTTTTAATAGACTGTCTATGTTGGTCATAACATTCCTTCCAAGGAGTAAGTGTCTTTTAATTTCATGGCTGTGATCACCACCTGCAGTGATTTTGGAGCCCAAAAAAATAAAGTCAGCCACTGTTTCCACTGTTTCCCCATCTATTTGCCATGAAGTGATGGGACCAGATGCCATGATCTTAGTTTTCTGAATGTTGAGTTTTAAGCCAACTTTTTCACTCTCCTCTTTCACTTTCATCAAGAGGCTTTTTAGTTCCTCTTCACTTTCTGCCATAAGGGTGGTGTCATCTGCATATCTGAGGTTATTGATATTTCTCCCAGCAATCTTGATTCCAGCTTGTGCTTCATCCAGCCCAGTATTTCTCATGACATGCTCTGCATATAAGTTAAATAAGCAGGGTGACAATATACAGCCTTGACATACTCCTTTCCTGATTTGGAACCAGTCTGTTGTTCCATGTCCAGTTCTAACTGTTGCTTCCTGACCTGCATAGAGGTCTCTCAAGAGGCAGGTCAGGTGGTCTGGTATTCCCATCTCTTTCAAAATTTTCCACAGTTTATTGTGATCCACACAGTCAAAGGCTTTGACATAGTCAATAAAGCAGAAATAGATGTTTTTCTGGAACTCTCTTGCTTTTTCAGTGATCCAGCAGATGTTGGCAATTTGATCTCTGGTTCCTCTGCCTTTTCTAAAACCAGCTTGAACATCTGGAAGTTCACAGTTCACATATTGCTGAGGCCTGGCTTGGAGAATTTTGAGCATTACTTTACTAGTATGTGAGATGAGTGCAATTGTGCAGTAGTTTGAGCATTCTTTGGCATTGCCTTTCTTTGGGATTGGAATGAAAACTGACCTTTTCCAGTCCTGTGGCCACTGCTGAGTTTTCCAAATTTGCTGGCATATTGAGTTCAATACTTTCACAGCAAAATCTTTTAGGATTTGAAATAGCTCTAGTAATTTTCTGATAGTATCTTTAGGGTTTTCTATGTATAGTATCATGTCATCTGCAATCAGTGAGAGCTTTACTTCTTTTCTGATCTGGATTCCTTTTATTTCTTTTTCTTCTCTGATTGCTGTAGCTAGGACTTCCAAAACTATGTTGAATAATAGTGGTGAGAGTGGACACCCTTGTCTTGTTTCTAATCTTAGGGGGTTAGCTTTCAGTTTTTCACCTTTGAGAAAAATGTTTGCTGTGGGCTTATCATATATGTCCTTTACCAGGTAGGTTCTTTCTATGCCCATTTTTGGAAGAGTTTTAATCATAAACGGGTACTGAATTTTGTCAAGGGCTTTTTCTGTATCTATTGAGATTATCATATGGCTTTTATCTTTCAATTTGTTAATATGGTGTATCACACTGATTAATTTGTGTATATTGAAGAATCTTTGCATCCCTGGAATAAACCCAACTTGATCGTGGTGTATGAGCTTTTTAATGCTAAAACCCAAACTGTTAACCACAGTATTAATGCTGCCTCCATAATAATATGACCCATAGTTGGGTGGTGGCAGTGGTTTAGTCTCTAAGTCGTGTCTAACCCTTGTGACCCCATGGACCATAGTCCTACAGGCACCTCTGTCCATGAGATTTCCCAGGCAGGAATACTGAAGTGGGTTGCCATTTCCTTCTCCAAGTATGATCCATAATTAAACTAATGCAGAATGAAATTGTATGTGGATAAAGAATAAAAAATATTACTGATGGAAATCAGTACAATGTAGATGTAGAATGAAAACAGACAATGGTGTAGACTCATTAATTTATTTTGTTTCTATTCTGTAAAAGATCCTGAGCTAAGTGCTATAATGAGATATTTCTCTGGTAATAGTTTCATTCAATCCTTCCTAGAGTATAAAATTAATTTTTGAGGTCCTTTTCAGATTTTTGGTTTGGAAACATTAAAAAATCTTATAATCATTACTGTTCATCTGTGACTAGCCATATCTAGTTGAAATTTATACATCAGGGACATAAAGACTTTCACCCACTAAGTAAGAAATTACAATGACATAAAAATAGTGAAGTATAGGAACTTCCCTGGTGGTCCAGAGTTAAGAGTCCATGCTTTCATTTCAGGGGACACGGGTTCAATCCCTGGCTGGGTAACTAAGATCTCACATGCTGTGTGGCTCAGCCAAAATAATAATAATAAGTATAAACAAAGTGTAATAGAGGTGAAATTATTCTCCCAGCTTTGTCAAAAAAAAGTTCAACTTTGAATTTATCATATAGCATTAAAGTGGTGAGCACTCCATTCCATAATCTAACTTCTTTGAACTGAAATGGTATTAAACATTGTAAAGAAATTAGTGTACATTCAAATTTTCACATTAGATTTAACCTCTCAACATTTTAGGAAGGCTGTGGCAAAGAGAAAGACATTGTTTTTCTTTAGGCTAAAACTGTATAAAATAATATATATTCGAATATTTCTTCAATTAATGCATTTCATATGACCACTAAAAAGAAATCCCAAAGGAATACTGCAATAAATGACACTACATTCAACTTTTGCAAACCACAAATTGTCCCTATAATGTCACATTTCATTTTAACCCAATTTCAAGAATAGAACTCTCCAATTCTCGAAGGTAATTTAGGCTGTATTCAACACTAAAAGGTTTCAGCTTTAGTTAATGTGGTCTTCATTGTCTCTTGAACATCATGTACCTAAAATATTGGAACAAGTTAATGTGGTAAAGCAACCAGAGGTATTGCTATGAATGAAAGGCACTTTCTTGTGTGACTCCTGGAAAACAAGTTTTTTGACTTTATAGAAACACTGTATGTATTGTTTTAGCAGTCATCAAGAAATTACCAACCTAATGCCTATAAACAGAATAGTTAAAGGCTCTTTATAACAAATACTAAACCAAACTGTATATAGTACACATACAAATTTTCAAAACACTCATATTACCTACCATTTAAACAAAGCTCATGTGATTGAATACTGTGACCAAAGGAATTTTATCCATTGTTTCTAATACAATTTCAAATGGAATCATTTGAAACCTTGATTAAAAATATATACTGGTATGTCATGTAAAGTATTAGGGAATAGAAATGGGCTTTTTAAGACCCATTATACAAGTTTTGTTCTTTGAGGAACAGAAAGAAGCAAAATAACACATAGGATTTAAAATAATGCAAAGCTTGCTACAATGCCCATCCTTAATTTTTTCCTACCATAGGGTTATATAAAGAAACAAAATTATCGAATGGAAGACCACACAGAGGCATCCACAAGCGTTGTAAAAATCAATTTAAGAAGTGCAACTGTGGTTGTCTTTCCTGGGTTTTTAATTATGTGTTTGTTTGCCATGGTGGCCTAATTTAGTCAAGAAGATGAGCCAACATTAAAAGCTGGTAGGAGAGGTAAGTAATCCCCAGGGTGGGCTGCTTGTGCTCAGGAGTTTAAAAGCTACATATACAGAGGCAGAAGCCAAGGCACATTTGAGAAGGGGGTCCACATGACAAACAGTGAAAGGCGAGCAAATCAAATTTTTCACAATTAGTTGAACAACAACTGTGACAGGTTTAGCGCTTAGCATTTTCATTTGTGTGCTCAAATTTGGTTATCTGTCCTCTTTTATGCAAATGCGATGTGACAGGAGAAGCTGGGAGCGCTCGAGCAGGCCAATCACTCACAACAGGGGCTAGGGCAGCTCGGCTGAGAGGCCGGGATTAAATGGACTGGATGCTGATGGATGAATGACAGGAACCGTGCTGAAAGCCTCATGAACTGATTTAAAACTTCTAAGGGAGGATGCCAAGAATATAATTATGCTTTATGCCCCAGCCTAAACTGTCAAAAATAAAAAGATAAAAGAAGAATATAAATTGTACCAAATGAATATTATCAGCATTCATAATTTAACTAAACCCAGTATGTTTATCCTACATTGAAAAATAGATAAGATTGGAAAGCTAAGTTCTTGTACCACAGGCCTTAGGACTGAGGCAAAGTTTAGCGTTTTTAAAGTGGAGCCAATGGAAGGAAATCTGAGACATCACAGGTTTTCTCTTAACAGGCTTCCATCTCCAACAAGGCAGAGGTCCTCTCTGCAGTTGATGCAGTCAGTTCAACTTCAAATATGTCTCTGCAAAGAGGTCAGGTTCAGGATGGCATCGCCTTTGTGCTCAGGACCTTGGAGAGCAACCATCAGCACCCAGGGCACTCTGAGGGACCATTTCCATGAATGGGTAGGGTGTTTGGCCAACAGTCTATTATTCTATGAAGCCAGAAGTGTTGAAAAACACTAGGGCTTGTTACCTAGTTTGCTTTGCCTGCTGCTGCTGCTAAGTCGCTTCAGTCGTGTCTGACTCTGTGCGACCCCATAGACGCCAGCCCACCAGGCTCCCCCGTCCCTGGAATTCTCCAGGCAAGAACACTGGAGTGGGTTGCCATTTCCTTCTCCAATGCATGAAAGTGAAAAGTGAAAGTGAAGTCGCTCAGTCGTGTCCGACTCTTAGTGACCCCATGGACTGCAGCCCACCAGGCTCCTCCATCCATGGGATTTTCCAGGCAAGAGTGCTGGAGTGGGGTGCCATTGCCTTCTCCATCGCTTTGCCTAGGTTTAATAATTCTGCTGTTTCTAAAAATTCTTAATAGAATTTTTTACAACACCTCATTTCTCAGAGGGTAGGGTCTCCTGTCTGAGAACAGGGATAATACCTATTGCTCTCTGTTTCTTTCAACATCTCAATTAACAACTTCTCTATTATCACTCCACACACACCTCCTTCTGGGAAGACATCAATAATTTTAGACAAAAAGAAAAAGCCCACATATATGTACTTTATGGATAAATATATCCATATTTGGGCTTCTCATGTGGCACTAGTGGTAAAGAACCTGCCTGCTAATCCAGGAGACATAAGAGATGTAGGTTTGATCCTTGGGTGGAGAAGATTCCCTGGAGGAAATGTCACCCCATTCCAGTATTTTTGCCTGGAGAATCCCATGGATAGAAGAGCCTGGCAGGCTATAGTCCATAGTGTTGCAACTGATGTGACTTAGCATGCACACATACACATCGCATATCTATATATCTCTCTATGTTTATATAAAGGGACAATGTAATCTTAAATTTTTTTATAAAAAGGAAGGATACCAAACAATACTTTATGAAGAGATGCAGAAAGTAAAAATGGTAACAAAGGTAAACCATGTTTAAATGAGCTACATAATACTCATATTCAAGAAATACACAAGTATTAAAATGTAATTTGTTGCAGGCAATTGATACTATTAGTTAATAGAAACTTTTTGCTCTACAAGAAACTTTAACATAATTTGTTACCTTAATCTTAAAATCATCATTCCTTTCTACAGGATTAATTACTATAGAGAATGTCATACAATTCAGAAAATACTAACCAGTATACATGTTTATTTAATTGAAAATAAAAATACTAATCCTGTGCAAAGTACTCGACCTTACTGTGCTAGTGAGAAAGAAATCTTTAAACCTATCTTTACAAGAATAATATTACAAATTAAATGTTTGTTACTAAAAAGCTTTTTAAAATTGTTTATAGAAGTAAATATATATATATATATATATACAGGAAGGTGCACAAATCATAAGTGACATTTAACAAAGTAAACACACCTGTGTAACCACCATTCAGATGACAAAATATAGCATTACCAATGCCACAGAAACCTGGTAATGCCTCTTCTCAGTCATTGACCCCTTCAAATATTGATATAACCACTCTAATTTCATCAGCACAACTTGGTTTTGCCCATTTTTGAAACTCATAGAAATTGAATCTGATAAAATTCTACTCTTTGTAGTCTTTTGTGGGGAGGTGGGAGTGACCAACCAGTTTATTCAATATTATGTTTGTGACATCTGAGTTGTTGTGTAACAGTAGTCTATACTTTCTCATGGCATAGTAGTCCATTGTATGCATGGCATATTCTTCCCGTTGATGACCACTGGTTTGCTGCTAGCAATATTCTTGCCCATTTACTTTGGTGCACATATATTTTCATTTCTATGGAGTCTATATCTAGAAGCACAATCTCTGGGTCATTGAATGTATACATATATATAAACATGACTCCACAGCTTTAGTAGATCCTCCCTAACAGTTTTCTAAAGTAAACTAAAGCCTTTTTATATAGTCAGGAAATCTCACTATGTCGTTTGAAACTTTCTTTTAGGTTACCAAGGGAAAAAAAAAGAAAGAAAGAAAGAAAGAAAACAATTGATTAAAATTAAATACACATGGGGTTGAGGGAGGTGCGTGCTCAGTCGTGTCTGACTCTTTTGTGACCCCATGGACTGTAGCCCACAAGGCTCCTCTGTCCATGGGATTTCCCAGGCAAGAATACTGAAATAGGCTGCCATTTCCTACCCCAGGGCATCTTCCTGACCCAGGGATTGAACTGTGTCTCCTGTGCCTCCTGCATTGGCAGGTGGATTCTTTACCACTGCGCCACCTGGACGCCCGTAAGTACACATGCCACACATGCAATTCTCAGCCAGAAAATAATGTGCCTTAACTGAAGCCTGAATGCTGATTTCTCCTAGCCCTACCAATATGAGATATGCCTTGCTGTGTAAAGAAAGAGTGGCAGTTCCAGCTGCAACTCAGACTGGAAAATGATCAGCTTGTTGAGTGACTTTTCAAAAGTGCGCCATGTAACTGAAGTTTGATATATCTGCCCACAAATCCCAATTCTATGTGTCAGACAGGGAATCCACCCTAAATCGTTCAGAACATGAACTATTTTTTACATTTCTTTTTAAATTAGCTAATTAATTTTATTATTGGAGTATAATCGCTTTACAATGTTGTGTTAGTTTCTGCTGTACAACAACGTGGATCAGCTGTAAGGAGATATGTATCCCCTCTCTGTGGAGCCTCCGTCCCACCCCACCCCTCTTGGTCACCACAGAGCATGGGACTGAACTCCTTGTGCTATATAGCAGCTTACTGCTAGCCATCTATTTTACACATGGTAATGTATATATGTCAGTGCCACTCTCCAAAGAGCCATGTCTTTATTCCTCTAACACATCTAATTTTATCCTTTTAGAACAATAGAAGGCCTGTTGCATTTCCATCTAGAAATGTGCTTTTTCGGTGGGTGAATGGACAGAGTCTTCACAATTCAGTCTCACAGCCCATCATACACAACAGAGGGCCTGGATATTATTATTAGCCAGTCATTGCATGAATAAGCTCATCTGCTACCAAAATGGGGTACGTGCAGCTTAAAAAAGCAAATCCAACTGCTACCACTACTACCAGGCAGGTCAATGCATAGTCACAACTCAAAGCATCAATGACCAAACCCCCCAAGCAACATTTAAGTCGATTTCAGGAAAATGTACGGTCTAGTCTACTCTCACTTTTCCCCAGCAGGTTTCAACAGCTCAAAGGGAGAGGAAACTGAAAGCTAGATCTCTTCCCCTAAGGTGGCCCCTGGTCTGAGAATTTCCCCACTTTACACTGGAAACCATCATTGTCTACAGAGTAAGTTTTTCCTATTGTTTTTTTGCACACATTGAAAATGTTTTCACCCACTAGTACACAATCAGCATGTACATCTGTGGGTTCTGTATAACCTTCCTTCTGGTGACTGAGTTCTCTTCTTGACCTGAGTTGTGATGCTCATTCTCATAACCTAATACTTTATTTCACATCATTCTCCAGCATGAGATAGTTTCTACTTCTGTGTTCCTGGAGATGCTGGGTCTTCTCCTGGAGGGCTTTGGTTTAGGGGCGCATACTTGCGTCCTGAGTCACTAAGTCATGTCTGACTCTTTGTGACCACAAAGACTGTAGCCCACAAGGCTCCTCTGTCCATGGGATTCTCTAGGCAAAAATATTGGAGTGGGTTTCCATGCCCTCCTCCAGGGGACCTTCCCGGACCAGTGATTGAACCCACGTCTATTGCATCTCCTGCATTGCAACCGATTCTTTATCCACGGAGCTACCTGGGAAGTGGTTTCAGGTCATCCTTTTCCAAATCTTTGCACAATCCCCTGATGAATCTCTCCAACCCCCACCCCCCTTCCCAGCCAGTGTTCCCTCTTCTCTTCTCTCTGAGTCTCCAGATTTGATCAGCACAGTTCTGTCATCTCTCCTTCCAAGTTGCTCCCTGGTACTGTCACCCAGAGATATTTAAACTTCCATCTAAATGTTTCATCCCTCCTCTCTTAGGCAGTCCCCATTGCATTTCCAGGCCTATATCATTGACAGTAGATTCTTAACCAATCATAAGAATAATCACTAATAATTGTAGTTCAATTTTCTAGACTCTGCCTTAACCAAAAAAACCCCACAAATACAAATAATTTGTAGGGAGACATCCTTTTTCAATAATGCCAAAATATTTAAAACTTCCCTTCTCCACCAGACAGATTTTTACTCACCCTTTAACACTCAGCTCAGATGTCATATTCTGTGTGGAACCTGCAGCACCTCCTTCAGACAGTTAGCCATTTCATGTTTTAAACTTCACGAAACCATTACAACATTTCACATATTGTATTGAAGTTACCTACTAGGACATCTGCATTCCACACTGGGCCATGAACTCTGCAAGAGCAAAGGCTGTATCTGTCCACACTTATAACCCAATTCAATTCAGAAAATTTTCAGCACTGAGCACTGTGTCAATTTCAAAGTTTGTACTTACTAAATATTTCATGCAAGAATGAAAGTGACAGAAGATAAATTTATATTATATTAAAACTCTTTCTAAAAATTTCTGGCAGAAACTTCCTTTTTTATTTCTGCTTCCAAAAGGAAAAAGTATCTTTTCCCAGAATCCATATTTAGGCCAGGGAACCTCAAGGTTTGTTTTTTTCCCACTTTGTTTTATGTTTATAAATTTAAATGATGAACATCTTGAACTATATTGCATAGCACACACAACCTTGGAGGTAACCCAGTCTAGGGAAACAGCTAATACATGGTAGTTACAATGCTGCTCCCCACCTTCTGCACTCACAGCAAGCAGATGGCACTAATCGATCAGGGACCCCTTCTCATTAAGCCCAGACTTAGCTTTAGAATTCTCAGCTCTGCCCTTCACAGGTTACTTTCTAGAGTTGGTGGTCAAGATGTATCCTACTTATCATTTCTTGTCTGGTTCATTTTCTTTCTTTCTATTAATTTTTATGGATCATTTTCTTTTATCACAAATATGCAAAGTAAGGTCCAGAGAGGTCAAATGACTTTGCATAGGTCACAGAGTCAGTTAGTGGTAGAGCCTAAACCGGAATGGAACCCTGGTCACTGAAGTGCTTTTCCACTAGAATACACTTTTTATTGCTATAGTCAGCTAATAAAAATTAATACTTTATAGAATATGTTGACTTTGTTCATCTTATATGTATGTGCCTGGTATATATGATACATACTAGTTTACAACCTTTACTTACTACTTTTCAACCAATGTGTCATAAAGACCTCCTTGGAATGTAATATCAAGCCAGTCTTCCCTTAAAGTCAAGGAGGCATCATTTTTCAAAAACTGGCTGCAGCTTGGTCTGGCTCTCAGGACAGACAGTGCATTTTTTTAAGTCAAAAGTAATATCCCTCTTAAAGTTTCCATAAAAAGTTGTAAAACACAAAAGAATGCAATGAAAAAGAAGCACCAATGAGTTTAACTGTTTGGTAGCCCTCTTTTGGTTTTTTTTTTTTTTTTTTTTAGGTATACACGTGTCCCCCATCCTGAACCCTTCTCCCTCCTCCCTCCCCATACCATCCCTCTGGGTCGACCCAGTGCACCAGCCCCAAGCATCCAGTATCATGCATCAAACCTGGACTGGCAACTCATTTCATATATGATATTATACAGGTTTCAATGCCATTTTCCCAAATCATCCCACTCTCTCCCTCTCCCACAGAGTCCAAAAGACTATTCTATACATCAGTGTCTCTTTTGCTGTCTCGTATACAGGGTTATTGTTACCATCTTTCTAAATTCCATATATATGTATTAGTATACTGTATTGGTGTTTTTCTTTCTGGCTTACTTCACTCTGTATAATAGGCTCCAGTTTCATCCACCTCATTAGAACTATTCAAATGTATCCTTTTTAATGGCTGAGTAATACTCCATTGTGTATATGTACCACTGCTTTCTTAGCCATTCATCTGCTGATGGACATCTAAGTTGCTTCCATGTCCTGGCTATTATAAACAGTGCTGCGATGAACATTGGGGTACACGTGTCTCTTTATGCCCAGCAGTGGGATTGCTGGGTCATAAGGCAGTTCTATTTCCAGTTTTTTAAGGAATCTCCACACTGTTCTCCATAGTGGCTGTACTAGTTTGCATTCCCACCAACAGTGTAAGAGGGTTCCCTTTTCTCCACACCCTCTCCAGCATTTATTGCTTGTAGACTTTTGGATCGCAGCCATTCTGACTGGCGTGAAATGGTACCTCATAGTGGGTTTGATTTGCATTTCTCTGATAATGAGTGATGTTGAGCATCTTTTCATGTGTTTGTTAGCCATCTGTATGTCTTCTTTGGAGAAATGTCTATTTAGTTCTTTGGCCCATTTTTTGATTGGGTCATTTATTTTTCTGGAATTGAGCTGTAGGAGTTGCTTGTATACTTTTGAGATTAGTTGTTTGTCAGTTGCTTCATTTGCTATTATTTTCTCCCATTCTGAAGGCTGTCTTTTCACCTTGCTTATAGTTTCCTTTGTTGTGCAGAAGCTTTTAAGTTTAATTAGGTCCCATTTATTTTTGCTTATATTTCCAATATTCTGGAAGGTGGGTCATAGAGGATCCTGCTGTGATGTATAGTGTTTCGGAGAGTGTTTTGCCTATGTTCTCCTCTAGGAGTTTTATAGTTTCTGGTCTTACATTTAGATCTTTAATCCATTTTGAGTTTATTTTTGTGTATGGTGTTAGAAAGTGTTCTAGTTTCATTCTTTTACAAGTGGTTGACCAGTTTTCCCAGCACTACTTGTTAAAGAGATTGTCTTTAATCCATTGAATATTCTTGCTTCCTTTGTCAAAGATAAGGTGTCCATAGGTGTGTGGATTTATCTCTGGGCTTTCTATTTTGTTCCATTGATCGATATTTCTGTCTTTGTACCAGTACCATACTGTCTTGATGACTATGGCTTTGTAGTAGAGCCTGAAGTCAGGCAGGTTGATTCCTCCAGTTCCATTCTTCTTTCTCAAGATTGCTTTGGCTATTCGAGGTTTTTTGTATTTCCATACAAATTGTGAAATTATTCGTTCTAGCTCTGTGAAAAATACCATTGGTAGCTTGATAGGGATTGCATTGAATCTATAGATTGCTTTGGGTAGTATACTCATTTTCACTATATTGATTCTTCCAATCCATGAACATGGTATATTTCTCCATCTATTAGTGTCCTCTTTGATTTCTTTCACCAGTGTTTTATAGTTTTCTATATATAGGTCTTTAGTGTCTTTAGGTAGATATATTCCTAAGTATTTTATTCTTTTCATTGCAATGGTGAATGGAATTGTTTCCTTAATTTCTCTTTCTATTTTCTCATTATTAGTGTATAGGAATGCAAGGGATTTCTGTGTGTTGATTTTATATCCTTCAACTTTACTATATTCATTGATTAGTTCTAGTAATTTTCTGGTGGAGTCTTTAGGGTTTTCTATGTAGAGAATCATGTCATCTGCAAACAGTGAGAGTTTTACTTCTTTTCCAATTTGGATTCATTTTATTTCTTTTTCTGCTCTGATTGCTGTGGCCAAAACTTCCAAAACTATGTTGAATAGTAATGGTGAAATTGGGCACCCTTGTCTTGTTCCTGACTTTAGGGGAAATGCTTTCAATTTTTCACCATTGAGGATGTTTGCTGTGGGTTTGTCATATATAACTTTTATTATGTTGAGGTGCTGCTGCTGCTAAGTCGCTTCAGTCGTGTCTGACTCTGTGCGACCCCATAGACGGCAGCCCACCAGGCTCCCCCATCCCTGGGATTCTCCAGGCAAGAACACTGGAGTGAATTGCCATTTCCTTCTCCAATGCATGAAAGTGAAAAGTGAAAGTGAAGTTGCTCAGTCGAGTCGTTGAGGTATGTTCTGCCGGGGTCCAGCCCTGGCTGATCCAGGGTATTCGAAGGAGAGACAGCTAGGCGACCTATTCAAATGTTAATTAGAGATGTAAAGAGTAATAGAATGAGGATAGCTCAGTAGGAAAATTCAGTGGAGAAAAGAAGCTGAGTAGCTTGGTTTACGCGGAAAATCAATATAACCTGTGACACCAGGTTAGCTCTGACCACGGAGGCCGCAGGCGCCCTCTCGAATAGCGGAACGTGCCCCACCTCAGACACCTTCTCGAGTGGGTCTTAGAAGCCCAGGCAAATAAATGGTCGCAGAGGATATCCGCGCTCCAGATGGATACTCAGCTGAAAATTGAGGGGAAGAATGACATGGGGAGACCAAGCGTTGGTGAGCAAGGCCCATAGCTTTATTTTTAACAGGGGCTTTTATACCCTAAGTTACACATGGAGGATAATAGGGGATGCAAAGTCAGCAGTCTTTGATGCTTATCAAAAACCAGGGTTTCTTTCCTGCAAATTTATCGTATACAAATGGTTTAGGTGATTTACATCATCTTCTGGCCAGAAGGCCTATTAACATTTTATGACTCTTGACAAGGACTTATCAACAAAGACTTATTTTCTCTAAGAGTAATTATTTTAAGGTTTGGCGCCATCTTTCGAAGATAAAATTACATTCCTATAGGGCAGATGTGTAATGGGTTTACAACAAAGGAAAGAATTTATTACCTTAAGGGTCTAAAGTTACTAACACCAAGGCCACTACTTATTTTTTCTACATAGCAACTATAGTAATTAATACACATTCAAGGATACAATTCAGGGGATGTGGAAACTTAGCAACAAACATTGGTTCATCAATGAAATCTTTTACTAGTTTTATTCTGACAGTTTCTAACTCTCTGAGAGGCTCTAAGCTATTTGAATATCTTAGGCTGCCTCTCAAGGCTGGGAGACTGTAAACAATCGTATGCATAGCTGTAGGTGTCCGGGTAAACTTGTCAGGCGAGTTAGAGAGCCATCTGAGGGGTTTGGATTTAAACACTCCTAATTGCCCAGGAACTTTATTAATTGGAGCTGTAAGTTAGCTCTTTGACAGAGAGAGCGAGATGGTGGTGGGGGACAGCCCTCAGTAAAGTCAGAGGTGAGAGCACAAAGCAATAAAGTAGGCAGACTCTGGTTTTGGGGGGTAGATGCTCGAGAATATCCGGGGGGACTCCCGAGGCTCGATCCCGCCTTTGCGTATGCCGAGCCTCCTTCCTCATGACCTTTGTCACGAGTGGAATGTCTCTCGCCGGCTCCCGGCAATGTTCCTTCTATTCCTGCTTTCTGGAGAGTTTTTATCATAAATGGATGTTGAATTTTGTCAAAGGCTTTCTCTGCATCTATTGAGATAATCATATGGTTTTTATTTTTCAATTTGTTAATGTCGTGTATTACATTGATTGATTTGCGGATATTGAAGAATCCTTGCATCCCTGGGATAAAGCCCACTTGGTCATGGTGTATGATCTTTTTAATGTGTTGTTGAATTCTGATTGCTAGAATTTTGTCAAGGATTTTTGCATCTATGTTCATCAGTGATATTGGCCTGTAGTTTTCTTTTTTTATGGCATCTTTGTCAGGTTTTGGTATTAGGGTGATGGTGGCCTCATAGAATGAGTTTGGAAGTTTATCATCCTCTGCAATTTTCTGGAAGAGTTTGAGTAGGATAGGTGTTAGCTCTTCTCTAAATTTTTGGTAGAATTCAGCTGTGAAGCCGTCTGGACCTGAGCTTTTGTTTGCTGGAAGATTTCTGATTACAGTTTCAATTTCCGTGCTTGTGATGGGTCTGTTAAGATTTTCTATTTCTTCCTGGTCCAGTTTTGGAAAGTTGTACTTTTCTAAGAATTTGTCCATTTCTTCCACGTTGTCCATTTTGTTGGCATATAATTGCTGATAGCAGTCTCTTATGGTCCTTTGTATTTCTGTGTTGTCTGTTGTGATCTCTCCCTTTTCATTTCTAATTTTATTGATTTGATTTTTCTCCCTTTGTTTCTTGATGAGTCTGGCTAATGGTTTGTCAGTTTTATTTATCCTTTCAAAGAACCAACTTTTGGCTTTGTTGATTTTTGCTATGGTCTCTTTTGTTTCTTTTGCATTTATTTCTGCCCTAATTTTTAAGATTTCTTTCCTTCTACTAGCCCTGGGGTTCTTCATTTCTTCCTTTTCTAGTTGCTTTAGGTGTAGAGTTAGGTTATTTATTTGACTTTTTTCTTGTTTCTTGAGGTATGCCTGTATTGCTATGAACTTTCCCCTTAGGACTGCTTTTACAGTGTCCCACAGGTTTGGGGTTGTGTTTTCATTTTCATTTGTTTCTATGCAAATTTTGATTTCTTTTTTGATTTCTTCTATGATTTGTTGGTTATTCAGCAGTGTGTTGTTCAGCCTCCATATGTTGGAATTTGTAATAGTTTTTCTCCTGTAATTGAGATCTAATCTTACTGCATTGTGGTCAGAAAAGATGCTTGGAATGATTTCAGTTTTTTTGAATTTACCAAGGCTAGATTTATGGCCCAGGATGTGATCTATCCTGGAGAAGGTTTCATGTGCACTTGAGAAAAAGGTGAAATTCATTGTTTGGGGGTGAAATGTCCTATAGATATCAATTAGGTCTAACTGGTCTATTGTATCATTTAAAGTTTGTGTTTCCTTGTTAATTTTCTGTTTAGTTGATCTATCCATAGGTGTGAGTGGGGGTATTAAAGTCTCCCACTATTATTGTGTTATTGTTAATTTCCCCTTTCATACTTGTTAGCATTTGTCTTACATATTGTGGTGCTCCTATGTTGGGTGCATATGTATTTATAATTGTTATATCTTCTTCTTGGATTGATCCTTTGATCATTATGTAGTGACCTTCTTTGTCTCTTTTCACATCCTTTGTTTTAAAGTCTATTTTATCTGATATGAGTATTGCTACTCCTGCTTTCTTTTGGTCTCTATTTGCATGGAAAATCTTTTTCCAGCCCTTCACTTTCAGTCTGTATGTGTCCCTTGTTTTGAGGTGGGTCTCTTGTAGACAACATATATAGGGGTCTTGTTTTTGTATCCATTCAGCCAGTCTTTGTCTTTTGGTTGGGGCATTCAACCCATTTACATTTAAGGTAATTATTGATAAGTATGATCCTGTTGCCATTTACTTTATTGTTTTGGGTTTGAGTTTATACACCCTTTTTGTGCTTCCTGTCTAGAGAATATCCTTTAGTATTTGTTGGAGAGCTGGTTTGGTGGTGCTGAATTCTCTCAGCTTTTGCTTGTCTGTAAAGCTTTTGATTTCTCCTTCATATTTGAATGAGAGCCTTGCTGGGTACAGTAATCTGGGCTGTAGGTTCTTTTCTTTCATCACTTTAAGTATGTCTTGCCATTCCCTCCTGGCTTGAAGAGTTTATATTGAAAGATCAGCTGTTATCCTTATGGGAATTCCCTTGTGTGATATTTGTTGTTTTTCCCTTGCTGCTTTTAATATTTGTTCTTTGTGTTTGATCTTTGTTAATTTGATTAATATGTGTCTTGGGGTGTTTTGCCTTGGGTTTATCCTGTTTGAGACTCTCTGGGTTTCTTGGACTTCAGTGATTATTTCCTTCCCCATTTTAGGGAAGTTTTCAACTATTATCTCCTCAAGTATTTTCTCATGGTCTTTCTTTTTGTCTTCTTCTTCTGGGACTCCTATGATTCGAATGTTGTAGTGTTTAATATTGTCCTGGAGGTCTCTGAGATTGTCCTCATTTCTTTTAATTCGTTTCTCTTTTTTCCTCTCTGATTCATTTATTTCTACCATTCTATCTTCTAATTCACTAATCCTATCTTCTACCTCTGTTATTCTACTATTTGTTGCCTCCAGAGTGTTTTTGATCTCATTTATTGCATTATTCATTATATATTGAATCTTTTTTATTTCTTCTAGGTTCTTGTTAAACCTTTCTTGCATTTTCTCAATCCTTGTCTCCAGGTTATTTATCTGTGATTGCATTTTGATTTCAAGATTTTGGATCAATTTCACTATCATTATTCGGAATTCTTTATCAGGTAGATTCCCTATCTCTTCCTCTTTTGTTTGGTTTGGTGGGCATTTATCCTGTTCCTTTACCTGCTGGGTATTCCTCTGTCTCTTCATCTTGTTTATATTGCTGCATTTGGGGTGTCCTTTCTGTATTCTGGAAGTTTGTGGAGTTCTCTTTATTGTGGAGTTTCCTCACTGTGTGTGGATTTGTACAAGTGGCTTGTCAAGGTTTCTTGGTTAGGGAAGCTTGTGTCGGTGTTCTGGTAGGTGGAGCTGGATTTCTTCTCTCTGGAGTGCAATGAAGTGTCCAGTAATGAGTTATGAGATGTCTATGGTTTTGTAGTAACTTTGGGCAGCCTGTATATTGGAGCTCAGGGCTGTGTTCCTGTGTTGCTGGAGAATTTGCATGGTATGTCTTGTTCTGGAACTTGTTGGCCCTTGTGTGGTGCTTGATTTCAGTGTAGGTATGGAGGCGTTTGATGAGCTCCTGTCAATTAATGGTCCCTGGAGTCAGGAGTTCCCTGGAGTCAGGAGTTCCCTGGAGTCAGGGTTTGGACTTAAGCCTCCTGCTTCCAGTTTTCAGTCTTATTTTTACAGTAGTCTCAAAACTTCTCCTTCTATACAGCACCATTGATAAAACATCTAGCTGGGGTGGTGGGCTCCTGCTCACATGGCCAAGAACAAGATCCAGGCACTAGAGGAAGCAGAGTAGAGACAGAAGTAACCCCTCTGGTAGCCTTCTTATATCTTCTTAGCATATCAAAGATGTATTTGAAAAAAATAGCTATGGAAATTATAATATAAGCAAGACTTGTCATTTATAGTTCATTCATTAGCATTTTCATTATCCTCTTCCATTCTGGTGTCATGGCACCAGTACATGGGGACATCAAGTAGGATTCTAGAACTTTCTTAACAGTATTTTTAAGATGCTCAAATGCTGTGATTATCTATCTTTATTACACACAAATACTTCCTTGTAAACGAATGTATGTAAAAGAAAACAAGAAATATATTAAGTATGTTCAAGACTCTGTTTTCTTTTCCAGAGCATAAAACCCAACATTTTCCAAAGGGGTAGGTTTGTTTCTTCCCAGTGGGTTGAGAGAGGTATAAGAAAGAAACAAAGAAAGTTGAAATAAATTAAAATCTCAGATTCCTTAGCCTCTTTTCCTTTGAGTAGCATACTGAAAAATCCTCTCAAAGAATCAACACCCAGGATACCTCATTACTAGAAATAGAGAGGGAAATGAGAAAGGGAGTAAAGAAAAAGCAACCCCTTAGCCTGAGAATAGATAAAAGAAGGCGAACAAAGTTCCTGGATGTGGAATCACACAAAGGTTAGCCATCTGAGGATAAGAAATGATATAAACTATTACCAAATAACAATGACAGCCTCGGTGAAAACTATCTGATTTTTGTGGGCCAATAAAAAGTAGCTGTAACTGACCTCTGGCAGATATTTGGGCAACATGTGTCCATTTATTTCAATGCATGACTTACAAGTACAGAAAATTTATGACAGTGGCCCTGTGGACATGCCTCTTCAAAGACCTAGGATATCAAGCCAAAGCATTAGCAATCTTATTTTTCCAACAGTCCCTGATGGCAGCTGTTGCTGCTACTTACCTACTGCCTCTCAGACCCATGCAGAACCCTCTATATTTGGCTTTGTAACACTGGGTGTCTGCGAACTACATATCCCAGACTAACTGCCAGTGGGAGACGCTGTTGGGAGGCCACCGAGAAGGAAAGGAGAAAAAGAAGCTCTCGCAGTATGACAGCACCTACACTACCATGTGTAAAACAGATAGCCAATGGAAATTTGCTGTTTGACTCAGGGAACTCAAATCGGGGCTCTGTAACAACCTAGAGGGGTGGGAAAGGGTAAGGGTGGGAGGGAGGTTCAAGAAGGAGGGGACAGATGTATACCTATGGTTGATTCATGTCGATGTATGGCAGAAAGCAAACCAATATTGTAAAGCAATTATCGGCCAATTAAAAATAAACGAATATTTTAAAAAGAAGCTCTCACTTCCAGTTCTCATGTGTATCCTTCTAGCATCTTTTATCAGTTTCAGAATCAGCTGTGCGTGATCCCCTCAGATCAGTCCAAGCAGTCAGTCTCTCTTCCAAGACAGTTAACTGTTCCCTTCTTTTCTTTGCTCTTCAGAGAGCAACGCCCTCTCTACCACTTCAAAACTGGTAGACTGGTAAAACTGGTAACTACACTTCATTATCCATTTTCGTAAACTGTTACATGAGTCTATCACTGGGAGATAAAAAGGTAATGTTACCGAGCCCAAGCTCCTGTTTGCCACAGGACATGCAGGACAGGCCAATAAATCGGGAGAGGGGTTGTTGGAGCAAGGAATAATGACTTTAATGGGAAGGCTAGCAAATTGAGACGGAGAAGGCAATGGCACCCCACTCCAGTACTCTTGCCTGAAAAATCCCATGGAGGGAGGAGCCTGGTAGGCTGCAGTCCATGGGGTCGCTAAGAGTCGGACACGACTGAGCGACTTCACTTTCACGCACTGGAGAAGGAAATGGCAACCCACTCCAGTGTTCTTGCTTGGAGAATCCCAGGGACGGGGGAGCCTGGTGGGCTGCTGTCTATGGGGTTGCACAGAGTCAGACACGACTGAAGTGACTTAGCAGCAGCAGCAAATTGAGAAGATAACAGACTAGCCTCTCAAAAAATCTTCCCTTAGTCAGAATTCAGGGTCTTTTTGTATACAATAGAGAGAAAGGGAGGGACTTTTAATGGAACCAACCAGTGGCAGAGCTGGGCTGTTAACGGTCACTGGTTGACAGCTGCTTACTTGCTTGGGGGGAGGGGCCTACCGGGGTGCTCAGCCAATGGCTGAGCAGGACCGTTACAGCTGGCGTCTGTCTGGATGGAGCGTGCAGGCCGGTGCCAGATGCCTTGGGTCCCCTCTGGGACCACCACTACAGTAACACAACTACATGCTTTGCTATATGCGCATGAACTGAATAAAAGATGAGCAGTGAACAGTCACTGCCAGACTTTGAAGGAGACAACGTGATTATTCACTGATCATGATACACATCTCTTACATGACAATGTGTGGAGGGAAGAGCTAGTGGTGATATTTGTACTTGATACAGTTAATCACAGTTAATATACTGTGGTATGTGTTAGTCGCTGAGTCATGTCTGACTCTTTGCAACCCCATAGACTGTAATCTGCAAGGCTCCTCTGTCCAAGGAATTCTCCAGGCAAGAATTACTGGAGTGGGTTGCCATCTCCTTCTCCAAATATACTGTGGTAACTGACTTGAATCATGGTATTTGAGGACTGGTGTTATTTAAGTAAAGTGCTGTCACTGAAATGTGTGCACATTGTAATGGTCTAAAGCAAGGGCTGCCTATAGTTATTTGTGTTAAGACTCAAAAATTTCGGAGTTCATAACTTCCTTCCTTTTGAATCTTACATAACTCATCCAATGTACCTCCAGATATACTTGAAACGAATTCATAGTAAAATATTCTGAACAATGGAGTTCTGTCCATTCTCTATATTCTTTATTTCATCATGCTATTTACACCTCTTCTGGCATTCACATACTAGATGTGTGAGTCGTGATGATTTGTGCCCACTGACTCATTTTTCACTGAGAGCTGCTCTGCTCAGCAGGTTTTTGTGTAAGAATAGCCGAGGATGAGATGCATACATAGATTATAGTTGTCTGGTACAGAAGTTGATTCAATGTTAGCAATTTCTCACAACTTCCTGTTCTATAATCCCACACATCCATGCCCTTTCCTTTGGGACATTGCTTTATTAGAGTAAGCAGCAGATATTTTCTGCCATGTTGGTGGCTGGGCAATATGACTTGTTTGAGCTGAAGAAATACAGGTGGACATGGAAACTTGCCAGTATGAGGTCTCAAGACACACGACTTGTTTGGTTATCTGCCATGAGAAGAGAATTCCCAAGAAGCTCCTCCTCCTTCAGCTAAGGCCCCAGTGGAACAGAGCTGAAGCCAAAGCATAACCTGGAGCAAAGCTTCCCAGTTGACCCCAGTTGTAGCTGATCCACCATCAACCTGTGGACATGCAGGAAAATAAAGGATGAGTTTGGGATATTTCATTACACCACCACCCCCATCTCTCTCTCTCCCCTGCTCTATCTCTCTTTGGTAATAGCTGATTAATATAGGACAACAGTATGCACTTAGCCAATTAGAATCCACTCTCCGAAATTACACTATAGACTCTATAGAATGCTATGCTAAGTCACTTCAGTCGTGTCCGACTCTGTGCTACCCCATAGATGGCAGCCCACCAGGCTCCCCCGTCCCTGGGATTCTCCAGGCAAGAACACTGGAGTGGGTTGCCATTTCCTTCTCCAATGCATTAAAGTGAAAAGTGAAAATGAAGTCACGCAGTCCTGTCCGACTCTTCGCGACCCCATGGACTGCAGCCCACCAGACTCCTCCGTCCATGGGATTTTTCAGGCAAGAGTACTGGAGTGGGGTGCCATTGCCTTCTCCGTTAGTATAGAATAGCGGTCCCCAAACTTTATTGGCACCATTCAATGCTTTCATGGACATTTTTTCCACAGACCAGAGTGGGGAGGATGGCTTCAGGATAATTCAAGCCCATTACATTTACTATGCACTTTATTTCTATTATTACTATCTCGGCTCCACCTCAGCTAATCAGGAGGTTTGGGATCCCTGGTATAGAATACAAAGCAGAATGGAGAAGAAACAAAGATAAAGCTAATACACTATATAGTGCGGCATCTCTCAACCTTGAACAATTTTGGAATTCCTGAACATATATACTTCTTAAGCCAGTTTCCCCACAAGATGCAGAGCTCATAGGGAGTGCTGGAAGCAGCTCAAGTTCTTTGCGATACAAAAAGCACAGCTCTCAGAGTTCCACAGGTTCCATGGCACTTTAAATTAGGGCTCCAGAGTATTTAGTAGCAGCTGGAGTAAAGAAGGGGAAATACTGAGACTTTCCACAGGATTCCCCACATCTACACTAGACCAGATCAGAGGGTAAATCCAACTCATCTTCCCAGATGAGACACTGGGGGTGGCTGGTGGAACTATCCCACATCCATTTTCATTACAACTCTCTGAGCCTTCTTTTCCCCAAGACATGGAGCTCAGACGTGCTGTTTTCTATCCCCCGGGACTTGATAAATAATTATTAATCCATTGAGTCATTACCATGTCCCAAATAAATCCTTGACTTACACGGCTTCATCACATTTTCTCAATTGTTCAGTGAGAAAGATGTTTTTTCAGCCTTGCTTTACATATGAGACCGAGACCTATACTCTGAATCATTTGCTTGATGTCACATAGGAATACTAAAGCCAGGTGCGCTCTCTGCTTATCTTATGCTACTGGTTTCTCAGAAGCAGTAGCAGGGACCAAAAGTACCAGCTCTTGCCCTGTAAAGATTTGCATTACTCCAGGTATCAAGACACAGCTTGAAAGAGACACATAGTTCAGAGACAGAAAAAACGAAAAACAAATTTTGTGTCTTTTATTCCTATCAAGCATAGACAAACACATGTTTTTCTTACATAGGGTGTGTTTTTAAGGCTGGTGTCAGGTTTTGTTATTTCATCTTTCTTCGCTGGGATTCTTCTTCTCACCAATATCCCTTTTTCCACCTTTATTATTCAAAATTTCCCTTCTCTCTTTTCCCAGAAAAACCCAGAGCAGCTTAATCCATTTATTTTACAAATATTTTGGATGCTTACTATGAGCAAGGTACTTACATTTTGTAATGGACAATTATTTAAGACTCCGGTTGTGTTAAGATTGTGGGGATTAATTGTGAATGACAATCAGCATCGACCAGCACTTGACACCTGCCTCAGTCATGACCAAAAGCACTATCAAAATGGATTTAAAATACAGAATTTGGTTAATTTCTTACATTTCTGTCTGCCACGTTCCATTTGGCTTGACAACCACACTCCAGCATACACTAGAATACTCACTGCTCTCACAGCTCCTCTGTCATCCCTTCTTATGATGGACCCTGAAATGTCTTATCAATTACAAACTCCCTTACATTCTTAATCTCCTCCTTCCCGTTGACTCTTTTCCTTCAGTATATAAAATATGCTCATGTGTCTACTATTCTTAAAAGAAAAAACCACCACCACCTTTCCTTTACCCAGCAAGCTACAACACTGAATTTTGCCTTCCCCTTTCCTCCATTCAGAGGCCACCTAGTGGAGGGGCTTCCCTCATAGCTCAGTTGGTAAAGAACCTGCCTGCAATGCAGGAGACCAGGTTCAGATGTTAGTCTCCACCTAACATCTCAGTTACTCTTCATTCCATAGCAGTATGTCTTTTCTTTCCATTAAACTATGTATAGATTTATGAATTGTCAAATACAGCTTGACCTTACTTGACTTCTTATTTGATCAGACTCTCATTTGTGAAGCTCTCTCTTCCTTTGGGTTTTGTGACATCACTTCAGTTTGGTCTTTTCTTCTAGCAAACTTTCATCTACTTCAAGGTCACCTCCTCCTCCAGTCCTTGCAAATAGTGGAGTTCACCATCCTTACTCTTCCCTCTGCATGCTACATGTCCTCTCTGGAGAATCTCCTTCATGTAGATGGTTCCTAGACCTGTCTCTGCATCCCAGACTTCTCTCCTAAGACATCTGCCCACAGTTCACTTCCATTTCAATATGCCACAGGCCCTGAAGCTCAACATTCAGAAATGAGTTCAACTTCTTTTCCTGTTCTACAAACCTGCTCCCAATCCCACAAGCCCCTTCTCACAACCATCCAACTTTACTGCTCACCCCAGAAACCTGGGTTTTCTCTGCCCTTATTATGCTCAATGTCCGCCCTTCACTCTCCTTACCCTTGCAAAAGTCATCTTTTAAAACTGTAAATATAATCATTTAACACTCTACTTGCAGGGAGAAATATCAATAACCTCAGATAAGCAGATGACACCACCCTTATGGCAGAAAGTGAAGAGGAACTAAAAAGCCTCTTGATGAAAGTGAAAGAGGAGAGTGAAAAAGTTGGCTTAAAGCTCAACATTCAGAAAACGAAGATCATGGCATCTGGTCCCATCACTTCATGGCAAATAGATGGGGGAACAGTGGAAACAGTGGCTGACTTTATTTTGGGGGGCTCCAAAATCACTACAGATGGTGACTGCAGCCATGAAATGAAAAGACTCTTACTCCTTGGAAGGAAAGTTATGACCAACCTAGATAGCATATTCAAAAGCAGAGACATTACTTTGCCAACAAAGGTCCATCTAGTCAAGGCTATGGTTTTTCCAGTGGTCATGTATGGATGTGAGAGTTGGACTGTGAAGAAGGCTGAGTGCCGAAGAATTGATGCTTTTGAACTGTGGTGTTGGAGAAGACTCTTGAGAATCCTTTGGACTGCAGGGAGATCCAACCAGTCCATCCTAAAGGAGATCAGTCCTGGGTGTTCTTTGGAAGGACTGATGCTGAAGCTGAAACTCCACTACTTTGACCACCTCTTGCGAAGAGCTGACTCATTGAAAAAGACTCTGATGCTGGGAGGGATTGGGGGTAGGAGGAGAAGGGGACGACAGAGGATGAGATGGCTGCTTGGCATCACTGACTAGATGGACGTGAGTCTGAGTGAACTCCAGGAGTTGGTGATGGACAGGGAGGCCTGGCGCGCTGTGCTTCATGGGGTCGCAAAGAGTCGGACACGACTGAGCGACTGAACTGACTAACTGACTGACCCCCACTTCTGTCTTTCATTCCATCACCTTCTTTCTTACAAACTTTAAAACCTTTCAGTGCCCTCCCCTCCAACACCACAGGGTGAAGTTCAAAGCTTTTACCATGCTCCAAACCTTGTTTCTTTTCAGACTCCTTCTATCCTAGCTTCTATTTTCCATAAAGCCCTTTCAGTTCAGTTGCTCAGTCGTGTCTGACTCTTTGTGACCCCATGAACCGCAGCACACCAGGCCTTCCTGTCCATCACCAACTCCCGGAGTTCATCCAAACTCATGTCAATCGAGTCGGTGATGCCATCCAGCCATCTTATCCTCTGTCGTCCCCTTCTCCTCCTGCCCCCAATCCCTCCCAGCATCAGAGTCTTTTCCAATGAGTCAACTCTTCACATGAGGCGGCCAAAGTATTGGAGTTTCAGCTTCAACATCAGTCCTTCCAAAGAACACCCAGGACTGATCTCCTTTAGAATGGACTGGTTGGATCTCCTTGCAGTCCAAGGGACTCTCAAGAGTCTTCTTCACCACAGTTCAAAAGCATCAATTCTTCAGCGCTCAGCCTTCTTCACAGTCCAACTCTCACATCCATACATGACCACTGGAAAAACCATAGCCTTGACTAGATGGACCTTTTTTGGCAAAGTAATGTTTCTGCTTTTGCATATGCTATCTAGGTTGGTCATAACTTTCCTTCCAAGGAGTAAGCGTCTTTTCATTTCATGGCTACAATCACCATCCAAAGGATTTTGGAGCCCAAAAAAGTAAAGTCTGACACTGTTTCCCCATCTATTTGCCATGAAGTGATGGGACCGGATGCCATGATCTTCGTTTTCTGAATGTTGAGCTTTAAGCCAACTTTTCCACTCTCCTCTTTCACTTTCAACAAGAGGCTTTTTAGTTCCTCTTCACTTTCTGCCATAAAGGTAGTGTCATCTGCTTATCTGAGGTTATTGATATTTCTCCCAGCAATCTTGATTCCAGCTTGTGCTTCTTCCAGCCCAGCGTTTCTCATGATGTACTCTGAATATAAGTTAAATAAGCAGGGTGACAATATACAGCCTTGACGTACTCCTTTACCAATTTGGAACCAGTCTGTTGTTCCGTGGAGAAAGCAGAAGAGTTCCAGAACAACATCTATTTCTGCTTTGTTGACTATGCCAAAGCCTTTGACTGTGTGTATCATAATAAACTGTGGACAATTCTGAAAGAGATGGGAATACCAGACCACCTGACCTGCCTCTTGAGAAACCTGTATGCAGGTCAGAAAGCAACAGTTAGAACTGGACATGGAACAGACTGGTTCCAAATAGGAAAAGGAGTACGTCACAGTCTATTAATAATTACTTCTTTTTGCCACTCCTCTGAGAACTTATTTCCATTACTTGATATTTATGGAAACTATTTTTCCCTTAAATATCAAGAAAAAGAGAAGAGCTAAAAATGGATTATGGGATGGCAAGATGTTTGTTTACCCATGGTCTGGAGAGGTGTATGGCAGGAAATAGAAGATGTGTTAAAAACAAGCAAGCAAGCTCTGAGCAGATGCTGTGCACTGGATCACAGGAACAAAGCTGGTCGAGTTGGAGACGGGTCACTGACTTTCTCATGCCACAGGGCAGCTTTGGCATCCTGGGAAGGGGAGAGGGTCACTGTGCAGGTTACCAGTAATGCAGCGTTTCAACAGAGGCCACATAGTGGGGCTTCCCTCATAGCTGAGTTGGTAAAGAATCTGCCTGCAATGCAGGCGACTGGGTTCAATTCCTGGGTTGGGAGGATCCCCTGGAGAAGGAAATGGCAACCCACTTCGAGTGTTCTTGCCTGGAGAATCCCATGGACAAAGGAGCCTAGCAAGCTACAGTCCACGGGGTGGCAAAGAGTCCAACATGACTAAAGCGACAAAACCACCATCACCACATAGTGGTAGCAGCTGTGGTGAAGAGTCCAGACTGAATCTAGGAAGGAAGACTGTAAGATGAGCTGTTTGGGAAATTCTGAGTTTAATTGGGAAAGATGGTAAAGGGGGGATGCTAGTTAGCAGTTTCACAGGTGGGGGCTATGTAGCGAATGGTATTCCTACTTGAAAAGAAGAGTGAAGTCATTTGATGGGACCTCTTAATTCCATTACCAAAGCTAAAATCACAATGAATTTTTCTTTCTCTTCTTTCCTCTAGTTACAGTGAGGGTTTGTCTCTTACAACCTAAGGATGGTCCTTCTAATTGCACTTTGATCTTTTCTCCTCCCATCTTTGGGGCCCGATAAACTAGCATTATCACCTTTTCACTGGGACTCCTTTCTGCAGAGATTCAAATGTGATTAAGTCTCTGGCCTCCCTTTATCCCGTCTGCCTTGCAGACTTCTAACATTTCTCTTCTACCCTTAAAAATCTTCTCAAAAAACCTGTTTATACTGTGTCTCCAGAGCCTTACCCTCATTTCTCTCAGCATAGCCCATTTTGTGTGTGTGTGTTAATTGCTCAGTTGTGTCTAGCTCTTGCGACCCCATTGCACTGTAGCCCACCATGCTCTTCTGTCCATGGGATCTCCATGCAAGAAGATCCCTTGCATGGGTTGCCATTCCCTTCTATCTCTCTATCCATCATTAAAAATCAGTGAGTTCCCATTCTCTTCTGTCTATTCATCATTAAAAAGCAGAAAAGCAAAACAAATAGACAAAACATATTCCAGGGTTATCAATGACATCTGTATCCTAAGATCGAGTGGACGTTTTCACATTTCATCTTGCAACATTTGAAACTGTTAATCATTTCCTTATTCCTAAAATAAAGTGGGATTTTATTTTTTATAGTTTGGCCTCTATAAATCCCATTCCTGGTTTTCTTTCTACTTCTGTCATTGCCCCTTCTAATTTTCCTTTGCAGAATCTACCCACATTATCTGGATTAAATGTCGAGTTCCTCACTCTATATACTTGATCCCTAGGAATTTCCTGGTCACCCACAGATTAAGATTTCTGTAGTAAATCATTCTCAACATTGTGTCTGTGTTGTAGCCACACTGGGTTTCTCTCATTCTTCAAATGCACATTTGGTCCCTCGATAATAAGTTTGTACAACACTGTTCACTCCCTCCAAGACTATGCTCCCCCAGAGTAACTCCTGCTCAGCTCTCAGATCTCAAATGAAAGATCACTTTTTATGGGAAGCCTTTCCTAAGTTAGATCCATTCACTTGATACTTTTACAAAGCTCTGTTCCTTCGCAGCATTTCATTTATAACTTTGCTTTTGTTCTGTTTCCTTCCCCCTTTGAATGATTTCAACCCTCCTGAACTATTAAAGGTCAGGAAGAGTACATTAAGAGTCGGCTTTTTTTCTCGTCTCCCAGCTTCTCATAGGTGGTGCCATGTCTCATTCTGAAGTCCTTTCAGGCAGCAATGCTGATGGGAAGAGTTAAGAGTCAACATGTACACAGGACTACTTCATCTACTGGCACTGGTTGTGGTTTAACCAGTGGGAGAAATAAGTCTGCACTAATTTCAAAAGTTTTCAAGTGCGCAAACTCCATTTATTCCTTTTACATACCTCAGATACTTGCTCTCAAGACCTCATTCTTTAGGGAGAGCACACATCCAAGACATTTTCTTAGATTGCACTCTAAACTGGGACTAGATGCTACTCTGCCTTTGTGAAAATTAAAATTCACATACAGTTGTAAGAATTAATGGTGAAAGATCCCATTACCCTTTACCAAATTCCCCCTAATCCAATGGTAAATCTTTCAAAAACCGTACTGGTTATCACCACCAGTACACTCATATTGACAGACAAGATAGAGAACATCTCCATCATCGTAAGGATCCCTAATGTTGTCCTTTCACAACCACTTCCCTCCCACCTCCAAAATCACTGGCAACTACTGGTCTTCCCCACCTCAAACTTTGTCATTTCAAGAATGTTATGTAAATAGAATCATTCAATAGCCTTTTGGAGCTAGCTAATTTCATTCAGCGTAGTCTCTGGAGATTCATCCAGAAGTGGCATGAATCGATAGTTTGTCTTTTATTTTTACTGTTGAGTAGTATTTTCCTGAAATGGATGTATCAGTAACCATTCACCCACTGAATAATATGGATTATTTCCTTTTTTTACTGTTATGAATAAAGCTTCTCTGGTATTTCTGTACAAGTATTTGTGTGAAGGTAAGTTGAATGTTCAAGAGTACAACTGCTGGTTTGTGTGACAGTTGTATGTTTAGCTTTTTAAGAAACCACACTGTTATCCAGAGTAGCTATTCAACTCCCACCAGCGATGTGATCTAGTTTCTCTGCATCCTTGACGTCGGTTTTTACTTTGGCCGTTCTGATAGGTATGTAGTGATGTCACACTGTGATTTTAATTTCCACTTCCCTAATGGCCAAAGATGTTAAATATCTTCTCATGAGCTTATTTGCCATTTGAACGTCATTTCTGAGGAAACAGGTCCGTCTTTCGCCTATGTTCTACTTAGATTGTTTTTCATTCTTGAGCTTTGTTATTGATATAATCTAGATACCAATTCTGACATATACTAGAAACATGGTTTGCAAGTCGTCTTCTACTTTGTAGCTTATCTTTTTGTCCTTTTAACAGGTTCTTTCACAGAGCAAAAGTTTTAAATTTTGATGATGTCCAATCTATCAAGTTTTTATGGATTAAGCTTTTGGTATCGTCTTAAGAACTTTTCTTGCCTAGCTTTAGGTTCCAAAGATTTCCTGGATTTTTTTTCCTATTATAGTCACATATTTAAGTCAACGTTCCATTTTGAGTTGAGTAAGGTGTAAGATTTAACTCAGGGTTCATTTTGGTTTTCCCAACGGATGTTCAATTGTCCTAGGACCATTTGTTGAAAAGGCTGTATTTCTTCAATTGCTTTGGCACTTTGTTAAAAATCAGCTGGACATACTCATGTGCGTCTGTGACCTCTATGCTATTCCAGTGATCTGTGTCTATCTCTCCCATAAAGAACCCAGTTTAGAGAAGAAATATTGTACGACATCCCTTCTATGTGGAACCTAAAAAGAAATAATACAAGTGAATTTACGTACAAAACAGAAACAGACTCAGAGACTTCGAGATCAAGCTTATGGTTGTCCAGGAGGAGCTTTGGGGGAGAATTGATACACGTGTATGTTTGGCTGAATCCCTTTGCCATTCACCTCAAACTATCACAACATAGTTATCAGCTATATCCCAATACAAAATAAAAAGTTTTAAAAAAGAACAGTCTCGATAACTTTAGCTATAAAATTACTCTTAAAATTGGATTTCTTCCACTTGATTAGTCTCTTAAAAATTTGTTTTATTCTAGTTCTCTTGCCTTTCCATATAAATTTTAGTACGATCTTGTGTCCACACACACACAAAATTATGTTAAACCTGTGTTATCAGTGTTAAATTTGTTTACCAGTTCTGGGAGAACTGACACATTTATTTTGGGGCTTTCTGACATAGGACTGTCTCTCCATTTCCTTAGGTCTCCTTTGATACTTTTTATCAGCATTTTGTAGTTTTCAGCATACAAGTCCTGCACACACTTTGTTAGATTTACACCTAAGTATGTGACTTTTTCATTTACTAGACTTGGCACTGTATTTTTAATTTCAGCCTCCTTGTATTCCAAGGTAGTATTTAGAAATACAACTGATTTTTCTGTCTACTGTATGCAGTACACCATACTTGTTCACATTTGGAACATACGTAATTGTTCACATTTGGAACATTTCCAGGTCCAACTGGGGAAGTACTACAGGTAGGTTACATACACAGCACAGTAAAAATAGAAAAAAAAAAATCTGGGACATCAAATCCGGACATTAGGCATAAATGGTATGGCTTATGCTCTCTTGTCAGATTAGAGTTCTTTGTGAGGAGGGACCTAAGAACTAGATCAAATTGCTATCATAATCCCCATCTTGCTCTCCCATGAGAAACGGAAGTAGGACCCTGAATAGATGTGCCCTGGAGACATGCTTTTCCATGGAATTTCCTTGTCTTTTGGTGCTATATAAAGCTTATCAGTTGAGAAAAATGAAAATGTACTACTTGCTTCCAGGTCAGAACTTCCACAAATGCAGGACTAAATCTATAGCCTATCCTTCTCTTCCCATCCTTGGCACCTTAGATGGATCTGTTCTTTTGTGAGCACTCCCACTCTGGGAATTCTCTCCTTTTTTCACTGCTTGTTGTTTAATCGCTAAGTCATGCCTGACTCTTTTCGACCTCATGGACCATAGCCCATCAGGCTCCTCTGTCCATGGGATTTCCCAGGCAAGAATACTCAAGTGGGTTGCTATTTCCTTCTCCAGGGGATCTTCCCAACCCAGGGATCAAATCCAGGTCTCCTGCATTGCAAACTCTTCACCGTCTGAGCCACCAGGGAAGTCCTTTCCACTGGAGACCTTGACAAAACAAAAGTTAAAAGACCTACTTCTTTTAGGTTGACTGAATTGTTGGTTACAATTGTTTTTAATATATGCAGTTTTCATACTATTCTAAATATGACATGCATGAGGACTGTCATGACTAGTAACTGGTTCAGTATTCAGTGTTTTTGTCAAGATACCTATTTGGTTTTTACTTAAATTCTTACCTTAGGCAGACATGACAATTGTTAAATGCCAGAGATCTCCTTTTTAATCATTAATTTGTTAATTCTGAATATTAACTTGATAAGAAAAAAAATGTAAAGCTGGCACATCTACTAGTTATTTATCACCAAAAACCAAAACCCTAAACAAGCAAAATACTGCATTAAACTTAGTACAAATTTGCTTCTAACTCCAAACTTTCAGTTATAATTTCTAAGTATTTCTCTAACACAGACTTTAATTAAAAAAATAAAATAAAATAAAGGGTATCTATTCAGTTTTAAGTCACAGATGTTACTTAAAAAAAAATAGATTGGTAATGTCCCTGAAAATTCTGATTTAAATGAGGTATTAAGGACAAATAGCATTTTAACATTAGGAAAAAAAAAAAGGTCAAGATGTGAGACTCTTAAGGTTTACTTTTTTGTAATTTGTACTGTACCCTCTTTGAAGTCAGAAACATAAAATTGGTCTTTTCATTAACTCCATGACCTAAATTCAAAATCTTCAACACAAATACAGGGCATATTATATTTCAGATTATCAGAATGATTCTCACAGCACTGAATACAAGTTCTTGCATAGTACTTCAATAATATACATTTGGGATATATAAAAAGTAAATTAATGATCAATTTAAGAAAACTCTGCTATAACACTGTAAAACCCTTGAATACTGGAACTGTCCTATTATAATTAGAAAAAATATTAGATAAAACATGACCATGGATAGCTCAGGAAAATATTCAAGCAATATTTTGCAAGGAATCTTATTATTCTGAATAAAATGACTCTTCTAAAAATGGACTTTTATATAAGGAAATATATGGAACCCATCATTTTCTCATTTCTACGTAATTTTTTTCACAGTTTACTTCTCTTTATGTACTTCAATCACCAATGTTCATGAACTTCATGGGAAAGACAAATTTTTCTGGAAGCAGTCTGCAGAGCTGAGATAAAAAATAAGGGGAGTTTGTTTTTACTGTAAATTATTTGATACCTCTTTCAGTATTCTTATAGTGGCTATGGTATTAAGAAATGGAAATTCCAGTCCTTATTCTGTCATTTATTTTAACTTATTTAATAAAGACAAAGGTTATCTGCCCTACTGTCCAATAAGACTAGTTATGAGACTGTGTAAGTTCTTGAAAGTTTATAAAATGCTGTAACAAAAGTATACAAATCTGTAGTTCCAAGGGGGGAAACAAACTGCTATGGTAGGGAATATAAAATCCTGCCACAACATACTATAGAAAATAAAAAGAGCTTAACCACTATAACAAGCATTAATTTGCTATGTTTAGAACCAGTTCAGTAAGTTCACATTTACAAAGAAAACTGAATGAATGGTCTTTTCCAAAGCTAAATTATGAAAATAGGTGTTCATACCTATTTGCCTATAAAAGATCAAATTAAAGTATATCATTTAAAAAATAATGTACTTTGATGCAGCAGTTCTGAGAAAATATCTTGAAGAAATAATCTAAGATGTTTAAGGATATGGCATTATTTACAATAAAATAAAAGCTGGAAAAGTCCTAAGTGCCCCAAATGAGGAGACAATACACTATGAGTCATCTACAAATGGAGGGGCTTTAAAAATGGTATATTAACCTATTACCATACATGGAAAGACAAAGCAATATGCATTATATAATCCCATTTTAAAATGTCTGGGGATCATTTGTAAATGACAGGCTTTCTATCATCCTACCTCTTTGTCTTTTTATTTTGAATGTCTAGCTTTTTGACAGTATGTCATATGTGATTTTTTACAGGATTAAAAAAGACCAAATCCACTCATACTCTATACAGAAGTATTTCCCAGGTTAAGTGAAGGCTAACATGATTATTCTGCAAATATTCCACATATTATATAATTTTTAATAATTTTACTGTCGTCATGTATTAACCAAAGTCCTCTATCTCAAGCCAGAGACTTCTATTTCATAACCAGATCTCTAATTGGATTTTTATCGACTTATGCACTTTGAAATGATAATGTATTTTCCTGTAGAAACAGTGGAAGATAGGCAACTACCAAATTTATTTAACCCATGTTATAGATAACAGAAGGAATACCTGCAATTAAAAAAAAAAAAATATCACAATACTGTTCACTCAATAAAAGCATGAAATGAACATGTTGAATGCTGGAAAAGCAGATCAAATTAGATCAGGAGAATAAACATTCAGATGAAAACTGAAAATTATGGAGGGACGTTCTGAAAACTTTCATTGGCCTTCGAGGTTGACAGAAATGCTTTATGTCTCTAATTTCACTTCAGAATCTATGGTAGTCCTTCTCTGATATCAGAGTATCATTATACAATCACTCATGATAAGGAGAAACTTTTTAGTCCCCAAATGAAATAAAGAGAACATTTCCAGCAATAAATAGGCAAGAACTAGGGAGAAAAGGGATACGGAAGATTTTTGTATATGTGTGACAAAAGGAGTCAAGAACACTTTGGTACCAAAGGTGACTTAAAACAATTTTAAGTGAGAATGGCTGTGAAGAGAGGAAGAGGCAATATAGAGCCATTTCTTCATATAAATATTTTCAGAATTTTCAACTGTGCAATGCCTGAGAGCTGCAAATTTTCCTTTCTACTCTATGTTAATATAATTGATGCAAAATGCAGGACAATTTTAAAAAGTTAACAACTGCTTTTAGTAAGACTATTTTATTTAAAAAATTTTCAAAATATAAAAATAATAAACATTATGGGTATTAACAAACAAAACAACATAATTCAACTATAAATAATAAAAACGTTGACAACCCCACATAAACACGTAATACTATAAACATTCTAGGCATACAAGAGTAGTTTTCTAGTTCAAGTTTTACCATTTTCAAGTTTTATCACTTTAAAAATAAACAAAAAAGCTGCTACAGCTTAACCAATTACTTTTGCTCCACTCAAAGAGCAGGGAATTTTCCCCCCATGCCAACACACATTCATGAAATGGGATACTTATGGGCACAGGTATTAAAAACTGGAATAATCCAGTCTCCAGACAAGAAGGAATTCCTTTGGTGCTTTTAGGTTCAACAATCCACAGAAATTGAGTTCAACTAAACCACTATTAAAGGAAATCTTGTGCCAGACATGTTCTGAAGTAATATCACACCCAAAACAGGTTCAGGATTCTGAGAATCAAAAGTAAACATCTATGAATGCTTTGCTGATACTTAAAAACTGTATCTCAAGAACATTCACTAAGGTGCTGGAATGAAGTCTTGCAGATGCAGAAAATCTGCACCTCAACACAAAACTTGTACAATGTAAATAATACATCTCTTTACAACTCATCAAATGTTCTATAAATATTTAAGAATTACCCTGCCTCCTGATGAGTAAAAGACAGATGGGAATTGAATGCAGAAGAGGATTACACCATTTTTTAGGATTAGAAAAGTTTTCCATTTGCAATTGGGAAAACTGAGCCATGCTCAATGTATCATTTTTTTTTTGTTTTAGTCTAGTCATATTAACCATTCCTCTTATCAAAAGAGCTGCTGACAAATTGAAGAAAATATTTTCTTTCTGGGAAGTTGGACACCAATTAGTATAATGTCATTCTGCATCATTCTCTTTAAATTACAGGGTGTTTCTAATTGGCTGGGCTCTTTACCTGGCTCATCACAGACCACTTTTATAATTATGCTGCTAGATCAGATTAAGTTATAAGCAATCATAGATTTAAGCTCAGCAAAGTCTGGATAACAGGTTGAAAAATGATATTGAGAGGTTTTGTAGCACCAATGACTTTTTCCTAAGACACTTGAGGGGCTGCATCACTTTAAAGTATTATTTCTCTTGTAAACAAGACCAAAAATATTCAATTGATCTGTACTTTGAGCACAAATATTTATAAACTCTATTTGAAAAAAAACACACACATATAGCATGACTAGGGCAGCTAATAGTGTAAAATCTAAGTATATTGAAAAATATAAAGATATATAAAAGGCTTTCATAATGCAATCGTGCAGAGGTAAACTGCTTCATTCAATTACACAAAAGTGATTCTGTACAGTTATCTACATATAGCTCCATGAGAATCCTCTTCAGGAAAATGAAATAATGAAAATCCTCATCTTTAATTAATAAACATATGGGAAATTATTAAAATATGTACCTGACCTACCAGATCTCAAAGCAATTTTTCAAAAAGTGCAATGATTTTTAACGAGAATTAAATCATCTCAACTTCTGATTCCCAATGGCATGTTCAATTTCATTTTGCTTTATTTTGTTTTTAATTTAAAAGCAAGGGGGTGAAAAAAAAGGAAGATGACAAAATAAGAGAGAGTAGTGGTATGTGATCCACAGCTATTAACCAACCCAAAGCTGATAACAGCCAAGTACGGTCTCTTCAGAGAATTATCTTTGGGTTTTCAGCCTAGCACGTTAGAGCTATTCTAACTATTACACAGAGAGAGAAGCTTTCCTTACAAAGAAAAAATACTGAACTAATCTGGGAAAATATCTGCAAACTCCCAGGGGCCACATGTTAGTTTACAATGTGAACTAATACAAAAGTCTAATTTTAAAATGCCTTGTAGGCTACAAGGTCATACGTAAGAAAAATTTCCAAAATACTTACTGTTCCTTTAAACCAAGCCTACATTAACCATGCTGTTTTCAATTAATATGAATCAAAATAGATAATTTACATTATGCCTGACATATTCATTCTTTTTTCCTGACGACAAATGCAATGCATACTCAAGAAAAAGTGCTTGCAGAACAGTTAACTTTGCACAAAAAGGTGAGAATGTGAGCGTGGCTGAATGGAACTAAAAACAAAAGGAAAACAAGGGTGAAGAGAATCAAATACAATTTGGACTCTTTTAATGAAAACTTTTGATCAAGTATTGACTTCTAAAATGTTAATGAGAATCCAAGAAGGAATACTAAGAAATTAATGTTCTGAAAACTTTATGGTGCCCATTATAAAGAGGGTATTTTGGATGAAAATTTAGAATAAAATTTAACTTCACTCTTTATAAATAATTCTACACCATATTGCTTATAAGTAAAGAACACGGACATACACCTCTTAAGGCAAGAAATCTACAGTCTTTAACAGTGTTAGACACACACTATTTCCCCTTGCTTTTAAGATTGTCTTTGATGTCTTCGTTGCAAGTGAAGAAAACAAGGAAACACTGTGTAAATTAGACGTTCATTAGATATTTCTCAGTATTTATAATTCACAGATCATCCCATACTACTTGAAAAGCAAATTATTCTCCTTGTTGATTTTGAAGAGTTAAGAATTTTTTAAAAATTATTTGGGTAAGTGGCCTTGGCGTAGACTTCAATAAATATATTTAGAAGAAACAGGCAAGTTATTACCATGTGAAAAAAATATTTTAACCATTTGTTCAAAATTATTGTAAGTAACCACCCTAACTCCAGAAATGTATCCTAAAGCCCAGAAAAATTAAAGCCAAACCACGGTTTAACTTTTTAATCATTTTCATCATTCTAGATTGTTCATGCTGATGAACATAGTATCATGGCTTTATAGATTTCCTAGATACAATTTCAACTTGGCTGAGCCTGAAAACTCATCTCATGTTAGGAAAACCAAGAGGATTTGTTTTTCCTTCTTAGAGTGTTTAAAAACAAACAGCTATAAAGGGGAGAAAACATTTAAGTATAAGATCAGACAAAGCACACACTCAGATTTACTTCTGGACTCAGATGTACCCTAAAATTGAACTGGAAAAATAAAAATGCTAATTATGGTACATGTAAACATCTATTCAAACTGATAAAGGGCAAACATAAAGTGATAGTGTCATATTATTGTAACAGTCGTCTCCAGACAGGAACAGGTCTTGCTGCTGTAGTCACAAAGCTAAATTCAGGCAATGATGATCTCCCTCTGCTGGAAAAAGAGAAGACTATTAAAAAAAACTTTGAAAACAGTAAATAAATCTAAAACTTGAATCATACCATACAATGACCTTAACTTTTTTAAAACATTACATCTGAGAAAAGAATCAAAATGAAAGTTGCAGACAAATTTTACAAAGATCAACCATGGTTTAAAATTATTTTAACAAAACGTCTCTGCAACATGCTTCACTGAAACATTAAGCTGCACAGATAACAGCTCGGCAACACGGTTATGATCCAAATTTTTCATTAGGAAATGTCATCATGGACCATATAGTAAATTTTTATCAGTGTGGGTTGGCAAAGTAACAATTTTAAGAAATCATTAACAAATTTCAAGATATTGATAAAGAAATAAAAGCAAGAACAATTGTCTTAAGTTTCCCAAGGACTACAAAATAATCGTGAGCTATATATGTAATTTCCTTAAACTCCATGGGATAACCATTTCATTCTTCAATCACACTGTATGACATAAATACTATACTAAGCATAATGATAAACAACAAAAGTAAATAAAAAGGAACATATCAAAATGAGACAGTGTTTGGTATACAAAAGAAGACTAACTTGGATGATGAGATAAGAGGATGGATAAAATAAAGTAACAGGGAGGGAAGGGTTAGAAAAGAAACATAAATTGGTACAAAAATGTAAAAAATGCTTCAATTATACTAATCTAATAAGTACATAATACTGATAAAATGCAAGAACCAAATTAGGAATTTCTCTACTGAATAAGTATAACGTTTTCATTAGAAATTACTAATGCATGTCAATCAAATTCACCAAGGTTTCTTTCTTTCTTGGGTCTTTTAGATAGCTATTCTGGATATCAGATAGCTATCATCTGATAATCTGCTGTCATCTGATAGGTATATAATAATCAGAGAGCAAAAAAATCTATTCTTCTCTAAAAGCCTGTATGCTGTATACATACCTTAGAGCAACTAGCCCGTTCAAAAGTTAATAAGATAGTTTCTGAAAATATGGGAAAAGGAAATTTTTTCTTTCTGCCTTACAAATATTGTATGTTCATGATTTATCCCTAGATTAAATTTCTACTTTTAATCATATAGGGTTTCAGAAGAATGGGAATAGCACTGTGAAAGACCAAAAATAAGCTAACAAGCTTACTGAACTAAGCTAACAAGCCAAAACTTTTACACAGGACATTTTTGTTTTAAAATGCTAAGATTTTTTTTGTAAGGGAAAAAAAAAAATATCTTACAAATATTTACATAAATTCTAGGACTAAAACTATTTTTCTATAATTAGTTTACACTACAGGTAAGGAAAAAAGGAAGAAAATATAAATTGATAGTTTGTATGATACTCTAAAATAGCCATTGATATTTCAACATACTAGATGAGCAACTGTTTGCTTTCTTTTTATAACCTTTAGAACCAGTGAGTATTGTTCCAAGTAAGACTGAAAATACAGTCCCCATAAAACAGTTCTAGTAAGAAGAAATTTCCTCCAATTAAACCATACTTTTCACAGGTAGTCAGCTAAAACAGTGAAGTCTTATCTTAATAGTAAACTATCATTTGATACATTTGATCATATCACAAAATAAAACAAGAGCTATGGAATACTATCCCATTCATGCAACATGATTTCATTAAATGCTGAATACTGGTTAACTACCAAAATTAACTTTTAAATGTTACAATTATCCAATAACATTTAAAACAACACTGCTATGTAGAGACATAAGATACTGAATGAAATATGTAAAATGACAACTCCACCATCCCTTGAGGTAATCCTAATCAATCTTTTAACAAATGATATATAATTTCCTTCAATTTTTTCCTGAAAAAAGTAGCTGTCTACATCTCAATTCCTTCTTCATTCCCGCTTCAGCCCAGATCTATATTATAGCAAAGAACTTCTAAGGAAAACTGCAGAATTAAAAAATGTATTTCAAGTTTTAGGTAAATACTATAATAAAAAAGAGTTCTAAACTCTGAGTTTAGAACTGAAAGGAAGTTGTAAGTACGAAGAAAAAGTGCGAATACAGAAGTTAATCTATACTTTTTAGGCTAAATGTAATTTGTGTAGCAAAAGCAAACATCTGGAACAGTATACAAAACTGTACCAAGACACACTGTATGACTTATCATAACCAAATCTAAGTTGCTTCTACTGATGACAGAAACAGTAACAGCAACAACAGGTAGGGAGAACTGGTATAGATATGTTAAACTGTTTTAGATCAAACACTAATATACTACCAGGGAAACTAAAGATGTGAAAGGAACCTTAAGAGATCATCTGCTGCTGCTGCTAAGTCGCAGCAGTCGTGTCCGACTGTGCGACCCCATTCGGACCCCATAGACGGCAGCCCACCAGGCTCCCCCGTCCCTGGGATTCTCCAGGCAAGAACACTGGAGTGGGTTGCCATTTCCTTCTCCAATGCATGAAAGTGAAAAGTGAAAGTGAAGTCGCTCAGTTGTGTCTGACTCTTAGCGACCCCATGGACTATAGCCTACCAGGCTCCTACGTCCATGGGATTTTCCAGGCAAGAGTACTGGAGTGGGGTGCCATTGCCTTCTCCAAAGAGATCATCTAGTCCAACCCTTTTCATTTTACAGACAAGGAAACAACCCTAGATAAGTTAAGAGACTTCTCTGAGGCCAGAGAATTAGTTATAGAGCTTGGGAACAAAAGCTAAATCTCTTAACACTTGTCCAGTACTCTACACTTGCTCATCTTTGAATATAAAAAGTTAATGGGATGGACTAGATTAGTGGCTCTTGACATTTCTGTTCTTACACACTGATAGAAACCAAAAGGCTATCTTACTCCTGAAATAGACATTTAATATTCCAAAATGTTAACAGCTTACTAATTGCTATGGAAATTCCGCTAAGACTATGTGTATATTCCTCCATCACTATTTGTAACAAACCCCACTGGTACAATACTTAACAGAATCAACTAAGATGATCCCAATTGATTGAGAAGACCTTCAAGAAAGATTTCTGGAAAATTGATAAGAATTAACAAGGGAGGTAATTGTCACTCCATCATTGGAGATTTAAATATGCATTCATTCATTAATTCATCCCACAAACAACTGAATGTCCACTATGAGCCAGGTTTTATGATAATCACTAGAGATAAAGATGAATAAGACATGGTCCCCTTCTTAGAGGAGCTTGTAATCTAGTGGGGAAGACAGACATATAAACCAGATAAACTATATTACAACATAAGTACTATAACAGAGATATGAACAAAGTGCTGTATTAAAAGGGATGGTTAAGGTATGAACTGGCTAATGACCAAAGACTAGTAATTTTGTGTAACATCTACTACATTTACTGCAAACACAATCTCATGCCCGATCAATAATTACGAAGGAGGTAGCAACATAGTTTTTTAAAAAGTTGGCACTGAAATCAGAGTGCCTGTCTTCAAATCTAGTCTTTCTATTTACTAGCTATCACTCTGGGCAAGTCATTCCATCTCTATTAGCCTAAGTTTCCTTACCTGTTAAATGGATATCTTAAGTTTTAAATGAGAACACATGAAAGTACATGTAGAGTACTAGTATTTTTTTTATAAACATACTCATTAATTTAAAAAATCCAATAGCAATACTAAATAATATTTACAATTAAAATATTAATGATAATAAAAATATAATTATGAACCTGATAAATGTTGCTAATATTTAATCCCCATACTTTAGGACCCAATCAAAACATACTTGCGTTCTGATTCATTCAAAGCAACATGGTGTAAAACATTTTAATTTTAGGTTATGACAGAATTTAAGAATAGGGAAAGTGATTAGCTATTTATAAATTTAAATAAACAATATATGATTTCAGTTACATTATAAGGGAATTTTACAATAATTACACAATAGCACACTAAAATTTGCTAATCAAATTATAAAGCCAAAAATCAGTATGGAGATTTAACTGGCCTTTGAAAGATTTTCTTTCTTTATAATACCTGTTTGGTGTAAAGAGAAGAAACGTGAGCCTCTGCCAATTTGGCATCTTTCACGACTACTAAAAAGAAAAGAAAACAAACTTACCTAATGAATCAGAATAGCACATAGTCAACATACAAGAGACTATACATAAAAATATATCACAGCTCTAAGTATAGTAAAGAAGTTCTGAGTAAAGTCACTATTTTGACAAAAGAAATCTGACTGTGAAATTTTAAATATAAACATGTGCATCAACTGCAAGCCAAAACGTTCCTATGAAACAGAACTATCACTGGGAGTATATATACAACTTTAAGTGGAGGAAGAAAAGAAAAAGAGGAACAGCATCCATGAGCTACTCCACTGGCAAAAGACTATGGTGGTGAAATTACAGTTTGTGACTGTGAGGACCCCAGCATGGGAATAAAGTTTTTTTGTGTGTGATTTTCAATATAATCACTGTGATCTCAGAAGGGGCAGAAATACTTGCAACCAAAAGGATAAATTTTAAAAGATAAATATGTAGTCTCCCACCCTCCATTCTACAAAGAACGCATTTATTTCCTAGAAACTGCTATATCAACTTTCAATGATCATGTTGTCAGAGAACATGAGAGAAGTCCACTTAAAAATCACAATATTGTTGCAAATGTCAAAGATTTTTTTTTATAGAAGTATAGGAAATGCACACTTAAAATATCAGACTGGAACACTTACCAAACAGTGCTTTCCTAAAGTAGTATCTATAGTACATTTCTTTATTCATACATCTTCAAATGGTCAAGTTTTCTTTCATACATCCAAAATGTAATGTGATGTTTTCTTATTCACCAAATGTTATCTCTACTTGAAGTCTGGTTCCAAACTAATCAGCCTGCTTTTAAATTTTAAGACATCTGTTGAAAGTTTATAGGATCAAACCAAACTGAAGTGGTATAAATTTTAAACAATGGATTGTACATTATTGTAAAGGTACCAGTAACCATTATTAAGAATAAGTTAGTGATTATAGCTCCTTTTGTGATAACTGGGGAGAAGGGTAGATCACCATCTGGAATGGTCTATTTATTTTAATTCTTTTTCTTTTCTTTTTTTTTCTTTTTTTAAATCAAGGAACATTGTCTTTTTTTTTTTTGTCATTGCTTTTTTCTTTTCTTTTCTTTTCAAGAGACCATTCCACTTTATTTTTTAACATCTGAATGCATAAGGACTCAAATGCAAAGCAGTCATACACCGTTATCATTAAAACCCATATGGTAAAATACATACACAAGTCCAACAAAAGGCTAATACATAGTAAAGCCTAAGCATACTACTATGTAATATTATGAATACATAACTTGGAGACTTTAGTTAGAGTACTATGTTATCTATTCATTTTTTGAAAACATTCATTAAGATTTTAAATGCAAATTCATTCCTTATTTGGAGTAAAACAAAATTCTCTAAGTTATAACAAGTATTGGTCATTAAGTCTTCAGACCTATTCATTAAATTACAAAGAACCCAAAGAATTCTGTAATGTTCAGTAAGTATGTAATAAAAACATTGCATATGTTTCTAGTGTGATGTCTTTACCAATTGTTTACTGAAATAAAACGCAAACATCAATCTTTCAAAATACAGGATTCAGAAGGTAGTTTTCTTCTCTTTTGTCTATTTGTGAAATCCATCTTCATCACATTTTACCAAAAATTGTTTTTACAAATATGTAAAAGTACATTAGATAATACTAATGAAACACAGGTAGAGTTCTATCATATGCAGATCAATGATCAGTCAAATCATCTTCTCCAAGAACGAGATTCATTGTCCTCTTCTTCTTCATCATCATCTTGAAGTAATGAATCATCCACCAAAGACTCTTCCTGAAACTTTAGGTTAAAATGCATTTAGGAATTTACCCAAAAAAAAAGGAAAAGAAAAAAGGTGACACTTTTAAATACTGATTACTCTCAACAGAGTCGAATACAAAAGGTATTTCTATAGTTAGAACATTCAAGAAACAAAAGCAACCTTTATCCACTCAAAGGTTTCTCAATACTATCTATTCTATTGCTTACATCACAGATACTAAAAAAAAAAAAAATCAAAGCCATAAGCCTTTGTACATGCCATTTCTCCTGCCTCTCTTCATCAAATTATGCCATCTTCTATACCTACAAAACATTGCTGCACACCTTTTTTTTTTTTTTTAAAGAAAACATCAGTAATTCTTCTCTGACACTAAATCAACCAATAACTTGAATAAAGTTTATCAATATTTATATTTCTTTTCTGCTGTATGTAACAAACATTTTCTTTTACAGCATTCTTTTCTTTTCCCCATTCCCTTCATAAAGGCTTCTCAGACTACTTTTCAAACTTTTCAAAATACCTAATACCAGGAGCTCTCCTGCTTTTCTCCCCATTCAATTCAAACTCATGGAAGGACAAAGGTATAATCTAAAATATAAAATGACAAATCATGTATATGAGTTTCAAAATACACATTTATTCTTGCATTTGACTATGGACATGTATAACAGCCTCAAATGCTCTCCAAACAAAATGAAGTGCCATAATGAAAATCTAATCAAGGTAAAACATGGAACCATTTAGTTTTCCCACCTTACCTTTATTCCTTAACTTCCTCAATTTTTTTTCCTACAGCTTATTTCATGATTAAACAAAACAGAGTTGCTTATTTTTAGATTTTTGGTTTCAAACGGCTCTCCCACTTCAGTGGTCTTTATGCTCCCCCCTCTCAGCCATAAGACTAACTGCTGTTATGCAAGAAAAAATATACTATTCCACACCTATATCTCTGCCAATTATAATGCCTCTCTAACTATTCCCAGTCCAAGTTCTTGGTTATGAAAAGCTTTTTTTTAATCACTTGGGGTTCAGCTACACTGCTACCACCTCCTTCAAGATTCTTCTGGAAAGAAACAATCATTCCTTCCTCTGCGTACCCACAGCATATTGTTCAAATCTTTATTCACCATATCAATCTGCCTTTTATTATAATTAGTTTCTTGTGTCTATCACCACCTTCTTTTCCAGATTGTATTGCTCCTTGATGATAGGGACCGTGTCTTATTCATTTTTCTGCCTATTGCAGTATCTACCATATAGCAGGCATTCATTCTAATGAACTAAAATGATATGAATTAAAATAAGACCTGAAATGTCAATAAAGTAATTAAGTAAATATATACTCTAAAACTTAAAATATCACAAGACTTCCTGTGGATAAAAATCTAATGAGCAATTATTGTCTTCTAAGAGTAAATGAAAACTGAGTATATATATGATTTTCAGATATTCTTTTTGGATTAGCAATCCACAGTTACCATTAATACATAAAATTTAGTCATCTGCATTTTATCTGCTATCCCCTGCCTGGAAAGTAGCTCAGGAATAAAAGCTTTATGTTAAAATCACAGCCATAGATCATATTTTATATAAAAATAAACATTTAAGGGTAAAAACAAATGAAAAAAAAAAAAAAAAAACATACTTCCTCTTCATCAGGTTCAACTTCTTCTGTTTCGACAGCTGAAATATTAGTTATTGGCTTATTCCATGCCAGCTTTAGATCCTGCCCTTTGAAACGAGCTCCATGAACTGCAGCCTAAAACAATGAAAAACATTGGAATACAGAACATTAATAATTTGTGAAGAGAACAATGAAATGCTATAGTACCTAATATTAAATACAAGTGAAGACAGCTGTCTATTTTTGCTTTGTGGTTTATTTCTCTATTTACTATTTATTATTGCAGTTTATAATTTACTTTATATTGTTATTTATTTCTAAAGTCAGCCTAGTGATTTGAGTAGAGCTATTTCACTACTGGCCAATATGTGACTAGAAGAACTATGTCTCCAAGTCTACAGTAAAATGGTAACTGCTACTCAAGGCAATAATTGCAAAGCACTTCAAGGTTCTGGTTTTATATTTTAATTCTTATTAATTCACAAATGACTCATACAAAATACAACTATCTCACACAAAATGTCTACTCATAAAATTCATGTTTTCATCCAGCTAAAGAAGGCAAAAAATGTTAGTGATGTCATCTATAGGAAGTTCTTCAAAAATTTCTTATGATCTAATTTTGCACATCTCTATATTCAATACTTACTTCAAATTCACAAGGTGAATCTACAACTTTCTGAAGTTTTAGTTTTAAAATTATTTACTGGGTGCTGTCATCCAGGCTTTGTTGTTCAATTTACCCGTTATGCGTATGCATTGGTCTCAGTTGTGTCTGACTCTGTGAGACCCCATGGACTGTAGCCCTCCAAGGTCCTCTGTCAATGGGATTCCCCAGGCAAGAATACAGGAGAGGGCTGCCATTCCCTACTCAAAATTTACACATTATAAGGCAGAGTAAAATTAGCATAAATCTAAGTAGCCTGGGATTTTTGGAATGCTAAGTGAGTTCTGGTTTCAGCTTCAAGGCATCAGTTGCGTGAGCCCCAAACAAAAGTCACCTGACCTTTGAAGCTTTGAAGTCAGGCAATGACTTTTTTCTAGCTATGAATATCCTAGATGGCATTTTCTTTCAATATAAGGCTGTTTCATCTACACTGAAAATCTGTTTACAGTAGCCATCTTCATTAATTATTTTAGCAATAACTCACAGCAGCTTCTGTATTGGCACTTGCATTTTTATATTATGGAGATAGATTCTTTCCTTAAACCTCATGAACCAATCCTGCTAGCTTCAAACTTTTCCTCTGAAGCTTCCTCATCTCTCTCAGCCCTCACAATATTGAAAACAGACAGGGCATTGCTCTGGATTAGACATGACTGAGCGACTTCACTTTCTTTATGAGGATACTGTGGCTGGATTGATCTCCTCTCCAGACCACTACACTTTCTCCGTATCAGCGGTAAGGCTGTTTCACTTTCTTTTCCTTCTTGTGTTTACTAGAGTAGCACTTTCAATTTCCTTCAAGAGCTTTTCCTTTGTGTTCACACCTTGAATAACTGGCACAGGAGGCCTCGTTTTTGTCCTAGCTCAGCTTCTGATATACCTTCCTCACTAAGCCTAATCCTTTCTAGCCTTTGACTTAAAGTGAGCAACGTGAGACTCTTCCTTTCACTTGCATGCTGAGAGGCCACTGCAGGGTTATCAACTGGCCTCATTCCAAGGTTATTTTGTCTCAGGGAGCAAGGAGGCCCGAGAAGAGGGAGAGATACAGAATGGCTGCTTGACAGGGCAGTCAGAACACACATATATTGACTGAATCTGCTATCTTATATGGGCACAGTTTATGGTGCTCCCAAACAACCACCATTTGTTCTGCGGTCACCAGAACAAATATAATAATAATAATGAGAAAGTTCGGAACATTGCAGAAATTACCAAAGTGTGATAGAGAGACATACAGTGAGCAAATGCTGTTGGGAAATGGTGGCGACAGATCAGCATAAAGAAGCACTGCCACAAACCTTCAATCTGTCAAACAAACAATAATATCTGCAAACTGCAATAAAGTAGAGCACAGTAAAACAGGCATACCTGTATATGTGTGTGTATAAAAACCACACAGTACAGAATTATATGGGAAATATCAGGAGCCCTCAATTTATTTTCTTTATACGTGTGTATATATGTGCTATACATGTATATGTATATGTGCACATCTGTATATGAATGCATTTTTTCCCCCACTCCCAGCTCTGACCTCTGAAAAAAATTGTTATAATTAACATACTCAGTAGTAATGAGCATGCTTAGTACTCAGACTATGGTCTTTAAATACCTTTCCCAGTAATAAGAACCAGAGCTCCTTAGAGAAATGGCCAGTTCATGGTCTGGAAGAGAAAATGTATAAGATGAACCTGGAACACCTTTTCATACCAGAAAGAAAGAAAATTTCATAACCCATTAGAGTCCTGTCAAAACAACTCACAACAAACCTATATAGTAGCCACTAGCCAAAGACAGGACACATCAGTAACTGAGAACAATGGATCAATACCCATGAAATGTTTAAATCTATGAATTTATAATTATATAATACCAATCAAGCTAAATCAAAATATGCATTTATTATGGATCCCTAAAGGAAGAAAGTAAAATATTTATAAGAAAACCAGGGAAATGTAAACTCTGACTGGGAATTTAATAATATTTAAGGAATAATAATAATTTTTAGGTATAATAATAGTATTGTTTTATTTTATTTGGTCTCTAATATTGAAAGAGACACACTGAAAGGCTTACAGCTGAAATGATATGACTGGGAATGGCTCCAAAACAAGGAGGTAGAGTGTTGTAGTGTGTGGAATATAGACAAAAAAAGATTGGCCGTAAGTGGATAATTGCTGAAGCTCAATGAGGAATATGTGGGGGTTCATTTTACAATTTTCTCTAATTTCTAGCTTTGAAGTATAAATGAAAAGTCTGTTTAAGCGCTGAAGCATTTTATTCATAAGCCTGCTCTAGGATTTTGCCTATTTAGTCTTACACAGCATCATTCGAAGTTTGCACCAAATTATAAGTAAGGCGAGCAGGCAAACATATGACAGAAGGGGAAAAAAGAAAAAGGCTTGAAGATCTGACAAATGAAGGAAGAAAAAAAGTATGAAAAGTAGTTATGAGGTAGGCTCTGTATCTTACACAGAAAATGATTCTAGAAACAACATTTGGAAAAGACTGTGTCGGGGTCCAGCCCCGGTAGATCCAGGTAAATTCGAAGGAGAGACGGCTTTAGCGATCAGAATACGATAGCTTTAATTAAATATTAATTAGACATATAAAGAGTAATAGAATGAGGATAGCTCAGTAGGAAAATTCAGTGGAGAAAAGAGGCTGAATAACTTGGTTTACGTGGAAAGCTAGTAAAATTCCAAGGCAAGGAATTTACACCACCTACGTAGGCCACAGGCGTCCTCCTGTTCTCCCGAAGGAGAGGAGACACTAAGGCCTCCCCGGTCAGATCTTGGAAGCCCAGGCATAATTAGTAGGCTTGACGAGCCTCCACGTTCTAGATGGGGATTCAGCCAGAAGGTGAGAGAAAGAATGACATGGGGAGACCAGTCTTTCGAGGAACTGATCCCATTTTTTATTTCTCCAGGGTCTGTTTTTATACACTGAGATGTTATACAAAAGTCACGTGGGGTCAGCAGTCCTGACTTTTATTAAAGTCAGGTGTTTCATACAAATGTATACAGAGGTCTTAGGGGTGCTACATCATCTTCTGGCCAGGGGGCCTGCTGACAATTTATGACCCTCTCCTTGTGACAGCGGTCAGTCAACTAGAACACTTATTTCTCCAGGGGTGATTATTTTTAAAACAGACGCCACCTTCTGAAGGTACCAGATAAAGTTACATTCCTATAGGGTGGGGGTGTAGTGGGTTTTAATTAAGAAAAGAATTTACTTAGCCTAAGGTCCAACGTGATTAATATCAAAGGTTAATACTTATTTCTCTTATATGGTAGTTATATTCATTAATGTGTATAAGGGACAAGAGATATGGAGATATAGCCATAAACATTGGCTCAACAAATGAAAAACTCTTCACCAATTTATTTTTTTTAATTTTATTTTTAAACTTTACAAAATTGTATTAGTTTTGCCAAATATCAAAATGAATCTGCCAATTTCTAATCAGCCCACTATACTATACTAATAGTTTTTTAAGTTCTCTAAAGAACCTGTTTTTAGAAGGTTTAAAACATCTCGTGCCTCTCACGGTTGAGAGGCTGTGAACAATCACATGTGTCCAGACAAGCCTGTCAGGCGGGCTAGAGAACCTTCAGAGGAGTTTGTAGGTTGAAACACTCCTATCACGCCCAGGAGTTTTTATTAACTGGAGCTCTAAGTTAACTCCTTCTCTGAAAGAGGTGGTGGGGGACAGCCCCCCGTAAAGTCAGAGGTGTAGGTGAGAGCACAAAGTAGTAAAGTAGGCAGACTCTGGTTTTGGGGGTAGATGCTCGAGAATTTCCAGGGGGACTCCTGAGGCTCGATCCCGCCTTTGTGTATGTTGAGCCTCCTTCCTCATGACCTTTGCCACAGGGGGAGGTCCTCACGCTGGCTCCCGATACTGGAATAAGCAAGGAGTGTTTGCCTTTTGCCTTTCAAGTTAGATTATAAATCTAAACTGAACATACAAAATGCAGCTCTTCACAAACTTACTGACAAGAAAATCCTTTGTTAGAGTGCTTATAAAACCAATGTTCTGCAAAAACACTGTGGGAAAAACAGACCTAAGTCAGAAGAGCTAGAGCTATAATCCCAGTATATCTTTCTTTTTTAGTAATCATAATGGTAAAACTATCTATAAAATAAAGTTAAAGCCAAGTTTATTAATGTTTGTTAATAACCACAGTATATAATGTTTAGGCAGGAGTTACATTAAAGAACCACCAAAACAAAACTCAAAACATGTAAAATCTGATTTTCAGAATTTATAGAGAAAGACTTCTATTTCTTTAGCTTTAAGTTCAAGTTACATGGCCACTTTCTCGCAAGCTTCAGACTTAGATTTACTAATTCTCATAGCAGTGTTCATCATATAGCAATACTTAACTATTAAGTAAATCAGTAAGAACACACAGACTGTTAAAAACACGATTTGATTTCTCTTGACTGAATCCACTTATACACTTAGTTCTTGCCACAGATTTACTATTTATTTGGTTAGCCCCATCAGTTTCTGACTTGATGTTGAACTATCCTCTATGAATCCAATTTTGTGCTTCTATCTTCAGGTCTAAAGAATGAGAGTTTTGAAATCATTTCTTCTATCTTGTTTCTATTCAGTTTCATTGAATTAACAATCAATTCTCATTGACACACAGACACACACAAATATTAATAATAGCTAACACTAAGATGGAGAAGGCAATGGCACCCCACTCCAGTACTCTTGCCCGGAAAATCCCATGGATGGAGGAGCCTGGAAGGCTGCAGTCCATGGTGTCACTGAGGGTCGGACACGACGAGGCGAATTCACTTTGACTTTTCACTTTCATGCATTGGAGAAGGAAATGGCAACCCACTGCAGTGTTCTTGCCTGGAGAATCCCAGGGACGGGGGAGCCTGGTGGGCTGCCGTCTCTGGGGTCACACAGAGTCGGACGCGACTGAAGTGACTTAGCAATAGCAACACTAAGATGGTTTGGGCTTCCCAGGTAGCGAACTGGCGTCTCCTGCATTGCAGGCGGATTCTTTACCAACTAAGCTAAAAGAGAAGCCCACAGTGGTAAAGAATCCACCTGCCAATGCAAGAGACATGGGTTCAATCCCTGGGCCTGGAAGATCCCCTGGAGAAGGGAATGGCAACCCACTCCAATGTTCTTTTCTGGAGAATCCCATGGACAGAGGAGCCTGGCCGGCTACAGTTCATAGGATTGCAAAGAGTCAGACATCACTGAAGCAACTTAGCATGCACGCAAGATGATTTACTATGTTCCAGGCACTGTGTTCTAAGTAAACTTTATAAGTTTTGAATCCTCACAACTACTGGGAGTTGAGGCATGGGTGTCAAAACCTACCAGTAGAACAAGAGGCTCTTTCATTTTGCTATAAAAAGCTTCATACCTCTTTTGAGTTTGGGACTGTCAAGTTTCATCTTTGGGACTGACTCGCATAAAACAGGAACTTAACTATTCTATTCTAAAACCAGATCCTGGTTACTTATAAAAGTATAGTAACAATTCAGAGTAGGAAAACTAACTTTCTAACCAGTCATAGGAAGAGGTCACTTATTTCTGTCCTCTTTGGGTACTTATCCACCTTTAGTACATTGCGGGTGGTGACAGACAAACCGGAGAACAGAAAATAAAGCAACAGGATTCATCGTCTAATTAACCAGAGTCAAACATTAACCATCTTAACCTAAAGTTAAAATGATTCTGTTAACTCAACCTAAAGCTAAAATATTTCAATATCTTTTCTGAGGAAAATTTCTTACTTTTCAGTCATATTTGAATGTGTTTGATTATCTTATTCCTTGTACTTTTACTTTAAAATATTATGCATCTACTGACTTAAGAAAATAGATAATCATCTAATACAATGGTTCAGAAATTATGAACAATGAAGTATTCGGAAATAAACATTAAGAAAGGTGGACAAATTTATTTTCCTGGGAAAGCCTATCCTTTGGCTTGAGTTCTATCCATCCACATATTGGTATTAAATTTTTCTTCATTATATATAATGATAGTGATGAGAGGCCTGGCATGCTGCAGTCTATGGGGTCGCAAAGAGTCGGACACAACTGAGCAACTGAACCGAACTGAATTGAGTGATGGGACAAGTAATTTTTTGTACTTTTTAAGCATTCTTCTTTGAAAAAATTAAATATTGGTAACTCAATGTCAAACACACTAATTTTTAAATTGCTCAACCTAACTCACATCAGATCCAAGTTAACCAAAGTTGTTCTGTCACTTATTCAATCTTCACATAATTTATTGTTAAAATTTATCTTTACACATTAATCCCTGGTCTTTCAACTGACTGCTATTTGCTTGGAAAATATATACACAGTATAAAAATATATATTAAAAAAGTTTACACCTGAGAGAGAAAAAGCAAAACCCAAGAAGGATGGTATATGTCAACAGATCTTACCTATTAAAAGCAAAACATCCAAAACTTACTTAAGAGGCAGAAAGTTTTTTTTTTCCCTCAGTCATGTAAATAAACAGGGAGAAGTAACAATACACATTTTTTAAGCAGTTACTACATTCACAAATTTGGTAAATACTATAACCATCTGAATGTAACTACCATTGTTTAATAACATGACTACTTTCCAGAAAACAAATAGAACATAAAAGGTGGTACTCAATCTACCTATTCAACATTACTTTGAAAACTGTCACTGAAGGCATCATTTAAAGGAAGCTCATTCTTAACTTACACTCTCTAATACCTCTGAGAGAAAACTAGATCAAAACTCTTTTTCAATATAACACATATACATACAAACTTATAAGAAAGTTTTAAACTTTAATCAATTATGAATTAGCTTTTGTTTTCACAAAAGACCTTTAAATAAAAAGATTTCTTAAAACTTAACAAAACTCTAGGATATGAAATTCCTATAAAACTATCCACTACCCACCAATCTAATTCTGAAACTCCATTATTCCAGGGCCCAGTTAACACTTCCCTGAGACTTCTCAGACACACAATCTTTATATGATAGACTACGATGCCCCAAGAACAACTCACACCAGGGACATCCCCAGCAGTGCACTGCCAGGGGGTATTTACTAGACGAGGGTAAATCAATTTAGAAGATTTTCAAAACTTATTTAGACCGCAATCATCTCAAAACTTTTGAAAACCATTCTACTCTTCCATTCCCCATTCATATTAGGTTAACTGTTTGGAATGCTTAATGCACTTTCCCAAATCAAAAGGGTACATCTATTTCTCTGCAATCCTGAACAAAGAATACACAGAGTTAAAAACGTTACTATGAATCCCCTACACCTCGTACTCATTTTTCTTTTTTTAATCTTTTAAATCCAGAAGAAAGACAAGGTTGCACATACTTCTGGTCATTTTTTAGAAAGATAATTCAAGATATACATTTGAAGACAACTACACTGAAAGGTAAGCGCCAAAGAATTGATGCTTTTGAACTGTGGTGCTGGAGAAGACTCTTGAGAGTCCCTTGGACTGCAAGGAGATCCAACCAGTCCATCCTAAAGGAGACCAGTCCTGGGTGTTCATTAAAGGACTGATGCTGAGGCTGAAACTCCACTACTTTGACCACCTCATGCAAAGAGTTGACTCACTGGAAAAGACCCTGATGCTGGGAGGGATTGGGGGCAGGAGGAGAAGGGGATGACAGAGGATGAGATGGCTGGATGGCATCACCGACTTGATGCACATGAGTTTGGGTGAACTCCGGGAGTTGGTGATGGACAGGGAGTCCTGGTGTGCTGCGATTCACGGGGTCACAAAGAATCAGACACGACTGAGCGACTGAACTGAACTGAACACTGAAAGGACTCTAAAGGCTAGCACTATATATTCATGTCTTGGTAAAAAGCTGTAGAGGCCTAGATGAAGATATCCTGAGCTAGGGACACTGCATGGTTCAGCCAACTGAGGCTAAAAAGCAGCAGATGAGGATGATTAAGAAGAGTAGCCATCAGGATTATTATTTCTGCTTCTACCTTACACTTCACCACTCCTTCTGCCAAAACAGACTTGTTTTGGGCCAGCTGAGAAAGGGAGAAAGTGAAGAGGCCCTATTGTGTTAAAAAGAATGGAAGAATTCCTGAAGTCTCAAGACAGTACAACTTGTCATTCAACTTGGTGACTAGCTATTCTAACAATTCCATGTTATATATCAAAACTGCCTAACTGCTTTAGGACATTCTTTGTGGCCATGAATTCCACTTCATATGTGCTATATTTTGTCAAACTGTAGTTAAGCAAAAAAAAAAACAAACCACTTATATTAAAACTTAATTGTAATATTTATAAAACATTTAAATCTGAATTTTAATAAATTAGATTATTTGTAATACTTACTGCTTCAGCTTCTGCTCGTGTCTTGAATGTAATTACTGCATGAAGTGAAGAGTCATCGATCTGACAATCTTCAATTTCACCATATTGCTTTAAATTAAAAAAAAGTATTTCCTCCAAATAAATATTTTGAAACATCCAAAATGCTAATGGTTTTAAAATATTAAAATGCCAACAAATATAGCCCAGAATACATAACAATTCAGGGTGATAAGAAAAAAAACTATCAGTAATTCATTTTAGTACTTGATATTGTAAGATAAAGGGTAGTCTTATTTTCAAATATTATTTTACAATTCTATACTTTCTAGTATTAGGGAAACTTGACTGAACTATTCTTTATTTTTTAAATTTTTATTGGAGTATAGTTGCTTCACAATGTTGTATTAGTTTCTACTATACAGCAAAATCAATCAGCTATAAGTATACCTATATCCCATCCCTTCAATTGAACTGTTCTTTAAATAATGGAAACATTGGTCAAAGACTGAGTTTCTTTATTGCCATTTCTTTTATGCTCATTATTCTAATTCCAGAAAATGCTAAATCCTTTCTAAAGCAGATCATTATCCTCAGAATATTCTTTGAGTTTTTTTGATTCCCAATTTAAAGCTGGGGGGCAGGGGAGGAAGAGTCAGAGAATTTAAGTAATTTTTCCAAAGTAACTAAGTTAATTACCAGGATGAGAGTCCAGGTCTTTCAATTCCAAAGTTTATCTGACTGCTGTTTACTCTTACTCTACATTCCTCTAGAACACATTCTTTGAGGACATTTACAAGCTAAGCATATTAAATTATGCTTGCTTTGGGTGTGCAGGATTTTATTTTTTCCATGTATAGGAAGATCTTTCTGCAAATAGCAGAAAACAGCACCTTTATCACATAAAACTTCAGTCCCTTATATATCATTACTAATATCGTCCTTCTTTCTTACCCTCAAATAAAATTAAAACCACAATCTCATTAAATGCACACACTACACAAAGAAAAATTCTCTAGGGCATAGTAAAGAAAATGGACCACAGAATCAGTCAGACCCCAGCTCTGTTAGTGTTAGCTGTGTATACTTGAACAAGTTCCTTAATCTCTTCATGTTTCATTTTCCCAATCTCTACAATAAGCACAATAAAGGTACCTACCTCAGAGAGGTGTCAAAATAACTCATAATATGGTGAGTTATATAAAGCATTCAGAATAAAATCAGCCACAAAATAAGTGCTGTATAAGTTTTAGCTGTAACGTTTTATTTCTATACTAATTCCAGTGCATAAATTAAAGCATTTCATTAATCACAATTTGTAACAATGTTTAGTACTATAGGTTTTTTCTGATACCTGTCATGTTCATTTCAAGTCCCAGGTTGAGATAGAGAAGCTATCTTATTTAAAGACTGACAATTTTTAAATGTTCATTAACACTACTAACTGAGTAGAATTTGAATCTCCAAACTCATGCAAGAATGAATATCCATTTAGAGGCTCTGAATGTTTCTAAGCTTTTCTAAGCTTCCCTCATAGCTCAGTTGGTAAAGAACTCACCTGTAATGCAGGAAACCCCAGTTCAATTCCTGGGTCAGGAAGACCCCCTCGAAGAAGGGAGAGGCTACCATTCCAGTATTCTGGGGATTCCCTTGTGGCTCAGCTAGTAAAGAATCTTGCCTGTAATGTGGGAGACCTGGGTTCTATCCCTGGGTTGGGAAGATCCCTTGGAGAAGGGAAAGGCTATCCACTTCAGTATTCTGGTCTGGAGAATTCCATGGACTGTATACTCCATGGGGTAGCAAAGAATCCAACACGACTGAGTGACTTTCACTTTCTTTCACTTTAATGTTTCTAAAACCAAAACTGTTTTAGCCTTATCAAAACACGTTCCTAAACTCACCTTGTCTAAATTATTTTAGCATATTCTTTAATAATTTCCTGATTAGCTATATAACTATATGTAATACACTTAAGTTTATCTGGATCTTCTTCCCCTTGGGAAGGTACAGAAACAGGGTGTATAGTAGGTCCAAGCCAGAAAAAACTTTCTGATTCCTTTCTGTATTCCTTTAAAGTCATAAAGCATAAGATATTCCAGACCCATCACCGTTAAATATTAATCATCTTAGTTATTTCTTAAACATACACCATTTCTTTCAATACCTCTTGATATCCTAAAAAACTATAGTTTCACATCTGTAACTACAGTTAACAGCCTGGAATATAACTGTGAAACATTTAAATCTGAACATTCAAAAGGTTCAACTACCTGTGTACCTATCTACAAGCTTACCCATCCTTTAAGACCCAAGTTCCAGTTTTACTACCTCATGAAACTTTACTGTTCATTTACCATCATATGCCTGTGTGAAAAAAAGTTCTCTAAGCTATTGAAGCAGTTATAGTTTTTAATAAATTTAACTTGATTATAAATTATTTGTAGTTTTCTTTAACTGGTTTGTGTTAAACCATTATATGTAAAATCCTCTAGGGTAAAGAACTGGTTATTTACTTTATATACTTTATCTAGAGCAATTACTCTAATACTGCAGGCAAGACTGATGCTTAGTAACTAACTTTTGTGATACCACTAAGAATCACAACATGTAAGTTAAAAAGGCCTTTAGGCAGACAATCTCCATTCTGCACATGAGCCCAACAGATTCCAGGATATCCACATAAAATAATGGATTAGCAGGGACTAGACTCTTATTCACCTTCCTCACACATCACTCTATTACCATTAGACTGACTAATTATACCCTGGTATCAATTAGGGCAACTTCAAGATCTTATTCCAAAATTTTGTCTTGTTTCATTTCTACGTTAGCTAGATCAAGAATAGAGTGTTAATGAATAAAATTCCACCTTAACTTTTAAAAATCTGAATGGCCCAAGCAACATGCTCAATTTTTTTCTAAAAGTAAATATCAAATGAAACTAAACTCTAGGACTTCCCTCTCTGAATCAATAAGTTTAAATCATTCCTGTCATAATATCTGAAGGCCTACTAAGTGTAAGAAAAGTAACATTTCTTTCATACAATGATTAAACAGAAAACTCCTACAATTTGTTTCTTAAATAATTAAAAGATTATTATAGATTAATCAAACGCTTTGGTGAGATTAATGGGTTTAAATTACTCATTTCATTTTCATATTTTCTCCTTTAACATCCATTACCCCCAACAATGTATCAGTATTTGTTTCGTTGGACAATAAGAAAGTACCGCAAAGTGAGGAAGAAGATCTTCTCTATCACTCTCTGTAAATGCAGAAATCTCCAATGCCCTGGGACGGTGATCCACCACAGCATGACCAGGCACACCTCGACCTCGGCCTCGACCCCTGCCTCGGCCGTGAGCTGAACCTCGACCTCTTGAATGAACTCCTCTACCACGACCAGATGAAAGAATCCCTCGCTTTGCAGCCTAGTAGAGATTAGACAAACAGGTTAAACAGCACCATTACGAACACAAGCCAAGTGTTATACTCAGATGAGTCACACATCTGACATCAGTCATACAACTGAATATCATATTCAAAGAATGCCCTACAGAAGCATTTAATAATTCAAGCTAGAGTTTTAGTTTTTAAAGTGAAAGGAAATTGAGCTAATGAATTCAGAAAACAAAATAACATTAATTTAAGCAACATTGTAAAATTATTAAATACACCTTTTCTACTAAGTCTTTACTTTCCAAGACATCAAACTATATCACAAAAAGGCCAGCCATTCTTGAGTTTCAAATAATGCAGTGTTGAATATTACTTCAGAAGTTAAACACAGAGATACAAAATACATATATATATATATATATATATATATAAATAAGTACATTTACACTATTATTTATTTACTAAAATTATAGGCCAAAATTTTTTAAATGATAATTTTTTTTTAAAGTCATACCAACACAAGCATGAAATCTCCAGAAAGGTTAAAACACAATTTCTACGTTAACATAAAAGAAATTTATGTTTTTCAAAACTTGTTATCTTAGACAGGACACAGAGACAACCATTTAATTTTTCAAAGTAAAATACATGCAGGTTTAGGACTCCAACCTATGGTTTCCTATGACACACAATACAGGGTCTTGAGATAAGAACAGTGACTGCTGAATGTTAAAACTCTTTAATACCCAGATCCCAGTACTAAATTAGATCTGTAATATGCAGAAAGTGAAGAAGAGCCTCTTGATGAAAATGAAAGAGGAGAGTGAAAATGTTGGCTTAAAAGCTCAACATTCAGAAAACGAAGATCATGGCATCCAGTCCCATCACTTCATGGGAAATAGACGGGGAAACAGTGGCTGATTTTATTTTGGGGGGCTCCAAAATCACTGCAGATGGTGATTGCAGCTATGAAATTAAAAGACACTTACTCCTTGGGAAAAAAGTTATGACCAACCTAGATAGCATATTAAAAACAGAGATATTACTTTGCCAACAAAGGTCTGTCTAGTCAAGGCTATGGTTTTTCCAGTAATCATGTATGGATGTGAGAGTTGGACTATAAAGAAAGCTGAGCGCTGAAGAATTGATGCTTTTGAACTGTGGTGTTGGAGAAGACTCTTGAGAGTCCCCTGGACTGCAAGAAGATCCAACCAGTCCATCCTAAAGGAGATCAGTCCTGGGTATTCATTGGAAGGACTGATGTTGAAGCTGAAACTCCAATACTTTGGCTACCTGATGTGAAAAGCTGACTCATTTGAAAAGACCCTGATGCTTGGAAAGATTGAGGGCAGAAGGAGAAGGGGACGACAGAGGATGAGATGGTTGGATGGCATCACAGACTCAATGGACATGGGTTTGTGTGGACTCCTGGAGTTGGTGATGGACGGGAGGCCTGGCGTGCTGCAGTTCATGGGGTTGCAAAGAGCCGGAGATGACTGAGAGACTGAACTGAACTAAACTGATGTTGGAAAAAGAAAATCAAGTTGCTAAAAAATTTAGAAGAAAGCATTATTTTCAGAAACAATAAGCTAAGATACAAAAAATTTAGTTGTGGCAACAATGATAAATACAGACAAGTACCAACTACACTAATGACATAAATGTCTCTTTACATCAAAATGTAATTATGATTTTTAAATATCTTTCCGCTTTAGAAATTATCATGTATTAGAGTTCAATTTTATTAGCTTTTTCTGATACAAATAATCATATAACTAAACTATAAGAAACTAGTTTTTTCTCTTTTAAAAACACCCACAGCACCACCTATAGGCAAAACTTGAGTAAACATGTTCTTTGATGTTAATTCTACCACAGAAACTCTGATCCTTATAGTAACTCAATGTAACATGTCTATATATGCATAGAACATCTCCATAAGAACACCTGAAAAATCTTGAATAGATTTTGGTTCCAGGAAAAAAACAAAAATAGAAAAGGAATAAAATTTACTAGAAGTCGAGAGACCAGCTGCCACCTTTCATTAAATACTAAGAGATTTTTCTGTTAGTTCTAAAAAAATTTGCTAACCTCTTCCTTCTTTCTTATATCAACTTCCAAAATGTTTTCCAGAGATTGTCAAAGACTGCTGATCAGAATAAGAATATTTTTCAAATAAACATTCAAGACCATAACAGCATACTGTGTGGTACTGATGAAACATACCTCCAGCTGTAATTCTGTGTACTTTCTCCTAAGTTCAGTGACTTCTTCTCCAGCTTGCATCTTCTTATACAAATCCAGTTCTGTGTCAAGCAACTCTTTCTGCATCTAGAAAACAGTGATTAGTAATTGAAGTGACAATAATATCCTGCATTTATATATATATACACACACACATACACACACACACACAATTTTTTATAAGGAATGCTTTTTAAGTATTCCTATTTAATCTATACATTTGTTCTCTATCTCCAATCCTACCATCCTAATTCAAGCCATCAATCACCTAGGTCTACACTAATGCAACAGGCTTCCTAACTTGTTCCTACTTTCACTGATTTCCCTACAATTCATTTTCCATATGGAAGCCAGAGTGAAATTTCTACACAGAAGAATTTTCAGGAAATAACCGTGCAAAGGAAAACAAAAAACTGAGGTCCAAATGAGGACTATATAGTACCCTTTCACGTAAGAAGGCATACATACACACACATACCAAGAGGGAGGGAAGAGTGGGGAACAGAGTGCCAGAGATCAAACAGGAATGATTATCTATATAATCCTTTATATATATTAATAGTATAACTTTTGAATCATGTTAATTATTTATTTATTGAGAAAATAAAATTAGGGTAATTAAATTGAGAGAGTGAAACAGGAGAGAATTATGTCAATGGAGCCTCCTTCATGGTTATTACCATGCAATTGCTAAAGATTATTTGAAATAACTTCAAATCAATTAGGACTGTGTAACCTTCATATCATCTGGAAATTAATTCTTCTATATTAAAGATACACTAAGATCCTCATATATTATGAAATAAAATACATTTTAAAAATAAAAATACAAGAAAATTAAATCAACAAGAATAAGGGGGAGAGGAATCCAAAATTGAATACATATAGAAATAGACCTAACTTTATCAAATTAATAACATAACCACACAAAAGGAAAAAAACAAAAACGTGATCCTATACCAAAGTTTGATTCTATACTCTAAATGGAGTATATTGTGAGGTTGTAAAAAATGCAAACAAATTCTGAATTTTATATTTAGTTAGCTGATGAAAGTGGTATTATTTTAGCAGTTTTGGAACCATCTGAATGTGCAAGTATATACTGTATTGATGTTAGTGGGAACAAGTTGTCATTATGGGAACAGGGAAATAGGCATAAGAGAAAGAAACAAAGAACACTGTGGTGTTAGATTAGAATCAGAAATATCAATATGAACTCATGATTACATATACACACACACACACACACCAAGTGTTAAGTATTTGTAACTCCGTGGGATTTTTAAAAATCACTTACTGTCATCTGAAATTAATTTGCTCAATTTCTTATGTCTAATCAGTTAATATACTTGAATTTTCTCCCATTCAATCAGCTCATTCTGCAACAGTGACTCAAATTGTTACTTCTGTTCATTAACATTTTATGCCACCAACTACTTACAAAATAAAGCTCAAACTCCTATCAAGCATTCAAGCACATATATTGTTTTGTCCTCAAGCTACTTTTTTGTTCCTATTCTCCTAATTATTGACTTTCTAGCTACAATGTACAAGATTCAAAAGATGAAATCGTTTGCTTATTTGTATTTATTAACTTATTAATTAATAGAGAAGGGGGAGAATGGTAGCAAAGAATATTAAATCAAGAATGAATCTTAATGCAGTGTTTTAATTTTTTTTGCATGCACATGCAGTATAAATAACAACACAAACTGAAATACCTGAGTCTTAGTTTTTATACTTTTTGGAAGACAGCGTCCAGGTGAAGCAGCTTTGACCTCATCTTTCAACTTGGTAATATTTTTAGTCAAAACCTCTAAAGTTTTCATTATTTCTGCTTTATCTTCAGACTTCATTGCTTTGTTTTTCTCCAGTTTTGAAATTAACATCTGGCCGATTTTTAAAAACAAAAATATAAGACTTAATTCTACTACTACTTAGAAAGCAAACACAGCAAAGTAAATATAAAAATAAATAACTACTACTTATAGCTTATGTATTCATGACAAGGCTTACAATCACCAAGACAGCAGAACAGCAGACTGGTGACACTCTCTCAATTCAAGTCTTAATCTTGGTTTGCACTGTGAAGAACTATAGTACTGCTTAAGTCTCTTAGAATATAGATTTCTTATGGTTATAAGCTTTAACTTTAATTTAATCCCTGAAAAGTCATCAATTTGAAATAGCAATAATTTTACTTTCTAATCCATCTGTTGATATTACTGAGTCTAAGTATTCACACTCCAAAAGCAGTCTGCAACCCAGAAAGGATCACAGGAAAAGTTTACGGCTTCCCTTCATATGAGATATTAGAAAAGTGCAATATTTAATTACCTTCTTTCTTTTGTTAGAGGGCACAGTAACTGGCTAGGCTAAGAACAATACACTGGACAAAGATAAGAAGAAAGAAGATAAACATGGTAAGGAGTAGAAGACACCACACAATATAGATTCTTTAGTATTACCATATAATACCATAATCTATAGTATTATAGATTCTCTGAGTCAAGATGGTTTCAGTTTTTGGTGTAAAGCATTGTGATGTCTTTTTATCAAGTATATACAAATTTAAATCAGAAAAGACATAATTTTAAACCAAATGTTCAAAAGTTTGTATATTTTTAATATTTTGAAATGTTATAACTTTTATTACCAGACATAATTAAGAACTGACACCTAATTAAATGTCATAACTAGAGTGAAACTGGCATCTTCTACTCCCTATTACCATGTTTATCTTCTTTCTTGCTATGTCAGGCATATTGTTCTTAGCCTAGCCAAATACTGTTCCCTCTGACAAATCTAACTTTGATTATTTTACCTTTTGTGTTTCAATGTGCTTTTCTAAAATTTCTTGTTTCCTTTTCCTTACATCTTGCTGAAGTTTCAGTGCCTCCTAGAGAAGTGATCAAAAATAGTATTAGAAAACTTAACTTTTCCCAAAAAAACCCCACAATTACTTAAGAACAGAACTGTGCTCTAAATGAGATTGTGGCAAGAAGCTTAGAAACAAAAATAAATGCAAAATTTTCCTATGTAAAGCTTAAACAGTATGCAAGTTTCAAAGATTAATCAGGATAGCCTTTCATTACAAGAAGAAAATTAATATTTACTAATATACTATGGAAAACAAAAGTTCAGTGGCGGCCAACATATATACCTTAATCTTTATTTTATGAAAAAACACATACATGCAGAAAAAGCTTCCCTATATGCAAATACTGTACACTACTAACTATACTTACCTGCTTTTTTTTCTGTGCTTCATTATTATCAACTGCAGAAGTAGAAACAAGTAAGGTTTTTTGTGCAGCCTTCAAAGCAGCTGGATTATACACCGTTTTTGTTAAGCCAGTAGATGTAGACAATACCTACCAATACAAATTCAATTTTTCAAAAAATGTATCAAGTAGTCATGATCTCCTGAGTCCTATTTCCTTCAAAACTCAACTTTAAAGCACTCCTGTCAAAATTTAGCACACTGAACTAAAAGTACTTATATAGTAACAGTAACTAAGTCACATTTAACATCTTGAACGGAAGAGTATGAGTGGGGGATAAGCTAAGTAATATCATATACCTTCAGGAAAAAAGCAAAAAACAAACATATAAAAACTTCAAATCAATAAAACACTGGTGGTATTACTATAACACTGATAAAATATTAGTTGCTGAACACATTACTAGTATTCCTAGGGACTAAAGATAAACTGTACACAAGAGCACAGCAGAGGAGGAATTATGTCCTGAAAATAATTTAAAATGATCATTTATAATTGACATTTCTGACATTAACCTTATTGCTTTGTCTTCTCCATTTCTTTGCCAGCATTAGCATTACTCCTTTTTCTTTAAGGGACCTTATTCCCTTTAATTCAGCTCAGGTTTAGCACAACCATTCAAGATCTCTGCAAAGTCTTAATCACTTATTTCTTCTACCTAGGTTCCTCTATGAAATAATATTCCTATTAAAATATTTAGTAAAAATGACCTGATGATACTTTAATTTATATTTCTCTCTCAATCTCTCTTCCCTGTCCTTACTGTAAAAGCCCTGAAACATAAACCATGTCTTTCTTTTCTTTGTGCTTCTTCCAGTACCTAAACCTTGCTACCAACTAATTATGAAACCATGGGTGAGTTCAGGAACCTTTTTGGGCCTCATTTTGCTCATTAAATAAGAAAGTTCAACCTGATAGTGTCTAATGTCCTCATAAACACAAAGATTCATTCCATTAGAGTAAGGATTTGTTTTTTAACATGGCTCACTGCTGTATCTTCAGTGCCTAGAACAGCGCCAGACACAAAGCAAGTACTCAATAAACACTTTTGCACTAAATTAAAATGAAGTGATGGTAGATCAGAGTGAACAATCTTTTCCTCACAAAGATCAATTCAAGAACATTAAAGTGTCAGGCTGCCTTTTTTATCTTCCAAAAGAAACAGAAAGTTGTAGGTTCCAGAGAGTGGTTGATTACTGGTTCTTGGGAAGGAGTTTAGAGATCCCTTCAAAGAGATCTATGAATGCCATAAAACCTAAACATGAAACATGTGAGACTGTGTAACTTTCCAAAGGAAAAAACACAGCTTTCAAAGTCATGACCTAAAAGAAGTCAGAAGAACTACGTAAGTACAAGAGTATCAATGAGAAAACGAGTCCTATTTTCTGACTACTAAAAGATCTGGACATGACTTTCTAATATTTTATCATGAAATTAGATTAGGGAACATCACAAAGCTTAAGCAACTCATCACTATTCTAAGTATTCAAGAATGTCATAGCTTCAAAATAAAAAAAAAAATCTAGAATACTGTAATTATACTACCTCCATACAGCACAACTGATGTTTAAAAATAAAGGATTTTTACAGTAGTTGATATGTTCAAAATTTGATAATTTTCTTCAGTAATGAAAACACTCAAGGTATCACTAACAAATATGAAATGGTTGCACTCAGTAAAATACAAAATGGACGTGGATTTAGTTCACTGTCTAACTTGTCACTATTCCATCATGCTACCTTACCACACTACGCAATGTCAAGCTGTATGAACATGTAAGGGTGAGACAAACACTGTCGAAAGGGAGAAACATAAGATGATCTGCTGAAGCAAAAGTTGGAGCGTTTCATAAACCATCTTCATCATGACGGTTCTGTAACAGTTGAAAAGCTGTGACCCAAAAAGATTTCTATATTCAAATAAACTTGGAAACAATATTATAATACTATTTTGTCCTTTCAAATGATATATTATCATAAGAGCTATAAGAAAGCCAGAAGTAAAGCAATCCATGTAATTTAACTAAGCACTTCTCCAATTTCAAGGAGTAGAGAATTCTCCCTTTCAAAGTATTGTTATTAATACCAGATATCAGACTAAGGTGTAGTGTTTCAGGGTTAATAAAATCATCTGACAACAAGAAGATTTCTGTATTCCTATATCACTTCCTTGTTTTGTCCAGGAACTTCCTTCTGTAAAAACAGAACATGAGCTAACGTATTTATTTCACTGAGTTTAAGACACCACTGACTAGGAAGTCATTTAATATAACCCTACTAAAGGAAAAGGCTGCCAATTATAACCATAAACATCAACAACTATAAGATACAGCCCAATTTCAGAGGTGTAGAAATGTGAAAATAAAATATCTTACAAACAGTGAAGTTACAAATGTTGCTCACTATCTGAAGCTATTTGGTTTCAGAGTTTAGATAGTAAGTGTTCGAATAACAAAAAATACTTGCATTTTTCAAAAGATAAAAATAGACTTGTGACAAAAGAAAATCTGTTAAAAATGAAACCAGTGGAGGGAAGTAACAAACCCAACAGAAAATGATGCTACAGTTCTAAGAATATAATCAAAACATAGTAGCCTTTCTAAACAACCACATCTCTATTTTTGAAAGGGTTTCTGCATATGCCGTATTTTTACATATTGACTTTATTTCTAGTGACCTTGCTGCATACACTTATTAATTCAAGTTGTTTGTGAATTCTTTTGGATTTTCTACATATATAACCATATCATCTATGAGTAAACATAGTTCTGTTTCTCCCTTTCCAACATTTACGCCATTTATTTTCCTGCTTTATTATATGGTTAGGCCCTATACTACTGGGAAAAAGTGACAAGAGTGGACACCCTTTGTTCTTCCTGATCTTGGGGGAATGTATTCAGTATTTCACCATTAACAAATAATGTTAGCTGTAGGGTTTTTTTGCGGTTTTTTTGCAGATATACTTTGTCAAAATTAAGGAAATTTATTTCTATTACTAATTTCCAAAATGTGTAATGTGACTAAATAATTTTATCACATGTTTTTTTCCTACTGAAATAATCACATGGGGTCCGGTTCCCCTCCCTTCAATATCTACCCCATTCCTTCCCTCAATCTTTTATTTTGTTAATATGGTGAAATAAACTGATTTTCAAATGTTAAATCAACCTTGCATTTCTGGAATAAATGCTACCTGGTCAAAGTGTATTCTTTCTATTACCAATGCACACTTGCTAAAATCGTATTTAGGACTTCTGTGTTTACGTTCATGAGATATTGGCTTGTAATTTTCCTTTCTTGTAATACACTTGTCAGGTCTGATATCAAAGTTTTTGTTGAATTCGTAAGATGAGTTGAAAAGTATCATACCCTTTGTTGTTGAAATATATACATCACTAATACTTCTTACTTTCAAGATAAAAGCCAATTCTTCAATAAAATAGAGGTTATAATCTATTAATACCTCCTTATTCATTTCCCATATAAAATATTACAAGCCATGACTATTATTAGTACTTATAAAAAAAAACAGATTTTTCTCATGGATAAAAATAGGGAAAAAAAGTATTTTGTAAAAATGACTTACTGCAAAAGAAGGTTATTACAAATTAAGTCATCCAAGTATCATTTTTTAATAATTGGTGCCAAGTTAAAATCAAACACAAAAGAAACATAGTTAAGATGACTCAAAGCCACACTCTCAATAAGCTAGTTCTCACACGTTTCTAAAGCAAATGCCAATTTTATTCTTCATAAATCTCTCTATAGTAAGCTGAGGCATTCGGGCATCATTTTATTGATCACTAGTATCTTAATATAGCAGCAAAAATCAGGTTTTAAGTTTCCTCTTTCTTAGCCCTCTCACATGCAGTCTTAGATTAACAAAGAATCACTAAAGGGTTTATTGGCTATTACAAGAGGTAGGGGATAAAATTTTATATTTGTGCACTTATTTGCCTTAACAATGACAGAAATTACTGTTTAGATTCAAGGTTTGAGTTTTTGCCTGCCTTCAATTTTTAAAAATTTAAATAACATTTGATGAACATTCTCCTACTCTTCCCTAAGACTTCTCTGTATCACTGAGCTCTAAGGATTACTACACAAAAATCCCTACTGACTAGGAACAGAAATAACAAAGAATAAGCAAAAACAAAATGCTATTCTGTAAACAGGTTCACTGAAGCCTGGAAGTTACATACTGGTAAATAATTTCTTTCCTTAGAAGATTCATTACAATCTTTGCTGAGTAATTTTCTTTTATAAATAGCCCACTACCATTAGTGATTTTTCATAAATTAAGTTAATGCTAACTATATTAGCAAATTTATACTATCAATTCCAAATCTGTACACTTTTTATCTAAAGCTATATAAAACATGTTAAAAAATAATGAGAACAAGTAGGAAAACATACTAGAAAAGTTTTGTAAAAGTGGTAATTAGTACACTTTAATTTTAGAGTACAAGTCTTAACATAACAGATCCTAAACATAATCAGGGTTGTAGACCTCTCCAGAATTGTTCAGTACTGCTGCAGTCCATGGGGTCGCTAGGAGTCAGACACGACTGTGAGACTTCACTTTCACTTTTCACTTTCCTGCATTGGAGAAGGAAATGGCAAGCCACTCCAGTACTCTTGCCTGGAGAATCCCAGGGATGGGGGAGCCTGGTGGGCTGCCATCTATGGGGTCACACAGAGTCGGACACGACTGAAGCGACTTAGCACGCATGCATGCATGCATACTAAGGGTAACGATCCTTATATTGTTGTCTTATTCCTTACTTACTTAGTATCAGAGGATAAAAATAATCAAAGTAAATATCAGACACTGCTAAATTTAGTAGCATAGACTAAGCCACACAGATTCAGGCAGGGGCAGAGGGGCATATATGGAAAAATCTGGAGATTTCACAGTAGAGGTTAGAGAGATTTTCAATTTTTAGAAGAATGACTAGAACTAGAATTCTGTTAGGCAGAGGGAAATACACTCCAGAAAAACCACCACCAAAAAGAAGATAAAAGAGGCAGAAAATAGCAAGAGACAATGAGCAGAAAAGGGCTTATTAGGGTAGAAAGGAAGACCTAAAGCAGAGGTAACAGAACCAGAATAATTGAGGTATGATGAGTTATTAATCCAGCAAAGTCATTTAGCTGAGAAAATTATTTAAGTTTCTATAAGGAGTTAAAGAAAGTCTGAGGGTAGGATGGTGGCAGTGTAAATTAAGAGCAGGTGCCAGCCCAGAGGTCAGGGAACTGAAGGTGGCAGAGACCTACAAACACAAGTGGATGACTCTAAAGCTTCTAGACTGCACAACATGAAAATGGTGCCATCACTCCCAGAGGTGGGTGGCTAGGAGAAGATGCTACTTTACAGAGGAAATAATGAATCATTTTAGGCATTTTATGCCTAAAGTAATGCTGAGGTATCCAAGAGGAAAATGTGATATTCAGAATGAGATTCATATTCAAATTTCCAGAACTGACAAAGTTTAACACAGTAAATATGGAAATAATATACTGAAGAACCAGTGAAGAGAGCAGGTCAGCTATTTCATGAGACGTTCTAATTATCTATAATGTCAATTTCCTCCGTAATCTTCATAATGGAAAGAGCCAGGGACTAGAAATAGAAGATCCAGGTTCCAGTCTTAGCTCAGTAACTCACAGTGTATAGGTCAACCATAAAGTTTGTGGGGCCTTACCTTCCTTTAAGGTTAGGATAAAGAAATAAGAAAGATTATCCAATTCTAATATTCTGTGATTCCACGTACCTCAAAAAAAGACTAAAGATCAGGGCCATTCACTCACACCTAAACAAAAAATTAATATATCTGCACAGAACTATAAGACAGGTCCAAAAATGCTCTTAATTTAGTCAGCATTTGCTCCCCTCATTTGAAAAAAAAAAAGACTAACTGCATCGTTACACTATACACAATAGCTGTTGTCTTAAAAAACTTATTTACACCATTCTTTCCAATTTACAAAATACTCTTAAATAATATTTTATTTAATCCTCATAAAACCTCAAGAGAAAGACAAATATAACCATCACCACTTATTGATGAGGAAAAGGGTTCAGAAAGATTAAGCGCACTGCCCAAAGACATGCAGTTAGTAAGTGAAGAGCCAGAGCTCAAACTCAGGTAAAGTTCCTAATTCATGGCCCTTTCTATAAGGTTATCAGAGGTTTAAAATTAAAATGTACAATATCTCTAAAGAAAAAATAGTAAGTGAAAAAACAAAAAGAATGGAGCATAAGGAAATACAGTGAGCGGCAAGTATTAAAATGCTGATGCAAAAAGTAAAAAGAGGTAGGCAAATATTTTTCTTTTTCAGCAAATGGAAAGCAAAAAGTTAGGAATAAAAGATACAGATACTATTAAGAAGCAAGAGTTTGGAACCATGAAAAAAATTAAAAAATTAAGATGCCACCTGAAAACATTTATGAAGCCAAGACACACACATCATGCTATTCTTACCTTTTCAGTTGCTGAAACAGATGGCTTTGATACAAAACCCAACCTGTCCTTCACAGATAACTTAGTTACATTCTAAAAAAATTAAAATGGACATATTCAGTGTTTCCCCAAACATATATAAGTCTGTAGGGATTTTGAACATTCTCATTCTACTAACATATTCTGACTATAAGTACACTGATATTAATAACAAAACCTTGGGCCATTTGCAAAGACAGAGACAGAAAGAAAATGTGTTTGGAAAAATAAACAGTATACAGTAAACAGTATACAGTATTACTCGATCACGGAAAATGATTATATAAAGAAGTTTTTAAATAATTTTAAAATTATTGTGCCTGTCACATAGGCAGGTGGTTTGCTAAAGTCCCTTTCACTGATACAGAATCATAAATTCTTAGAATCCTATGTTGACAAGTAGAAAGTTTGTACATTCTAAATATTAGAGTAGTTAAAAATGCGCCTGCTTCTTCAGCTTAAAGCAAATGCCATTCTTTCCTATAGTATGTTTGTTTTACAGCCAGTATACACAGTATTTGGTGATGATTTGAGATAGCAGGATTGGAGGGTTGTTTGTTATTTAGTATCTAATAATTTACTAATTTACATTCTGCGTGTTTTTATAAAATCTCAATGTCTTACTCTTCAGGAATAACCTGCGAAGACTATTTTAATCAGGTGGCATCCATTAGCTAAGTAGGATACTACATCCTAACTATCTTACACAGCAAATGTTGAAACATCTGTAGACAAAAGAAAGTTAAGTTTCAGAGACTGAGGGTGTGGAAACAAGAAACTGCCACTCGAGTGTGGAAGGGAGTGGGAAGGGAATGACATATGGAGAAGAGAACTTGAGAATCAGGAATAAGTGATGCAAAGTTCTGAGAGAGCTGCATTAAGTAACTTGAAGCTTTTAAGCCTTCCCTTCCCAAAAGCTTTCAGTTCAGTCTACTGCATAATTATGTCTGGAACAGGAGTCTAATGAAGTAAAAGATGATGGAAAAATAAGATTTAATATACTAAAACTTTACTTTTTAGGCAGTTTTTCTCCTCTATGAAGTGAAAAAGAACTCTTTCTCATAAGTAAGTATTAGCTAGAGAAAAGAATTTAAGATTCAAATACTACAGGAAAAGTAGTCCGTAAAAATGTTATGGTAATGGTAAAAAAATTTTTTACAGGTGCTGTTCAAATACAGACTATATTTCTGTATAAGTATACACACACACACACACACACACACATATATATATATATACACATACACACACCCATACAATTAATTAAAATTCAGATCACCAAGGGAAACTAATAGACTGAGAACCTATCTATCATGTGACAGGCACAATAAGATTTTTCATTTACCTGAGGAAGGTCTGAACTGGCACTCTGGGCTTCTGCTGGTTCAATAGTACTTGAAGGTACCGGACCCAACCGCTCTTTGACTGACTGCTTCACAACAGGCAAAATGGGCTGCTGAACTAAAGGCTGCATTACCTCAGAAGAAGAAAAAAGTGTTAAACGCGCTGATTAGTTCATGAGCAGGGAAAGTAACCTTCGTTATTCTGTCACTAAGTTGCCCATGCAGTTTTAAAAGTGCAGCTTATAATCAAAGCCTAATCACCTGCCAAATTCCTTCCTTCATACAAGTTCCCCATACATGTCCAAAGATACAAAAAAATATTTATAAAGTAGAGGAAAAAATCAAAATCTACCCTTCAGTATCTTTCGTCTCTCTTTAATTAACAGAAGAAAGCTAAATAGAAAAATAAGGTGCTATAGTACACTTCTACAAGCAATTAAACTTTATATATTGATTGACTTCCTGATTAAAAGAAAGAAAAAGAGAAAAAAGGAAGAGAGAATGAAGGATTTCCATTATGAACTCCTAGTATGAGTTTCTAGAATACAAACAGGTACTACATACTGGAGTATCTCCCACTTTAAGGGATGGTTCTATATTTTATATGTATCATCTCATGACTTCCTAAACTAGGGATGAATGTAATAACAAAATGAAAGAGCAGGTTAGAGAAGTTAAGTAACTTGCTCAAACCTACATACAGTTAACAATGGTAGAGCCAGGCAGGATCTGAACTCAAGTCTACCTGACTACATGCCCCTCCTTTTAAAAAACACTATGCCAAATGCTTTTCTTTCATAAGAAAAGCATTTACTTTCACACAAATTTCTCTTACCTTTGGAGAAGTAGTTTGCAACTGTTGGGTGCTTCCTTCTCTGTGCCAGTAAACTTTAATAAAGCGATTATTTAGTACTGCTTCTGTACTTGATATAGCTTTCTTTGCTTCTTCGTATGTTGCAAATTGGATAAGGGCACCTTCAGGATCCCCATTATAGGCAACCTAAGATTTAAAATATTAAGCACAGCGAATTTGCAAATGAATCAGTTGCTTTATATAGTAAAATGCCTCAGGAAATGAAATACTAGTCCTTCCAAGTTACAGTCTATCTTTATACTACCTTATATCGAGATTATTACCACAGTCTACTTTCACTCAAGAAGAAATGGTAACTGTGGACCACTCAGAATAGAATCAGCCTCCTCTAAATAACATTTAGGAGAGAATGCTCATTGCACAAAGGTTATATACAAGCACTCAAAATGTTTCACTTCTTACCCTCAATATTAATGCTATGGGAAATAATACTTATGTCAGTGAGTGATGTAGAGTCAAAAGAGGGAAGTAAACTATTTTCAAAGGAATGATCTCTAACTAAAAATTACAGAAAAATCAATCTGTAAAATTGTCCAAACTGGTTAATTCTCACAGAAATATTTGCAAGAGCACACACAAATAAATCTTAGATAAGGAAGGGGGGAAATCTACAAAACAATAGCAACAATTATATTTTACACATAAGGAAACTACGACTCAAAAAGTATGCAATTCTTTAGACCCATACAATGAATAAGTAGTATTAACAGATCCAAGGCTTTTTAGTGTTCAATAATACCAGCACTTTCGAAATTGTTCTATAAACTACTGGTGAGGCAAAGCAATACAAAATAGGGATTAAGCACACAGACCCTGAATCAAACAACCTGGTTCTGGATAACAATACCCACTCTGTAGTTGTTAAGAATTAAACAGTAATTCATATAAAATGGTGGGGCGGGGATTGTACACGGGGCAGGTGATGGTGGTGTGTTCAATTAGGATAAAGCTATAGGGTTTTTTGAAACTAACTTTTCAAAATATATATTTTATAAATAATAAGGCAAATGGGATACAGATACAGCAAAAGGACCTGTAAGGAGATAACAATCCCAACAGTAACTGAGGAAATACAAATTGAAAAAATATAAATTAAAGAAAAAAACTGAGATAATAGTGAGATACTCAGCTTTAAATTTATTTAAATTTAATATTACTAATGTAGTTAATTGGGTAAGGAAAATAATTTTTCGAAGTCTAGATCTACAGGCGGTAGATCAAATTGAACTGCCATAAAAAGATATTTAGAGATAGTCCAAATAATGTTAAATTACTACAGGGTAATATGTATGCTCAGGACCCACAACAAGGACCCACATACTTTTAAATACATATATATTTGTAAGCTTGCATACTAATTTATTGGTAGATACATACAGAAATACAAAACAAAAAATCAAAAATAATACATGGTAAGCTGTTACCAATAATGTAATAATATCATGCAGATACATGAGGAAGACAGAGAGCTGAAAATATTTTCATTAAATCTGTAGAAATCTCTACTGACTGACCCTAAGCAAGCATGCATTTTCTCATCTATTACTTAATAATATTATTTTTTAAAGGGCAACACCACAAAATTTTCCAAAATACCAACTTAAGCTGTACTCTCTAACATCTATTCTTATCAGATTATGGGAAATTATTGTTTTAGTTGAAAAGAAAGCCATACAAACTGGAAAAGAAGCCCAACATTATTTCAACACTTTCAACATATCCCATAATATAAACTCAATACAAAATAATCTCACAAATAACATATACCTAAGCCAAGGTCTAATTTTAGGTGAAATCAAATACAAATTACAGTTATTTATCTTAAAAGACATTCAAAAGCAGTAGAGGAAAAAGTAAATGTTTAAACTAATTAGATATTTGGGCCCCCAAAGTATCTGTTAGATATGTGCCATCTTAGAGGCAGCAAAAATAAATGTGACTAAAGCCTTCTGCTAAAGTGAAACTAAGGAAATGAAAACTATAGTAAGATTAGACTTTACCACTGTGGCTATTTAACTTTGCTGTAATTTTATGATAACCTCTATTAGGTAAAAAGTATATAATATGATCAATCAAGCCTCTTGCCTTTTCAAAGTAAATATGTTATTCAAAATCACATTTTTCTAAAATACAAAGTTTCATTTCATATCCAATTTTCTAAATTTAGAATATTACCAAAATTTCCATAATATTTTCTTGTAAAAGTATTTCTTTTTACTATATTAAGATTTCCTCTCTAAATTAAGCAAAGACAACAGAATCACCTCATAGCTCTTACCTGCAAGTTAACCAAGGTTCCAAATCGACTAAAATGCTCATTAAGTTTGCTGATATTATTTAATTCTGGAGGAACTTTTCTAAGTTCAAGTTTGGTATTTTCATTTCCAAACTGAACCTTTTTCTGGAAGCCTGGGCTGTTTGTTCTATTAAAATTTGGTCTGTAACAAAAATCAAGTTAATTAATACATTTATTTATAAATTCTGATGCTTATCAAGTACAAAGGAATCAAGTTTTGCAACTTAAGTTCAATTTTCTTTTCAAAATTGAAATTGCTAGGTGATAAAGGAAATTTATACTTTTTTTCCTTAAAAAATGAAGTTTCCAAATAAGTAGTGTTCTTATCTTTCACAGAAGCCAAGTAAGAAAGGTTCTTCCAGACCATTTGTTCCTTCCCACTTCTATTCTACGCCTGCTTAAAATTTTCAGCAGGAAAGGTCTACCCTCTTTCAGTCAATTTGCCTATATAACCATTTCACCATTTGCACCATTTCAGGAAAAGCTACCTTATCAAAATAATTCCTATTTTCAAATACTGATTAAAAGTAAGAAATCACTGTCTTGATCTCGTTCCAATTAAAACAAAATGTGGCGAACAACAGACCATACACTTGACACTTGAAGACACAGGGACAAAACTGTGGCCCAGGGAGGTTATAATACTTGCTTTAAATCAGAGAATTAAAGGCAGAGCCAGAACTATATATTATCCATTAATAAACATACGTTAAAGCTCTAAAAATGTAATCCTAGTCTTTCCTCAAACATGCTAAATTGTAAATGAATCATCCAACACATACACTAACATTCTGATTCTCTATCTGCTTCTCTGAAGCCCTTCCTCAACAACTTCGGTGCCCATCCTATCTCCCCTGCCCCCACCAAAGACTGCTTTCTAACTCTTTACAGGAATCGCCCACATGCTAAAGCCTCCTCCCATTTCTTCCCTAATAGCAGGCTCATGACTATCCCTTAAATAGCTAGTATTCAACAACATCTCTAAGGGTTGGGTTTTTGGGGGTAGGTAGGTACAAAGAGGAAAAACAATATGCTAACCACCACACCATTTCTGTAAGCATGTACCTTCCAAGTACCAGACGACTAACATACACACTTTTAGAAAACAGATACTATATACTTTAGTTGGGGACTCCCTACAGAATAAATTTTACTTTGAAAGAGACCACTATTACTGCCACAATAATACTGCAATGATCCTAAAAATCACAGTACAATAAAATTCCTCAATTTCCTCTGCCAGCTTACTTATCAAACCAAGTCTTCTTTGTAGGAACTCCAGGCTCCCCAGAACCAATGGTTCTTTTCCTTGACTCTGAATCCACTACTATCCTCATACTGCTTTTATTAGGAGGCTTTTCTGTTTGAAACAAAAGAAAAGGAAGCAAAGATTAATATTTTCTGTTAATCATAGCCACATTCTTAAATTTACATTAAAAACAAAGTTCTGGCTTTTTGTCCAAATATACATTTTAGAAGAAACAGAAAAAAATGTACATCTAAATACAGTAATCTAAGTGATTTTAATTTACTTTGAATTCCTTTCACACTTAAGAAGAATCAGTAATTCTCATATGTCAAATTAATAATAAACAAATCATCTTGGAACTCTAAGTTTATAGTTTTGAAATCAAATGCACAACCTATAAGATTCAAAATTTAACACTAGTGCAATGACCTTAAGAATCAACAACTTTGAATTGCGACTGAAATGAGCTGCTTATTTAAACATCAGCAAATTAACATAATAAAATTATGTTAAATTTTAAAAGGTAAAGATTCAAAAGATTGAAATGCATTGCAAAAGAACTGTAAACTGCAAACTACTTCCAATATTTTACACACTTTTAAGAGTTTGACAAACACAACTACATTTAACCTGTTATTCCCAAACGACGCTCAAGTTTAAAACATGCTAACCTTAGTCCACATAGAAAAAAATATATATTTAAAATTCCTTTTTAAAAAGGAACTGCATAAATTGGTTATTTAAATCCTTTCCTGAGTATCTCTAAACACATGTAACCAAAAGAATTCTGGATCTGTTCCAGTACAGTCTTTCTCATGGCTACCACTATAATTTCCAAGCAGGTCTTCCTACCAAATCGATTCTTTCTCTCAATGAATAAAAGTATCATCTGCCCAATTATCCAAAAGCAGAAACCTGGTGTCTTTCATTTTACCATCTCCATTAGCCCTATTTTAAGTCCCCAAATCAATAAGTTATAGGTGTTGTCAATTCTTTCCACTGAACTTAAATCTTTTACTTCCCAGTGTTACTACTGTAAGTCTAGCTACCATCATCTCTTCTATAATTTTTCAAACGCCTGTAATTGACCTCCTATTCCCTCTGACATCCCTTACTCCCTCTGTTCTAATCAAAAATATCTTCTGGTTTCACAAAAGTATCAACAGGCTATACGTACTTTATCAACCCGCTTTTTCTGACTAACTCTGACTTATCCTACATCTCTTCAGCATATCAGGTAGAAACATCCAGCATCTGGCACTGCAGGCATTCACAGGACAAACTGTATTTTCTTTGCCTAGTGGTATCTTCACAGGACCATTTTTGCAACACAATTTCTGGCCTTATTACTGCCTCCCAAACATGTTTGTTCACTAGCCCTTTTATAAAGTCTTTAAGCTATTCAATATCCTTTTCTACTTTAATATGTTCTTTATCTGAAGGTTCATTAAGAAAGACAGTGATGTGTTTGCTCCAACTCATCTGTATTCTCTCACTCATATTCTCTTTCATTATTATTTATTTAAAAGAGAGGTGTTAATAAACACACAGAAGCAAGTTCCTCTTGATATACAATTAGCAAATGTGTCTTTTAGTTGCATGTATTCTGTTTCCCCCCAGTATCTTTTTAATAAATTGTTTTTCTGCTTAAAATTTTCAGCACTAGTTTTGTTGATGAAAACTACTGAGCCCTTCTTCCTACCTATCTATATCCAAACAAGAGTGTCTAGCAAGTTTTCCACTGCCTTAGAATCTAGAATGAACAATTAGCAGGCCTCGAGGTCACTTTTTTAGTAATTCCAAGGCAGCAAAAGGCCTAAAGTTTTTCCATTTGCTTAATAACAATAATTTCCTATGAAGCTTTAAGTACGAAGCATAAGAATAGTTTGCACATAATAGTCTGTGACAAATTCAAATGAGGCCATCTGCAGGCTATTATAAATGTATAATAATTACATAATGAACAATATTATAAACTTTTAATTATGTATATCTCACAATCCAGGCCAGTAAATTTCAAACTAAATAGGCAACAGCCGAGAACATTTTTGGGGGGAAAGACTGAAAAAGATAAGGAAATAGAAGTACAGGTAACCCTCAGTTTAAATGGTTTGCTAAATCAGTTATCTAGTACATAAAAACAATTTATGGAGAATGTATTCCTGAACCAGCTTACAAAAACAGTACACAAAATATCTAAAAGAATAGTACTAAAATAATCACTATGTATAATGATTCTATGAGAAAAGGCATTCAAATTTCTAAGTAGGCATACCAGACATTTATATCTCAGCAAGCCATATCTCAGCAAGCCATTTCCTGTAACTTCTAACTATATGCATGTGGAGCTGAGATGACCATAATTCCAACTTCTACATGGTTAAGATTTATGTTCAAAGGATTTGATCCCTTCTGTCTTCCCTCAATCACCACCACCAACAAAAAAAAAACTGACCAAGATTTGGGATGGGTCCAATATTGATCTATAGTGGAAAGCCACAAGGTAAGAAAGAGATGATTTGATGCTTCAGAGGTTCTAGTAAGAGCAAAGAATACTGGTATAATGAAAGAAAATGAGTGCTAAGTCATGACCGAAAGAAGGAAGTGGTTTTACTCCAAACTAGTCAGGTAGAAGACACTCAGGGGATGAGTCAATATTAATACAATGAACAGCCACAATCTTAACTGGCTACTTTTCAATTACAAGCCATCTTATAACTCTGACATAAAAATTGTTAAAAAAATTCTTTTTCTGTTGTTGTTCTTAACAAAAGTCATTAAAATGCCTCTAGGAGACTTTTTGTTGGGGAAAAGGGGCATCTACATGAAATGTTGTCCTATGACCTCATAGGATGTAAGTTAAACTGGGTATAAATTTAAATGTTCCTCACTCCATCACAAAAAGTTCTCTGAACACTCAAGACAGATGTTTAGGATCTGACAGTTTCTAATGAACAAATAAAAAAGTGCAAAGCATAAGTAAACAAGTTTACTAAACCACATTAGGTATGGACTGCTGCTGCTGCTGCTGCTGCTACTGCTGCTAAGTCACTTCAGTCATGTCCGACTCTCTGAGACTCCATAGACAGCAGCCCACCAGGCTCCGCCATCCCTGGGATTCTCCAGGCAAGAACACTGGAGTGGGTTGCCATTTCCTTCTCCTACTTAGTTAAATAAGTTGGACTTTATTCACAACTGATAATGTGTGACTTTTTTTTTAATTAGAAATAAAAGATGGTAAGGAAAGACTAGAAAGAAAATGGGATTTAAAGGTTAGTTGAAATAGGAAAAAAGATACATTTTTATTGGTCTATACAGTATTTCCTATACTGTCTGACAATATTGTCAAATATCTGTAGCAAATGCTCTGTCTTTCAAATTAAGGTGAATGCTTCCTCCTCTGAACGTTTATAGCACTTTTCTTGCACTGGTTTGTGGACCAATCTAAATTCTTCTCCCATTCAGAAATTATATAAAAAGTCTGTCTCCTCTAACAAAATTTTAAAAGCTAACAAGTCAGTCTAAAATATAATTTTTTGCTTAAAATATAAGCAAATCAACATCAAATTCTAACATGTCAAAGCAAACAAAAATAAAATATATATCAAATATTAAGTCTGCACAGCTCATTTCATTTTCTAAACTATGAAAGAATGTATCTTTAGGAATTAAAGCATTATTCTTAAGACTTTAAATGAACCAATTAAGACTACAAATGAGAGAATATACCTCCCAAAAGCTAGAAAATTAGTACTTTGGGGAAAGTCCTTTCCCCATGGATGACAGAATAAAACATCACCAGTACTACAAATAGGGTACCACATATTACCTTTTCTTTCATGTTGAGACCAAAGAATCCAAGGAACAAACATAACAACATCCCTTACTCAATCCTAATAAACACAAGACCAACTATTCTTTTTAAATGTTTTGCCACTCTTGATATTATGAAAATGACAGGAAGAAAAGATTCATCATAGTACCTCTGGGTGGCAAATCCATATCCCCTGATGTGAGCCCTATCAAGTTGGGCCTTTGTGCATGCACTCTGTGTCTATACATTGGTCTGGAAGTGTTTGTTATGCTTGGGGCTTCAGGATTGTAGCCATCTGTGTCATATGTATCTGGTAATACAAAAACTGTAATTAAAAAACAATTATAAAACTCCATTTGGTAATTTTTTATACTGATAATAGAAAAACATATTACTAATTTATAACTCACATTTTATATGTATTTTAAAAAGTAGTTTTAGAAAAATAAAATGCTGTTAAAAACTTCGTTTTTTAAAAATCGTAACTGAGGACTTATATTTAATGTACATTTACCATGTCTACATTTTATTCCATAAAATTTTAGTGAGAATAGACCTGATAGAGCAATTCAGTCTCTACATATTTTTAAATCCCTCACCTAAAACTCTTCTCTAACCTATATGACATTATTAATATAGAAAGGCTAAAACTGCACCTGCAGTAAAAAGAGAGGGTGGAGCAGGAGGTGGCTGGTGATGAATGCCAGTTGTTACTACAGTAGGAACAGAGCTGGTTGCAGAGTTTGGGGGAGCATCCATGCCAGATGGTTGCAAAGGAGGAAGTGGAGGTGGTGGTCCTGTCAAAACCAAAGAATAAGAAATATCATCTGGAAGCAAACAAATAAAATAAGTTATTGTATATCCAAACATGATATGCTCATTTATCAAATAATAGTATCTTTAAAATCAAGCTCTTACAACTGAAATAGTTTTCAAGGGTAAAATATCCATTTAATGTATTCCAAAACAGGTTTGTCTTAAGCTCTAAAGGACTATAGACAGCTGGGATTCATTAGGGACGTACATAATTCAGGGTCACCCTAAACCACAGTAAACCATGGGTTTGGCTGAGCCAAGCCATGCTAAGTCACTTCTGACTCTTTGCGACCCTATGAACCATAGTCTGCCAGCTCCTCTGTCCATGGGACTCTCCAGGTGATAAAACTGGAGTGGGTTGCCATGACCTCCTCCAAGGGATCCTCCCAACCCAGGGATCGAACCCGCGTCTCTTATGTCTCCTGCATTGGCAGGTGAGTTCTTTACCGCTAGCGCCACCTGGAAGCCCATTAGCCTACAAAATATATTCCAAATGGGAGTATCTTACTCTTAATTTCTAGCAGGCATATATAGGATTACTATAGATACTTCTAACAAAGGCAAGCATCAAACTATTAATTTTTATAAAAGACTATGAATGGGCAGATAATAAGTATAGGCAAACATATTTCCTCACCTGTGACAGGTGGCAGACTGGGTGGTAATGGGCCTGGCGGTGGCACAGGGGGTCTCAGATTCACAGGTGGGGGTGTAAGAATTGGTGGTGGTGGAGGGAGTCCAGGAGGAGGTGGTCCTTCAACAACAGGAGGCTGTGCTGGGAAAGGCAGCATACCAGGAAGATTGACATCTTCTACAACTACTGGGTCACTTCCATGATCAAAAGGGCACATGTCTCCTCTCATACAGAAACCCTTTTCTGTGAGGAAAAATAGTTAGAAAGAACTATGAAAAGTGCTGGACAAACATTTTCTCTAAGTCAACAAAAGTAAGATATTTAAAAATTGGAATATGTTTAACATTGGGCAAGTATAAATAACCATAAGAACTACCTACCAATTTCCAGTAATATAAAACCCTCATTAAGTGATAATATAGCTAACATACACATTAAAAAATGTACCACCAAATTAACATGAGTATTCCTAGCTAGCAAACTGATGTAAAATAGGTATTTCTGTCTGATTTTTATCATTAGAAACATTTCCTTTATTTAAATCTCTCACTTAAAACTTTAAGGATACTTCAACTACAGCTTTAATACAATTTACAAAATTTTTACAGTAAAATCTTAAGAGTCTTCAGTTCATTTATAAGTCTTATATATAGGTGATACATTTCTAGATTTTACTTATGCTAATAACTCTGATTTTTAAGTAAGTTTTGTCAAGAACGTTTCAGTCGCCAATTTCCTGATAAATAACTCAGTAGATATTCCTCTTTGTTTGGTAAATTCCAAAAATATATTAAGACTTAAGTGCAAATAAACACAATCTTTAAATTGATATTAGTCGGTGGTGACTAATGAAGACTTCAGTAACATACTGAGGAATTCATGAAGTACCTAAAATTAATTTCCCACTATTTCCAAAAGGTTAAGTATTTGAGTAACTGTGTACAACCTAAAATTACAGAATTTACTCAGCTGAAAATATTAATTCATACTTCATGAAATGGTTGACAGGCTTACCATCATAGTCTCTACACCGTTTCTTTGGCATTGGTGGTCTTACGTATGAATTATGGTCCACCTGGTCTTCATGAAATTCAGACCAACTTTCGGTAGTGTTATTACCATGATGAGTAGGAGCAATTACTGTAATAGTGCTGCTCAAAGTAGGTACAGGGTAGTGGCCAGATGAAATATTCGGTACCGAAGAGACTGGAGTATAATTGTTTTCTAACGGATCTGCTCTATCCAGGTCATATTTAGGTTTTACCAGATCCCTTTCTGCAACAAAATATAAATGACTTGAAAAACTACACTCGATTAAAAACAACAACAACAAAGTCCCAAATTTAATAGATATTTTTGCTAAACATAAAAAAAAGTTCAAATTTTACACAATCCTCCTTTTAAAAACAACTCAATACATAAACAATGTTTCAAGAAAAGTTATTTCTTTTTGTTATGACCTAAACTAAAAAGCCACACATAAAGTTGCTGTACTTAATGAGATTTTTCTTGGAGTTTTATTTATAGAAGAGAGATTTTTTATTTTCTTCATTGAAATCTTAGTATGCAAAACTTTAGCCAATAAAACAAAATACGCAATACAAGTAGAGTTATTTTTTCTGTGATGAACATTTAGTTGTTATCCATTAACAGGGCCTAACACAGCTTTATACAGTGAACACTGCTGAAGATGAGAATGGATACGCAAAGAGGAAGAAAAAGGAGTTCATAATAGATACAAACAAATTAACTGGGCCAAGAAAAGAAAATTTACCATGGAAAGAGAAAAGATATTAAGGAGATCAGTTAAGTGAAGTAATGTGGAGAAAGGCCTAGAACACCTAGATGACAGGAAAAAGACTCTTAAGAACAGAGTAACAGAGAAATACTGGGACTGTAAAAAAAAAGTCATGATTTTCTAAAGACTAAAAGTAATACACAATAAAGGTCACAAGAGGAGTATAAATCTAAGCTTAAGTAAAGGTGTTTTACTCTAAGGTGTTAAGCTGTTTTATTGCCTGCAACATATTCCTTTCAGTAATACACACTGAAGGAAAAATTATACACGTTGAAAATGACACACTCTTACAAACTCACACATCTGAAATGAAACTTTTAAACTGTTTTCATAGTTTTGAGGTCTAAGTGATAAATAAAACTGAAGATATTTAAAAGATACAATTTAACAAATTTTGATGTATGCATATACCTATGAAACCAAACATCACAACTACAGTAAGGTATACTGTACATACTCATCACCCCCCAAAAGTATCCTTGTTCTCCTTAATGATCCATCCCTCCTTTACTTCATCCCAGGCAACCACTGAATTGTTTCCTGTCTATGATGATAGATTAGTGTGCATTTTCTAAAATTTTATCTCTCTCCCTCTATTATATACACACTCTGTTTTCTGTGTGGCTTCTTTCAATCAGCATGATTATTTTGTTGCGTGTATCAATAGTTTTTTTCCTTTTTATCCATTCTATGGGTGTATCACAATTTGTTTATCCATTCACTTGCTGATGGACTGTTTCCAGCTTTTGGTTATAACAAATGAAGCTGCCATGATCATCTGTTTATGTCTCTGTTTGGAAATACACTTTTATTTCTCTGGAAGTAAACACTCAGGAGTGGAATGGGTCATTAGTAGATACAGGATTAACATTTTTAAGACACTGTTGAAGTGTTTTCCAAAGGGTTCCAGCTTATTTCCCATCCTCACCAACTCTGAGTAAAGCTAGTCTTTTTCATTTCAATCATTCTGACGGGTATACAGTAATACATTGTGGTTGTAATTTGTATAAAATAAAAGTTTCAAAAGAAATTTTTAAAGTTATTCGGACATATAAAATACAGCAAGATAGAAAAAATAAAGATAATACTGACAAAACAATTTTTAAAACCTTCAAATACAAAATGTTTTTCATAATAAAAGTGCCAGGCAAAATATACCCATATGTGATTATTTACCCCTGCTTCGTGTCCTGCTCCTGCTTCTAGTCCTGCTTCTATCCCTATCTCTGTCACGAAGCCTCTCTTTACTCCAACTTCGGCTCCGACTCCTGCTGTAACTGCGACTTCGACCTCGTCTTCTGTTGTACCGGTCTCTGTATGAATCCCTTCGAGGAGGGTTTCGATCATAATCTCTTTTGCGAGAACGATCATCTTTTTTCCTCTCATCACGACTTCTAAAGAAATAAATGAACTTTTTATTGAAAATATTCAAGTGGATACAGGAAAAACTCTAATCAAATGCAAAAGTTCTGATTTATTCTTGTAACATCATGATTCTTTATTCCATCTTACGAATACAAACATAGGCGACTCAGAAAACTGAAAAACTGAACATGATCTGCTTAAGCACTCTAAAAGCCCTTCACAGTACCCACCCGCCCCCCCCCCCCCCACCAAAAAAAACCCAACTCTTTCAAAGCCTTAATCATATACACACAGGCATCTATACATATGTCCTATAGTATATTCTGTCTTGCACAGTCTCATAATTATAGGAAAGTATCACAGGCACTGCACTCTAAATGCTTTTGAAGCTTTAATGGGAAAAATAATTTATTCATTCTAAAGGGAAGCTTTGGGTAAAAAAGGTCTCAGAGTAAGACTTCACTGGAATTGAAATTAGGAATAAAAATAGTAACAATAACTAACATACGCCAAGCACTGTTCTAAACCTCACTTCCAGTACCTTCAAATCTCACCTAGTTATTCTTGATAGAAAAAGATCGAGTTACTACTTTCCCAGACTAATAAATCAGTAGATAATACTTGCCCCTATGTAAAGGAAAATCAAGTCTAAATATTCATATACAGAAAAGCAATGTCTAAAAATTAAACATGGTTCAAAGAATCAATCACCTATTTTCTCTATATCGGGAGCTTGACTGAGGAGGACTGTGATTTAGCCTTCTAGAAAACTTCTTCTCTCGCTCTTCCTCCTTTGTGATCTGATAAACAAAGAAAAACGTATATAAATTTAATAAAAGTTATTCCTTGCCATGTTACTGCTTCAATGACTTAGCTGGTATTAAAATATACGGAAAAGATTGAAGGCCAAAGGAGAAGTGGGTGGCAGCGGATGAGATGGTTGGATAGCATCTCTGACTCAATGGACATTTAGTTCAGTTCAGTTCAGTTGCTCAGTCATGTCTGACTCTTTGTGGCCCCATGAACCACAGCACACCAGGCCTCCCTGTCCATCATCAACTCCCAGAGTCCACCCAAACCCATGTCCATTGTGTTGGTGATGCCATCCAATCATCTCATCCTCTGTCGTTCCCTTCTCCTCCTGCCCTGAACCTTTCCCAGCATCAGGGTCTTTTCAAATGAATCAGCTCTCCGCATCAGGTGGCCAAAGTATTGGAATTTCAGCTTCAACATCAGTCCTTCCAATGAACACCCAGGACTGATCTCCTTTAGGATGGCCTGGTTGGATCTCCTTGCAGTTCAAGGGACTCTCAAGAGTCTTCTCCAACACCACAGTCCAAAAGCATCAATTCTTCTCTGCTAAGTTTTCTTTATAGTCCAACTCTCACATCCATACATGACTACTGGAAAAACCATAGCCTTGACTAGACATGAATTTGAGCAAACCCTAGGAGATAGTGAAGGACAGAGAAGCCTAGCGTGCTGCAGTCCATGGGGTCACAAAGAGTCAGACATGACTTAGCGACTGAACAACAACAACAAAATACAAGAGCAATATAGTCTTCTTCTGAAAGCATTCAAACAAAATAAATTTCTCTTCTAAGTACATTTAACAATAAAAGACAGGCTTGCTGAAAGTTAAAGTGAATGGTAAAGAAATTCATAAATGTTTATCTTAGTTAACAGTAGTGACAAAAACATTTTAAGCAAGTGTCCTCACTTTACAGGCTTCCCAGGTGGCACTAGTGGTAAAGAATCCACCTGCCAATGCAGGAGACAAAAGAGATGCAGGTCTGATCCCTGAGCTGGGAAGATCCCCTGGAGGAGGGCATGGCAACCCACTCCAGTATTCTTGCCTGGAGAATCCCGTGGACAGAGGAGCCTGGCAGACTAAGGTCTACAGGTTCACAAAGTGTCAGACATGACTGAAGCGACTAAGCACACACACATATCCTAATTTTAACATAATTACTAGAAAGCCAATTTTATTCCTTCTCATGAATTTGGTCTGGCACCAAACACATCAGGGGTTTTAAAGGAGAATGCAATAGAATTAACCAAGTCACAGAGAAAGAAAATGCTTGAGAAAATAATACATGTGAAAACAGTTCTCTAGTTTCTCCTAGCAGTATGACAGCTATATAGTCCTCTTCCTACAACCCATATTATACAATTAATAGAAAGCAGTCCTTAAACACATTCCCATGATCAGTGCTGCCTTCCCTACACCAGTTTTCCATGCTGCCCAAAAAAACTGGTTCCACAGGACATTAAGAGGTGTTATTAGAGAAAAAAGGATTTATTTAGAGGATAAACAAATTGAAAAAGTATTAAACATGAGCCTCTATAAATATGATAAGGCTCAAGATTTTTAATAAAAACCCTAAGATATTCTGATGCAGGTAAGTCTACAAGATAGCATAAAAACAAATAAATAAATGAAATAGCATAAACACGTCCAGGTTTATGCCAGTTGTTTCAGCATCCCTTTGGGTAAAAGCCTCTCACTGTCAAGTGCCCCTGAATGAGAAAGTAACTGAAATCCTATCAACAGACCAAACTCTGAGAAACAATGCTTAAAAGCCTTCTTATAACAATTTGCTTTTTTTTCTTTCTTTTAAGTACTTTGTTCAACTCTTCCTATCCATTTCAACCCTCCACTTGGAAAACAAAACAAACCAAAACCTCCTGTTGCACTTTATCCCTTCTATTTGCTTCCATGCACTCTTGTAAGTAATCTATGTTGACAGATTGCCATATTCCATGGCACATGCCCAACTGGGAACTTCTAAAACATCCACAGCATTTAAAACACAGACTGCCATCCTGACATTTCAGTTCTGAAAGACGAGGGATAAATATCCTTCACAACTGGTCAAAACAACTATGGTGAAATATTATTATACCAATAGATGTAAGACTAAGGCTTCAACATTAATCCATCAATGGGTAAAATTTAAATGAATTATTGTATATCTCTATGTTGCATAAGCAGTTGCCAAGACAATACCCACTATCCCATTCTTCCTCACTAATGTTCTAGAACCCCTGTACTATTAGGTACAAAGCATGAAGTTATAATAATTTCTGGTTTTCCCCAGTGGATAAAAGTAATGGGGGTGTTTTATGTATGTGTGTGAGAAACTACATACATGTACATGTGTGTAAATGCATTAAGACACAGAGATAAAAATACATTTGAGAATTATTACATAATACACAGCAAATATATTACTACATAATAAATATATATTACTTATATAATCTGGACAAAAAAACAGGGTATCAGGTGAAAGAACCAAAGGTCACGATTAAACCACATCACCCACCACTTAATATCCTCAACAATAATTGCAGCTATCGTTTACTGAGAACCTACTTTGAGCCACATACTCTGCCAAGTGTTCACAGACCTTATTTCACTATTCCTCACAATAACCCTATAATATTTCCATTTCACAGCTGAGTAAAGGTTGGAAAAGTAGTATTTTCAAGGTCACAAAACAGTGGCCGGGAAAGGCAAAAATTTAACCAAGATTTGTTTAACCTAAAACTAGACTAACCATGGACATATTATATTATAGCTTGTCAACAATTATTTTTAAAATTACAATCTTTAACATCAAACTAAGGAAATCTGAATTAGTATATGATTATTATACAAGAGTGGTAAACTTGTACAAAAGGTAAAAACTTCAAAAATTCTTAAAGCATAAGTCATTTCTATTGCCCTGTGAAGGCCTTTTTATTTGACTACCTTAAAAATAGTCCCTTGCAAAATGCATGTAAGGCAGAAACAAGCAGATCTACTGACAATCGGGTTATTTTCCTAGAACACAGATAGTAGGAGCCCATACCTGTAAGATACTATGCACAAACGAGTTCAAAGCACACCTGAGACTGTTATCTTTGAAAGGGCTGCTGGAGACTTCCCTAATGGCGCAGTGGATAAGAATTCGCCTGCTAGTGCAGGGAATATGCGTTTGACCCCTGGTCTAGGAAGATTCCACATGCTGCAAAGCAGCTGAGCCCATGCGCCACAACTACTGAGCTTGAGCTCTAGAGCCCAAGACTGACAACTACTGAGCCTGTGTGCCACAACTACTGAAGCCCACACGCTTAGGGCCTGTGCTCTGCAACAAGAGAAGCCACCACAATGAGAAGCCTGTGTACCGCAACCAAGAGTAGCCTGTGCTTGTTGCAACTAAAGAAAGCCCCTGTAAGGCAACAAAACACCCAGTGCGGCCAAAGAAATAAACGGAAAGGGCTGCTGACAAGGGAAGCCCTTGGTTGACATCTGCAAATTATGACTTCTGGAAGGTTCCCATCATTCCCTAATAATAACAGTTCACTATGCCTGAACTGCAGATGGTGACTGCAGCCATGAAATTAAAAGACGCTTACTCCTTGGCAGAAAAGTTATAACCAACCTAGACAGCATATTAAAAAGCAGAGACATTACTATGCCAACAAAGGTCCATCTAGTCAAAGCTATGGTCTTTCCAGTCATCATGTATGGATATGAAGAGTTGGACTATAAAGAAAACTGAGCACCAAAGAATTGATGCTTTTGAACTGTAGTGCTGGAGAAGACTCTTGAGAGTCCCTTGGACTGCAAGGAGATCAATCCAGTCCATCCTAAAGGAAATCAGTCCTGAATATTTCTTGGAAGGACTGATGCTGAAGCTGAAACTCCTATACTTTGGCTGCCTGATGCAAAGAACTGATTCATTTGAAAAGACCCTGATGCTAGGAAAGATTGAAGGTGGGAGGAGAAGGGGACGAGAGGATGAGATAGTTGGATGGTATCACTGACTCAAAGGACATGAGTTTGAGTAAGCTCCGGAGTTGGTGATGGACAGGGAAGCCTAGTGTGCTGCAGTCCATGGGATCTCAGAGAGTCAGATACAATTGAGCGACTGAACTGAACTGATGCCTGAACGGTCTGGATAAACAATGTGGATTGTGCTAAACATCTGCTTTCCTCTTCAGAGTTTGGAAGTTTCGTAAATCCTAGGCTGAAGGTGGCCATGTAAGCAGTCCTAAATAAAAACCCTGGGCACTGTGTCTCTAAGGAGCTTTCCTGATTCACACGTGTTGTCACTACGCATTAAGTGCATCCTCTTTGACTCCACTGGAAGAAACCTCTGCAAATTTGTTCCTAACCCAGACTTTGCATGATACACTTTTTTCCCTTTGCAGAGTTTGCTTTATATCCTTTCACTGTAAGATATAGCCATGACAATGACCATATCCTGAGTCTGTTAATCAAACCTGGAGGTGGTCCTGAGGACTCCAACCCAGGTACAAAAAATAAAACTCAATTTAACTACTCCAAATACGTTTTTAAAGAACACAAAAGTTTAACACAAATTCTTACCTCTTCTTTTTTTATATCTTTTTCTTGGTGCTGAAAAAATTCTACCTTTAAGCTTCCTGATGATGGCTGCTCTGGAGGAGGTAGATAACTCTTTGTATTCACAGCATCAAAAAGTTTTTCCACAAATATCTGTGTCTCTAACAATAAAACAAAACCAGCACAGATAAACAGATTTCCTAATTATTCTCCACTTCTTCACATCAGACTTCAGTATGATGAAATTTATCTTGATTTTTACAAATCTAAAATTTATACTAAGACCAACAGCTTCCCAACCAGTGTGCTATGGTACAAGTCCCATAGTAATACGGATTCAGTCAATTCTCAGGATGCTGAGGGCTAGAATGAATGACCGGAGCCTGTGGGTCAGTCACCACCAGCCATCACTAGTCTCCATGTACCCTGCCTAGTGTGCCAAACAGAAATATTATCATTACCTAGTTCCCGGCAAAGTGAAAAAAGTTGAGAAGCACTGTGCTAGACAACATCAGTAGTAGGTTCCTAAACAGTACTATCTTTCAGTCATTTTCTTAATCTTTTAAGGAAAAATATCAGCATTCTTTAAGAATGAGCACAGGATGTTAACAGAAAAAAAAAAGATTTCCATTATAAATAAGCCATGAATAAAACCACTAATTATACTGTCTGTTTAACTTTATTAAAGTTACAGCCTGTCTCTTACCAAACTCCTTTAACACTCTCTGAATATTAAGTTATCAAAGCAATATTTTGAAACCAAAGATCTTACCTTTTTGAAGAAATACATCCAGCTGATCAATACATAATGCCTTTAACTCTTTTTCACTTTTGTCTTTCTTTACCAAAGCGAGAACATACTTTGCCAGGGCTGATGGATCTGCATCACAGCTGAAGAAAAGAGCAATGTTGAAGGAAATTTAGCCATAAACAACTGCATACTCTATAAGTTCCAATTACATTACAAACTAAGTCAGCATGATAGTTAAACAAGTTAATATATGTAAGCATCATCTAATTCACAGAAAGCAATGATGAACTAGAAGTTTTTCTCCCTCATATTAATATATTTTACACGTTACATATAGTCATCATTCAGTATCCTACCAAACATGTACTAAAGATTCAGAAAGTTCTATTATTTAAAAAAAAAAAAAAAGAAGTTACAACAAATTATGGACAACACCAAAATGTCAATAACTAATAAGCAATGTGGTACCAATAAAAATACCAAGAGGCTATTCTCTTCCAAACAAGGTAAATAATTGTCAAACAATATCTGGAAAAGAGGACAATAAAGGGAAACTTGAAAACATACCACACAATATATACTTTTAATGAAACAAAAGAAAGTTTAGAAACAGACCCAAATACATATAGAAATACAGATTTTACAAAGATGATATCCAAATCAAGGAGGAAGAGACGAACTACAAAATAAATGACACTGAGAAAACTTGGCAGTTATTTTTCTAAAAAATTAAGTTGGACCCATAATTTATTCCATATACCACAGTAAAAACATGAAACCATTACAAGTATTAGAAGAAAACAAGAAAAAGTTTTACAACTCTGGAGTAATGAACACTTTCTGAACTGCATTGCAAAAGGGTAGTTTGATTATATTAATACAAATAAAAGCTAAAACTTAGGAGTGTAAGGAAGCCTTAAATGAAATACTAAACAGAAAAACAATAAACAAGTAAAAATACAACCTCATCCATCCATAAGAGAAATTCAAACTTAAACTATATTGAAGTATCATTTTTCTGTTACAAAGTTGAGAAAATCTAAATATATGAAAATATATCCTAGAGGCAAGACTAAGGGGAAAACAACCCGTTTTCATACATTATGGCTGCTGAGAGGAACTCAGTAGATACTAGAGTATGGCGTATCAAGCTCACAAATACAACTGACCCAGCAATTCTATTTCAGTGAATAAACTTTACAGATATACTTACATGTTCAAAATGACTTGTGTACAAGGTATTCAGTGTCACACTGATTATAAAATAAAAAATCTGCAACTGTCCATTTACAGAGGACTGGAAAAAGAAAATACACTAAGTCTACACAAGGGAATGGCATACAACAAAAGGACAAAAAAGAATGGGGGAGTTTTCATGTCCTGGAGAAACCTATCAATTTGTTACATTTAAAAAGCGAGATAGAAAAAATCTGTATAGTATATTACCATGTGTGGGGAGAAAAGGAGACTATACATTTGGATTATATATTATGTCTGAATAATGGAATATGTATAAGTATAAACTATGCTTGCCCGTTGATTGGGATGGAGAGTAGCAAGTTAGTGAAAATGAAACAGGGTCAGGAGGGAAAGTTTCTGATGCCCAAACCATGCCCATCGAATTTTTAAAAAGCAGATAACTATTTTTCAACTAAGCTAAAGTTGTTACCTATTTAATTCACGATCATTTTCCAAGTTAGGGTGAATAAAATCATAGCAACAGCTAATAAGCACTAACATTTACCGAACCCTTATTTGAGCCATGAACTATGTTCCATACTTTACACTCTGTATTTAGCTCTCATTTTACTGATGAAACAGAGGCTCAGAAAAAAACTAGGCAAACTACTTCAGACTACATGTTAGTAACAGAACCAAGATTTAAACCTGAACTTCTTACTCTCAAGTCCATTCTCTCAACACTACAGCCCCCAACCGCATTGTTTCTTATAGCGATCTACCCAGAAACCAGACCTCCAATTTACTTACTGCTACAAACTTCTAGTTACAGCCACCTATTTACTTTTTAGCCATCCTAGCAAAAGCCCCTACAATGCCTCCCTACACACTTAGCTGCTGTCCAAGGCATAGTTCCTCTAATTTATTCCCTCCTGTGCTCTTCCCCTGAGTCCATTATTTCGATAAACCTCTGAATTCCTCAGCCCCATTTGCCTCACTTTCTACTATTTTTCTATGCCACCAACTTACCAAAAACCCATCTCAGAACCCACTCCACCCCCAGGTTAGATTTCACTTCCTAGCTTGGGTTAATTTCATGCCAGCAACATAAACAATGTTCAGTAAATTGTATTTTCAAAGGAGAGATGACACAAAAAGACTTACCAATCATGGCTTAAAAAAAAAAAGACAAATACATTAGGGAATTACAGTGGGGAGAGATAGTGACTACAAACGAGGGGGAGAGGTAGGATAACTTAGTTCATTTGAGGAAAAACATGATACATGAAAAAAGACCCTGATGCTGGGAAAGACTGAAGGCAGGAGAAGGGGACGACAGAGGATGAGATGGCTGGATGGCATCACTGACTCAACGGACATGAGTTTGAGCAAGCTCCGGGAGATGGTGAAAGACAGAGAAGGGAAGCCTGGCGTGCTAAAATACATGGGGTCACAAAGAGTCGGATCCAACTAAGCGAATGAACAACACAATGATACATGACATCCTTCAATTTATTTTTATTGCTCTTTATTGTTAGCAATCTTAACTCTAACAATAATAAACACAAAATATAATTCCACAAGTTCTACTAAAAGTTCAAATACTAAGAGTATTAATAAGGAACCTATATACATTAAAGCTAGAAAACTATAATACATATACCAAAAAGTCTTAATTCCTATATATACCTGGAATGTAACAGTTCTACAGAAGTATAGCAGTAACACACCACTGAATCAAAAAGCACATCTTAAAGACAGTGGACAACTCTGGGTGCACAGTAGTTAACACTTATGGAAAAATCTGACTGCAAGTGAATCAACAGGTCTAATACAACCATCTGCAATTTTGCTTCATTTATTTTATAAAAGCTGTACAAGTCTGATACAGTATCAGAATTGAGAACTGCTCTGTTAAGGAACCAGTACATTTATCATATGCTGTGAAGACTCCCTACAGTACACGGCTCTGGTGACTGTCCAAACTTTTCAGTCTTCCCTTCAAAAGGCAGAGCCAAATTCCCTACCCTTTGGAGAGTAGGCTCAATTTAGTGCCTTGCTTCTAAACAATCAGAACATGGCAGAAGTGACAGTGTCTGACTTCTGAGGTCAGACATCATCTAGGTCATAAAAGACAATCTGACTTCTGAGGTCAGACATCATCTAGGTCATAAAAGACACAATGGCATACTCTTTGTTCTTTTTCTGGAATCATTTATTCTAGAGAAATCAGCTGCTATGCTTCAAGGATACTCAAGCAGGTATGGAGAGTACCATGTGGCTACGAAATGAGGGCCCCCCAGGGTGGACTGCGGTCTCTGGCCAGTAGCCACATGTTAATGAACATGGAAGCCGATTCTACAGCCGCAGCGGCACCTTGAAAAGACTGCAGCACTGACCAACAACTTGAGCACAATCTCACGAGACTACGTAGCTAACCTGCTCCACATTTCTGACCCACAGGAATGACACATGGCATGAGGTGATTAATGTCTGCTGTGCTACTAAGCTAAGTTTAGGGTATCTGTTAGTAATCCCAAATCCACTTTTCTCATAGATCTATTTCCATTTATTCACAAAGACTTGAAGTGGATTACAACCTAAATAGAAAAAAAATTCATTTCAATGGTACATGAGATTTTTAAGCACTTTCTCTTTGATATTTAATATACTTATTTAAACCAACAATTTTAAAAATGCAGACAAAATGACTTGTGGTAAGTTAATTTTTTCATGTTTACCATAATGAGCATGAAAGTACTTAAATCTGTGATGAAATAAGCATGAAGAAATGGGACAATAACCTCACGCTGTACCTACAGACACACTTATACTGGCAATCTCGTAACTGCACGAGAGACCATGAAATGATACTTATTCATATTGCTGCTGCTGCTAAGTCACTTCAGTAGTGTCCGACTCTGTGCGACCCCATGGACGGCAGCCCACAAGGCTTCATGTTAGGTAACCAGAATAAGCACCATCAACTAAACCTTAACCTAACGAGGCATCAAGCTAAACACACCTTAGTTTACCAGAAATCACTGTGGTAAAATATATATATATTATACTATCACTATCTTATACTGTTTTATTGCAACTGCTGTTAATGAACAAATTCAGAGTCTCTACACTGAGTCCAATGCTATAATTTGACTGAGTATTGGTTTGATAGCTGTGGTGAATTTTTAGTTTAATAATGACCTTTCTAATAACTGTCACTTCACATTTCTCTTAGCTAAACATCAAATCTATTCCATTTCCTCCATTATTTTTTAAACAGGACACTTTAATAGTGAATTAAAATGTTAGCAGTGAAAACTGTGGAGAAAGATTTTTTAGATTATAGTCTAGACTACAGTTTTATAAAACAGCAAGATAGAATTCCTGAATTTTTGCTCAAAATCTTTTATTAGAAGCAATTCAAATCAAATCAAGATCTAAGAAGTCACAACAATCATAATGAATCAACAACCATACAAAAAAATGCAAAATACTTAAAACGGTCTGAAAGGCAGATTACTTTTTAAAATGTTAAGACTGCAAATTACATAGTAGAAGTAAGGTTTACAATTTCACATTTAACAGCAAAACAGGAAATATGTATTTGGGAGGTAATTTTTCTTAAGTCCTATAGGAAGCCATTTCATATTTATTTCAACACTTTTAAAAACAAAAGAAGGTATGTACTTACAAATTACAGCTAAGTAAAAAATAATCTGAACACAGAAGTTTAATATACCAGAATGTCATGGGTCAGGGACAAAAGGCAAACAATGTGCTCTTGTTACTATCTGTCTTAATTAAAAGTACCACTGCTACTTCATCTGAGCATAGAGCAATAACAACCTACTATGCAAAATTAATGAAGTAAAAATATTTAAATTATGAATCAAAAGAAAACTATATTCTGATAGTAAGGGGTAAGTTATTTTTAAAAACTGTGTCCATGGTAAGCAAAGACTGTTCATGAGGTACTTTACCAGTTGCTGCTACTGACAATAGGTTTGTGATTTGAATGACACTGTATCTTGTCAGAGCCAGTCTACCCTCTGCTATACTACCAGTATTCTGGAAGCATGTGAAAGAAAAGTGGGGCTAAAATCGTTCAGATCAAGGAAAGACAAAAAAAGAACCACATTTTGAAAATGTTAAGGACAAAGCAATAATACTGAAACAGTGATAAAATTCATTTCTACTTAGAAACAGGCTGAATTTCCATGAAGTTTCATAAGTACTTCTAAGACCAACAAAAACATAATCTGCCAATAAAGTATAATTCTGACCACAGAGCGCTCCAACTTCAATCTTCTGTGTGTTTGCTGTGGGGAAGGGAGTCAGGGAGGGGAGAGGGGGAGGGGAGCACGTAAAACACAAAACAAGAAACTACAAAACAGCACTGAGGAGTGTGAGATGAAAGGGAAGCAACCATGTATTTTAATTTATAAAAGCCAAATGAGATAATGTGTGAAATGAAGGAAAACAGATCATCAAGATGAGATGAAACCGAGAACTGACAACTCGAGAGGAACAGTGTCGCTCTCTGTGCAGCAGGGAGTGCCACTGCTTTCCCCACTTCTAGGCGCCACGTTTTTTAAGTGTATAAACAAACCCAAACATTCTTAGAAACTGACCAGAATGGAAATGTGTATCATCATCAGATAGCCTGCTAGAGATTCTTGGCCTGGAAAACTGAAATGTCAGAGTGAACTTGGTAGGTTTTCAAATAATTGAAGGGCTATCACAAAAAAGAAGGATCACCTTTATTCAATACATCCTCCATGGGATATAATTAGAACCAGTAAGTGGAAGCAAGAGATTCTGGTTTAAAATAGAGACGGAATTTTTTAATAATCAAAGGCCTCCCAAAGGCTGAATAAACTGCCTGTAAGAAAGTGAATTCTCTATCATTAGAAAGGTTTCAAGTGTAAGTTCAACAGCCCCTGGCAGACAAGCACTAAATTAATTAGATAGTAAATCCCTCACAAACCTCAAAGAGTGTAATCCTTAGGTTTAATTTGTTCATGGGGTATTGTGTAGATATATAAAAAGATAATACAGCATTCTTTTCAAATCTATAAAAATGAGTAGCAACTTTATACTACACTACAGATAAAATATAAACTATAAAATATAGTTTCATCAAAAATATATCAAAATCCAAAAATACAACTTCTTACTCGTATATGTAGCCTCTGCACCTAACACAGTAACTAAGACAATACTGAAAGAAAGAGAAAAAGAGAATATACGTACAAATTTCACTAGATTATTAGCTCACTTGTCAGGGCCCTTTCTTTTCCATTTTCATAAAGTTCTGAGAATAAAACTTTAGTTTATTGATTATCTTCTAACAGCATATTCACCTTTCAAAAATATTTAATAAGCACCTAAAATGTCAGGTACTATTCTAGAATCCTGGGGATACAAATTTGAAAACCATAAAGTCCCTATCCTTACAGAATTTATTTCACTGGAGATGAAGGGAGCAGACAGACCATACATACATACAAACAAGGCATTCTCAAGCAGACAAGAGTTCTGAAGAGAAAAAATGCAAGGTAAGGGAATACAGGGCTTCCCTGCTAGCTCAGAGGTAAAGAATCCACCTGCCAATGCAGGAAAAGGATATGGCAACCCATTTCAGTATTTCAGCCTGGAAAATCCTATGGACAGAGGGGCCTGGCAGCATAGTCCATGGGGTCGCAAAGAGTCAGACACGAATTAGTGACTACACAACAATAAGGGAATAAAGTACAGAAAAGGAGTGAAGGGGGAAAAGAGAAAGAAAAGGCAAGGAGAAGGAATGAATGAGTAGATCCTAGGTAAGATTATCAGGGAAGGATATTTAAACACAGATCTGAAGTTAGATAGAGAACAGAACATAGTACAAGCAAGCTTTTTTGGCTTTCTAGAAAAAGATCCTTCTTCTAGAAAAAAGAAGGAACCCAACAGGAAAGACCTCAGGTGGGAATCTACTTGACACATAGGGGACAGGAGTCCAGTAGGATGGAGCAAAGTGAGCATTCACAAACATTTTGATCTCTCACTTTTGTAAGGATTTAAAATTAACATCAGACCACTATGAAGTCATTCAAATCAATGATTTTAAAGGCATAAAAACAAAACTTTAGCAATCTCTGAATACACTCTGTTAAGGATATAAATAATAATGCCCCTGAAAAGCATGGGGTGAACATCTAAGAGGCTCATTCTCCTCCAGCTGTATCTGGGCAGGGGACTAAATACATCTGGGCATGTACTAAATAAGCTGGAAAAGCCAAAGCAATGCAAAAGATCAAATTTTTAATAAAATCTCCCAAAAGAACTTTATTTTCTTAAGAAAGACTTCAAAAAACACGAATCAACAGTCACTTGGCTATATAGCAGGGACTGGCACAGCACAAAACACTGTAAATCAACTATACATTTTAAAAAAAGAATCCTAATATAAAGGCTCTAATTAATCCTAACATCATCATATTAGCTTTTATTTTGTAATTAATACTTTCGAAATAGTAATGAGACAGTAAAGTGAAAAAATACTGTACTGCAGTACAATATTTCAAAGAGTAGTTGGTTTCGTTTTCTTCAAGTTTCTTGGAGGCTTTAGAAATTCAGTGGAAGATAACTGATGAAATGTAACCCAAGCTTCCATTTTCAGTAATCTTGAGAAGGAGGAACTGGAGGTGGCAGTGGGAATTAAAAATTAAATTTAAATATGTTAACTCAGTAACTTTAGAACACGGATATACACCCACGTCTGTTCCTACCAAATTTTCACTTTATATTCAAGAAAAATATCTTAATTTGCATCAAAGTCATGCAACTATATTCTGTACTTCAAATTACTCTTTTAAAAACCCAAATTCCACTGCAACAGACTATATACATTGAAAAATTCGATTACCATAGTTTATTATACAGCTTCATCCAATTCAAATAAAGAGGGAAAATAGATTATTTGCATGTAGTAATTAGTTACAGGAAAGGTTACTCATTTAGAATTATTACATGCCCACTTCATTCTACAAAATAAAATGAACATCACAGCAAGCATATATATCTAAACATGATCTATCCATGACCATCACACATACCACTTATCATCACTGGTAAAAACTTATCACAAAACATGCAATTATAATGCTGAAAACTACTTACTTAGTTCCTTCATTCTTTTATATTACCCTCAAGAAATGGTAGGAATGCCTCCTTACCTTGAGAGCAGTGGTTCTCAAATTTTTGGTCTCAGAATCCTTTTACACTTTACACATTAGAGAGAACCCAGAAGAGCTTTTACTTTAAATGATTCTATATGCCATTATTTATCATAATAAAATTTAAAACTGAAAAAAATTCTACATTATTTAGCTTAAAATAACTAAATAGACCCATTACAATTTAACATAAATACTTGGGAGGAGGCAGGAAGAGTAAACAAGAGGAGGAACTTATGGATATAAACAAGTGGGAAGTCCAAGTGTAGGCACAGCTAGATCCAGGAGTTCAAATGCTATTACCAGGACCCTTCCTTTCCATTCTGCTTTCCTTTGAATTTTCTTGATTTTGAGGCAGGCGTTCTCCATGTGGCAACAAAAATGGCCCTGAGCAGTTCTGAACTTACATTATTCTGACAGCGAGAGCAGCCTCCCCTCTCCAACAGCATATATTGGTTCTGGGAAATGACTGACCTTCTCTAATTTGAGCTATATCCCCACTGCAGGGCAGTGCTGCACAGAGCTCAATGACTAATTGAATAACCTGAAATTAACACACGTACCCCCTGCTTTTTGAAAATTTGCTTTATGTCACTTTGTGAAACTTTTACAGAAGAGCTATACTGCTAATTAGAAATTTGGAAAGGATTTTCACTTTTCTGAGAAAAGACGAAAAGCTGAAAGTCTCCAGCATTTGTTTTGTAGCAAGTTGAAGAGAAGTAGCTATTATCATGGGCAGACAGAGCGGGGCTGCTAAGATCCTTTCCCAGGAGCTACACTAGGCATCTCAGCATCAGGCCACCATGCTCTAAACTGTGTCTGTGAGCATCTATGCTTTATCCCAACTTATTCTGTGCACCCATTAACAAGATATGTCCTAAAGTAATGACTTCTTCACTTCATGACATTTTGGCTTAAGGAAAGTTTCACAGGAACACTGTTTTCAGAAATCAGGGGAAATCTGTACCCTATACTTTTTATGAATACAGTTATATTACCACAAGAAAATAAAACTTTGGTAAAACTGATAATGTTTCTTTTTTTTTTTTTGCAAATACCATTGATGCCTGGCTTAAATAATAGACAGGTTCTTTTATCTTTTACATTTAATCTGTCTTAATACGCTATGAACTACATTTCATATATGAAATATATGAAGAAAATACCTCCTCAACTGGTATACAATTGGAAAAGTAGGGACCTCATAGACTTCATGAAAGGGTCTCAGGAAATCGCAGGAGTCACACAGTTGAGAATCACTGCTTTAGAAGTTATTCATCAAGTATTAAGTGTCTAATTCAAAGACAGTCTTCAAACTCCCTAAGAGTCAGACTTCATACTTTTCAGTGCAAAAAGCAGTAGCCCAAATAGCAAATTAATGTTACAGAATTCTCTCTCAAAAGAGAAGTAGACTGCAGGTGAAATGCTGATACGGCAGCCCTCAACAAAACTCCATTATTTCTTAAATGTTTTACATTTCAATTCACAGCTGAGGAAGAATCAAATTCGATGGGAAAGGGCTCTGGCTTCCAAAAGCCACTTCTTAGTTACTTATATGTGGGTTCCCATTTACCTAGTTAAAAAACAGATCTAAAGCATTTCATCCCTTCAGTTACTAGCAGAGGCTAAGGAACATTTTCTCCCCTGACTAAGAAGGGGCAGAATTATCCAAAAGAAATAGCACTAAGACTAGAAATCTGAAAAACCTAATTCTGTCATTCTATTTTCAATTAAATTCTTACTACCTGCTCCCTCATATGTTTAAAAAAAAAAAAAAGTCTGGCTAATACTGTGTAGCTTATGATAGACTTCTAGGTTTTTTCTAATATTGCCACAACAGTTTTCTAATATTGCTATCAAATCACGCTGAAATTTTTTTCACTAAAAAGGGGATACTTTCCACCTCACAAATCTCACAGCTAAAGAACTAAGCTTCAGTTTACTTATCTGAGAGAACAGCTGCTCTGCAAAATTAGAAATAATTACAAATAAATATGATTACAAAGGAGAAAGCATTAACCTGCAAACACCAAAGCAAATGCACTACTAATGAAAAAACAGATTAAAAATGTGAAATTATAAGATGCTTATTATCACCACTCCCTTTGAAAAGATGTTAAAATTTAGTTACTATATTTTAAGCACTATTCCCTTTCCAATCTATGTTCTCTTCTAAGCCAAACTATCAGCTTTTCCTTGAAGCAGTCTGGTATTGAAAAGCACTGAACTCCAAAACCCCAGGTTTTCAGATTTCTAGTGTTATCTTACTTTATTCATTTATTACGTAATCCTGGGTTAGTATTTTATTTCTCTAGGCTTCCGCTTTCTCATTTTTAAAACAAAGGCACTGAACCATATAACCTGACCAAGTGGGTCATTTTTTAGGAATAAGATACAAAAGCTTTCACCATCATTGCACTCGACCTCCCCTACTTTAATTGAATTTAAAATAATTCAGTATGTAATCTGAAAAAAAAAAATTGAAAAAAAAATCCAAAATGGTTCCTCTAGATCTTTTTCAAAAGCCACAGAACTCCCTCTTCTGAACTGGTGAGCAAGGTTTGAGCCTTGGGAAAGATAAAGAATAACTAAATAGAAACATTTTACATATTTTTCCTGAATTCCCAGGAAACAAGATCTGTCCATATTTCTATCACTGTTAAAATGTTACTATTGGTGTACTTGTCTGTTTCAGACTAGATAACAAAGTCTATCTTTTCCCTAGAACCAATCACACTGGTGAAGAAGTGTACTAAACATCACAATAAGTAATAGCATTCTTAATCAGGGGTATATCAACTAAAACACACGCAAAACAATTTTCAGTTAAGATCAAACCCAATTATAGCAAATATAAAAGTGTGCCAACAAATTCAGAGCTGTCATGGATCTCAAGAAAGGTCAATAAAAAAAAGTCCACAAGCATTTTGACAAGTCCTTCCTGGCTGCTTTTTCTTCCATACCCTGACTGCTGAGATGGCCCTCATTACATTCAGTACACATGTTCAAAGAATAGTACTTCTATCTTCCTAGCTTCTGCCGAAGTCCAAATTTAGACATTTTACAACTCACTCTTAAAACTAGACTAAAAAACTGCTATTTAGTCTTTCTTGTCTCCAAAATGTTACAACTTAATCAAATCTCTAAATATCATAGTTTCATTCTTAAAAGAAGATCTGACCAATTACTCCATTACTTCAGTTAACCCTCCCAGTATCCTATAACCTAGTCCCCAAAATGTCCATACACTTCAGTATGGCATGATTCATCCCTTCTTAATTTGAAACCAACAAAGGCTAGCTGGAGTCAAAAACCTTTTCCTAAGCATAATGAATAGTCATAATTCCTCATAGAACTGCTCTTCCAATTTGGGGCACTCGATGTCTTCATAAGTTTCAAAACTTTAACATAACCCAATTTGTGAAAAGTGCTTGAAATACTTCACAGTCTGGTAAGTACAAATTTATGAAACTCTTCAAAATGAGATCTCTTTCACAATCTGTTATTATAAAAAACTTTTTTGAAAATGTGAAGTATGTACTGTAGCCATCATCAAATAGTATAAATACAACAAGGGTCACACTGACAGTTTATTTTTTTATGTTTTTTATTTATAACTGAAGATTTTTATAAATGCTTTTTCCACATCAATTTTTAAACTGCCAGTAAGCAACAGAAAACTGATAAGAATATAAGCAGTTGTTTTCTTGCTCCTTCCCTTTTCTTTTTGTTGGGTAACCAACCAACTCTGTGAAGACCTGGAATCCTAAAAGGAGTTTGCTCAGCCTTCCTATTCTTCTTGACTTTGCTAGTTGAAAGCTGGGAGTGCCCTGGCAGATCTCTTCTAGTTTTCCTTCCCTACTTCCACAACTACTCTTGTGGTTTTAGCTGGTAAGTATTGAGTGTGTATACACTTCACTGTTTTATAATACTATTGCCACGGTCCCTCATCGATGATGATAAGCAATTAGCCACTATTTGAGTCTTTGTTTTCCTATATGTAAAGTATCTGTCTTTTTTCTCTCTTTGACTACTTTTAAAAGTCTTTTTATTTGGTCAGCAGTGTGTGACCATGAAATGCCCACAGCTGTGTGTGTGTGTGTGTGCACAGACGCACACACACACATATTTTATCCTGCTTAATTTTGCCAATTTGGATTTATGTTTTAATGTCTTTCACCCATTTTGGAAAGTCCTTGGTTGTTATGTCTTCAAACATTTTTTCTGCTTCATTTTTCTTCCCTTTTTCCAGGACTTCAGTAACTTATATTTTAGACTGCTTGATACTGTCTTACAGATCTCAGATATATCTTTTAAAATTACTTTTCTCCCTTTGATTTGGATATTTTCTATTTTCCTACATTCAAGTTCACTGCTGTTTTTTTCCCCTATGGTGTCCAGTCTGCTTATTTCAGCTATACTTTTCATTTCTAGATTTCTCCATTAAATTCTTCTGAATAGCTTCTGTGTGTTAACTGAAGTTCCCCATATCTTTGTGCCTGTTGTCCAAATGCTTAAATAAATTCTTCAGCATTTTTATCATAAAGTTTTTGTCTAATAATTCTAATACTTGAGTCATCTCTCCATTGACTATTTCTTCTCAAGTGAATCTTACTTTCTTACTATTTTGTGTTCCTTGTTATTGCATTAAGCTGAAAATTTTGTGTAAAAGAACACTGAGGTGGAGACTGAAGTAAATAAGATTTATCTTCAGTAAAGGGTATGTCCTTTCTTTTGCTAGGACACTAGAGTGGAGTCAACTGTTCTGTAACTGATGTGGCTTGGGTTTTGTAAGAAACTTAGTTTGATTCAGTTCACCACTGGCTTCAAATGTTTTTGAGGGCATGATCAGGATCATCTTTTTTTTTTTTTTTTTAAACTGTTGCATTATGATTTAATCTAACTGCACAATATTTGAAATCACAACCCCTCTAGATTTCTAAGAGAAAGATTATGCATGCCTTTATATTCAATTTTGCACTGTTACATTTGAATCACATAGTGAATTTCATATTATGATGGATCAATTTAGAACTCCCATGCAACACCTCAAATTATATAAAATGGAAACAGTTTTTAAAGGTTTGTGGCCATGATGTTCAGTGACCAACATTTTGAAGTACCTGATACATTACAGTCCAACATTGCTGGTTAAAAAAAAAAAGTTTTTATCACTAGTAGGATCTTGCCTTTTATAAGAACTAGAATCTCAGCATTAACAAGATTCTGGATACCTGCCTGTGCTTTACCTCCAGGCCCTAGTTTTTGAAACTACAAGAAAAATATAAAACCAATGGCCTAAGCTTACCTTTGAAGAAAGAAGGAAAAGCCAGCAAATTAAACTCTAAGTAGAAAAAGGAAATGATAAAAATATAACACCAAAATAGAAAACAATCAAAGCTAATAGTGTTCTTGGCAAAAGATGAATAAAACTGATAAACTATTAGCAAAATTGGTCAAGAAAATAAAAAAGTAATATTACCAAAATCAGGTATAATTTTTAAAAGAGGAGGGGAAGCATCAAATAGATTCTAGTCATTATATGAATAATAAGGCAACAATGCAAACAACTCTGTGTCAATAAATCTAGCAACTTAAGAGAAAAATCCTTGAAAAACATAAATTACCAAAAGTGACACAAGCAGAAACAGAATACCTAAATAGACCTATACCTAGTAAACAAACTGATTTTGTAATAAAAGATCCATTTCACAACTAAATCTTCATTCCCAGATGCTTCATCAGTGAAATCTAACATTTTAAAGAAAAAATAAAATACACATAGCCCTCATAAACAGAAGCAAAACTTAACAAAATATTAGCAAATCAAATCCAGTAATATGCATAAAAAGGATAATTACATCATGACCAAGCAGGGTTTATCTTAGAAATCCAAGGTTGGCTTAACATTTGAAAACCAATCCATGTAATGTACAACATTAACAGAAAAAGAGAGAAAAGCACGTGATCATTTCGATCAATGTAGACAAAGATTTGACAATTCTTTACCTTTTCATGACAAATCACTCTGCAAATTAAGAACAGAAGAGAATTTCCTCAATCTGGTAAAAGGCAATTATAAAAAAACCTAGCACTAACATCAGTTAATACTGAAACACTAGGTCTCTTTCCCCTAAGACTTGGACAAAACAAGGATGTCAACTCTTAGACCACTTCAATTTAACTTGCACTGTTGTTCCTAACCTATACAATAAGAAATGAAAAAATTTTTTTAAATCAGAAAGTAAAACTATCACAGATAACATGACTGATAAATTTCAAAGGATCTATAAAATAGCTACTGTAAATAATAAGGGTACTTAGTTGCAAAATACAAGGTCAATATGTAAATATCAATCATATTTCTATAAATAACAATAAAATTTGAAAAATGATCCTCTTTCTTCTAAAATTGATCTCTACATTCAACTCAATCCCTATCAACAATCAACACAGGCCTTCTCGCAGAAACTGAAACACTGACTCTCACCTTTATAGGGAAATGAATCCAGTATAACCCAGACAATTTTTCAAAAGGATAAACTAGGAGGATTTACATAACCTGATTTCAAAATTTATAAAGTTATTTAGACAGTGTGGTATAAGCATCAGAATACATACATATCACTGGACCAAGATAGAGTCCAGAAATAGACTCATATATACAGTTAATTATCAACCAACATGCCAAATATCAGTGGACCAAGACAGAGTTCAGAAACAGACTTATAAGTACAGTTAATTATCAAACAACAAGCCAAGTCATCCAATAGGAAAGTCTTTTTTAGGGACCATTTATGGAAAAATTAACAATATACTTATTTTAAAAACAGATAAAAGAGCCACTGGCCCTACCTCATTCCATATGCACTTCTGGTTTTTCGTTTCTTGACTCCAAACAGCCTTGAGCCAGGGCAGCCAGTCCCTGTCAGGGAGAGTCCTCCTGAGTTCCCCAGAACGACATGAGCTCTGGCAGGTGCTGGGGACTCGGGGAAGAGGCTGCTCCTGGGCAGAGTCAATCTGCCACTGAAACAGACTACTGGGCTGGCTTGCCAAAACTGTTAATAAACACAAGTTTGTGTGCCTGATGGACACACACGTAGGCCAAACAAGCCTAAATGTCAGAGTTTGGAGCAGAGAAACAATTATTACAGGGCCAAGTAAGAACAGGTGGCTTGTCTGAATGCCTCCATATACATTATTTTAAAAATTTATTTGAGATGAATGGACCTAAACCTACCAAGAGGCAGAAAATTTCTAGAACATATAATGTCTTTATGATCTTGGAGGAGATAAAGACTTGTTAGACATAACCACAAAACAAAAATAAATTGGACTTAATAAAAATAAAAATTTCTGCCCACAAAATGACATAATTATATAGTAGTCCCCCCTTATCCACAGGGCTTCCCAGGTGGCTCAGTAGTAAAGAATCCACCTGCACTGCTGGAGACATGGGTTTGATCCCTGGCTTGGGAAGACCCCTGAAGAAGGAAATGGCAACCCACTCCAGTTTTCTTGCCTGGAAAATCCCATGGACACAGGAGCCTGGGGGCCTACAGTCCACGAGGTCACGAGTCGGACACGACTGAGCAACTGCACGCACACCTTATCCACGGTGGAAATACATTTCAAAACACCCAGTGGATGCTTGAAACCACAGATACACCCTACTATACACTAAGTTTTTTCCCACACAGGGATGTGTGTATGCTAAGTCGCTTCAGTTGTGTACAACTCTGAGACCCTAGGGACTGTAGCCCACCAGGCTCCTCTGTCTATGGGATTCCCCAGGCAAGAATACTGGAGTGGGTTGCCGTGCCCTCCTCTAGAGGATCTTCCCGACCCAGGGATCAAATCCACATCTGTGTCCTGCATTGGCAGGTGGGTTCTTTACCACTAGCACCACCTGGGAAACCCAAGAATACCCAAGTGGTTGCCATTTCCTTCTCCAGGGGATCTTCCCCACCCAGGGATGGAACCCAGGTCTCCTGTGCGTCTCCTGCATTGCAGGCAGATTTTTTACCCGCCACTTATACACACATACCTATGAACAAATTAGGTATATAAATTGACACAGTAAGAGATTAACAACAATAATAAAATAGAATAATTATAACTATATACTGTAATAAAATTCATGTGAGTGTAGTGTCGCTTTCTCTCTTCTCCTTTCAAAATACGTTATTGTACAAACTGAAGGCCTTTTCCATCTTAGGTACTTACCACACAGCTGTCAAAACTTTTGCACTTTGAAGTGTGACAGCAAAACTAGAAAGAATTTTTCTCCTTTTTCACAATTTCAGAGACAGACGATTCATTCTTACTATAAATCTCAGCAACTTCAGTACCGAATTTTTTCTTTCCTTATTAAGTTGAGAATTTCCACCTTTTTGTTTAAAGGAAGCACTTTATGGCTTCTCTTTGATATATCCAAACTGCCTGTCACTAATCTTGAGTGCTGCAGTCATAATTAAGCAAAATAAGTTACTTGAACATAAGCACTGCAATATCACGAGAGCAAAGCTGATAACCAGGACAGTTACTAAGTGACAAATGTGTGGGATATGCTGGACAAAGCAATGATTGACATCTTGGGCAGTACAATGCGAGATTTCATCATGTTACTCATAAGAGCATGCAACTTAAAACTTATAAATTGTTTATTTCTGAAATTTTCTATCTAATATTTTTAAACCATAGCTCATCATAGGTAACTGAAACCACAGAAAGCAAAACCACAGATAAGGAGGGACTACTGCACACAAGTCACAGAGGAGGGGAAAAAACCTGTAGGTCATGTATTCTACAGGAATAAAGAGCTCCTAGAAATTGGCACGGAGAAGGCAATGGCACCCCACTCCAGTACTCTTGCCTGGAAAATCCCATGGATAGAGGAGCCTGGAGGGCTGCAGTCCATGGGGTCGCTGAGGGTCGGACACGACTGAATGACTTCACTTTCACTTTTCACTTTCATGCACTGGAGAAGGAAATGGCAACCCACTCCAGTGTTCTTGCCTGGAGAATCCCAGGGACAGGGGAGCCTGGTGGGCTGCCGTCTAGGGGGTCGAACAGAGTCGAACACAACTGAAGCGACTTAGCAGCAGCAGCAGCAGCAGAAATTGGCAATAAGACAGCCCAATTTTAAAAATAAGTAAGACTTAGCCACGGGCTTCCCTTGTGGTTCAGCTAGTAAAGAATCCACCTGCAATGCAAGAGACCTGGGTTTGATCCCTGAGTTAGATCCCCTGGAGAAGGGAAATGCTACCCACTCCAGTATTCTGGCCTGGAGAATTCCATGGACTATACCGCATACAGTCCTGGGATTGCAAAGAGTCGGACATGACTGAGAGACTCGCACTTCACTTCACTTCAGCCACTTTACAAAAGATGTGACAGTCAATAAACACATGAAAAGGTCCTCAATAGTACTATTCATCAGGAAAAAGCAAATTAAAACCATAAAGAGAATTAAACTGTCAGTCCAAAAAAGGTAAGATGTCATTTTATACTCACTATAAAGGTTTAAAAACAACAACAATGAAAAAAAAACTTAACAATACTAAATAATGCTGAGGATATGAAGCAACTGGAACTCTCACAAATCACAGGTAGCAATGTGATATAGTTCAACCACTTTAGAAACAATTTCTAAAGTTTCTTATAATAGAAAACATGCAGCTACCCTATGACCTAGCAAATACGCCTCTAGGTATTTACCCCTCTCCCAAAAGAAAATACTTCCACAACTTGATTAAGAATATTCACAGCAGTCATACTCATAATGCCAATATCAGAGTGGATGTCTTGTTAGAAAGAAAAACTCAGAAAGAGGCACAAGAGAATTTTCCAGAGAAAGTTCTAGATCCTGTTTTATATGGTGATTACATAGGTATATGTAACTGTCAAAACTTATGCAACTGATCTGTTTATGTTAATTACAAACTGACACAAGATAAATACATACACTATGGCTCTATCTGTTCAGCAAATCAATAAACGATGGTTAAATAAATTATGGTATACCCATTACATTAAAATACTATGCAACCTGAAAAAGGGGGGGTATCTCTTATGTATTATATTGAATGACCTCCAATTATAGAAAAAAGGAGAAGAAAAATATATATAACATATTTGTACAAGTGACTGAACACACACACAGACAGAATGTCAGAAAGAACCAACGAGTAACATGTCTCTAATTACTACATCTTTTACACACACACAAAATACTAAATATAACCTCAAGTTAAAAATAAACTTTTACCTATTTCAGAAGTTACCACCTGTAAACTGAAAAAGACTTTTCCACAGAAACAAAGTAGTAGGAAGGTAGTGAATAACTTCAGCAGGAAGCATTTACCATCCACACATTCCTGGGGAGTAAGGAAGCAGGAGGAAGAAAAATTCCTAAAAGCCTACACTTAGCTCAAGTTTTGGTCATTCTCAACACAAACATACCAAACACTAGAAAATATTATTTTCCATTTTGTTACTAATACTATCCCTATACCTGGACTTATGCATATAAAATAATTCATTTAAAAACATTGTAAGCCAAAAAAAGGAATTGCTAAAACAGTAAATGCTAAATGCATTTTAACTATTCATCACTCAGATGGAAAAATCCAATTAAGACTGCAGCAGTAAAATGTGGTAAGAAAGTCATGAAAAATATTTTAGCCAATATAGCTATAAAATTCATCAGACTAGAATTACCATAATTTTTTGTGCAGCTCTATGGAGCTAAGAAATCTTGCATATAGCAGCATTCACATACTTTAATGAGTACATGCTAATATTTCTGTGTCCTTTCCCTCTTAAAAAAAAAAAAAGAAAAATCTGAGTCTTTAGTTAATTTGAAAGTGCTGTAAGGTAAAAATAAAATGAAACAGACCCAGAGATTAGTAAATCTTCAAAGTGCTCACATATCTGCTTTTCCGAAACAGTTTTATACAAATGCCTTTCTCTCTCCTTAGATCATGGGTGCACAAAGTAGAAATTTCAACTAATGCATTTGAAACCCAGGTGTACACCCGCCACAAGGCACTGTGCTGGGTGCTATCCAGAGAACACTTAACATTTTGAGTTTATTTCCAAGGACCTTAGACTCTAATAAGAACAGTAAAACAAAAGAATTAACTACTGAACAAGTCTGCAAATGATGAGTTTCAAAAAACTATGCAAACTAGCACTAAGAGAGGAGCCTCATGGAAGAGTCACTGATTTCAACTGGACAGATAAATGGCTTTCTGGATGAACTGGAATTGCAATGGACCTTTGATTTCAACATATATAAAAGAAACCAAGATAGGCATTACATCACAATACACAGCAAAACTCTGGAATAGAAATGTCTTGTCATTAATCCTGTCTCTTATCATTTATTAGCTATGAATGAAGTATATTACTTAAACTTCCTAAGAGTGAATTTCTTCTTCATCTTTAAAATTGGGATAACAGAACCCAGCTCACACACAATGAATGCACAAACATTAGCAAATAGTAAGGACTCAATTAATGTTACCTTCTACATAAAGTTGGGGGAGAAAGGACAGTATAAACTATGTGATAGAGAAGCAGAATGTAAAGTTCAGCTTTTGTTGAAATTAAGACTTACAACGTAAAAAGTAGGAAGATATAAACTGGAAAGATAATTTGAAACAGACATTAGAGTTCTGAAAGTCAAGTTAAGAAGTATGCAATTGATTATTTAGAAGTGCTGAAGATTTTGATCACACAATACAATAAAAAAGCTGGGTATCCAGGCTAAAAGAACTCCAAATGAGAAAAAGACTGGAGATAGGGAGGTTTGTTAGAAAACAAACTGCAGTGGTTTAGATAAGGAGTGCAGGGTTCCCTACTGACCACTGTCATTAGTAAGAATTATTAAAAGAAAAAGACAGAACCCAATGATTAACTGAATTGGGGGAAAGGAATGAAGGGAGAAGCCAAAAAAATACAAGTTCAAGCCCAAATAATTTGGAAAAATGAAACGGAAATAAGTGAATATTTTATTTTCAGAAACATACAGTGGTTTGAAGTTCAGGTGGAAAGGATCAGGCACAGAGCTAGCAATCAGAGTTTCAGAGTATAAAACTTTGAAGCAATTAAGCCTAGACATACCTATGAGAAAAATAAATGCTTACAGGTACTCTTGAAAAAGCTCTAAAATTCAAATATGTATATGCAATATCCTGGGGAAGGGAGTCTTTAATCAAACTTTCAAAGCAACTACAACACACACACAGTTTTTAAAACCACTGGCACGTATTACAATAGAAACCATCCATAGGAATGAATGTGAATAAAGGGTTAGGAGTGGTAATGAATAAGAAAAAGGAGTCATCGGAACAGAACAAAGAAAAATACAATTCAAAGGCAGGAAAAAGAGCTTAAGGAGATAGGACTGATTTGTGAGAAAGAGAACCAAAATATTAGGGATCTAAGTCATGAGAAGTTTAAAGAAAAAAAAAAAGCAGCTATCAACACTGTCTAATGTCATACACAGAGGTCAAAGAACTAAAATTTCTATAAGTCTTTACATTTAATAAACAAATTCAATGGTAACACTGGGGTAAGCAATTTCGGTTGAACATGAGTTTAACTATTGTTAAGGCATTAAGAAGTAAATGGTTGGGGACAAATGAGTGAAAAATTAAAGGCTGACTACTATTTCAAGAATTAACAGTGACAGGAAAAGAAAGCTAGTGTGAAAATGACTAGAAGTAGGATTTAATTCTTTGTTTTGTTTTTTGCTGAGCTTAAGGAATTAGAGACTGACTATACCCAAAAGGGTCTGCAGAAAATGAAAGATCAAAGGAGGGGAAGAGTAAATAAAATTCAGAAACAAAAAGATCACCTTTCAGTTCTTCCTATAAAACAAAAATAAATTTTAATGTGGTGAGAAAGGTATAGTACTAAGTGTGGGTAAAGGAGAAATGACTACAAAACTCTAGGTTTCTGTCTTAGACTCTAAAGCACTGATAATCACAATGCCTAAGAACTTTGTTCCTTTACAATAGCAGCTGCTGCTGCTGCTGCTGCTGCTAAGTCGCTTCAGTCATGTCAGACTCTGAGCGACCCCATGGACTGCAGCCCACCAAGCTCTTCCGTCCATGGGATTTTCCAGGCAAGAGTACTGGAGTGGGGTGCCATTGCCTTCTCCACAATAGCAGCTACTACTACAAAAATCTAATAGTAAAAAAAGTACACATACAGAGGCACACACATAGGGGAGGAGGAAAGGATACACTACATTATGTTGTAGTAAGCTAAGAACAAGGCTCCAGAGTCAAAATATTGAGTCTAAATCACTGTTCAGTCACAAGTAAGATGTGTGACTCTGGGCAAGTATCTTAACTTCATGCTTCAGTACCTCAGGTGTCATCACTTGCAAAATGGAGGTAACAGTATTTACCTCATAGAACTTGAAAGTAATACAAAGGTTTAACAATGTATACAAATGTTAACAGTAGCAATAATAGCAATGTAACCTGTGTTTAATCAAACTGGTATTTAAGATCAATACAGTGTAACTGTTGTACTTGTATCTTCCTTATTACTGTAGCATTGTGAACCTTATCAAACTTTTTTGACTTGTCACAGCTGTTGTAATCTGGTCTGTTTTCTATGTTGTCAGCAGTAGATAATATAGCTTTAAAATACCTTGGACTTGAGAGCAGATAACTTATTTAATGTTTTCCCCTGGTAACTGTTGCTAAAGAGTTAGGCATTAAATACTATATTTGTCTTAAACTTTAAGCTAAAAATTTGGTTAGAGATAAAAGAGGAGGAAAAGGTCAAAATGAGTGAAAGAAACCTAAGCAGACTGAAATAATGCCTGCCTGTTAAGAGTGAGCTCCCCAGATTGCACAGCAGGTACTCTTTGTATTTCAGAACATTCCCTTTGGGTAAATGCTTTTTTCACTGCTTTTATATATATATATATATCTCCTGGGAGTTGGGGGGAAGGGGCTGGGCTCTTAAAAATATGTCTCATTTAATTCTTTCACCTACAGAAATAGGTATAATTCTTCCTATCATACTAACAAGGAAAAGGGAGGTTCACTTGCCTGTTGGCAGAGCTGAGAGATCTGAACACTGGTCTACGTGGACACAAAAAGGTTTTCTTTCCACTACACAACGGTACCTCCACAGCACGACCTAGTAGCAGCACAAAATGAGGCATTCTGCTCTTCACTACTAAGTTCAACAAAACTTGGGCACGTCATTAAGTCTCTCTCAATTTTATTTTTGGAAAAACTAAGGGGTTTGATTGGAGAAGGCAATGGCACCCTACTCCAGCACTCTTGCCTGGAAAATCCCATGGACGGAGGAGCCTGATGGGCCGCAGTCCATGGGGTCGCTAAGAGTCGGACACAACTGAGCGACTTCACTTTCACTTTTCACTCTCATGCATTGGAGAAGGAAATGGCAATCGACTCCAGTGTTCTTGCCTGGAGAGTCCCAGGGACGGGGGAGCCTGGTGGGCTTCCGTCTATGGAGTCGCACAGAGTCGAACACAACCGAAGCCACTTAGCAGCAGCAGCAGCAGCAGCAAGGGGTTTGATTAGATCTTGAGGTTTCCCTTAAACTGAAAATAATCCATGATTTTATTAAATCACATTTAGTGATACGTAAACTCACAAAAAGTTTTAAAATACAGCAGAAAATCTTTTGTTTAAAAAACAAAAAAACATCAAAAGAGAGCTTAATGTTATGAAAAAGAAATCAATGATACAGGAAAGACCAACATCTATTTTATTTTATTATAAGCATGTATGACTAAGCAAATGTTTTGGAGAACAAAAACATCATGTATTTCAAGATGATAATTTTAACACATATGTTTTCAATAAATTATGAAAAAGAAAACTTGGAATCCTGATATACCTACAGACCTTATAATCAAATAAAATACAGATTTACCAACTTCTATTTCATGTTGAAACTGCAACCAGGTTGACTCCCCACCCCATCCCCCCAAATGTCCATCTGAAAACTCTTCTCCCCCAAAACCCTTCACTGGCTTCCCACTATCCTTCAATGACATCCCAAATCCTTAACATGACTCAACAGTCTCGTGCAATCTGGCTCCTGTCTCAGGAGCTATCTGCCGCTGTGGTTCCCCTGGCTCTTTTTTTCACCTTTCCTTCCGTCATTTTAGGGTCATCATACGATCTGCCCTCAAAAACCTTGCTGTTACAACTCTCCATTCCCATCCTTTTGCCCCAACAAACTACTCATCCTTCCTTGTTGAGATGAAATACTGTCAGGCAACAAAAGTCTTTCCAGATGTTCCAGACATATATTTTCATAGCACTCTGGATTCATCATGCTCACCAGTCTTATAGTTACTTGTTTAACATCTGTCTTCCCTGGTAAACAATATGAAGATGGTCATTTCATGTCATGTTTCCTACCGTTTCACCAATATCTTAACACACTGTTTAGCACAGAGGAGATTAAGTGCTCAATAAATACTTACTGAATTAATACATTTAAACTACAAGGCAGGTCCAAAACCATGAGATACTTTACTAGCACAAATAGGTTAAAAGTTCTATACAAATTTCAAGTTCTGTCTTCATATGGTCCTGCCTCAAATAGATGCCTCAAATTTGGCCAAAAAAAAAAAAGAAAAAATCTCTTTAGATAACAAACACATCTTAAAGTTTCACAAAACCAAGGTTAGAAACCATAGGTCTTAAATAACTGGAATCAGCTTTAAAAGTCATCTAAAAGAATTCCCCTGAAGTGCAGTTAAAGGGACAGGAACTTGGATACGCATTCAATTTTACCACAGCAGTGTACTTTACAAAAGGACCAATCCCAGCTCCTCCCACTGTCTAGGTTCTACAAGCAGTGCCTTATTCCAGCAGTAAAGACTGCAGGGCTACAGTCATCTGAGTATGCTACATGATACCTGAATATGCTTTATTAAAACTACGAAAAAAAATTACAAGCAAACACACTAATCAGCTATAAATAATCTCTTCAATAAGAAGAAAAAATGGTAATAAAACTAAGTAATTTGAGAACTGAAGGCTTATACAAGGAAATGCTATTTTAACGCAAAACATTCTAAGTTTTCTGTTCACCTAACATTTACTGAGTGCTAATTACAAACCAGACAGTGTTCAAAGATTTTCTTAATACATATTCATTATTTCCTCCCTCTCAGACACGAGGAAGCGGAGGCACTGAGCTAAGTTACTTACCCAATATCATACAGCAGGTGAGTGGTGGAGACAGAATTCAAAGGCAGCCATTCTGGCTCCACGGTCTCAACAACTATACTCTACTACTGCCCACTCTCTCCAACCCATTGAAACAGGGCTTCTATCTGCACCATCCTGCTCCAGTGAAACTTTTCAACAAGTTCACCAATGACTTCTCCCTTGCCAACATAAGGGCCCCTCTGTCTTCATTTTATCCATTATGCAGTATCCCATTAAGGTGACAACCTTCCTCTTTTGTTATACATCTCTTTCATTAGTGACATACATCCCACTTTTCTTCCAACCTCAGACCTGAACTCTCTTCTTTTCCCTATTTACACGTTCTTCCTCAGAAACTTCCAGTCTCATGACTTTAAACACTACCCGCATGAATGCAAGTATCTCCACTCTTGGCCTGAGTTCTAGACGCATACCCAACTACCTATTTCATATCTCACTTAGATGTATAACAAACACTTTCTACTTACTGGTTAAAATTAACCTTCTCCCCTCAAACAGTTCTCTCCAAGCCTCCTCAACCAACACACATTCAGTTGCTTAGACTAACTTCTTAGTCATCAGTCACCCTTGATCTTCCTTTCCCTTATCTCTCACATACAATCCAGCAACAAGTCCCACCAGATCTATTTATTAAACATATTTGTCTCCACTCTCACTCTAATGCAAACATCTACAGCTTGGCCTACAACTTCCTTCAGCATGGTCCCCTTATTTCTATTCTTGATCCCATAATCTCTACAAAGTAGGCAGAGTTTTAAAACAAAGTCAATCTCTGCCTGCTTTAAATCATCTAAAGTCTTCCCATTAGATTTTAAGTAAAATCCTAGCTCTTGACTATAGCCTAGAAGAGTCTACATTATTTGGCCCCTTCCTACTTCTCCAACTTCACCTCTTTCCTTTTGTTCCCTCTTCACAAGATTCTCTGCAGCCACAACAGCCTTTCTCTTCCCCATCGAACCATGATCATTTCCGCTACAGGGCCTTTGCACTTGTCATTCCTTCTGGAAGGAGCATTGTCTTCCCAGACTTTCACACAGTTCCTTCTCCTCCTCAGGGGTTGCTGCACTGTCACCTCCTCTGAGAGGCCTTGTTGACACTATTTTACATGATCCTCTAGTATTACTGTCACGACTCTTTACTACCTGAAGTTAGCTTGTTTACTTTTCTATTATGCCTTGTCGATTTTGGAATTTAAAAACTCTAGCCCCAATGCCTCCCACAGTACATAGAAGGCGTTTAATAAATCTATTAAATAAGTGGATATTCTGCATTGCACTTTAAATTGTTTATTGTAAATCAATCAATTTTGATCAAAACACTTGGCCCATATTTTTTATGTATTAAAAGGTAAACCCTTAAAATTCAATTGTTCCAATCTAAGACATTTCAGCACTTCGAAGCACCCCCCCCCCCCAACACACACACACACACACACACACACACACACACACACACGAGTACACCCATAGGATTCTACTTAAAACTGCCAAACAATCCATATGGTTAGATTGCATTTTCTACCTCCAAGCGAACAAACGTGCAGAAATGAGAAAGGGAAATTTTACTGGGCACCTTAGCACCTGTTACATTTTCAATCAGTTAAGAGCCAGACAGCACATGGCAGACACGGCCTTTCTTTCAGAGACGGTATTTAGGTAAAATATGAGTGGGCTGGGCGAGAACTGTTCTACATCCCTAAAAAGAGCTGTTCACTTCATTTAAAAAAAAAAGCGAAGTAAAACAGTCTACTGAACAGATCATGCACGAGTTCGCCAAAAGAAACCGACCTGGGGGCCCTCGACAAATAACGAGTTGTGTGTTTAGGCTGGGGTCGATCTACAAATAACGGGAAAACAACAGAAGAGCCATCGGTTTAAAAACCAACTCAGCGATGAGGTAAATCAGCTCAGGCTCCCAGGCGTATTCTGAACCTGGGAACGAAGGTGGCGGAGGAGGAGAAAACACAGAGCCTGGGACCTCAATTCACTGCTTCGGCCTCCACGGCAGGCACTTAAAGCAACTGGGAGTCCACCTATCTCCCCCTTCCATCCCTGCAAGTAAAATAGCTCCCGAATACTCACATGGGCTCGAGAGTCTTGCTGAGCCAGGACTTGAGTGCCTCGAAGTTTTCAATGATCATTTTAGAAACCATCCACAGCGGCCCCGAGGCCCGTCACACTCCTCCGCCCGCCCAGGTCGCGGCCGCTACAGCCGCCGCTGCCCCCGCCCCCTACTCCGCGCGCCGCCCGCGTGGGCCGCGGTGGGAGGCGCCGGTGGCAGGTTCCCGCGAGCCCGGATCGGCGAACAGCTCCGCGGGGACCGCCGTAGGCCGCGAGTCCACGGGGTGCCAAAGGCTCCCCCTCCCCGGACCCCGGCCCCGGCTGAGGCAGCAACGGTTTGCCCGGGCCCTCCCCCTTCCCTCCACCCCAGCCAATCTTCCTGGACCTGAGCGCGACACGCGCCTAAACACGGGCTTGCCCTCAGCCCTGAAACCAGGTGCTTGCTGGCAACGCAGAAGAGGAAAAAGTGAAGAAAGCGAAAACGAAGGACAGCTGAATGGGAACGATTCGGGGGGTCTTCCCGGCTCCCAGCACCCCCAAGAAGATGGCTGCCGATAAATCTCGCGAGAATTGATGAAATCTCGCGGTGACTCCCGGAGCCTGCTGGGAAGAGACGTAAGTTTTTTGTTTTTTTGTTTTTTTTTTTTTTTCCGGAGTGCACGCTGGGCAAGTGTGGCGAGTCTTGCTTATTTGTCTGGCTCGTGGGCCTTGTGCTTTTCCACGCTTTGGTCTTGCTAAGGAGTAAAGACTTTATTTCTTTACTAGGAGGGAAAGGCTGTTGACTTCAGAATCAGCAGGAACTTCAGCAGCTCGAACTCTATACCAGACTGCGTGGCCCATCGGCTGGAACGACACTGCTACTGGAGCGCTTTCTTGAGAGCATCCGCTCGGATGTGTTGGGACACAGGCGATCAGGGGGTTACAGGTGTGCTGCGCTGTGCTGCCTCCTCCTTTTTTTCCCAGGGTTCTGCAGTACTGTATTCTGGATATGCTGTGCTGTGGACAAGATTGGGAAGAACGGGATGGTCTCATCTAACGCACCGAGACCTCCGGAGGCTTAGTTTTGTCCAAAATTACTCGATTTATGGCAAAACACTATTGATATACTAATGACCTAGGGATTCCTCCAGCCTTTAGTTCTCAAGTAGTTTGTTATTATCCAGTACTTTCAGACTTAACCCCTAGCTAGAAATAAGGGAAGTATTTGTTGTGTTTTTAATTCTATTTAGAACTGATTCAACCAATTCTCTCCATTTAGAACTGATTCAACCCCAGATAGGGAAATGACATAGCACCAAAAGAGAGAGCCTTTCTATCAGCATCCTAAACAAATTACCTTCATTTCTCCTGAGTGGTCAGATAAATTTAATTCCTGCCTCAATTGTTCTATTCGCTGTTACTTACTTCCATTAAGGTACTAGGTGGAACTTTACAAACTGTTTACTGCCTGTAGAAAAATAATTCACAATATAAAGACACTTAAAGTAGATCAGTAAAAAGCTTTTTATGGCAGATGCAATGGTAGACTAAATTGTTACGAACTCTGAGTTTGTAATTTTCTAAAGTGTTCCTTAAGCAATAAGAGGAAAAGATTTGATCAAGTAAGAAAATCAAGACATTTGTAAAATACAGCATGAAAAGTATTTTGCAAATTAGAAGCCAGCTTTTGATTAACCAGAGTGTTGATGAAAGTGATTTAGCCAGATGAAGCAAGCTGAATGCAAAGTGGCAATTATTGTGTGTTTCCACTTACATGAGGTACCTAGAGTAGGCAAACCCCTAGAGACAGAAAAATAGAATGTTAGTTGCCAGGAGCAAGAGGGACAGGGGAGAATGTGAAATTATTTTTTAATGAGTAAAGAATTTCAGTTTGGAATGGCAAAAAGGTTCTCAAGATAGGTGGTGTTGATGGTCACACAACAGTGTGAATTGTGAGTTCAGTTCAGTTCTGTCGCTCAGTCGTATCCAACTCTTTGGGATCCCATGGACTGCAGCACACCAGGCTTCCCTGTCCATTTCCAACTCCTGGAGCTTGTTCAAACTCATGTCCGTTGAGTCAGTGATGCCATCCAACCATCTCATCCTCTGTCGTCCCCTTCTCCCACCTTCAAGCATCAGGGTCTTTTCAAATGTGTCAGTTCTTCGCATCAGATGGCCAAAGTATTTCAGTTTCAGATTCAGCATCAGTCCTTCCAATGAATATTCGGGACTGATTTCCTTTAGGATTGAGTGGTTTGATATCCTTGCAGTCCAAGGGACTTTCAAGAGTCTTCCCCAACACCACAATTAGAAAGCATCAGTTTTTCAGTGCTGAGTATTCTTTATGGTCCAACTCTCACTCCATTCATGACTGCTGGAAAAACCATAGCTTTAACTAGACGGACCTTTGCCGGCGAAGGAATGTCTCTGCTTGTTAATATGCTGTCTAGGTTGGTCATAGCATTTCTTCCAAGGAGCAAGCGTCTTTGAATTTCATGGCTGCTGTCACCATCTGCAGTGATTTTGGAGCCCAAGAAAATAAAGTCTGTCCTTGTTTCCATTGTTTCCCCATCTATTTGCCATGGAGTGATAGGACCAGATGCCATGGTCTTCATTTTTTGAATGTTGAGTTTTAAGCCAGCTTCTGCTTTTCCTATTTCACTTTTATCAAGAGGCTCTTTAGTTCCTCTTGAATTGTGAACTGTTCACTTAAAAATGGTTAAAATGATAATTTTTTAATATTTGCCACAATAAAAAATGATTTGTAAATTTAATATTGCTAGGGAAAATGTAAAATCCTAATTGTTTAGTCTGTTGTTTAGTAGCCTTGCCACAGGCTGACTCCACCAGTGTTTTCAATCTCATCACCAACTGTTGAGTCTTCTGTTAAATGCTATATATTCCTGGCAAACTGATTATTCACTGTTCAGGGAATGCTTCCACTTAACTTCTTTCTCTGGCTACCCAAACCTTGCCCACCCTTCTCTTTCGATTATCACTGCTGCTATTATTTTTTAACCTTCTCTTATTTTTCCTAAACAATAGTAACAGCCTTTTAATTTCTCTGCTCTTAGCTGCCCTCATATCAGTCCAGCTTCAATGCCTTCATCGCCATTACTTTTAATAGCAATCTTTGTAAAATGTGGATTTAATCATGTCACTTCCCTGCTTAAAATCTGTCTCAACTTCCATATTGTCTTCAGGATAAAAATCTAAAATTCATAAATATTTATAAAAGACCTCTTATAGTCAAAACCTTCCTATATGCCTTAGAAACTTCTTTCACTGCTTTTCAGTCTTTGCTCCAGCCACCCAACTATTTCATGTTCCTTGAAAAAAAGGTGTATTCTCTCACTAAAGTGATCCATTGCAAAATGTTTCCCTCCCTTGCACTTGAACCCTACTCATCCATCAAAATTCAGGGCATACAGCAAGCATCACCTTCAGAAAACCATCCTTGACCTCCCTGCTCTAAAGCAGGAGTCCCTCTTAGGCTTTATCACATCAGCCTGTACTTCTGTCTATTGTAACAGTCATTGCTTTATTTTTGCAATTATCTGATTATCTGTTCATTAGTAGACTAGGTTTTCAATCTCCTATTCCATCTCCAGCCTTTGATATATAGAGTCAGTTCTCAATTTGTTAAATTAATCAGTTACAGCCTTGCTACTTCCATGAAACCTTCCCTGAACAGTGTAACTGATCGCAATCTCAGCAATCTCTTACTCCTCTTAACAGTTACCGTGCTTGTTGCAATAACTTACAGTGCTTGTTACCCCTCCACAAGGAGTCATCAGTGCTTCCTAGCATGATTCTCTTTCTTAACCACTGTTTATCCCTCATCAGTTCAGTGCTTCATCTTTGGCTTTGTCTTCTAATTAGCTAATTAGCTAATTCATAGTTAGCTAATGTAATAATCAGTGCAACTGAGAAAAGACTAAAACAACCGCCATAGACTACTTTCTCTATTCAATAACAACACTTGCAGTATTAGGTTACCTACTTAACATTTTCCAGCACACCGTGTTCCTTCAAAGCCCTGTGACTTTGTTAGTGCTGTTCCTTTTGCTTAGAATGACTCCTCACTGCTGAAATACCAGATAGCTGAGGCAAATGTTGCCTCTTGGTTCTTACCTGTAGTGTGTGTGTGTGTGTGTGTGTGAGTCGCTCAGGTGTGTCCGACTTTTTGCGACCCCAAGGACTATAGCCCACCAGATTTCTTTGTCCATGGGATTCTCTGGGCAAAATTACTGGAGTGGATTGCCGTTCCCTTCTCCAGAGGATCTTCCCGACCCAGAGATCAAACCCTGGTCTCCTGCATTGCAGGCAGGTTCTTTACCATTTGAGCTACAGGGAAGTCCTGTAGAATAGGAGTTAAAACAGTTTAAAAAATAGACAGTTTTTCTTCTGTCTGCCTAATAGAATATGAGTTCTTTAAGAGGACTCATAATCTAGGACTAGGACTCAAGTTTATTCCTCTCTGTTCTTTCTGCACTTAGCATAGTGTCTGGAACTCAAAACTGTTGAAGGATATAGGAAGGAAGTAGAGCAGGGGAAATATTTTTGATAGGTAGGTCATAATGATATATCTCCTGGTAGACCTGCATCTCCTTATAATTTACTTAACTGCCCTGATCCTAGGAATAGTCTCTGGAGTATACTTAACTCCTCCTTAGGTTCATCTAGTTCTCTCCCAGCTGATGGAGACAATCTTATTATCAGTGGTGCTTCAGGAGTTTTGCTTAAAAATTTAGCCTGTGTTTCACCATCACAAAGATTTTCTGTATTTTTTTCTTCTATTTCTTTTATATTCATTACTTTTTCCAGAGAATCACTTTTAGATGTTTATTCTGTCTGGAATACATTTCTTTATTTGACGTACTGGGGGGATCTAGCCTATTTTTTCTTCAAACAGCAAGCCAGTTTTTGTCTGTGATTCTACTCAACAGTCTCTCCCTTCCCCATCAATTTTCGATGCCACCTTTAACCTTTATCATATATGCATATTTCCATTTATGTATAACTCTGGTTCTGACCTCTTCTTCAGTTGGTCTCTGTCCATGACTGTGCCAGTTCCTGGAGAAGGAAATGGCAACCCACTCCAGTGTTCTTGCCTAGAGAATCCCAGGGACGGGGGAGCCTGGTGGGCTGCCGTCTATGGGGTCGCACAGAGTTGGACACGACTGAAGTGACTTAGCAGCAGCAGCAGCAGCAGCATGCCAGTTCCATGTTGTCTTTATAGACTATCTTACTGCGTAACAGGGAAAATCCTTCCCCTTTGCACTTCTCTTTCAAATTTGACTTAGACTTAGCTAAACGTGAACTCTTGGTCTTCCAAATACTTCTTAGGGCAAGATTATTGAGCTTAGCAAAAAAGAAAAAAATCCTTCATTGAATTTATTGAGTAATTTGGGTTGGCATTCTATGTGAGGCAGTCACAGAGGTACGTTGCTCAGATCTGCCTTTGAGAAAGGACTCACACCCAACTGCAAGGCATGTAGTTAGCTGACATTCTTCAGTTAATTTCTTCTGGATTCACCTCAGCTTTCAAGCTGAAATTACACTATTCTCAGGACTACCTCTCTCTCCCATGCCCATCCTCAGCTAAAGACAGTAAGGTGTAGGATAAAGACATATTCAACATTAGGATGCCAGGGGCTTTGTCAGTCCTGCATGGCAGTCTGATGACTCCCCTCCCCAATACAACTGCCTCCCTTTCTCTTTCACAAACGCTATTCTTCAATAAACCTTTTGTACTTCTACCTCTGTCTCAACATCTACTTTCCAGAGAACCTAACCTATGACACAAATCATCCAATTCATTCTACTTTTATAATTTTTTTTTTAAATTATAGTTAACAATAAAATCCAACCATCCCTTCTGGCCAATAACTTCTTTGAAACCATCCCTAGCCACCTTAATTTAATATGATCTCTCCCAGGACAAATCGTTTACATTCTAACAAGCATTTTTCTTACCATGGTCATCATTGATTTAGCCCCTATCATTTTATTTTTTACTGCACATGCACTTTAGCCTCTATGGCCTCTTTAGTACTCTGTTTCATCAGTTGCTTCCTTATCTCCCATTTCCACTCTTGTGCTCTATTGAGTCTTTCCAACTTGTCACTCAACAAATGTTTACTGAAGGTCTGCTCAGTTTCAGATATACTACTACTCTTTACTGACAATACAGTGATGAACAAACAGGTATGGTATCTGCTCATGAAGCTTATAGCCAAACTTCAAAAGGGAGACATTTAATGGAAAGTCATATAGGAAAAAAATGTTAATGTTTATAATTAAATTTTAAACTTTAATACAAACTATTTAGGTATTCTGAAAGAGAACATATGAATCATTATAACAGTATCGACTGGAAAGACTCAAGAATAGCTTCTCTTAGGACGTAGTGTTTAAATGGTTAAGAAAGGGAATAATGAGTAGAAGCTAGCCATGTGAAACAAAATAGAGACAGGAACATTCAAGGCAGACATGATAGCTTGTGGGATGGTCCTGAAATAAGGATGAGCTGGATCTGAAAGGAAGACAGAGAAGCGGGAGGGTATCAAGTTAGGGGGAATCATGGTGTATAGGTTAAGTTAGGTAAAGAAGGGCCATGTTAAGATTTTTGAACTAGATTTTATATAAAACCTGTGGCGGATTCATTTTGATATTTGGCAAAACTAATACAATTATGTAAAGTTTAAAAATAAAATTTATAAAGTAAAAAAAAAATAAAATCTGGTGTACAGTCATTGACATTTTTTCCATATGACAGGATGAATTAAACACACGAACAAACACACACATGCATACTTCTTTTAAAAGAGAAAGCTTAATTAAATTTGGGACTTTTTCAGTAAAAGCAGAAGGGAGGCAAATCACTTTTAACATAATATTAGCAGGATTTTTATTTCCGTCTAAGTGATTAAGAGCATGTTAATAAAGGGAATACAGTTTTCTCATCTTGAGATTAGACACTAATAACTTGGAAAGAAAAATAATGCTTGCTGTGGTGAGGTATATCCTTAGGTAATTTAAAAGAAAACGCTTCAGCAGTTGCTAACGGTGTGAACTGGGATTAGAGGACATTCTATCATTTCCCTTAATAAGTTCAGAGCACTTCTAGTAAAACAGTTTGTGAGACAATCTCCAGTTCTTCAATGGACTCCATTTATACCTATAATTGCTTATAATGACTGCATAGAGCAGTACTTTTGTGAAAGGGACCCAAAACAGTACAGAATAAGAGGACCAGGAGTCATGCTATGAATGCACTGAAATTTTCTATTTTATTCCGTGTAAGGAGAGAAAAAGGGGTTCCCTGGTAGCACAACTGGTAAAGAATCCACCTACAATGCAGGAGACCCCTGTTCGATTCCTGGGTTGGGAAGATCCCCTGGAGGAGGAACAGGTTACCCCTCCAGTATTCTTGGGCTTCTCTGGTGGTTCAGATGGTAAAGAATCCATGTGCAATATGGGAGACCCAGGTTTGATCCCTGAGTTGGGAAGATCCCCTGGAGGAAAGCATGGCCACCTACTCCAGTATTCTTGCCTGGAGAATCCCAACAGATAGAGGAACCTGATGGGCCACAGTCCATGGGGTCAAAAAGAGTCAGACACAACTGATCGACTAAGCACAGCACAGCAGCACAAGGAGAAACAAAATCCTTAGGCTGAAAAAAAAACAATACTTTCCAATAAAAATATGCAAGCCACATACATAATTTTGTAGTGGCCTCATTTTCAAAAGTTAAAAAAAAGGTGAAATTAATTTTAATAATATATTTTGTCTGCATATCCATAGTATTATCATTTCATTGTACAATTAATATAAAAATGGTTGATATATCTTACTTTGTTGTTGTTACTAAGTCTTTGAAATTCAATGTATATTTTTACATCTACATCACATCTCAGTTCAGACAAACTGCATCACACATGCTCAATAGCCACACATCACTAGTGACTTTGGTACTGGACAGGGCAGCTTGCAAACTTCGGAGGGTGCCTCTTGTGGGCATTTAATTGTACCTGAGGACTGTTGTTTCAGTGTTATTAGTCGTTTCCCTCTGCTCAGATTCCAGCCCCCAATAAGAGTGGGCTTGAATTTCAAAAGCCCTAAATAAGGTTCTGCATGGTTACTTTTGTAATAGACAGTTTTATCCTAAGACTTGTAAGGAAATGAGAACAAAATGTAGAGGCGAACCTTCTTCAAAAGACTTTATTCCTCCCCTCTCTTCTATTAGCCATAGTGTAAAAGAGACAAGGGGAAGACGGGGTACATAGAGTTTTCTTCTGATTCTTAGCTTGAAGGACAAAGATACCTCCACAATGAATGTTGGTTTGTTTTTTTAAGAAAAACAAACAAACAAACAATGGAATAAAATGATATGACAGAGTCCTGCAGAAGATTTCTAAGGACCATATGGATATAAGCATGTAAATACCTACTTCTCACGGAACACCAAAGTGAAGTTTGTGAATCTGCTTTGCTTTCTCTTGGGGTGGTTTTCTTGAGGTCTTTTTCCTTACAATAGCTAATGGGATATGCTATGTAGCACAAAAGATGAAAGGAACCCCGGGGGTCTTGGCTCTCAGTGTAAGCTGTCAGACTCACTCAAGCTATGGTTTTTGTTCGCCAGTGTTCATTTCTTCAATGAATGCATACTGAGAGCCTACTATGTGACTATGAATTGCCCTAGGCCCTGGAGATGTAACTAAGACAGGCAAGGTCTCTACCTTCATGGTACATGTATTCTAGCCAGTCTACTAGGCCCTCCAGGGATCTTTTTGCCTGCCTTAATGTCTTTTTTAATGTTTTTTGTTATGGAAAAATTTTGATGTGTACAAAAGCAGAAAAAAGTATAATCTTTCCCATCATCAGTTTCCATGATAATCAACTCCTGGTCAGTCATTTCATTGCTACTCCATCCTTTCTCCTTACCCATTTAAGTTATTTTGACAGACTGGCATCGCATCAATTCACTGACAGATGATTTTAGTAAGTGTTACATATTTGATTCTGCTGGAAACAGATTTTCTACACTTGTCATCATCTGTGGCAGTTTGTGCAGGAGACATTGTGCGTGTGTATGAATATGTAATACATGTATGTATGCAACATATAGCATATGTATCATCAACCTTCATGCAATCAGTAATATATACTGAATCTTCCTCTTAAGAACACTTAGAATCTACTCACTGTCATGCAACCTAGACTATACACTGCAGCCAAAGAAATCCATAAAAGCCCATTCTAATCATATCACTGCTTACAGCCCTTTACTGACTTCCCATTTCTCAGGATGAAGAACAAATTTATTAACAACGATGTCTAACCGAAATTAAGTGTGTTTTATGATATTAAACCCTGTGCTATGGACTTTATTATGTTAATCATCACAGTTTAGCATCTCCATTGTACAGCTGAGGTAATTAAGGCTTTGAGGGCCAAGGCATGGCAGAGATTGAACCCAGGTCAGTAGACAACAAAGACTACATCTTTAACCACATCTTTGCTAGACCTCTCATTAACTGGTGCCTGCCTGACTCTCCAGCTTTATCTCTCACTTCTTTACACTCTGCAATGTACACTCTACAGTGTACTTTACACTCTGCAGTGCTGCCGCACTAAAGTATCCGTAGTTCTCAAAGAAACAGTAGTGCATTATGCAATAGACAAAGCGGTATGTGCTGAATGCCAAAACAGGAACATGAACATGTTAATATATTTTAGAGAATTTAAAATTTCTTTTAAAGTATTAAACTATGCATGATGAGAAAAATCAGGACTTTCCTACATGCCTACATGTATTTTATAGTTAGCATTAATCTTTTTAAATTTTATTATTTATTTATTTATTTTTGGCTGTACTGGGGCTTCGTGGCTGCGCTCAGGCTTTCTCTAGTTGCGGCAAGTGGAGCTACTCTCTAGCCACGGTGCATGGGCTTCTCACTGTGGGGGCTTCTCTTGTTACAGAGCCTGGGCTCTAGGCACTTGGGCTTCAGTAGCACAGCTACTGGCTCAGTAGTTGTGATGCATGGGCTTAGTTGCCCTGTGGAATGAGGAATCTTCCCAGACCAGGGATTGAACCGGTGTTCCCTGCATTGGCAGGGGAACTCTTGACCACTGGACCACTAGGAAAGTCCTGTATTTTAAATGGAAAAACATTGCAGTATTTTTGATGCATTGGACTTATAAAATCCTTAATCTATTCCTAGCTCTCCTTTATTGTATTCTAAGAATGCTGTCCTTTATTCTGTTTCTTGTACAAGGAGTCCCTGCTGTTTAGAACCCTACGTTTTACTTGCCCAACCTGCCCAACCCTATGCTTTACCTAACTCCTAAGCAACCTTCAGGATTTATCCTAAAAATCACTTCCTCCAAGAAGATTCCTCCAACTGAGCAAAGTGTTCACAGTGCTTATCTGATTATAATTTGTATCACCCTGGAATATTAATATTTGCCTATCTACCACATTAAAAGTTTAGGTTACTTGAAGGCAAAAGCTTTTTCCATTCAAAGTTTTATTCTTAGTATCCAACATATAATAGGTAGTACTTTTTTGTTTTTTCCCAAACAAAGGTTTATTAGCTTGGTGCAGCAAGGAGGTGTACACATAATGGAGAGTACAACATTTTAAAAGGTGGAAGTTAGGGAAGATACCTGTAGAGTTTGCAGGACTGGAGTTAGTCATTGGATGGCCTTGGCAGAGATTGGTCAGAATTTGTAAACTAGGAAGTTGTTGGAACAGTCAGTGGTCTCATCTTCAGAAGACATGACTGTGTGGAGTTACTGCTCAGATCATCAGCTTCTCATAGCAAAATTCAGGCTTAATCTAAGGAAAGTGGGGGAAACCACTAACTAGGCCAGCCAGGTATGACTTAAATCAAATCCCCAGTGAATATGCAGTGGAGGCGACAAATGGATTCAAGGGATTAGATCTAGTAAACAGTGTGCCTGAAGAACTATAGATGGAGATCCATGATATTACACAGAGGGCAGCGAACAAAACCATCCCAAAGAAAAAGAAAAGCACGAAGGCAGAGTGGTTATCTGAGGGGGCTTTACAAATAGCTGAAGAAAGAAAAGAAGCGAAAAGCAAGGGAGAAAGGGAAAGGTACATCCAGCTAAACACAGAGTTCCAAAGAATAGCAAGGAGAGACAAGAAAGTCTTCAATGAAGAGCACATAAAAATCGAGGAAGGCAACAGAAAGGGAAAGACTAGAGATCTCTTTAGGAAAATTGGAGATATCAAGGGAACATTTAACCCAAAGACAGGCACAATAAAGGACAGAAAGGATAGAGACCTAGTAGATTTCAGAAGAGATCAAGAAGAGATGGAAAGAATACATGGAAGAACTATACAAAAAAGATCTTAATGAGCCTGGTAACTGTGATGGTGTGGACAGTCACCCAGAGCCAGACATTCTGGAGTGTGAAGTCAAGTGGGCCTTACGAAGCACTGCTGTCAAGGTGGATGTGATGGAATACCAGTAATGTTATTCAAAACCCCAAAGGATGATGCTATCAAATTGTTGCACTCAATATGTCAGCAAATCTGGAAGACCCAGCAGTGGCTGCAAGACTGGAAAAGGTCTCTCATCCCAATTCCCAAGACAATTGCTCTCATCTCCTATGTTGGTAAGGTCATGCTTAAAATCTTGCATGGTAGGCTTCAGCATTATGTGAACCAAGAATTTCCAGACATCAACCTGGGTTTAGAAAAGGCCGAGGAGCCAGGGATCAAATTGCCAATGTTTGCTGGATCATAGAGAAAAAAAGGGAATTCCAGAAAAACATCTACCTCTGTTTCATCGACTATGTTAAGCCTTTGACTGTGTGGATCATAACTGTGGAAAGTTCTTAAAGAGATGGGAATACCAGACTATCTTATCTCTCTCCTGAGAAACCTGTATGCTGGTCCAGGAGCAACCGTCAGAACCCTGTATGGAGCAACTGATTGGTTCAGTGTTGAGAAAGGAGTATGACAGGGCTGTCTGCGGTCACCCTGTTTGTTTAACCTATTTGCTGAGCACATCATGAGAAATGCCATGCTGGAGGAGTTACAATCTGGAATTAAAATAGGCTGGAGAAACATCAACAACCTCAGATATGCAGATGATACCACTCTAATGGAAGAAAGTGAAGAGGAACTAAAGAGCCTCTTGATGAGGGTGAAGGAAGAGAGTGAAAGAGCTGGCTTAAAACTAAAAAAACTAAGATTATGGCATCTAGTCCCATTACTTCATGGCAAATAGAAGGGTAAAAAATGGAAGTAGTGACAGATTTCCCCTGCTTGGGCTCTAAAGTCACTGCGGATGGTAACTTTAGTCATGAAATCAGAAGACAATTGCTTCTTGGCAGGAAAACTATGACAAACCTACACATTGTGTTGAAAAGCAGAGACATTACTCTGCCTACAAAGGTCTGTACAAGGCTATGGTCTTCCCAGTGGTCACATACAATTGTGAGAGCTGGACCGTAAAGAAGGCAGAACACCAAAAAAGTGATGCCTTCGAACTGTGGTGCTGGAGAACACTCCTGAGAGTCTCTTGGACAGCAAAGAGATCGAACTAGTCAACTGTAAAGGAAATAAACCCTAAATATTTACTGGAAGGACTGATGCTGAAGCTGAACCTCCAGTATTTTGGTCACCTAATGTGAACAGCCAATTCATTGGATAAGTCCCTGATTCTGGGAAAGATTGAGGGCAGAAGGAGAAGAGGGCATCAGACGATGAGATGGCTGGATGGCATCTCTGATGCAATGGACATGAACTTGGGCAAACTTTGGGAGATGGTGAGGGACAGGGAGGCCTGGCATGCTGCAGTCCATGGGGTTGCAAAGAGTCAGACACAACTGGGCAACTGAATGACAACAACTGCTGGGTTAGTTTGTCTGTTGCCTTATTTAGAACACTATGAAGTATTGTGAAGAGTCTGAACTTAGTGTGTCTTGATTATCATGGTTTTGCACAGTTTTTCTGTTTTGTGACTCATGATACGGTTTTGCAAGTTGTGGTTTCTGTTTCAACTTTTAGTCCCCCCCCACCTCACCTCCTAGTTGCCAGCTGAGCTGGTTTTTCCTTTATCAGAAGAACAATGATAAAATTCCTGTACTCAAGAAGTTCCCAGTTTAGGTTATTACAATATAGTCTGATATGTTTCATAATAGAGCTATGAGTTAGTTGTTACAGAGTTCAGAAGAAAAGACTAACTTTTTTTAAACTACCATTTTGTTGAAATCCTACCATATGCAGAGCTCCATTTACAATTATGTACAAGGCAAGTTACATACATTATATATTAATCCTCAGCAACCCTATGAAATTGGTGCTGTTTTTCTTATTCTTGTTTTAAAGTCAGGAAATTGAGATACAAAAAGATTAAATAACCCACTGAAGGTCACCTACCTTAGAAATGATACGTCAAGGACTTTATTAAACATTTGGTAGGCACTGTCCTAGGCGCTTTATCCCATCTCCAAAGTAGACTTTTGAAATGACCACTGCTCTTTATCTCACTGTCGAGGAAACCAAGACCTGTGGATGTAAAGTAATTCATCTAGGATGAGAGAGCACGTGACCACATTGTAGAGACAGAATTCAGACCCAAGCAGCCTGGCTTCATGGTCCATGCATATGACCACTTTGTCCGTTGCTTCTCTTGAGCCCTGTCATTGGGCTCTTACATCTTTGTTCTTAACCACTGTACCATTGTACATTCATTGGCAGAGGAGAAGTCTTACAGAAGGGCTGAGTGTGGGCCAGTGAGGCAAATAAGTAGGATATTTCCAAAGGGGTCAGAGAGATGAGGCTGTGCCATTTTATTTGGAGGAGGGATCTGTACAAAGCCCCAGGGGCAGGAAAGGTTCTACTCACTCGGGAACGGTATTTGAAGAACTCTGAATGCATAGGATGGGGAATGGTGGCACCTGGTAGAGACTTGTGTATTGGGACCAGACAGGGACTTCACAGTCGCCTCTCACACTTGACTGAAAGGATGTGCTTCTTCTCAATGCCACTGTTGGCTCTGAATAACTGTTCTGATCATAATGCATCCCCAAAGGAAAGAGATTTGTCGTCATCAAAGGTACTCATGCTAGAGGCAACTCCAAGAGAATGTCCAGAAGTGGGTTAAGCAGAGAGACATTTAGGGGAAAAGTGCTGCTTAGAGATATTCTTATGTCACCACTTTCAATCAGTTCAGACTCCTGAAGAGGGGCTTTTATTTATGGAGTTCTGGGAGCTGACATGCATTTGCTCTTTACATCAACCCATAAAGTAGGTATTTTTCATGTCCCAACTGTATAGATGAGAGAACTGAGGCTCAGAGGACTCAAGGAATTTGGGCAAGTGGTAGAGTCAAGATTTCAACCTAGTATGTCTGATTCTAGAGCCTGTTCTGCCATATAGCCTCAAGAATCTGTGTCCTTTTAGCGTGTGAGTGTGCAGAATGTTCCAAACACAGCAGGCAGGTAAATGCCTTGGAGAGCTAGCAGTCAGGAGAGGGAAAAGCAGTGGTGAGACCAAGATGGGGGACTTAGAACTTCATCTACATCCATTCTGTATCAGACCCACCCCTCTCTGCATACATCACTGGGCTTATTAGTTTCCTAAAGAATCTGCCTGCAATGCAGAAGTCCTAGGTTCAACTCTGGGATCAGGAAGGTCCCCCAGAGAAGGGAATGGCAACCCACTCCAGTTTTCTTGCCTGGAGAATTTCATGGACAGAGGACCCTGGGAAGTCCATGGGTTTGCAAAGAGTTACTGCTTGGATAGCAAGAAATAATCCAAAAAACTAAGGCATAAAATTATGATCCTCCTTGGGCAATGGAGCTCCCCTCAGGTTTTCTGGGACATGGGCTCATTAGACAATTAGCAGATGTGTTTATATTGACCCTTCTGTTACCAACCTAGTGATTTTCTTACTTAGCTAATGACTGGTAGCCTCATTAGGAGCTGTAGGCACAGAAAAATCTTCTCTGACTCTGGACAAGTGATGATCTTTGTGACTTTGGGGGTATGGTAGTTCACAGTTTCTTCACACTTTCCACATTCACGCACTTTCACAGTTTCCTTCCACAGTGATTTTGGACTTAGCTGTGTGATTTGCTTTGACTGCTGCTGCTGCTGCTGCTAAGTCGCTTCAGTCATTTCTGACTCTGTGTGACCCCATAGACGGCGGCAGCTCATCAGGCTCCCCTGTCCCTGGGATTCTCCAAGCAAGAACACTGGAGTGGGTTGCCATCTCCTTCTCCAATGCATGAAAGTGAAAAGTGAAAGTGAAGTCGCTCAGTCGTGTCTGAGCATGTCTTGAGTCGTGTCGCTCTTCGCGACCCCATGGACTGCAGCCTACCAGGCTCCTCCATCCACAGGATTTTCCAGGCAAGAGTACTGGAGTGGGGTGCCATTGCCTTCTCCATTGCTTTGACTAAATGAGACTAAAGTAAATATGCCGAGATAAATGTGATACAAGTCAACAACTTGAAAAGTGTTGCACATCCTTTTGAACCCTGAGAACCCTGAGGCCACCATGTGAAGAAGTCCCAACTAGATCCAGCCTGCCAACCACCAGATGTGTGAAAAAGATCAAACTAAACCACTCAGCTTCTGCCCAGTCAGCCCAACTGTAATGTCCCAGCAACTCACAGAATGATGAGAAATAATAAATGGCTTAAGCCACTAATTTGAGGTGGTTAGTTATAGAGTGAACACTAACTGATACAAAGCCCAGCCAACACACAACTGAGGCTTGTAGTTTCTAAAACACATATTTTTCTTATGACACAGCTCTAACTTTCATTCTATCATTCATTCAACCGATATTCATAGTTGATTTACTTGTAAAAGGAGGTTCATGTCTGAATGAAATTAAGCTAACTTATGCCATCAAATGCTGAACAGCAAACCTCTTAGGAACCAGCACATCTCTAGGAATTTACTTGTAAAAGGAGATTCATGTTTGAATGAAATTAAGCTAACTTATGCCATCAAATGCTGAACAGCAAACCTCTTAGGAACCAGCACATCTCTAGGAATTTACTTGTAAAAGGAGATTCATGTTTGAATGAAATTAAGCTAACTTATGCCATCAAATGCTGAACAGCAAACCTCTTAGGCAAACCTCTTAGGAACCAGCACATCTCTAGGAATCAGAGCTGCCAATATATGTTCCTTCATGGACATATTCTATAGAATGCTCGTGCATCCCAAAGACACAACAGCAAGCACCTACTTTGGGTATCTCTGTTCAAGATACAAATGATCAGGATAGAGAAGCTAAATGATTGAGCTTGAGTCTATACCTCTCTCTTCCCCAAGGAAGAGGGATTTACTACCAATGTAAACTAGAGAACAGGGCACATCATCACACATAGCACTTCAACAGGAATCAAATTCTGATTTCTTTTAATAATGACCTTGTTTGCAAGTGATTTTCCAGAAGATGGATGTTAACTTAATTTGGGAATTGTATATCCAAAAGGCAAATTCACATCACAAATAAAACACACAAGAACCTAAATAGCCCAAACAAGACCAGTGGAAATTATCTTTGGGGAAGACTTACTGGGAGTTGAAGAAGCAATGATAATCTATGAGAGCTGCTTAGCTGAGAGGTTCTGATAAGGGTCTCTCATGAAGTTTCAGGAAAGATGACTGCTGGGGCCACAATCTTTGAAGCCTTGCCTGGGGCTAGAGAATCTTCTTCCAAAATAGCTGTTCGCAGGAGTCTTCAGTTCCATACCACGTGGCGCTCTTCATGTGGATGTTTGTGACCTCATGACATTGCAGCTGACATCCCCCAAAGCAAGGAAGCCAAGAGAGCAAGTAGGAGGACACTACATCTTTTATGAATTAGCCTTGGAAGTCTAATACCTTCACTTCCACCATATTTTACTCATTAGAGTCAAGTACAGCCCACATTCAAGAGAGAAGGAATTAGGATTCACCCACCCTGGTGGCTCAGCTGGTAAAGAATCCGCCTGCAATGAGGGAGACCTGGGTTCGATCCCTGGATTGGGAAGATCCCCTGGAGAGGGGAACAGCTACCCACTCCAGTATTCTGGCCTGGAGAATTCCATGGACTGTATAGTCTATGGGGTCACAAAGAGTTGCACACGACTGAGCGATTTCACTGTAGAAATAAGATGTATGGAAGAATCTGTGGATGTATTTTGAAGCCATGGCACTACCCTTAAGGCTAGGTGAATACTACATCAGTGATTTCTCCAGGGGCCTCAGTAGAGAATTGGCTGCTTACCTGCCTTTACTACCTTTGCAGATAGAGACTTTGGTGATGAGTTGATTAATGTCTAACATCTCCCTTTCTAGAAAACAAAATGCATAGATATGTATGTATAAACATAAGTTGTACTGATACAAAAGATGTGTAGCACAGAATTTGCAAATAATCAAATATAAAATACTCTTTATTATAAATTCCACACAACAAATTGGTTCTCACAAAATGTTTTTGTTGATTTTTGCCAAGTACTTATATCTAACATTTTCTGCATCACTTTCTTACATCTAGACAATCCACCAAACAATACATCAGGCCCAGTCTCTGAGTATTTGCCATTTCCAAATGCTCCCACCATAGCCCATTTCAAGTTACTGACATGGTATCACTAAATGCAGAGCTGGAAAGAAATTTGCAGTAACACACCATCATACAATATTTTCACCATCCAGATACAATAGATGTAAATAATCTGAGTCACGTAAATAATAATAAATTAGAATAATTAGGAGTATATGAGTTTTGAATACTTTTGGGAGTACTTTTTTGCCTTTTTAATAGGATTAATGTAATTTTAAGTTTAGACAATTTTGTTTTTAATAAAATCTGTGTTTAACAACTAGACTGCAACCTTCTTGAAAAATTAGCAGTCAGGTTTCATAGGCAGCTAACAGCTGACTCCAGCACACCATTATCTTCCACCATGTGGGGAATTCCCAATGTTTCAACAATCAGAATTGAACACATGAACCGACCAAGAAAAACAACATCTTATGTAAGAAGTGTGAGTAATTTGAAAGAGGAATATCAGCAGAACAAAGTAAATACAACTGATAAAAGAGAAAGTTGAAAACCTGAACTGCTTTTTAAAAGTATCCTTAAAGAGATTTAAATAAAGCAGAAAAAAATAATTTAGTAGATAAATTGAAGAATAAGATGGTCACCACTGAGACACTAATCAGTGATCTGGAACATAGAAATCATAAAAAGACAAGAGAAGTAGCTATTAATTTTACACAGCACATCACAATCAGAGATTATGCTATCATGACAAAGAACAAAATATTTACAGTTATTCAGAACTGTCATGTAAATCGTTGTTTAACTATGCATTTATTTTATATTCCTTCTAACTTCAAAATATGCATATGGTATTTTAAATACATAAAATATTAATATACTAATCCAACACATAGGTTTTATGGTAAAGCTATAATAAATTTAAAAACTAAAGAGGGAGTTTGGGATGGACATGTACACAGGGCTATATTTAAAATGGGTAACCATCAAGGTCCTACTGTATAGCACAGGGAACTCTGCTCAGTGTCATGTGGCAGCCTGGATGGGAGGGGATTTTGGGGAAGAATGGATTCATGTAGATGCATGGATGAGTCCCTTCACTGTTCACCTGAAACTATCATAGCATTGTTTGTTAATCAGCTAAACCTCAATACAAAATAAAATTTTTAAATAAATAAAAGGTAAGTTAAAAACATTTTTTAATAAAAACTAAAATTGTCCTTTACATACTGTGGTGTATGCAGAAAATTTGTGCCTGTGCAACCCACTTACATGGCACCATGTTCCGAAATATTAAAGGCACATACTGAATAAAATTTTAAGATTTTATATTGAAAATATGAGTGATATATTAGCAGAACTTCACAATGGTAAAATTATGGAAAACACAGTTTAGAGTTACTCTTAAACACTGATGTTGCTGCTGCTACGTCGCTTCAGTCGTGTCCGACTCTGTGTGACCCCATAGATGGCAGCCCACCAGGCTCCCCCGTCCCTGGGATTCTCCAGGCAGGAACACTGGAGTGGGTTGCCAGTTCCTTCTCCAATGCATGAAAGTGAAAAGTGAAAGTGAAGTCACTTAGTCGTGTTCAACTCGTAGCGACCCCATGGACTGCAGCCCACCAGGCTCCTCCACCCATGGGATTTTCCAGGCAAGAGTACTGGAGTGGGGTGCCATTGCCTTCTCCCTGGCAAATGAATTAAAGGCATTAACCATGTGCAAGTTTGTTTCTAAATAAAACCAAAATTTACTCTGATATGCTACTACAGCGCCAGCAGAGGGAGCTCAAACGTTTTTGTTTGTCTTTTTTAACTAACTAGAGAAAATTATTTTCTCTTTCAGAACTGCTGGATTCTGAAAAATAATGTAGTTATTTTTCAAATAGTAAAAATGTATTAGTAAAATGAATATCATATTTCTTGTTAATAAACATATTATTGAACAATGTATTTTGTATTAATATCACCTATTTCGCTTAGAAATTACAGGCAATTAAAATTCTTTCCATTTATTTTTCCAATAGCCTTAACTTAAAAACAATTTTTTACCAAGATATTGTGGACTGAACTAAAATGAAAACCTTCCAGTTGCATATATAGCACATGTTACATAAATCATGACACATTTTAAGTGTAATTCTTCCATATGTAATAGAATATAAACATGTTTCCATCCACTTAATTCTCAGCCCCTCCACATTCATGGATAAACATTCATTATTAGTTTCTTCATGTATACTTCCAGAATTTCTTTATGAATATACAGATTTACCAATACATATGTTTCATTGTAATCCATTTTTTTCTCATGCAAAAAGCAGCATGTCATACACCCTATTCTGTACCTGACTTTTATTAATATTAGTTTTGTTACTAATATATCTTGGAAATCTTTCCATAAATCTACTTTTTTTTTCCACTTGTATAGTGGATAGCAAGTGCATTTTAAGAATATATCATAATTTATTTACCTGTGACCAGCTGATAAACTTTTTAGTTGTTTTCAGTCTTTTTCTATCGCAAATAATTCTTCAATAATTACCTTGTATACATGTGCCATGTTATATATGTGAAAATTATGCCTGAAGGATTGGATAAAGTCCACAAAGTGGAATTGCTAGGTAAAAGGACATATGAATTTGTAATACTGGATATTGCCATCATGAAGTTTATACCAACTCATATTCCCTCAAGTGCAATGTAGTCATTTTGTTACAGTTTTGCCAACTGAGTGTTATCAACCTTTTTAATTTTGCCAGTCTAACAGATTAAAAATGTATCTAGTTGTAGGTGTATTATATGCTTCTCTTATTATGAGTTGAGTATCACTGTTAGAGGTTTTTGTATTTCTTCTCTTATTATGAGTTGAGTATCACTGGTAGAGCTTTTTGTATTTCGCTTCCATGAACTTACTCTTCATAACTCTTTGTTTTATTTTCTTTTGAGTTGTCAGCTCTTTTCTTATTAATTTATAGGCTGTCTCTCTGCAGTAGGGAAATTAACCTTCGTAATGTGTGTCGCCGCTTTGTCTTCGGGCCTACAGCATTCGTTTGCCATACAAAAGAAAGATACAAACTTCAAGTTATAAAGTAAATAAGTACTTTTTTTAAAAAAGGTAGTTAACATAGCTGTACTCATACTTCAAAATCTATCTTCCCTATAGAGGGCAGCAGCTAAATTTCTGTTCAAATCTTTTGGCCTTATGTGTGTACTCGTTGCTCAGTCGTGTCTGACTCTTTTCAGCCTTATCTGGACCTTTTTAATCTGTCATGTGCAAATTAAGTTTAGGTTTCAAACTAAAGATTTGAGCAGAGAATTTGGAATTTTCCCTTTCTGGAAGTCTGCTGTATAAGATTTTTTTTCTCTTTCCTTCCAGCTGCAGTAATCACCCCAAATTCATTGATTTGTTTCTTGCTTCTTTAAGCCAGTATAACCGTGGGTTTCCATCCAAGTTTAACTCCCTCACTGGAGACCACATTCAGGATAAAACTCATCTGTTACCACTTCCTTCAAGTTCTTACTTCCCTCCAGATTCTGCCTGATTTTGGTCACTCTCCAGCTCATTAAAGTAGTTGTTTTCTGAGCTGTTTTAAAAATCATGATGTATATTTGAATGATCACTTTGATGCCCATGCAGAGAACTGGGTTTAGTGAACAAAAGATTGGAGGCAGGAAGCCCCAAGTAACAGAATGATGATGTCCTAAAATGGGACAATAATTATGAAAAGGCCAAAAACAATGAGAACATCTGCGATCTCATATTGGTGAGCTTTGTGACTCTGAACAACCACACTCGACCCATCTAAAATGTCCTTCATTGTATAGAAAGGATCAGAAAAGAGGTTGAGGGAGCAGCAGCCAGTATTATTAATTGCTTGTTACCAAAAATAAATGAGGCGAAAAGATAAGTACTTGTAACTTTAAGCAAAGATATTCCTGTCCCATCTCTCTTCACTTGACAGAAAATAAATTCAGGCATCTCCTGAAGTACCATTGATGTTCAAATGTAGAGTTGCATTACGTCAAGGAGGAATTTTGTCAGCTACTGGCAATAAAAACCTGACTACAATGGCTTAAATACCTTAGAGTTTATTCTTTTACATATAAGAAACTCAAAAGTGGGCTATCCATATTGGTAATGAAGTTCTACAATGGCAGCAGGAATCCTTTCTTAATTCATGGTTTACAACCTCAAGGTCATAAGATGGCCACTGGAATCGCAACCATCATGTATCTATTTCAGGGAGGAAAAAGTGGACAGGCAAGGAGCAGAACTCCTCCAAGCTTTCTGTTAGTAAGACTCTTCTGATAAATCCTAGCTTATGACTTATGTCTATCATCTCTTTGACCAATACTTAGTTACATGGTCATTCCTACCTATAAAGGAGGTTGGGAAGTACTTTTTAAAAAGTATGCTAAGACAATTGGCACCTTGGATAAAATTGAGATTATGTTACTAAGGATAAAGAAGGAAATGGAAATTGAGTAAGCAACCAGCTGTCTCTGCCACATGTACCAAATGATTTTGCTGGAGCTCTCTCAACCAACTTAAGCCAGTATCCTGCTGCTGCTACTGCTAAGTCACTTCAGTCGTGTCCGACTCTGTGCGACCCCATAAACGGCAGCCCATCAGGCTCCCCCGTCCCTGGGATTCTCCAGGCAAGAACACTGGAGTGGGTTGCCATTTCCTTCTCCAGTGCATGAAAGTGAAAAGTGAAAGTGAAGTCGCTCAGTCGTGTCTGACTCTTAGCGACCCCATGAACTGCAGCCCACCAGGCTCCTCCATCCATGGGATTTTCCAGGCAAGAGTACTGGAGTGGGGTGCCATTGCCTTCTCCATTTAAGCCAGTATATATATATCTAATATATATATATATATATAAAAGATTGTATATATACATATATATATTAGATTGTATATATACATATATATTAGATTGTATATATATACATATATATAAGATATGTATGTATATATGTATATATTAGATTGTGTATATATATATACAATATGGATGTATGTATAAATATATATATATATATATGTCTACACATTGACCTGAATTAGCAAACTCTTGTCTCTGTCTAGGCAAACCCAATCTAGGCACTCAAATGATCACTGAGAAATTTTACTTCCTTTTATCTCTCACGTTTGCTCACCTTTCATCTCTCAGCCAGCTTAGATGGGCTCTCCCCTCATAATGGCAAGATAGCTACTAGAAAGACTGAGCTTACATTTTCTCAATTTAGCAATCCCAGAGAAAAGAGATCACCTGTTTCTTACTAATGTTAGAATGAGTCATATGAGGGACTCCCAGGTCCCTTGAATCACATGTCTATTCCTACCATCACTGTAGATAGGGCATGTGCCACTCTGATTGGCCACATCTGCAACAAGGACCCCATCTTTCTGGGTCAGTCCCGATCAAACCATACGAACTGAGTTGGAGGAGGCATGTTTCCCTAAATTAAACTCAGTTCCAGATATCAGGTAGCTGGGTACCATGCAAGCAAATACAGCAGACCTTGTGCAGAAGGCAAAACTTTGAAGGAAAAACAATAATTTAGGCACTTCCAGTCTAGGAATGAAAAGACAAAATAGACAAAATACTGATGGTCTATAAATCTCTTGCAGAATTCCTGTTCTTCAATAATATTCAACAATACAATGTCTACAGGGAGGAAGTTTACCACAAGCCAAGGCTGGTAATATCTTGAGCATTATGAAAAGCTTTCATAATTCTGAAGCAACCACCAAAATACCAAGAAGATTTTCCTAAGTATGCTATTGATAGGAACATTTAATCGTGATCACTCCCATAATACCTAAATCATGGAGATTCAAAGTGTTGCACAATTATAAATTAATCTTTCCAACACCCCATAATGAAAAAGATTATGAAGAGAATAAAGCACAAGGCAATGACCTGTTTTTTTCCCAAGGTCACAAATTGAATCAGCAGCCAGCCAACACTGCTGACTTGCAAAATAATATGACTCATTCTGCTCCACATTTCCATACCTTATTTTAGTTTATCACAACTATTGTTCTTTGGGGGCATTTGTGTGTGTGTGAGTGATTGGAGAAAATGAAAATGCCCGTATGTTTGCAACTTAGCATCATCTGCCCTAGGGAGATAATAAACAAAAGAGGAGAACACCAAACCTCAAATGAAAGAAGCAAATTGAGCACAGCAAAACACCTATGCAGAACATTTGCAGTAGCTAAAAATAACTGAGTGGAGTGTAAATTAAGGTATCGGAACTTTCAGTATTCAGTATGACAGTGTGTACACTTAGAATTTATTTTGTTTTCTTTTAACATAATACTGCACTTACAGAAAAGTTTCAAAAATAGTACAGAGAATTCTGGAATAAACTCCACCCAGATTCCTCAAATGTTAACTTTCATTGTACTCACTCTTCTTCATTTTCTCTCTCTTTCCCTCTCTCATGTGTGTGCCCACCCACATCCACACCTGCAACACACACACTTGTGAATTATTTTAAGAGTAAGTTTCAGATACAATATTTCACTCCTGCTATGTACTTCAGTGAATATTTCCTAAAACCAAGAACATCTATATAGCCACAGTACAATTTTCAAAATTAGGAAATTAATACTGATACAACACTATTATGCACTATACATCACTTACTCAGATTCCACTAATTGTTCAGTAATGTCAATTATAGCAAAAGAAATTGAAGATCATACATCACATTCAGTTGTCGTATCTCTTTAATTTCCTTCAGTATGGAAGTCCAGAGACATTCTTTGTATTTTATGAAGCAGACATTTTTGAAGAGTGCAAGACAAGGATTTTATAGAGTGTCCTTCAAATTAAGGTTTATCTAATACTTCTCATGATTAGATTCAAGTTATGCACTTTTGGTAGGACTATGATAGAAATGAGGTTGTGTTCCTCTCAGTGCATTATAGCAGGAGGAATGTGCTGTTGATTTGTCCCACTAGGGTTGAAGTTAATGTTGATCATTTGGCTATCATTTGGCAATGTGGTATCTGTCATTTTCTCCACTGTAGCATTACTATGTTATCTCTTATAATTAATAAATACTTTGTGGAAACATAATTTGAGATTATGTAACTATCTTATTGGACTTCCCTGGTGTCTCAAATGGTAAAGAATTCACCTGCGATGCAGGAGACCCGGGTTCAAACCCTGGATCGGGAAGATCCCCTAGCAAAGGGAATGGCTACACACTCCAGTATTCTTGCGTGGAGAATCCCATGGACAGAGGAGCTAGGCAGGCTACAGTTCATGAAGTCACAAAGAGTCAGACACGACTCAGTGACTAGGCACACACACAATCATCTTATTACTCCTCAAAAATTTACCCACAGTTTTACCATCTATTGATGACTACTGCCTAAATTGATTAGAATGAATATCTTTTAATTAAACGTGTTTCTAAAATGTATACCAATCATGCATGCTAAGTGTTAGCATAGTTATTGGACTCTCATTACATTGCATTCTCATAACCTAAAAAACACTACTATAATAATGAGGAGGAGTTGAGATACATTTTTAATACACCTACTGATGATCTGAGTGTTCAGTCGTGTCCAACTCTTTGCAACTTCATGGACTGTAGCCAGCCAGGCTCTTCTGTCCATTAGATTTCCAAGGCAAGACTACTGGAGTGGGTTGCCATTTGTTCCTGTAGGGGATTTTCCCAACCCAAGGATAGATTCCGTGTTTCCTGCATTGGCAGGCAGATTCTTTATCACTGCTCCATCTGGGAAGCCTACTAATGACCTAAGGACCATCAGTTACCATGAGTGATCTTATTAGGGCATGAAAATTTGTTCTAAAATTGATTCCATAAAGCTACTAATTGAATGATTGAATTATACACCTGAAATGAGTGATTTTATGATATGTAAAATATGCCTCATTAAAGGTATAAAAATAGAAAGACATATGAGTTAAGGAAATAATAAAATGATTTAAATCAGAACACAGAAGCAAATGCCAGTGAAAGCAATTATTCAGTGTCATGATATACATAAATAACAACTTACATCTACATCAAAGGTTCTTAACCTTCTTTTATATCATGGACCCCTTTGGCCGTCTGATAAAGCCGATGGATCCCTACCAATAGCCAAGACATGGAAGCAACCTACATGTCCATCAACAGAGGAATGGATAAAGGTGTGGTACATATACACAATAGCATATTACTCAGTCATTAAAAAGAATGACATAATGCCATTTTTAGCAACATGGAGGGACCTAGAGAGTATCATACTGAGTGAAGTAAGTCAGATGGAGAAGTAGGACTATCGTATGACATCTCTTATATGTGGAATCTAAAAAGAAATGATACAAGCGAGCTTACAAAACAGGTTGAGACTTACAGACTTAGAAAATGAAATTATGATCGCCAGGGGAAAGGGATAGTTAGGGAGTTCGGGAAGGTCCTGTACACACAGCTATATTCAAAATGGATAACCAACAAGGCTCTGTTGTATAGGACGTTGAGCTCTACTCAATGTTAATATGGCTGTCTGGATGGGAGAGGAGATTGGGGGCGATAGGCTACATGCATATGCATGGCTGACTCCTTTCACTGTTCACCTGAAACCACTACCGCATTGTTAATTGGCTATACCCCAATACAAAATTAAAAGTTTAAAGTCTGGAAAAAAAGAATAATGTTTTAATTCAAATGTATTTCTTTTTTATATATTTATTTTATTTTATATATTTAAATTCAAATATAGTCAGCATTTCTTATATAGTTTGAATTTTTAAATTGTAAAATCCATTCCCTCTTTAATCTGATAGAGTACTTCGTGTCTAACTGAGCGTGGGTAACTGCCTATGTGTAGCCAAGTGAGACCATTAAAGCTGCTTTGATGTCAAGACCGCAGGTGAGCTTAAGAGCAATTCAAGGGACAAATGAAAAAAATGTAAATTGGTTGATTATCATCTTTGAAGTTTATGCAGACATTTGTATTGGTACTGAATAACTTGTGCATGATAAAAATTTGTTGTTGGTAAGTATGAGATAAAAATATTCATCATTTTTGCCTAGCAATGACTGGCCCCTGGTAAGTTTCAATAAACATTTTTTTAATTAAGTGAAAATAAATGTTTTGAATAATACAATTACAAACAAAATCAATTATATTGAAAAAATTAATTTTTTTGTATTGTAACAATGTATGAGCTTTAAAAATATGCTAAATAATGATACATTTAAAATACAGGCAACTTAAATTTAAATTTTATTTTTGCAAGTTATCAGTGTGAAGCCTGTTGTTACTTAGCATGAGTAAGAATGACAAACTTCCTTTGACATGTCCAATGACATCAGGTTTACTTCCAGTTACTGTGATTTGGCTTCGAGTGCTGACAATCCATGTTCTCAAAAACATATTTTCATAACTTTAATTAAAGTTTTCACTGCTTGCTTAACAAGGAATGGAAAGGTTCTCTCAAAAATATCTAAAGTTGTTTGAGTTAAATTTCTATTATGAGGTTACATAGCTTCACACAGAGAAGGCAATGGCACCCCACTCCAGTACTCTTGCCTGGAAAATCCTATGGATGGAGGAGCCTGGTAGGTTGCAGTCCATGGGGTCGCTAGGAGTCAGACATGACTGAGCGACTTCACTTTCACTTTTCACTTTCATGCATTGGAGAAGGAACTGGCAACCCACTCCAGTGTTCTTGCCTGGAGAATCCCAGGGACAGGGGCAGGTGGGCTGCCGTCTATGGGGTCGCACAGAGTCGGACATGACTGAAGTGACTTAGCATAGCATAGCTTCACCACATGGAGGCCCAGAATTGCTCTGCAGTTGGCCAGCTCCACTGCAAGACTGTCTGTGGACAGGGAGGCTGAGAGCTAATACTGCAGTATTTTTGAGGGAGTGATTAGCATAAATGGTATTTTGAGATATATGCAACAACTTCACTGTGATTTGAAAGTCTCTGTGATTTCGATTGGTTATAATGTCACAGGAACTAAAATTTTTTGCCAACATTCATACCTGGAGAACTTTCTAAATTTCACATTACTGAAAATAAAAATCTAAATATTTTTTACCCATCAAGACAACAACCTGCTGAATTCTAGCCACAAGAGTTTGAGCATCCAAGAACTTTAGATAAAGTAAATGGAATTTCTATTCCTTACATTTTGACTGTTTGGTACAGTTACGTAATGCCTAAAGACAGCATAAATATATTTATAAAGCCAGGATGTTTTAAGAAAAGAGGAAAATTCCTGGTTTTGTCTATGTTAAGCCTGAAGACTCAAAAATAGAAGCCTAACTCTCAGTTTCTTTCAAGATTCTTCCTCATAAAATGTGGTCAAAATACTTAGCGCTGTTAAAACATATCCAATGGTGAGGCATCTCTTTCCACTCTTTCATTTCTAGGCGTTATTCCAGCCTGGGGTTTTTCTGCCTCATCAGTTGTGATAGGAAGAAATTGATCCTTTGTTTCTTATTCTTATCTCCAGTTTGAGGTTATCTTTTTTTTTTTTTTTCATTTTCATCTAAATTTAGATGTTGAACTCTTCTTAAACTCATTGCAAGCAGAAGTCCAATTATTTGTTCTTGAGCAGTTAATTCTTTCCCATTACAAACAAGATTCATTTTGCTCCAAAATGTATAACAAGTCCTTTCATTCTCTGAAAGAAAGATTAGAGATGTTTTCTGCTGCATTCATGCTCAGTTGCTCAGCTGTGTCCGATTCTGTGCAACCCCATGAACTGTTGCCCCCCAGGCTCCTCCATCCATGGAATTCTCCAGGCAAGAATACTGGAGTGGGTTATGACTTCCTCCTTCAGGGAGTTTTCTGCTATCTATATATTAATCAAAAGAAACATTTCTGGAATTAGGAACTGAGACTTAATGAAAGTTGAACTGCTGAAAGTCAAATTGTGCTTTAATCTGTGTTATGCCAAGTCGAGTACTTGTAAGACTGTCTTTGAACCTCAGTTCTCTTTACGTGAAAAATGAGGGGTAATGTTATCTAATCTCTAAGGTACTTTATATTGTTGCATTTTCAAAAATTTAAAAATTTAACAAGTCAAGATCATATCTGCTGGACAAAGTTGGTGTCCCCTCCCTACCCAACCTCACCCCCCACTGCCGCCCCATCTCCCGGTTTGAACTGGCTGATCTGTCCATCCCCTAGCACTTCTGAGTACCTCTTGTTAGCAACTCAAGCTGTCCTTGACCCAGGAGAACTGCTGTCTTCCCTTCAGAGGATCAGGAGCCTGGAGCAGCCACACCCTGGGGAATATAGCCCCTATTCAATAATTGACTGACAGAAGGCCCAAAAGTTGGGCCTCTTCCATCAAAATGAGACCAGAATTTCCGGTAGGACTGGACTGAAGCTAGTGTCCCAGTGAGATTACATCCCTGCTAAGTGTTTATCCCCTGTACTAACCTGCCTCTCTCACCTACACTGTCCTGAGATCACTCTCAACTAATCATTTCTCTTCAATGAAAATCTCCAACTCAGGTTTTGCTTCTAGGGAACTCAATGTAAGATAGCATCTTAGAGTAGGCATTCAGCAAATCTCTATGGACTGAGTGAATGAATGAATGGAATCAATCTGCTTATTATTAATTGTAAAAGTTATAGACCAAGGCTGAGAAAGCTTCATATAGTTTTTAGCAATAATTATGTGTTGGCAATCTTTCCTAGCAAGTACTATGGCTATGTCTGCCTGTAAATTTGCCTCTCTTCATTTCTGATAAAATTAATTCATTTCCAGAAAGAGCTTCCCCCAAATGATAATTCAGTGTTCAACAGAGGATGGGCCATTTTTAACCCTAACCATTGAACAAGTGATCAAAGTCATGAACTCAATATAATGGAGGAAAGGAAAACCGAAGCTCGTATCCCCAAAGTTCAGCACCTTTGATTATTTATTTCTAATGCAAGGGGGTACATTATCAACGTATTAGCAATACAGTATTAAGAATGTATGAGAAGACGATGCAGTAAGTGCCTAAGTGCGAGCTAACTTTCAATTATTCAGTGACAGAGTTGAGTAATGTAGATGTGTGGGATGGGAACGGATTATACATCTTGTACCAAACTGCAGAGAACAGACAAAACTCTCATTTATCAACACATCTTCATATATCAACTAATAAGACAGGTTTTTTTTTTTTTCCCCAGTGGAAAAAAAAAGCGGTGTGTTAGTTTTGAAACATTGTACTGGAAAGAAATTTCCTGTAATTACTCCTCAGAACAATTGCAAATACTAGAGTTGCACCTATTTTGTAAGAAGAGTAAAACCCCAGATAGCGTCATTTGGGTTCTAGCTTCACTGATGCACGGACTCTGTCTCTACTCAGTCCTAGCTGTCAGTTCCCTGACCTCAGATTATCATCTGTGAGTGTTCAGTTGTTAGTGAGCACCTATTTGGAGATCTTAAAGACATTCTCAGTTAAATGTAGTATAAAATTTACTATTTGCTTTTTTACTTTTTGTGAAAGTGCAGCTGAGCAGAAAAAAATGGTTTTCTTTAAAATTTGTTCATGGCTAAGGAAATGGCAACCCACTCCAGTGTTCTCGCCTGGAGAATCCCAGGGACGGGGAAGTCTGGTGGGCTGCTGTCTATGGGGTCGCACAGAGTCGGACACAACTGAAGTGACTTAGCAGCAGCAGCAAACTGCATTTACATGTTATTGTTATGGTTTTTCCAGTAGTCATGTACGGATGTGAGAATTGGACCATAAACAAGGCTGAGCACAGAAAAATTGATGCTTTTGAATTGTGGTGCTGGAGAAGACTCCTGAGAGTCCCTTGGACTGCAAGATCAAATCAGTCAATCCCAAAGGAAATCAGTCCTGAATATTCATTGGAAGGACTGATGTTGAAGCTGAAGCTTCTATACTTTGGCCACCTGATGGGAAGAGCCGACTCACTGATGCTGGGAAAGATTGAGGGCAGGAGGAGAAAGGGGTGACAGAGGATGAAACAGCTGGATGGCATCACTGACTCAATGGACATGAATTTGAGCAAACTCCAGGAGATCATAGAGAACATAGGAGCCTGGTGTGTTGCAGTCCATGGGGTTGCAAAGAGTCGGACATGACTTAGCGAGTGAACAACAGCACATGTTATTGTGGGGCTTTATATAGCACAGCGCAAAAAAAAAAAAAAAGGTATGATTTGTTTTAGCCTAGCATGCAGCAGGCATGTATTCAAATGTGGGGGTAAAAATATTGAAAATCCTGGTATCCATTTTCTAGGGCTGTTATAACAAAGTAACACAGACTCAGTGGCTTAAACAACAGAAATTTATTTCTCACAAAATAAATTTATTTCTGGAGGCTAGGAAGCCCAAGATCAAGTTGCAACTTGTCAGCGAGTCTGATTTTTTTCCAAGCCTCTCTCCTTGGCTTGCAGAGATCCATCTTCCCACTGTGTCCTGGAGGAGTCTTTCCTTTGTAACTGTGTCTATGTCCTAATCTCTTCCTATAAGGACCGCAGTCATGTTGGATCAGTGCCCACCTTATTCTACCTTGAAAGGCACTATCTCCAAATACATTGAGGTACTGGAGATAGGATTTCAGTGTAAGAATTTGGGGTGGGGGACATAACTCAGACAATAATGCTCCTTTGTATTGGTCTTATACATTTATAACTCTGGCTTATATACTGCTACTGCTAAGTCACTTCAGTCGTGTCCGACTCTGCGACCCCATAGACGGCAGCCCACCAGGCTCCCCTGTCCCTGGGATTCTCCAGGCAAGAACACTGGAGTGGGTTGCCATTTCCTTCTCCAATGCATGAAAGTGAAAAGTGAAAGTGAAGTCGCTCACTCGTGTCTGACTCTTAGCGACCCCATGGACTGCAGCCTACTAGGCTCCACCATCCATGGGATTTTCCAGGCAAGAGTACTGGAGTAGGGTGCCATTGCCTTCTCCAGGCTTATATACTAAAAGAAAGCAAAAATAAGTACTGAAATTATTTTAAAATAAGAGCTATGGATTATAGAATCACTTTTTTCCTAGACATTTGTTTGGAAAATTATGTGTACTAATTAAAGTTCAGTCATTGTCATCAGCTATATTTTTGCTTTGGTTTTATTTTTTCTCTTCTTTTGCTAGTTCCTAAATTCAAAACTTACATTATTGATTTGAGACTTTTCTTCCCTTTTCATATAAATATTTAATGCTATAAATATCCTAGTAAGCACTGCTTTAGCTACTGTCCCTCAATTTTAAGATTCGTTGTATATTAAGATTATTAGCCCTTTTGTCTATATTATGTATCTATGTATTATCTATATTATGTATTTCTCCCAACTTTCAATTATACTTTGACTTTTTTATGGTTTTCTTGTCATACAAAATTTTAAATTTTATGTAGTCAAATTTATTATTTTCTTATTGCTTTTGGATTTTGAGTCATGATTAGAAAGTCTTTCATTGTATGGAGGTTGAAGAGGACTTCATCTATTTTTCCTTTAGTACTTTCATGTTGTTTTTTTTAATTTATGCATAAATTCCTAATTTATTTGGAGTTTATTTTTGTTTATGTGTGAGATATTAATCTAATTTTATCTTTCTACAAACAGCTACCCAGCTGTCCCAGCACCACATACTAAAAAGTCCATCTTTAACCCAGAGATTTGAATAGGCACCTTTCTCATGTACTAAATTTTCATAAATATTTGGATCTAATTTTGGCTAGTCTGTTATATTTCACTGGCTTGTTTGTCTATTCATGTGCCAGTACCACATGGCTTTAATTATCGTGGATTTGTATGCACTAAGTGTTTTAGTAATTGGTAGAGCTAGTTCCTGGGGTTCCCAGGCGGCACTAGTGGTAAAGAATCTGCCTGCCAAAGCAGGAGATGGAAGAGATGCAGGTTCAGTCCCTAGGTCGGAAAGAGCCCCTGGAGGAGGGCACGGCAACCCACTCTAGTATTCTTGCCTGGAGAATCCCATGGACAGAGGAGCCTGGTGGGCTGCAGTCCATGGAATCGCAGAGTCAGCCATGACTGAAGTGACTTAACATGCATGCACGCAGGGCTAGTTCCCTGGTAGCGTTTCCTTTTTCAGGGTTTCCTGGCTACTCTTGCTGTTTATTTTTCTATATGAACTTCGGTATCAGGTTGTATATCTCCACAAGAGCTTACTAGTATTTAATCTTGTTAAATTAAGTCCCAAATTTAGGGTCTAAATATTTTAATATCTTAACTCATTCAATTTATAACTCATTCCAATTTATTGGAAGGGATATCCCTTCCAATTTTATTTCATCATAGATTTGATGAAATAAATCTCTAATCATACCCACTCCAATCATATCATGATCCATGCCACTTACCACTGTGTGATACAGTAGTGGGCCAAGACTACTCTTTTGTATTGATACATTAGACACGTCCTTCTCAGGTGACACTGACCAGCGAATCTTTTGAAAATGGGTGTTCAACTATTTTCTAATCCAAGCCATCCATTTAATCCGTATTTCCCCAAATGTTTCACAGCATTTGTCAAATGTTCTACTATGGTTCAAGCCACCCTTGATCTAAGCCATTTTCACTTTTTGCTCTAAAAACAAACATTAAAAAAGTCCTCTCTTTTAGGAAAATGTATGAAGCCAGAGGCCTAGAAGCAGTTGGCCTAACTGATTAATACATGTATTAGGCTGGCCAAAGAGTTTGTACAGGTTTTTTTCATAGGGTGTTATGGAAAAATTTGAATGAACTTTTTGGCCAATCCAACAAAAATTCAATTATAGTTCCAGTTTGGGAGAAAAAACTACCTTGAAGATAAGGAGTCTGTCTTAGGGAATACACTTATCCAAATACTTTGAATCCGAGACTTGTACGGTACTCTCTACTCCCCTACATGGCAGTAGAGACCAAGAGGTAGAAGTAGGAGCAGCTTCTCTTTCTGGTCTGCCTAATAATCCACTTACAGAATCTTTGCCTCCTGTGCTAGCAGTTTTGAGCTCCACTGGTTTGGGAGTCTTAGTGCTCAGGAAAGAATGATTCCACCAGAAGACAAAATAATGGTTCCATTGGACTGAAAGATAAGATTTCCACCTTGTCATTCAAAGGTGACAGGAAGAAAAAAAGGCACTCAACTGCCTGGTATAAGTGATCTCAATTCCTCAGGGGAAGCTGGGTTGCTACCACACATAGAGGCAAAGAATACTTTATCTGGGATCCAGGAAATTCCTGGAGGCTCATTACTTGATGGCTCAGATGGTAAAGAATCTGCCTGCAATGTGGGAGACCCAGGTTCGATCCCTGGGTTGGGGAGATCCCCTGGAGAAGAGAAAGGCTACCCACTCCAGTATTCTTGCCTGGAGAATTTGATGGATAGAGGACCCTATAGGGTACAGTGACCCCCAGGGGGTCACAAAAAGTCAGACATGACTTAGTGACTGAACAACAACAAAGGGAATATTAGACTTTGCCAGGAGGGGGCACTAGTGTGCCCCTCTAGGCAATACCCTCAGTAGGACACTTCCCTTCCTTTCCTTCCTAGCCTACTGTGCAGAGGAGCTCAGTCATATCTTGAGGCCATGATCTCCCTACCACATGCCTGAACAGCTCTGCTCTGACCTGCCTTCACCTTCTGGCAAATGATGTATCACTTCCAGGCCCTCACCACCTCCAGCAATGGTGAGCTCCTTCCACAGACCAGTGCCAGCCTGTACTCAGACCACTTCTTGGGCTGCATGGCAGGCTGTGTTACTATAGTAGCTGCTTTCTCTCTGAAAAGGCTCAAATCCTAGCCTGGGGTGGTGGCAGTCGGGGTAGGGGAAGATCTCTTGGTACTTAGTTCCTTTACTGTATGTTTTCACAGCTTACCGATATTAGCTTTATTTTTTTGCATCCGACATTGCTGGACTCCTTTTACTCAGTTTAGTAGACGACCACCTTCTATTATTGAACAATTCTTTATATTGAACTTTTCCTGTTTAAATAATTGGTGTGGTTTCTGTCTCATAACTAGACCCTGACTCATAAACACATTGAGAAGAAAATTATTTATTTTTTTCATCAAGTAAATTACCTTTTGCTCATTGGATTTACTAGGGTAGAAATAAATGTCCTAAAATAGATTACATTTTGTTTTACAGAGTACCTTCTGTTCTCTAAGCTCCTGTCCCCAAAATGAAGAGGTTGTACTATGGAACCTGATGTTATCTATTATGAAATACACAATAGGAACCTTTGTGCTTGACTAAGTGTTAAAGTTCTGTGAAGCATTGTTGTAAATAATTGCCTAGAGTCACTATATAATAGCTAGAGTGAAAATTGTTGATGGTTCATAAATTGTATCAGTTGGTACAAATGAGTCAGCAGCAAGTTCACCAAGTTTTCTCTTTTTAGGTCTTTTATTTTCAGCGCTATAAAAAGCTCATTGTAACTCTCAGTGGTTAGAAAAAAATGACATTCTCTGTAGCAGATTCTTTTAACAAAACAGTTTGTGACTGATCCCTGAAATCTAAAACGCAATGCAAAAACTGGGGGTAGCTTTTTTAAAGAAAAAACCTTTACTACCTAACAGTCAAGACAGAAACTGGGCCCTGAAATTAGGCTGAGTTCCCTACTCCTATTAAAGCAAGCTGATAACTCTAGCTGACATTCCAGGGAAGTGTTTCTGAAACTTTAATTGGTCCAGTGTCACCTGGTGGGCTTGTTAATACACAGATTGCTGGATCCCAGTTAGAGTTTCTGATTCAATACATCTGGGGCAAGAACTGGGGATCTGCACTTCTAACCCATTCTCATGTGTGGTAGAAGGGAGCGACAGAGGACGAGATGGTTGGACGGCATCATCAACTCAATGGACATGAGTTTGAGCAAGCTCCAGGAGATAGTGAAGGACAGGGAAGCCTGGCATGCTGCAGGCCAAGGGGTCCCAGAGAGTTGGACGTGACTGAGCAACCGAACAACTCAGGATTTACTTCCTGTTTTCTCCCATTATTAATCATATTTTTCTCCCTTTCCTCTGATTTAACCCCAAACTGTTCACACTTGCTGTTAGTATCCTGAGATTCATATTTTGGTACTATATTTTGCCTTCAATTCCTGTACTTCTTCATCTTTCTTGTTTAGTTGCTAGGTCGTGTCCCCATGGCCTGTAGCCTGTCAAGCTCCTCTGTCCGTGGGGTTTCCCAGGCAAGAATACTAGAGTGGGTTGCCATTTCCTTCTCTGGGGGATTTTCCCAACCCAGGGATCAAATCTGCATCTTCTGCATTGGCAGGCAGTTTCTTTATCACTGAGTCACCTGGGAAGCCCAACACTTAATCTAACATTTTTAAAACTTGGCACTTTTTTTTTTCTTTCTCTTTTTGTGTTCTTAATCACTGGGCTTTAACATCTCGTATTACCATAGCCTTCCCATTGCAGGTTAGGTTATACTAAATTCATTGCAGCCCTTCAGCCAGTGTCCCTCTTCTCTTTCCCTCCTCTCCCCTGCCCTTTTAAGCCCACAGACACATTTCTCTACTGCCAGTAATGAATGGTATTCATGGGATTTGGAGAGATGAGTTTAGGATGTATTGATCTTTTCAAGTTAATCCATGCTGGAAACTAGAAGGGCATGAAGCAATCTTTAATAATCCAATTTAAAATCTTCCTTGGGATCAACCATTTAAGAAATTTGTAGCATAATCCTCTTATCTCTTCTGAATGTGATGTAATCTGTATTTTACTCCTGCTCTGCATCCATCTTTCACAGTCCCTCAAGCACCACAAATACTTAGGCAAGGTCTTGTTCACATTTCTTGGCCTTTCTTACCCTGCCTTGTCTACCTGTACTGTTCTGTGCATCTCTGAGATTCATCTCATGCGTTGCCTTTTCTGGGAATCCTTCCTAAATGTCTCCTCCCATAGGTATAGCTAATCTGTAACTATTTATCACACAACTGATATGGAATTGACTTAAGTGAGGAGACTTTATTGCATGTAGATTGTGGACATGTTTGCAACCTCTCCTTTCATTGTAGGTTGCTATATTTTTTTTTTAACTAATATTCATTTCATGATTGTCCACCAAAAAATTTGTTCTCCCTGGAGAGAAAATATTAGAACAGCATAAAAAATGAGAAGTGTGCCTTCTTTATATCATTAGCACACCATTGGGTCTCACTTTGGGCCCATCCCACCAAACTCATATTTGTATCATGTAGGCAGCACCAGTTAAAAGCAGGGTTACGACATTTCCTCCATATTTAGACTTGATACCTGTTTCTGACCACCATGGTTTCTGATGTTTTTCCTCATTTCCTGTTGATGACATCATCTTCACCTCTTGGTCCTAATGATTTATATTACTCCTCTGATGACAACCAGAGAATCTTATCTGCCTGTCCATGTCCACTCTGAGTAAGCCCTGTTTCTGGGGTCATAGTCTAAAGGGATGACTCAGTCTTGTAGAACCTGGCTTTAAAGGGTAGTAAAAATACACACTCTGACATATATATCTTATACATTTTATTGTGTAACTTCCAGTGAAATATTTTCAGTAGAGAATACCAGATGACAGGAAGCTAGGGTGGTCTTTCTCAACTAGTTCTGTGAGCAAATTTGGCCATATTGCGCTAAGGCGTCCGCTGTGTGCAATGACAACTTCTCTCCTATGCATCTAGAGTGGTTCCAGTTATATAGCCATCTGGAGAGAATAGACATAATTGTCACTCATTTGTTCATGTTCTTTGAAACGTGAGCAAAGTGTGTTTCTTCTTGAGTCCTGCAAAGTACATGTGTTTGGGTGCTGGAGATGGTTTTGTGACTGTCCAGTATATAATCCTGCCACATCAGAGAAAGTCCCTTATTGGAGCAAAGGCAGATTAAAGCTTAAGCCTTAGGGTCCCTTGCTTGCATAAGTCCTCCTCGGGAAGGACCACAGAAAATATGAATTTGTTGGTTTTTACTTTGTCTTCAATAGTGTCTCCCAAACTGAATACATTTCAGATCTCATAAAACCAAGATTTGCTGCTGCTCTTCTTACTTAAATCACGCCCACGTGAAACTCCAGGGTAATTAAATTGTTGTTGTTGTTTAGTCTATAAGTCATGTCCAGCTCTTCTGTGACCCTATGGACTGTAGCCCACAGGCTCCTCTGTCCATGGGATCGCCCAGGCAAGAATACTGGAATGTGTTGCCATTTCCTTCTCCAGGGGATCTTCCCGACCCAGGGATCAAAAGGGCATCTACTGCACTGGCAGGCAGATTTTTTACCAGTGAGCCATCAGGGAAACCCTATAGTTAAATTATATGGTTTCTAAAACTGTCTTAAGCAAATGCTATTATGTGTGTCTCATCCAGGTTCTAGGTAGAGTTTTTACTGTGTCGTAGACACCATCTTACTCCTAGTACATAGGTTATATAAAAATGACTTGGGCTTATTAATGTCTTATTGGCACCATGCAACAATGACCAACTGGAAACATGCATGAAACATGCTGGAACCATGGCAGGCTTGGCTGGGACTCCCACATGCAGGTGCTAGCCCCTGGAGCTGGAACTTGGGCTTCTTTCTTTCTCTTTTCTCCTCCTCCCCTCCTTCCTTTCTTCTCTTCTTTTCTCTCTCTCTGCTTTTTCTTCCTTTTCTTTCTCTCTCATTTTTTTTTCCGTCTTGGTCAAATATAACAAAAAAAAAAAAAAAAGGAAGAAGGGAAGGTGTGGGGGAGGAAAGGAAGTAAGCAGAAAGGAAAAAAGAAACAGCTTGCTATGTATGGTATTTAAAATATAATCTCAGTTTATTCTTTAGACATAGTTCTACCATTTGACACTGTCCATGAGTGAGTGTGAGCTAAGTCGCTTCAGTTGTATCTGTTTGCAACCCCGTGGACTGTAGCCTACCAGGCTTCTCTGTCCATGGGACTCTCCAGGCAAGAATACTGGAATGGGTTGCCATGTCCTCCTCCAGAGGATCTTCCCGATTCAAGGACTGAACCTGCATCTCTTATGTCTCCTGCCTTGGCTGGTGGATTCTTTACTACTAGTGCCACCTGGGAAGCCTATTCCAGAGTTATATGCTTTTTTTCCCACTATATAGACTTATATACACATGCATATGTGCGTGTAATATCACATATATATATATATTTATACACAAAAATTTTATATATATAAATAAATATATACAGATACAATTTAAATGTGAAATTACAAAAAAAATTCAGTGTGAATCTTATTTTTTCTTTTGATATCTCCCCTTTCACCCACTCATGAGTATACTAAACCAATAACACTACAGTGCGCCTCATCTACTCACTGTGATTACCAGGACCATTTGAATTATATGGTGAGAAATATTTCTGGAGTTTTAAACCCTCTTGAACTATATTGGAGCCTTATACTCTTTCCTCTGAATTGCTTAAAATATAGTTTTTTAAATTTAGGAGACTTGCTCTAAATTAGATTTTAAACTACCTAAAATTAGCTTGTGTCCAGCCTTTTTCTCCAGACCTACGACAAACTCTAAAATAACAAAATGTAAGCTCCTTAACACTCTCCTACATCATCTTCTGCCATTCCCACCTTCACACCTTATGTTCCAACAAAATTGAGCTGCTTAAAATTCTCTAATCCTGTTGGCTCCAGGGCTGGTGATGGGAGTTAAGTACATACACAAAGATGTTTTCTATGGCCCATTCACTAGGGTTTCTCCACTTTATGGGAGGTTAAAATGCTAAAAAGTATGCCAAGAGCTCTAACAGAAAATGTTAGCCAGTAAGTTTTTTCAAAGGTGAGGATATTTACTTATGATAACAGTTTTAAAGTGTAACAATAAAATAAAACAAAGATACTGGGGTTAAGATATCTTTTTTTAAAAAAAATCACTTGAGATTGCCGTATAATGTACAAATTGAATGTTGGAATTTTGCTTGCACTGGTAATCTTTGTCATTCTAGGAGAGATACTGTAAATAAAGTTTTGAATAAACAGACCCTTAATAGAATGCCTAAGATTGCAGTTCTATATTTTATTTTGGACAATTACTGATAGCATTTAATGGGAAAATATAGTCCACAGTCCCACAGGAAATAAGATCCTCCTGCTCTTTTTCCCCCAATGAAAATAAAACATTTTATCTAGGAAGCAGAAGAGAAAGCCAATTTTATATAAATGGTATGCAAAACATAGTTATTGATTTTAGACTTCATTATACCAGTGTTCAAATAAATAAGAGCCCTACAAGAGAAATGACCAAAAAATAATAAAATAAAATAAAAACAGGGATTATTCTTGTTGCTCTAAAAGGTCATTAGAGAGAAAAGAGGATGAGTCACAAACCACCTCAGCAGAGCTGAAAATTGGGGCAATTCCCCAGAACTCTGTGTGTGGAGAAGTGGGGGCGGAGTGTGTTACTACTTAGAAAACAAGCACCTAGCAACAGCTAGGCAGTGACTCAGGACAGTGACTCTGAGAGAGAGGAAATGGCGCAGCCACTGCTGAGACAGGTCTAAAATCTGGGTCTGTAAATCAGTACATGCCAGCTTCTACTGCCTTCAAAAGAAAGGGCTGGACTGCTTCTCCCTTCTTCTTCAACAACGTTCCAGTTGCCCCTGTTTTCATATCACATGCAATTCCACCTCTAAAGAAATGTGGGCCAACCAGCTGAAGGGAGGGGTGAAGCTGTGATATTTGTCCTCACCCAAACTGTTGTAGAACTTCATGAAGGGAAGTTAATACAGTTGGATCCTTTTGGGGGTAAACAAAAGAGAGAGAGACGAATCTGAGGCTCATTCGACAGCTGGAGAAGGTGCATAGATTTTGGCTACTTGATCGGTCTTTCAGAAAAGATTTAAAAAACAAACAAACAAAAAAAAATGAAAAGAACTGCAAAGTGTAAGTTTAGCTCAGTAAAGAGAAAGAGTCATAAACAAAGAAACTGAGGGAAGTAATTCTGTGTGATAAAGTTTGTGGATATCAATTATTACTGTGCATAGTATCAAAACAGAAAAAGCTGAGCAAGTATCTATCATCTCTAAAGCAGCCCAAGTTACTTCTGAACCTGTAGCCAGAGAATTAGAAGACAAAAATAAAGTTTAAATTGATCTTTTAGTATGGGTGAGAGCTTAATACACTCAAAATAAGAAAGTTGTCTGGTTAAAAATCATTCTTGGTCCCTTAGATTGTCCAATATCTGCTGTAACCTAAACCACACTCTTCAGTTGTATCTGAATTTTAAAAATGTTGCTCCATTAGCTAAATAAGGACAGTCCTGAACCCACTTTGAGAAGCAGGAATTCTGATACTACCTCATTCCTGGTGACCTTAGCAAGTGTGTTACTACCTTTCTTCTTCATATTTCTCCAATGAAGGCTACCAACCATCCCTTCCTGACCTGATGCCCAAATATAAACAGCCTAGTGCATACTTAACCTCCCCCTAAATATAGCATCTCTAAAAAACAAAAACAGGATGAAATGAAAAGTGGCGAAGAAGAGCTCTTAGAAATTTAACTATACGGTAGATAAAATCTTTGATAGAAGAGATGAACGATGAATTTAAGAAAATCTACCAGAAAAAAAAAGACAAAATATCAAAGAAAAAAAACCTTCGTTAAAAAAATGTAATAGATCATAAGGATCAATCTAGGAGAATATCTGAAGAAAGAGGAGTTCAAGAAAAAGAAAACAAGCAAGTTTCCCAGAATTTAGGCCATGAGTCTTCAGATTGAAAGTATCCTGTTGAATATCAGCAACATAAATGAAGAAAGATCCAAACCAAGGCATATAGTCATAAAATTTCAGAACACCAGGCATGAAGGAATCATGAAAGTGTCTTTTTTTTTTTTTAAGTGTCTTTACATGCAAGAGAATTAGAACCTTATGGCATCAGACTTGTTAGCAGCTATCGAGCATCCTAAGGACAAGGAAGCCATTCTTCAAACATTTGTGAGACAGTGATTTCCACCCAGACAAACTGATTATCAAGTATGAGGGTAGATGGGTTCCCCAGTGGCTCATTGGTAAAGAATCCGCCTGTAATGCAGGAGATGCAAGAGACCCAGGAGACACAGGTATGATCCTGGGTTGGGACGATACCCTGGAAGAGGGCATGGCAACCCACTCCAGTATTCTTGCCTGGCGAATCCCATGGACAGAGGAGTCTGGTGGGCTACAGTCCATGGCATCACAAAGAGTCAGACACAACTAAGCGACTGAGCATGAGCACAGTGAGCGTAGATAAAGACATTTGCAGATACCTGAGAATTCAAACATGTAACTTGTAGGAAACTACTGGAGAAGGTACTTCAACATGAAGGAGTACCCAGGACAACAAACTTCAGGGGCTACAGGAAGGAAGGGAGCCAATACAAGTAGGAGACAAAGGAACTGGCCAATAGCAAAAGGTCACCCTGTACGACAGCTGTGTAACATCAGTTCAGTTCGGTTCAGTCACTCACTCGTGTCCGACTCTTTGAGACCCCATGGACTGCAGCACACCAGGCCTTCCTGTCCATCACCAGCTCCCGGAGTTCACTCAAACTCATGTCCATCGAGTCAGTGATGCCATCCAACCCTCTCATACCCAACAATAAATCAAGATTAGAGCAAGAGGATGGGGGAGCCTCCAGGGAAAAAAATAGAAATAAAATATTATCTGAGGGCTTCTGTCATGGCCCAGTGGTTAAGAATCTGCCTTGCAATGCAGGGAACACTGGTTTGATCCCCAGCCCAGAAAGATCCCACGTGTCTTGAAGCAACCAAGCCCTTGAGCCATAACTACTGAGCCTGGGGACCCTAGAATCCACACTCTGCAGCAAGAGAAACCACTGCAGTGAGAAGCCCACTGCAACTGGAGACTAGCCCCTGCTTGCAGCAACTGGAAAAAGCTCATGTGCAGCAGTAAAGACCCAGCACAGCCATAAATAAATAAATAAAAATTTTTTTTTAAAAATAAACATTATCTTACATGTTTGAGTACTCGAAAAATACTGATATTTGAGAGATAAGGTGGACAATGTATCAAAGACTCTTGAGACATTAAGAAGTTACCAATATTAATGTAAATAAATGAAAAAATAAGGCAAATATTAATGCTGGGGAAAACGGTGTTTAACAGGAAAAAAACATGATTCTGAAGTGTCAACACTGACATAGTCATAAAAATATAAACACTGAATATCGATTTAACTTAAAATTGTGGTATAACTACATTGGGAGAGTGGCAGATGTAAGGGAAGTAGGATTGGTGGTATAAGAGATGTAAATCCCCATTTACCATAGCAGGATATTAATAAATAAACTTGAACTTGATAAATGAGACATACCAGTATAAGTGGATTATTTACAAACATGGAGGTAAATACCAGAAAAAAGTGTAAGTATTGAAAAGAATTTCATCTGGGGAATAAAATGGAGATGGGTTAGGGGTTATAGTAAGAGACTGTATTTTTAATTGGCTATTACTTTACTAAAATTTATTCCTCTCTTTCTCTCCTCCTCCCTCTCCTGGCCCGTTGGCTTCCTTTCTTTCTTCCTTCTCCTCTTTGTCTCTCACACACACATACATACACACATCTATGAATTAAGAGTTTGTGTGTCCAAGCGCAACTTGACACTTGAAAAGAAAGGAAACCAAGAACAAAGACTGATTTCCAATTCTATCATACCTTAGCTTATACGGTTTATTGCCTTGACAGCTGAAAAACCTTGAATGGAGATGAGAAGATTAAAGTCCAAGACACTGGCAGCTCTCTGGGACATTGCTCATTGGGTTCAGGTTAGTTCATGACTAGAACTGGGGCTGTTGGGGTGATTTTGGGGGTGCTTTGGGTGGGAGATCATAAATTAGGGTGCTTGGAGCAGCACACAACCAGTTTTGATCTGAGTTCATATAGTGTCCATGTGCAAGTTATTATAAAATACTCTTTCTCAAGACATTTATTGCCACATGCCAAAAAAAATCATAGTAATGAATATATGTCAGTGATGACTATGGACATGAACAGAGCTCTCTGGTATTGCATAATCCTGCAACAGCCCTACTGATAATTAGAGGTAAGGAAAGGATGGATGAGGATTGTGAGGGCTCTGAAGGAAAACCTTCCCTGTTTCATCATTTCCTTACGATAATTAAACAAATGTATGGAAATGTTTGGTAGATTCTTTCCCCCTAAACCAAGGAGCTGTAAAGACGAAAAGATGTAATTCATTTCTATTAAATTAAATCAGCTTCTATTAAAGAGCAAAGCTCAAGATAAACATTCAATAATAACAATAAATAAATAACTGACCTGTTGAAAATTATAAAATCTTCTTCACTTTCTGTTACCTGGATTGCATTCCTTTCACCTTTGGGAAATGTAGAGCTAGAGATCTCTTGTCAGCCTGTCTCAGGTTGAGTACTAGCAGCTTTACTTTCTAGTTCCTAATCTTAGGCAAGTTACTTAACATTTCTGAGCTCAGTTTCTTCATATGAAGAATGGAGTATATATGATACTCCACAGAGTTCTTATAGGATTAGATGAAATAATGTATAGTAAGTATTCTAGAAACTGGCACATAGCAAGCACTCGATGAGTTTTACAGTTATTACTAATCCAGACAATTTGTTATTGTTGTTTAGTTGCTAAGCGGTATCCAACTCTTTTGTGATCCCATGGACTGTAGGCCAACAGTCTCCTCTGTTAATGGGGTTTCATCACCTTTAGTCATATTCTTATATAACAGTTGTATCAGATGGGATTAACATTTGGCAGCTAGTAACAACCAACAAAAATAACAAATTCTTTTTTAAAAAAATTATTTTTGGTTCCGCTGAAGCTTCATTGCTGTGTTTGGGCAGAAGCTACTCTCTAGCTGTGATCCCTGGGCTTCTCACTGCTGCAGCAACTCTTGTTGCAGAGCCAGGGCTCCAGGCCCACAGGCTCAGTGGTTGTGGTGCAATGGCTTAGTTGCTCCACGGCATGTGGAATTTTCTTGGACCAGGAATAGAACCTGTATCCTTTGCATTAACAGGCAGATTCTTAACCATTGGACCACCAGAGAAGTCCAAAAATATCAAATCCTTTAACTGCTTTTCTCTTAGGTAAAAGAACTTTGAGGATGGATACTTGAGATGTCATAGGGGAATGCCAGAGTCATCCAAGACCCAGCTTGTTCCTATATTCCTACTCTGCCTTTTGTAGCCGGCTTCCATCTTCAAGGTTTTCTCATGGTCCAAGATGGCTGCTGAAGCTCTGGCCACCATGTCTGAGTTCCAGACAGGAAGCAAAAGAAAGAAGAGAAAGTAAGAAGGGTGCAAGCAAGCTGACTGTTCCTCTATTAAGGATCCTTTCTGAATTCCATGTCTGGCTGTGTTGGGGGCTGTGAAAGGACTTCTTTAGTTGGTCATATTGCTACTTGGAATAAAATCAAAGTTTTGTTATTAAGTCAGATGAGGAGAATGGGTATTGGTTTGGCAGCTAGCTTCTTCGACAACTGTAAACCAGGACCTTAACATTGCCATCATAATGAAGGTTTAATTGATCTAAACATGACTCCAAAATTATGCTGTCTTCATTTTGCCCTGAGTAAATGCAAGTTTCCTTGAACTTGAGGTTAATTTACTTCAAGGTACAAAACTAAGATTTTTGAGCTCTGAAAGTAAGACAGGTAGCCAGTCATTTTTATTCTGCATTTGGTACACAAATATATATATACATACACACACACGTATGTATGTATTTTGTCATCCTGTATTATTCGTGAATCACAGTTCAGTTCAGTTCAGTCGCTCAGTCGTGTCCAACTCTTTGCGACCCCATGAATTGCAGCACGCCAGGCCTCCCTGTCCATCACCAACTCCCAGAGTTCACTCAAAGTCACATCCGTTGAGTCGGTGATGCCATCCAGCCATCTCATCCTCTGTCATCCCCTTTTCCTCCTGCCCCCAATCCCTCCTAGCATCAGAGTCTTTTCCAATGAGTCAACTCTTCGCATGAGGTGGCCAAAGTACTAGAGTTTCAGCTTTAGCATCAGTCCTTCCAAAGAACCCCCAGGGCTGATCTCCTTTAGAATGGACTGGTTGGATATACTTTAGAATGGACTGGTTGTTATCTCCTTGCAGTCCAAGGGACTCTCAAGAGTCTTCTCCAACACCACAGTTCAAAAGCATCAATTCTTCGGCTCTCAGCTTTCTTCACAGTCCAACTCTCACATCCATACATGACCACTGGAAAAACCATAGTGAATCACAGGATATCTCCAAATTGATATATAAGGGATGAAGTCAACCTATATTTAAGGATCAACTCTTTCCTTGGCCCAATCATTTAAAAATGGCACAACTAATTAACATGGAAATAAATATAATTTTACAATTGACATACTTTTTCAGTAAGAATGTCCTAAGAACAGTAGGAAAGTTCTTATGACATCACAAAATGTATTATGGAATAATACATAAAAATGTAACTTTCTTCTTATAAATTCTTACTTTTTATATAAAAGAGAATTTATGTAATGATGATAACGTTTTTGGAAGAGAAAAATTATAATTCTCCTATGAGAATCAAAGTTTCATAATCAACATGGAGACGTCACTGGCTTAAAGGCATCTACCGTGGTCAAGGTAGATCCTGCTTGGCCTGGGATATTTCCAGGGTTAAAATGGAAAATCCAGGACTTCCCTGATTGTCCAGTGGCTAAGATTCCACACTCCCAATGCAGGGGGCCCAGGTTCAATCCCTGGTCAGGGAATTGGATCCCACATGCCACAGCTAAGAGTCTGCATGCCGCAACAAAGACCCAGTGCGGCCAAGTAAATAAATAAAAATAAATATATATTAAAGAAAGGAAAATCCTCAATCCTGGAAAACTGCACTTCTGGGCAAAGCTGGACAGTTGGTTACCCTACTTTTAGCTACTGTCAGGGTAGCTAGTTTAGGGTAGCATAAAATAAATAATTTTAGGGTAGCATAAAAAAAATAAATGATTAATTTTTTTCAAATTTGGATAACAGAAACCTAACAGATGATTCACTTGTTAGGAAATACTGATTCCCAGAGTTAGAGATAAAGGGGGATGTTTCTGGAAATGGATCAGGAGCAGGTGAGAAAGAAACAGCTTAGCAGTCACATGCTAACCAGTCTTGCCTGCAGTTATTGTTGCATTGTGAGCATGTGTTTGTCTGTTGCTGACACTGAGTCATGCTTATAAAGCAAGTAAGTATTAATTACTGAAGAGGACTTTCATAGTGACCCTCAACCTTAACTTTAAGTGTTAGGTCATCAGCCTCACATCTCATTTTTCAAGCTCTTAGATAGGGTTATCAGGTAATACACAGAATGCCCAGTTAAATTTTATAAAACCAATGAATAATTTTTAAAAGTTAGTATTGAGAATAACTTTCAATAAGTTTGTGTATCCAAATATTGCATGAGACATACTAAAAAGATGTCCATCACTTATCTGAAATTCAAATTTAGCTGGGTGTCTTGTATTTTTATTTGCTAAATCTGGCAACCGTGCTGGGAAGAAAATAACTCAGTGTGCCCATTAGTACCAGGACAAACACACAGCTTCTTCCCTGAATAGAGCTCTTCATCTTTCTTTATCTTTCTCTCACGAGCCCTCTCTCATCACCTGCTTGAGATGGACAGGTCTGGGGCAGGGGCAGAGGTGGTGAAAGGGGAGAAGGAAGAATTTCTTCAACCTTGTCCCTTTCCCTCCATGCCCACCTGTCAGTGTCTATGTTCCTACACTTTCTTCTTCAGTTCTGACCTCAGAACTGAGATCCTGCTCCCACTGAGAGTCATTTCCCTGCCAGATAAAGGCTACGATCTCAACTCCCCCAGCTTCTCCCTTCCCGCTGGTTCTCTTTCTTTGGCAGGTGAACAGTCATAGCTCTGATTTTTAACCAAAGGCACCCCTTGGCCCTCTCCTGCCATCCTCTCTCTTCTCTTTTCTTTGAGGGACACTCTGCACTGGTGGGTTTCACACCTGACTAAGCAAGAAAACACTACCTGGAAAATGTTACTAAACTATCTGCTCGATCCCTCTCCAGACCAAGCAGTTTCCTGGGGGTGTTTACCTTCACCACATTTAGACAATTCTACCTCCTCAGTATCTCCAGGCTTTATCCCTGCCTCTGAGAGCCCCCTGTCCTTGCTGTGGCCCAGGGCAGCATGACTCCTGCCAGGATTACTGTAACACTCTTTCAGTTGCCCTGCGTGTGTGTGTGAAGTTGTGTCCAGCTCTTTGCGATCCTATGAACCGAAGCCCGTCAGGCTCCTCTGTCCATGGGATTCTCAAGAATACTGGAGTGGGTAGCCATTCCCTTCCTCCTGAGGTTCTTCCCTACCGAGGGATTGAACCCAAGTCTCTTATGTCTCCTGCACTGGCAGGCGGGTTCTTTGCTACTAGTGCCACCTGGGAAGCCCTCCAGTTACCCTACGTGCCTCTAATAGTCTGAACACATGTCCACCTGATCCTCAGATTAATTGTAAACCCATACTTTATCTTGTCACATTCCTCACTGGAGTCCTGAATTGACTTCTCCTTGCCTCCAGGGTAAAGTCCAAGTTTCTTAGCATGCCAAATAGAGTCCTTAATTATGTGGCCTCTCCTAACCATACCGCCCAATCACTCGCCATCCTTTTCCCCAAGAATGTTTAACCACCCGCAATTTCTGCAGGCACTGCACATTCTTGTTTCTCAGGTTTTACTTGGGCACTTTCCAAATTCCTCCCACTGGGAACATCTTTAGCCTACTTCCTAACCTCATTCCTCCTTATCCTTTGAAATAAAGGAATTACCTGCTTACCTCTCTACTTTTGCTATATGGATAGTAAGCTCCTTGAGGGCAGACAAGGTATCTAATTCTTTTTTGTAACCTCACTATATACCATGGCTTCCCTGGTGACTCAGACAGTAAAGAATCTGTGTGCAATGCAGGAGACCTGGGTTCGATCCCTGGGTCTGAAAGATGCCCTGGAGAAGGACTGACTACCCACTCTAGTATTCTTGCCCAGAGAATTACATGGACAGAGGGGCTTGATGGGATATGCAGTCCATGAGGTTGCAAAGGTGAGCGACTAACACACTATACACCACAATGTCATAAACATTATTGTTGTTGTTTAGTACCTACAAATACTGTTGTGGGTACTCCATAAAAGAAAGAATGCCTGGATATACTCCTGAAAGATTGAGTTTAAAAAAATTAAAATTCTAGAGGCTATTTCCCTGGTAAGAAGGGTTAGAATGCAAATTCAAATTTCAAAAGGCAACTGAAACTTAGAATATTAAACTTACAGGTGGACAGGATCTCAGAGTTCTTATAGTCCAATGTATGAATGCCTGCAGACTTAAAAAAGTTAAAATATTAAATGTAACTCAAATTTACACATCAGGATCAACTAGGTCTGTATTTAGCAACATTTCCTGTGTTTTTAAAGTTCTGTTGTTTTTCCTGTACCCTTGATTCTTTGGCCTTTCCTTTGTTTGTCTTTCTCTTTATTATAAAATCCAACAATGGCTACCAAATTTCCTAAAAGTGTGTTAGTTACTCAGCTGTGTCTGACTGTTTGTGATCTCATGGACTGTAATCTGCCAGGCTCTTCTATGCATGGAATTCTCCAGGCAAGAATACTGGAGCGGGTTTCCATTCCCTCTCCAGGGGATCTTCCTGACCCAGGGATGGAACAAGAATTTCCTACATTGCAGGTAGAGTCTTTACTATCTGAGCCACCAGGGAAGCCCCAGTGAATTCAGTAAATCCAACACCTCAATCTGAATGATAGCATGTCTTGTCTATTCATCCCTGTATCTGAATCTCTTTGCTAAACAGGTTGAATGTCTCACAGTCCATTTTCTGTTTCTTACTTGTGGCCTGGGAGTAGAATGTTTTAGCTGAGTCAAACAACTTATTTCCTTCTGCCAGTGCAAGCTTTTATCATCAACTTTTTATGTTTTCTGCATATTTTTACTATTAACTATTTACATAACATAAAATTATAAAAACTCTGAGCAAAAATGAGTTCCTATGTGAATAATATTGTTCTTCTACAAGATATATAGGAAGCAATCCTGTATTTGTGTATGGTAGATTTGCAAATACATGTGCAAAATATTTACTAATCTATTTTGTTCACCCTTTATGCAAAGTCTGTCTTCTGTTACAAAGAGCAGAAGTGTAGTGTGTGGTGTTTTTCCAATCCTTTTTTGTGTGTGGTAAAATACAAGTAACATAAAATTTGCCATCTTAATTGTCATTTAAAAATATATATATATTATTTATTTGGATGCGCTGGGTCTTAGTGGCAGTATGTGGGATCTAGTTCCTCGACCAGGGCTTGAACCCAGGCCTCCTGCATGGGGACATGGCGTCTCAGTCACTGGACTACCAGGGAAATCCCCATCAATCATTTTAAACTGTATGTGCACTGTGCTTAGTTGCTCAGTCGTGTCCGACTCTGCAACCCCGTGGACTGTAGCTCACCAGGCTCCTCTGTCCATGGGATTCTCCAGACAAGAATACTGGAGTGGGTAGCCATTCCCTCCTCCAGAGGATCTTCCCAAGCCAGAGATTGAACCCAGGTCTCCTGCATTGCAGGCAGATTCTTCACCACCTAAGCCAATAGGAAAGCCCAAGAATACTGGAGTGGGTAGCCAATATTCCTTGTCCAGGGGATCTTTCTGACCCAGGAATCAAACCAGGGTCTCGTGCATTGCAAGTGGATTCTTTACCAGCTGAATTACCAGGGAAGCCTGAAAACTGTATAGAGAGAAAGAAAATGAAGTCACTTAGTCGTGTCCAACTCTTTGCGACCCCATGGACTGTAGCCTACCACACTCCTCCGTCCGTGGGATTTTCCAGGCAAGAGTACTGGAGTGGGTTGCTATTGCCTTCTCCAGGGGATCTTCCTGACCCAGGGATTGAACCTGAGTCTCCCACATTGTAGGCATGTGCTTTACCATCTGAGCCACCAGGGAAGTCATAGTTCAGTGCTATTGAGTCCATTCCTATTATTGCCAATTGTCACTAACTTCCACCTCCAGAATTCTTTTTATCTTGCAAAACTGTAACACTGTCCCTTTCCCCAGGTCCTGGCAACCACCATTCTACTTTCTGTCAATACGATTTTGACTACTCTAAGTACCCCATGTAACTGGAATCATACAGTGTGTGCTTTTTTGTGACCAATTATTGACTTAGCACAATGTCTGTGATGTTTATCCATGTTGTAGCACATTTCAGAATTTCCTTTCTTTTTAAAGCTGAATAATATTTCACTGTACATGTATACCACCTTTTCCTTATCCACTTCATTCATCCATGGACACTTGGGGTGCTTCCATGGTTTAGCTATTTTGAATAATGCTGTGATGAACATGGATGTACAAATATCTTTTTGAGGTTCTGTTTTTAATTATTCTGAGTATATACCTAGAGGTGGAATTGCTGGATCATAGGCTAGCTCTGTTTTTAATTTTTTTTGAAAGAAATGTCATGTTACTTTCCACAACAGCTGTATCATTTTACATTCTTGCTGACAGTGGAAGGGTTCCAATTTCTCCACATTCTTACCAACACTTGTTGGGTTTTTCTTTTTTTGATAGTTGTTGTTGTTGAGCTGCTAAGTTGTGTCCAACTCTTTTGATATCCCATGGACTGTAGCCTGCTAGGCTCCTCTGTCCATGGGATTTCCCAGGCAAGAATACTGGAGTGGGTGGCCATTTCTTCTCCAGGGGATCTTCTTGATTCAGGGATCAAACTCATGTCTCCTGCATTGCAGGCAGATTCTTTACCATTCTTTACCACTGAGGCACCAAGCCCCCTTTTTTTTCAATTTTGTTTTTCATAGTTCAGTTCAGTTCAGTCTCTCAGTCATGTGTGACCCCAAGGACTGCAGCACACCAGGCTTTCGTGTCCATCACCAACTCCTGGAGCCTGCTCAAACCCACGTCCATCAAGTCGGTGATGCCATCAAACCATTTCATCCTCTGTTGTTCCCTTCTCCTCCTGCCTTCAATCTTTCCCACCATCAGGGTCTTTTCCAATGAGTCAGTTCTTCGTATCAGGTGGCCAAAGTATTGGAGTTTCAGCTTCAGCATCAGTCCTTCCAATGAATATTCAAGACTGGTTTCCTTTAGGATTGACTGGTTTGATCACCTTGCAGTCTGACTGGTTTGATCTCCTTTTTTTTTTTTTACAGTAGCTATCCTAACTGGTGTAAGGGAGTAACTTGTTTTTATTGTTAGGATTATTTGGCCTATTTTGAATAATTGGATAGCCTAAAGTACTTTTGTTTTTATTGGTCATTTTTGAGTTTGTTTACAAAGCTGTTGTTGTTGCAAATAAAAGATAAAACATACTGCTCTCATTTCCTGAATATTGATCCATAGTCTCTCTGACACCAAATGATCAGTGACCTTGAACTGATGACAACATCACATGGGCTTCCTAACCTTGAAATTTGCTTTTAAAGTCAGAAACAGTGACTGGCCCTTTTTTGTTTGTTTTTGTTTAATGACTATATTTAATTATGTTAAAAATTACTGCTAGGCTTCTTTGTTTTTAGCCCTGTAAATGGATATTGTGATTATGTTTAAAAAAGAGTTCTTACTTATGTGGTAATCATTTCACATATATGTAAGCCAAGCCCTTAAGCTGTATACCTTAAGCTCATACAGTGCTTGAGGTCAATTATATCAATAAAATAAAAAATTAAAGACAAAATGAAATATTACAAATAAACAGAAAGAGTTCTTACCTTTTGTTTGTTGCTTTAGTTGCTCAGTCATGTCCAACATTTTATGACTCCATGGACTGTTGCCCTGCCAGGCTCCTCTGTTCATGGGATTTCTCAGGCAAGAATACTGATGTGGGTTGCCATTTCCTCCTCCATCATCTTATCTTTTTCTGTTGTTCAGTTGCTCAGTCGTGTCCAACTCTTTGCAACCCATGGACTGCAGCATGCCAGGCTTCCCTGTCCTTTACCATCTCCCCGAGCTTGGTCAAACTCGTGTCTACTGAGTTGGTGATGCCAACCAACCATCTCATCCTCTGTCGTCCCCTTCTCCTCCTGCCTTCAGTCTTTCCTAGCATCAGGGTCTTTTCCATTGAGGTGCATCAGGTGGCCAAACTATTGGCCAAAGCTTCGGCTTCAGCATCAGTCCTTCCAATGAATATTCAGGACTGATTTCCTTTAGGATTGACTGGTTTAATTTCCTTGCAGTCCATGAGATTCTTAAGAGTCTTCTCCAACACCACAGTTCAAAAGCATCAATTCTCTGGTGCTTAGCCTTCTTTATGGTCCAACTCTCACTTCCATACATGACTACTGGAAAAACCACAGCTTTGACTGGATGGACCTTTGTTGGCAAAGTAATGTCTCTGATTTTTAATATGCCATCTAGGTTTGTCATAGCTTTTCTTCCAAGGAGCAAGTGTCTTTCAATTTTGTGACTGCAGCCACCATCTGCAGTGATTTTGGATCCCAAGAAAATAAAGTCTGTCAATGTTTCTTATGTTTTAAAGATATATATTAAAATGTTTACAGAGGGACTTCCCTGGTGGTCCAGTGATTGAGACTCCGAGCTCCTGATGCAGGGGCCCCAGGTTTGCTCACTGGTAGGGAGACTAGATCCTGCACACCACAACCGAAAGACCCCTCGTGTCACAACTAAGATCCAGTGCAACCAAGAAATTAAATAAATATTTTCAAATTAAAAAAAATGTTTACAGAGAAAAATGAAATAATGTCTGAAATGTGCTCTAAAATCATCCAGTGGAAGGTGGAGGGTGAGAGCCGGTAGGTTACAGATGAAAAAAGATAGGTCATTAACTGATAATTGTTGAAGCTCAGTGATAGATTCAGGGAGGTTTGCTGTATTAGTGTCTTTACTTCTGAGGAAATTATAATTTCTCTTTATAAAATGTTTTTTTAAGCTGTGTTTAATCCTGTAAGTTAAGTATATTGAAAGATGTATGGTAGTATGGTGAGAGTAGCTTTTCACTTAATGCAGAAAGTAAAGTGAAATAAAACATGTATATCACAGTCACATATTGCTTTTCTTGCACTTAATCTTAGCATAGATGACTGATGGTGTTCTCAAATGATATTAAGCTTGTATAATATTAGAAAACATTTTAATTACTAAAATTTGCTTCATTAGTTGAATAAAATTGGGGCAAAAGCACATTACTCATAAATAGACCCATAATGCAAAGTCTACTTTTGCTGAAAGATGTACCACAGCTCTGTCCAATTGAACTTTCTGCAATGATGGAAATGTTCTATATCAGTGCTTTCCAATATGGTAGCCACTATACATATGGCTATTGAGCTGGCTGGCATGACCAAGTGGCTAGTGAAACTGTAGAATTAAAATTTAAATTCTATTGATTTTCACTTGTACTTTTAAGTGCTTTTCATTATAAGATCTGACAACTCATATTTTTCAGTGATGATGTATATCCCTTTGACAAGTAAAAAACAATTACAAATTTAGTCCATAAATTTAAAATTGGTGATTAGAAGTCTAATAATACTGTTTTATAGATGATGTTAAAATTTAAGCTTAGAAAGCATTATAAATATTATCTACAAATAATGTTACAAGATTTTAAATTTAGTCAATTACATTTATCTTGCTTTACAATTTCAGTTTTTAGTATATGATATCAAAGATTTTTAATAGCTTTTAGCTATTTATATTATAGGTAATATTTATAGAATGCTTAGCATATGTGAGGCACTATTTAGGTATTTTATATGTATTCAGTGTATTAAAGATTAACAAATTTAATCCTTATACCAACCTTAACAGGTTCAGTTCAGTCACTCAGTCATGTCTGACTCTTTGCAACCCCATGAATCATAGCACGCCAGGCCTCCCTGTCCATCACCAACTCCCGGAGTTCACCGAGACTCACGTCCATCAAGTCAGTGATGCCATCCAGCCATCTCATCCTCTGTTGTCCCATTCTCCTCCTGCCCCCAATCCCTCCCAGCATCAGAGTCTTTTCCAATGAGTCAACTCTTTGCATGAGGTGGCCAAAGTACTGGAGTTTCAGCTTTAGCATCATTCCTTCCAAAGAACACCCAGGACTGATCTCCTTCAGAATGGACTGGTTGGATCTCCTTGCAGTCCAAGGGACTCTCAAGAGTCTTCTCCAACACCACAGTTCAAAAGCATCAATTCTTCAACACTCAGCCTTCTTCACAGTCCAACTCTCACATCCATATATGACCACAGGAAAAACCATAGCCTTGACTAGACAGACCTTTGTTGGCAAAGTAATGTCTCTGCTTTTCAATATGCTATCTAGATTGGTCATAACTTTCCTTCCAAGGAGTAAGCGTCTTTTAATTTCATGGCTGCAGTCACCATCTGCAGTAGGTACTCTATTAATAGTTCCATTTTTCAGTGAAGAAACTGACATAGAGAAGTAACCTACTCAAGCTTATGCTAACAACTTCTGGGGTTGAGGATTTGAACCCAGAAATTTGGCTTAAGTTCATATTCTTAATTGCTTTGCTATACTTCCTCTTTTGAAATAATTTGGCTAAGAGTCAGACACAACTGAGCGACTTCAGTTTCACTTTTCACTTTCATGCATTGGAGAAGGAAATGGCAACCCACTCCGGTGTTCTTGCCTGGAGAATCCCAGGGACGGCGGAGCCTGGTGGGCTGCTGTCTATGGGGTCGCACAGAGTCAGACATGACTGAAGCGACTTAGCAGCAGCAGCAGCAGTAGCAGCAGAAAAGGATTAAAAACGAATGATTAATTAGTGTGTTCACTAATTAATGTGTTCATAGTTTGAAGAAAAAATGTTCAAAGAAAAAAATGTGTTCATAGTTTCTCATCACTTAGGAAAAATCCTATGTAAGGTATTGTATTACAAGGTTAAGTAAAAAAGGATATAAAATTGGATACAGAGAATCACTCACTACGTTTATTCCTCCTTGCCCCTCTAAAAAACTATACTTAGGGAAAAAGACCAGAAATAAATATTTTGTCTTTTTTGTATGTTCAAATTTTCTATAATAAGAAAAATGTTTATGAAAAAACTTCAGTTACTAAAATCATAAAGCATATTTAAAACTTTTTTATGGTCAATATTAATATTTGGTTTTAGAGGAAATCTAAAGTGGGATTTTTAGGAAAGCTTATTAAAAATTCTCTTGAAAATTTTAGCTATTTATTTTCCCAGATGCTCACTCTGAGAATTAGTTTTAGTTGACTCTGAAGATACTTTTATTTCTAATAAGTTATTAGGTCCACATTCCTTAAAGATATCATTTTACTTATTTGTCTGCTAAACAAAATGAAACATTTTTTTTACCTAAAGAGACAAGTCTTTCTGCTAAGTCACTTCAGTCGTGTCTGACTCTGTGTGACCCCAGAGATGGCAGCCCACCAGGCTCCCCCGTCCCTGGGATTCTCCAGGCAAGAACACTGGAGTGGGTTGCCATTTCCTTCTCCAAGACAAGTCTTTGGTAGTCCTTAAAATGGAACCCTTTGAACTGACATTTTAACCTCTCTGAAGCTGGCAAATAGATAGTGGGTAGAATAAAAAGTACATGTTTCACAAATTATTTGTCTTCCATTATTGATTTGAGTATTTTAGAAGCCAAAAATACCTTTTGGATATGCCATATGTACATGACCTAGGATGACTTTTTCATAAAGGGGACTACATTGCACATAGTAGTCAGGACTTCTCCTGAAATTTATGAAACAGGCTTTTTAATTTCTGACTAGCAACATGAATCATTATGTTTCTAGCTGTCATTTATTGAACACTCACTATCTGGAAGGCACTCTAGTCCAGTGAGATGAGTGATTTCATTTCCATTTTACAAATGAGAAAATTGATATGCAAAAGGGAAATTCAATGTGGCCAAGTCAGTTTCTGTATAAGTGACAGAGCCAACTTTGATATTCAGTTCCACCATGGGTATTAATTCTGAAGATTAAATAAAATAGCCCAGGAGAAAACAACCCAAACATCCACTGGTGGATGAATGGATAAACAAAGTGTGGTATATACATATGTGTGCTGTGCTTAGTCGCTCAGTCTTTCTGACCCCATGGACTGCAACTCACCAGGCTACTCTGCCCATGGGGATTCTCCAGGCAAGAATACTGGACTGGGTTGCCATGCCTTACTCTTCCCAACCCAGGGATCAAACCCAGGTCTCCCACATTGCAGGCAGATTCTTTACCATCTGAGCCGCCAGGGAAGCCCAGGAATACTGGAGTGAGCAGCATATCTCTTCCCCAGGGAATCTTCCTGAACCAGGAATCAAACCAGGGTCTCCTGCATTGCAGGCAGATTCTTTACCAGCTGAGCTACCATGGAAGCCCAGTATACACATATAATGAATCACTGCTGCTAAGTCGCTTCAGTCGTGTCCGACTCTGTGCGACCCCATACACAGCGGCCCACCAGGCTCCCCCGTCCCTGGGATTCTCCAGGCAAGAACACTGGAGTGGGTTGCCATTTCCTTCTCCAATGCATGAAAGGGAAAAGTGAAAGTGAAGTCGCTCAGTCGTGTCCAACTCTTCACGACCCCATGGTCTGCAGCCTACCAGGCTCCTCTGTCCATGGGATTTTCCAGGCAAGAGTACTGGAGTGGGGTGCCATTGCCTTCTCCAATGAATCATTAATCAGTCTTAAAAAAGGAATGAAATTCTGACATATATTACAACATGGATGCGCCTGAGGAAATAATGCTAAGTGTAATAAGCCAGCCACAAGAGGACAAATATTGTATGGTCCACTTGTTTGAGGTACTCAAAATAGTCAAATATAGACAGCAAGTAGAATGATGGTGGCTAGGGGCTGGGGGGAAGGGAAAGGGGCATTAGGGTTTAATGGGTACAGTTTCCACCTGGGATTATAAAGAAGTTCTGGAAATGGATGGTGGTGATGATGGCATAACAAAGTAGGATTGTATTAATGCCACTGAACTGTTCAGGTAACAATGTGCTGTGTTTAGTTGCTTCAGTGGTGTCCGACTCTTTGCGACCCCATGGACTGTAGCCTATCAGCCTCCTCTGTCCATGGGACTCTCTAGGTAAGAATACTGGAATGGGTTTCCATGCCCTCCTCCAGAGGATTTTCCCAACCCATGGATCAAACACATGTCTCTTATTATCTCCTGCATTGGCAGGTGGGTTCTTTACCACTAGTGCCACCTGGAAAGCCTCAGTTAAAATAATCAAATGGTAAATTTTACATTATTATACAATAAGAAGCAACTCATGAAGACTCTTTAGTAGAGTTCTAGCCTATTATGAGCTTCCCTGGTGTCTCAGAGGGTAAAGCATCTGCCTGCAGTGCAGGAGATCCAGGTTCAATCCCTGAGTTGGGAAGATCCCCTGGAGGAGGAAATGGCAACCCACTCCAGTACTCTTGCCTGGAAAATCCCATGGATGGAGGAGCCTGGCGCAGGCCACAGTCCATGGGGTCGCAAAGAGTCGGATACGACTGAGCGACTTCACTTTCACTTTAGCCCATTATACAACCAAGTCAAGATTGAGGATCATAAGAGACTCTAATCTATAAAAATTAACAGAAGTGGGAAGGAGATCATTAATGAGATGTCCTTTAAGTGGCCAGACCTAGTTCTATTTACATTTAGGATAAACCAGGGAAAATTTCATAGAGAACTATTAGGTATTTCCTAAATCTCATTTACAAAGTATGATATTTTGTTTTCCTTTTGGAGTATTTCTATGTTGATATTATAAATGGAGAAATATACCATGTTCATGGATCGGAAGAATCAATATAGTGAAAATGAGTATACTACCCAAAGCAATCTATAGAGTCAATGCAATCCCTATCAAGCTACCAACGGTATTTTTCACAGAGCTAGAACAAATAATTTCACAATTTGTATGGAAATACAAAAAACCTCGAATAGCCAAAGCTATCTTGAGAAAGAAGAATGGAACTGGAGGAATCAACCTGCCTGACTTCAGGCTCTACTACAAAGCCACAGTCATCAAGACAGTATGGTACTGGCACAAAGACAGAAATATAGATCAATGGAACAAAATAGAAAGCCCAGGGATAAATCCATGCGCCTATGGACACCTTATCTTTGACAAAGGAGGCAAGGATATACAATGGAAAAAAGACAAATCTCTTTAACAAGTGGCGCTGGGAAAACTGGTCAACCACTTGTAAAAGAATGAAACTAGAACACTTTCTAACACCATACACAAAAATAAACTCAAAATGGATTAAAGATCTAAATGTAAGACCAGAAACTATAAAACTCCTAGAGGAGAACATAGGCAAAACACTCTCTCATAGGCAAAATCACAGCAGGATCCTCTATGACCCAAAAGCAAAAATAAACAAATGGGACCTAATTAAACTTAAAAGCTTCTGCACAACAAAGGAAACTATAAGCAAGGTGAAAAGACAGCCTTCAGAATGGGAGAAAACAATAGCAAATGAAGCACCTGAAAAACAACTAATCTCAAAAATATACAAGCAACTCCTGCAGCTCAATTCCAGAAAAATAAATGACCCAATCAAAAAATAAGCCAAAGAACTAAATAGACATTTCTCCAAGAAGACATACAGATGGCTAACAAACATATGGAAAGATGCTCAGCCTCACTCATTATCAGAGAAATGCAAATCAAAACCACAATGAGGTATCATTTCACACCAGTCAGAATGGCTGCGATCCAAAAGTCTACAAGCAATAAATGCTGGAGAGGGTGTGGAGAAAAGGAAACCCTCTTACACTGTTGGTGGGAATGCAAACTAGTACAGCCACTATGGAGAACACTGTGGAGATTCCTTTAAAAACCGGAAATAGAACTGCATTATGACCCAGCAATCCCACTGCTGGGCATACACACCAAGGAAACCAGAATTGAAAGAGACACGTGTACCCCAATGTTCATCACAGCACTGTTTATAATAGCCAGGACATGGAAGCAACCTAGATGTCCATCAGCAGATGAATGGATAAGAAAGCTGTGGTACATATACACAATGGAGTATTACTCAGCCATCAAAAAGAATTCATTTGAATCAGTTCTAATGAGGTGGATGAAACTGGAGCCTATTATACAGAGTGAAGTAAGCCAGAAAGAAAAACACCAATACAGTATACTAACGCATATATATGGAATTTAGAAAGATGGTAACGATAACCCTGTATGTGAGATAGCAACAGAGACACAGATGTATAGAACAGTCTTTTGGACTCTGTGGGAGAGGGAGAGGGTGGGATGATTGGGAGAATGGCATTGAAACATGTATAATATCATATATGAAACCAATCAGCAGTCCAAGTTCGATGCAGGATACTGGTTGCTTGGGGCTGGTGCACTAGGATGACCCAGAGGGATGGTACAGGGAGGGAGGAGGGAGGGGGGTTCGGGATGGGGAACACGTGTATACCCGTGGCGGATTCATATTGATGTATGGCAAAACCAATACAATATTGTAAAGTAATTAACCCCCAATTAAAATAAATAAATTCATATTAAAAAAAAAGACAGCATCCTAAGAATGGATGCTATGCGTCTATTGAAAGAAGAAAGTAGGCCCCTCATTGTCCCTTTCCGCTGGAACCTACGGCTTGGGAGTCGCTGGTGTCTTTACTCGAAGAACGTGAGTTTAGAGCAATTCCTGAAGCCGAATCTTCGAAGGTGTGGTTGCCCCGGGAATAGTGAGGAATATTTCTGGATCCAGCCACCACCCCACATCAACCCCCACCCACCTCTACCGACCCCCAGCCTGGCCACCACACAAGGTTTCAGTTCCCATACTGAACTACTTCAGCCTCATGAGCAGGAATCCTCTTGAGAGGAAACGTTTCTTTCCAACGCAATTATCCCACAGAATTTTAAGTTTTTACTTAAAACTGTTAAATTGAAAGTGAAGTCGCTCAGTCGTGTCTGACTCTTTGCGACCCCATGTACTGTAGCCTATCAGGCTCCTACGTCCATGGGATTTTCCAGGCAAGAGTGCTGGAGTGGATTGCCATTTCCTTCTCCAGGGGATCTTCCCAACCCAGGAATTGAACCAGAGTCTCCCACATTGCGGGGCAGACGCTTTGCCGTCTGAGCCACCAGGGAAGCCCCAAACTGTTAAAAGTTATGAGCAATCAATGATGCAACACAAGACTGGAAAAACCCTCATGTACTTCTAAACCCTGAAAAGATACCTGGTGACCAAAAGGAAGAACACAGCAGGTGTCCTCTTGTCCCTCCTCGGCCCTGCTCGGCTCCACCCCTCACACGCCCAGGCGCAGGCATGTGTCCTATCCAGCGCCCCTCACTTGCCCAGGTGCAGGAGTGTGCCTTATGCTCCGCCCCTCGCTGTGGCATTCTTCTGATACCAATGGCTGAGGAGTCTCCAGTCTGCTTCGTCGCAAGTGGTTCTACAGCCAATTTCCAAAGCCGAGACTTGGCTGGGGGACCCCTTGGGTCGGATCTTCCGAAGAGGAAGCTGTGTGAGTTTGTTGGATCCATCTGGGGAAATACAAGCATTACCCCTTTCCCTGGAAGATTAATTCCCCAGATTTCCATTGTTTATTCAACTCGTCCTGGTACCAACTGGGCAGAGGAAGAAAAGAGTCCTTCAATTCCTCGAAATGTTTTTCTGCCCTTGTCAAGATATCTCCTTGCGAAACGCAGCCTGGCAGCTGTTGAATCTCTCCGTTCAGTGTGTTAAGGAAGATGATTATAGTTTCAAGACAGACCTGAAAAGAAGATGTGTCTCAAATACGTATGATCAAGAAATTACAGGCAAAAGGAAACAGTGGTAAAAAAGAAATTTTTCAAAGAGTGGTGTTTGGAAGAGCTGAAAGCCATGAAATCGAAGACTTTTTCCTTAGAAAGATACAGGAAAATATGCATGATTTTGAGTGTCTGTGGACAGATGATGAAAGAAATGACTGCTGCTGCTGCTGCTAAGTCGATTCAGTCGTGTCCAACTCTGTGCGACCCCATAGACGGCAGCCCACCAGGCTCCTCTGTCCCTGGGATTCTCCAGGCAAGAACACTGGAGTGGGTTGCCATTTCCTTCTCCAATGCATGAAAGTGAAAAGTGAAAGTGAAGTCATTCAGTCGTGTCCGACTCTTAGCGACCCCATGGACTGCAGCCCACCAGACTCCTCTGTCCATGGATTTTCCAGGCAAAAGTACTGGAGTGGGGTGTAGACTTCAGAATATATGTCTTTCCGAGAAACCACACGAAAGTAATGTGCACACTGGAGCTTTAACTCAAAGATCAAAACTGTGGAACGTCAGAGGATATATATGGACAACAAACTTGGACAGGTAATGAATATTGTGTCGTCTGTTCCATGAAATACTCACACCATGGGCATAATGAAGTGATTCATGTGTGTCAGAAACTGTATACTATACTGAATTTGGAAACATGTTCAAGAAAACAATATTTCCTCAAGATTCCCACCCCCTCAAATTCATATTGGAGGGAATCCTTATTTGGCCATCTTTTATGACAGTTCTTACAGCAGATCACAGAAGAGAGAATTCATTTGAGAAGTAAATAAATCTTCAGAAAGACAAATGTTGACACTTGCAGCCTATATCCTCCATGTGAGGACCCCTGACCTTCCTGCGTGTTACCCTCTCAGTATGATCATTTCCAGGCCCATTCACTTTGGTGTTTAATTTTGTTTTCCCAACAATGTTGCATTTTTCTTGGATAATTCCGTTCAGTTTGCATTTACTACTTCATATGTGCTAAATCCTCAGTACATCTACTCTTGGAATTCCATGAAGACTTCCCCCAGGTGTCTGGGTGAAACCATTTTAAGGGGATCTTCCCGACCCAGGAATTGAACATGCAACCACTGCACTGATTAGGAGACTAGACCATCTAAGACCCTGCACACAACTTAATCTTGTCACCAACCCCATCCTTTTAGAACTTTGCAGAGGAAACAAGAATACAAGACTGTTACGGCCTTGATCCTTAGCATATATCCCTGCTGCTGCTGCTGCTAAGTTACTTCAGTCGTGTCCAACTCGGTGCGACCCCATAGATGGCAGCCCACCAGGCTCCCCCATCCCTGGGATTCTCCAGGCAAGAACACTGGAGTGGGCTGCCATTTGCTTCTCCAATGCATGAAAGTGAAAAGTGAAAGTGAAGTCGCTCAGTCATGCCCGACTCTTAGCAACCCCATGGACTGCAGCCTACCAGGCTCCTCCGTCCATGGGATTTTCCAGGCAAGAGTACTGGAGTGGGTTGCCATTGCCTTCTTCAGCATATATCCCTAGCGGATGATAGAACATCTCCTTACTCACCAGGGAGGGGGCCTAAAGTGTTCCCGTTTAGCCTCGCACATATATAAAGCCACTGTTTATCCTCCATAAAAAAAAAAAAAAAAAAAGAAAGAAGAAAGTATTAATCGCTCAGTGGTGTCTGACTCTTTCTGACCCTATGGACTGTAGCCCACCGGGCTCCTCTGTGCATGGGATTCTTCAGGCAAGAATACTGGAGTGCGTTGCCATTTCCTCCTCCAAGGGATCTTCCCAACCCAGGGATCGAATTCAGGTCTCCTGCAATGCAGGCAGATTTTTTACCTTCTGACCCTAGCCCTGAAACGGAGGCTTCAGTCAGTTATAGACAATAAATCAATAATCAGGGCCTACTTTATGCAAGGTCCCATATTGGTTACTAAAAGTAGACAGATCGTATCCTCTGCAGGTAGGGCCTGAAGGCAGGAGAAGTAAGTCTCATAAAAAGGTGTGAAAAAGAGAGGTGAGCAGGCCAAACAGCTAAAGCCTTTTGAAGGTAATGTTGAAAGGAATAGACACTAAGATGGACAGTCTCATACTCACATGGACAAGCATGTACACTCTCACTCTCTGAAACTAAAGGTCAGATTTAAAAATATATTTAAATAGATGAGATGCCGATGGATAGTTCTGTACCAATGTATTCCTCCTAACCCGATTTTATTATTTATTTATTTGGCTGTGTCTTAGTTGCAGCACGTGGGATCTTTTGGGATCTTCAGTTGAGGCATGCAAACACTTAGCTGTGGCATGTGGGATCTAGTTCCCTGATCAGGGATCAAACCCAGCCCCCACCCCCAGATTGGGAGTGCTGAGTCTTAGCCACTGGACCCTCAGGGAAGTCGCTCTTGACCCTAATTTGGAGTATGATTTCCTTCACCCTATCCTTTGGCATTTTAAACACAAGCATAAGAGAAGAGGGGCTTCCCAGGTGGTGTGGTGGTAAAGAACCTGCCTGCCAATGCTGGAGACATAAGACATGCAGGTTCAATCCCTGGGTTGGGAAGATCCCTGGAGGAGGAAATGGCAACCCACTCCAGTTTCTTATCTGGAAAATTCCATGGACAGAGGAGCCAGTGAGCCACTAGAAGCTAGGGGAGAAGTATGGGATAGATTCTTCCTCACATCCTTCCAAAGAAACAATCCTGCTGACATTTCATCTGTGATTTCTAGCCTCCAAAATTGTGACAAAATAAATTTTTGTTGCTTTAGCCTCTCAATTTGTGGTTCTCTATTACCACAGCACTAGGAAACTAATATAAGTCTCAAACTAGAAACAAACTGAATGCCAATTTACTCAGTAAACAGTTAAATAATGTATGGTATATTCACACAATGGAATACTGTACAACAACAAAGTGAACTAACTACAACTACTCCAACAATATGAATAAATCAGGACTTTCCTGGTGGTTTAGTGGTTAAGACTTTGTGCTTCCAATGCAGGGGGCATGGGTTTGATCTCTGGTTGGGGAAATAAGATCCCACAAGCTGTGTGTCACAGCAAAAACAAAACCCCAAAACAAACGAACAACAAAAAAAAACAGTATGAATAAATTTTACAAACATAAAGTTAATCAAGACAATCAGACTTGCAGGGAACAAAAGGTACAATTCCATGCAGATAAAGTCAAAAGTTTGTATACAAATATTAAAAGTCAGGATTATGGTTAATATTTGTATGGGAGTAGAGACTGGGAGTGGGCCACGGGGTTTCCTGGGATTCTGGAAATATCCTAGTTCTTAATACGGGTGCTGTTCGCAGAGGCTCAGTTTGTGAAAAATCTTTGTGCTATTCACTTAGGAATTTCATGCTTTTGTGTATGTATGTTTGTTTCAGTTTAAAAAAAAAATTGTTTAAAGTTAGAAAACTCAGCAAATCCCCTTTCCCTCACTTGATCTGTGACCTGTGGTAAATTCCTTAAGATTCTATGTCTGTTTCCTGATATGTAAAATTATAATAACAACATGTAATAACTGCATGTGTTTGGTGTGAAATATGTCGCTTAGTCCTGTCTGACTCTTTGCGACCCCATGGACTATAGCCCGCCAGGCTCCTCTGTCCATGGAATTCTCTAGGCAAGAATACTGAAGTGGGTTGCCATTCCCTTCTCCAGGGTTCTTCCCCACCCAGGGATTAAACCCAGGTCTCCTACATTGAAGGCAGATTCTTTACCACCTGAATACCAGGAAAGCCCTAAGTAAAAGCACTTAGTAAAACTGGCAGCTAATTTCAGCAGTGTTATCCATTATTACCACAATTATAAAGTCTGACAATATACTATGGAATAGTTTTACTCCTGGATAACAACAACAACTGACATACTTTCTATGGTTACACACGCTGTTTGTGGTTGCTGTTCAGTCATTAAGTTGGGTGCCATTCTTTACATATCCATGGACTGCAGCACGTCAGGCTTCCCTGACCATTATCATCTCCCAGAGTTTGCTCAAACGTTTCATGTTCATTGAGTCGGTGATGCCATCCAACCATCTCATCCTCTGTTGCCCTCTTCTCCTGCCTTCTATCTTTCCCAGCATCAGGGTCTTTTCTAATGGGTAGGCTCTTCATCCAATACTTTGGCCATCAGGTGGTCAAAGTATTGGAGCTTCAGCTTCAACATCAGTCCTTCCAATAAATATTCAGGGTTGATGTTGATTTCCTTTAGGATTGACTGATTTGAACTCCTTGCAGTCCAAGGGACTATCATGAGTCTTCTCCAGCACCACAATTTGAAAGCAGAAGTTATTATTGTATAATGACTTGTGTAGAGCATAAGTCCAGTCACTTGGGCTAGAAAAATAAGATGTGACCAAGTTGGGAGGCCTAACCAGCTTCTGTGTTTTTTAGTCTTCATCTTCCCTAACTTGTGATATTTTTAAAAATATTTATTTATGCTATTTATTTGTCTGTGCTGTGTCTTAGTTGTAGCATGTGTGATCTAGTTCCCTGGCCAGGAATGGAACTGTGCTCCCCTGCATTGGGAGTGTGGAGTCTTAGCCACTGGATCACCAAGGAAATCCCCGTATGTTGTAATATTTGTTCCACATGTTAGGTGTAAAAGGTGTTAAACATCACTTTTTTTCTGGCAGTCACTAGAAAATGAAAAAAGGGAAAAGGGCCTTCAGAAACAACTACCTGCTTTATTTGTATGGTTACATTTCCTGTGAACGTCAAAACAATCTGTGAGACAGACAGGGAAGGAATTATTAGTGTTCTGATTTTAAAGATGAACAAACAAGCTCAGCAGGTTAAGTAACCTACTCAGCAGCCTCACTGCTAAGATATGGCATAGTTGGGACATAAGCCATCAGAAAATTGTGTGGCTCATTCAGGAAGTAAATGAAGGAGATTAATTTAAGGTGAATAGTAAGAGAGTTTTTGAGCAATGGTGTCCAAAGGAAACTTCAGTGAAGATGCAAATGTTTTTATCAGCACTGCCCAATATGGTAGCCACTAAACACCTGTGGCTAGTGTCAATGAGGAAGAAAAATTTTAATATTATTAATTTGAATTTAAATTGTTACATGTGGGTGCATTCTCAGTTGCTAAGTCCTGTCCATCTCTTTGATGCCCCATGGACTGTAGCCTGCCAGGTTTCTCTGTCCATAGGATTTTCCAAGAAAGAATATTGGAGTGGGTTGCCATTTCCTCCTCCAGGGGATCTTCCTGATCCAGGGATCGAATCCAGGTCTCCTCCATTTTGTATATTGGCAGGTGAATTCTTTACCAGTGAGCCACCTGGGAATCCCTGGTTGCATGTAGCTAGGGGCTATTGCATTTATGTGTAGTTATATTGTTTCAGGAATCAAGGTCAAGTCCCATGGTCGGCGTTGGAACTGGGCTAACTTTATATGGTTAGGTCATCTTCAACCTTACATGAACAGATATATAAGTATGTATGGGGTTGGGATCATTTGATGTTTAAGCTTATACACATACAACTAATGTTAGGTACCTATTCTGTTTTCAAAGACTATATTTTTGAAGGACCTATTCATTTTATTTTAAAAAGATGTTTTACTTGTTCCAAAGCAGCAACCCCTGAGAGGATTAGCAACTATCTCAGAATTAATCCTTTTGTGGCAAAACATTTGACTAATACTTCTTCCAAAGAAATTTTGATGTGTTGAGTTCTTGACGTGTCAGAGTTCTAAATGTTTATTCTGATTTGTACTGTTTTGGAGGGTTATTTCTGGCTGGATGCGATGGAACAGTCAGCGGAGTATTTTGGATTGTTTTATGAGTTACCACATTAGAACCAAGCTAAAAGTGGAGTGGTAGCTTTGCGGATAGCCTGTTAAGGTTGCCTTACCTCTCTGAGCCTCAGTTTCCATATTTTCAAAACCAAGGTGTCTGGGTGGGTGATCTGGAAAGTCCCTTCAAGTGCTAGAGTTTTTATAGCTCCATGAAAACAAACATTCCTCTCTTTTCCAAACAGGTGGATTCTAAGGAAATTTCAAGGGCCTGTAGTGAACCAAATCATCTGCCTCATTCAAACCAAGAATAAAATACATTCAATTTTCTACTCTATGTGTATCTGTGTGTGTGTTTTTGTAACACTGATGCTTTTCTTTTAAAAAGTCAATATCTGGATGGTATGGTGTGAATGTTTGTGTTCCCCTAGATTGAGCTGTTGAAACTCTAAAGCCCAGGTTGATGGCATTAAGAAGTGGGTCTTCAGGAGGTGATTAAGTCCAGAGATGGGGCTCTCATGAATGGGACTTAAGTAGCTATAAAAGAGTCCCTAGAGAGATCCCTCACTGGCCCTTCTGCCCTGTGGGAACAATGAGAATTCCATACTCTGAAACCTAGAAAGGGACTCTGGTGAAAACCAGACCATGCCACACTCTGATTTTGGACTTCCAACCCCCAAAACTTCGAGAAATAAATATCCATTGTTTATAAACCATCCAATCTGTGGTAATATGTCATAGAATCCCAAACAGACTAAGACAACTGGATAAAGAAGAGGATTTGAACTTGATGTCTTCATGCTTATTGGGGAAATAACATCAGATTTCTCAATGATCATTATCTATAAGCATAATTTATACATATTTCATGGAAACTTTATTATTGACAGGTAAACTGGGATACATTATAAATATTTTACTTATTCTAGAATAAAACTCCCAGATATAAAGGGAATTCCACCACCATCTCTTTTTTGTTTCCCCATTATCTGGCTTACATTGGCTCTGTTAAGCCCTTAGGTTTTTTTCCCCCATTTGAATCTTTTTAAAAAAAAAATTTACTTATTTGGCTGCACCAGTTCTTAGTTGCAGCACGTGGGATCTCAGTTTCCTGACCAGGGATTGAATCTGGGCCCCCTGCATAGGACACTCAGAATCTCAGCCACTGGACCACCAAGGACGTCCCTCCCCAGTTTGAATCTTAAGGCTGGGTAATGGTTATGAATTTTTCCCTAGTTCCATGTGGTAAGTCACTCTAATTACTGACATCATTTTGTCCCTTCAGATTTTTTTTTTTTTAATCCGTGCCCTTTATCCTCAGTACTGAAATGAGACAACTTTGTTATATGGCAACCTTATTGTTAATGTTGTATTATGTTGTTCACAGTGAAACAGCATACTGATTGCAGGCTATTTAACAACTGAAGCCTGGTGCCTCCTATGAAGAAAATGATGTTTAAAATGTTAAGAACACTTTGATATGTAGAAGACACTTTTCTTTCTTGTATTTTTTACACCCCACCTCCCCCCCCCCCCACATACAAGTAGTGTTTATCTTCTTTTCTTACACGATAATCAAATGTAAATCAAGGGAAAACTGAATAGGCAATATTCTCAGTGCCAGCCTTGCTCTTCTGTGACGAAAGTGATTATCAGGCTTTCAGAGAAAAAAAGAACAACACAAAAAGTCATGCTTTAGTGTGGTTAAAGAATAGTCTTCCATATTCAAGGTAAAGCAAAGACCATTTTAATAACTTATAACTTGCGTGCTTAGTTGCTCAGTCATGTCCAACTCTTTGCGACCCCACTGGGATTGGTAGCCCACCAACTGGGGTTGGGATTGGTAGCCCACCAGTCTCCTCTGTCCAAGGGATTCTCCAGGCAAGAATACTAGAGTGGGTAGCTATTCCCATCTCCAGGGGATCTTCCTGACCCAGGGATTGAACCAGGTCTCCTGCATTGCAGGTGGATTCTTCACTGCCTGAGCTACCGGAGAAGCCCCAATAACTTATGACTTAGCCCAACTTAAAAAATATGTAATCCTGAAGGCAAAATGGCTGCTGATTTGCTTAGATTTGTTGCTCATGACCTAACAAAGAAAAAATAAAAATTTTAATAAAAAATATTGTTACCTGAAATGTAGCTTATCAAAATTCAAATGTTTTCTAATTGTTGCCTGTTGGTTCCTCTATATCCAACAGTACATGTATAAAATAAAGCTGAGAGGAAATACGTATTATGAAAATTTATTTTAAATCTGTAAGCTAATTCTCTGGTACTTCCTTTCTCTCTTCTGTTTTCCCTCTTCCCTTTATCCTTGATTATACAGAGACAATTTCTTTTTGTAATGTTGGCAACCTACTCCAGTACTCTTGCCTGGAAAATCCCATGGATGGAGGAGCCTGGTGGGCTACAGTCCATAGGGTCGCAAAGAGTCGGACACGACTGAGTGACTTCCCTTTCACTTTTCACTTCATGCATTGGAGAAGGAAATGGCAACCCACTCCAGTGTTCTTGCCTGGAGAATCCCAGGGACAGGGGAGCCTGGTGGGCTGCCATCTATGGGGTCACACAGAGTCGGACATGACTGAAGCGACTTAGCAGCAGCAGCAGCAGCAGTGTTTAAAAAACTTGTGATAGTTTGCTTTGTCAACTTGCTTATGCTATGGTCTCAACTATTCAATGGAATACTAATCTAAGCATGCTGTGAACTTATCTTGTAGATATGATTAAAGTTCAAAAGGGGCTTCCCTGATAGCTCAGTTGGTAAAGAACCCATCTGTAATGCAGGAGACCCCGTTTTGATTCCTGGGCTGGACAGATCTGCTGGAGAAGGGATAGGCTACCCACTCTAGTATTCTGGCCTGGAGAATTCCACGGACTGTATAGTCCATGGGGTTGCAAAGCGACTGAGTGACATGACTTAGTGACTTTCACTTTCAAAGTTCAAAATAAGTTGATTTTAAGTAAAGGGGATTATCTTCTATAATCTAGGTAGGCTTTAAGAGCAGAATTGAGGCTTCTCAGAGGAAGAAGAAATTCTGTTTGTAGACAGCAGTTTCTAGAGTTCCATTGGACCTGTGTGACGGATTTGGACTGGCCTAGCACTCCAGTACTCTTGCCTGGAGAATCCCATGGACAGAGGAGCCTGGAAGGCTGTAGTCCATGGGGTCGCTGAGGGTTGGACACAACTGAGCAACTTCACTTTCACTTTTCACTTTCACGCACTGGAGAAGGAAATGGCAACCCACTCCAGTGTTCTTGCCTGGAGAACCCCAGGGATGGGGGAGTCTGGTAGGCTGCCGTCTATGGGGTCGCACAGAGTTGGACACGACTGAAGTGACTTAGCAGCAGCAGCAGCAAGCCCCCAAAACAGTGTAAGACAATTCCTTGCAATAAATCTCTTTATGTACATCTTCTATTGGTTCTATCTCTTTGGTTGAGCTGACTGATAAAGAACATTAGCTGTGTTTTAGATTCTTCAAACATACTGGGAAGAGAAGAAAGAGGCAAAGGAAGTAGATACCTGATTCGTCAAGTTGCTCATTTTACAAGATTTCCTCTCTAAAATTATAGAGCTGAACAGATGACAGGAATCTCAGAAACAGTTAAATAAGGAACACTATGTGAAGCTAAATTGAGGTTCATGCCTACAAACTGCCTAAAAGATCCACATACATGGTAACAGAGATACAACTGCAGTAATAAGTATGCTTATTTTTATTTACTAAATGATAGCAGTTGATTGTGTTTTCCAAAATCTACTTAAGAATTCATGTACTGAAAATAATGGCTAATGAATTTTTATTAGAGACATAGAAATCTGCAGATGTGTACTCCAGATAGAGAATGTGATTTTACCTCTTTTTCATTATTCTCTAGATAACACTGTGGTCACACTAACCATCAATAGCTACTGAGGAATAGTTCTACTGAGTTGCCCAAAAAGTTCATTTGGATTTTTCTGTAACATCATATGGAAAAACCTGAACAAACTTTTTTTCCAACCCAATATGTTGTATGTTGTAGAGGAAGTGATATAAAAAAAACTAAAAATCACTGAAGAAGTAAAATTTGGAGTTTTTCCTGCCTTGATTTAGGCCTCTGTAGATGGTCATCTGCCAGCAATGGCATGTCTACTGCTCTTTAACAGATGGGAATCTCAACAAAATTCCTGCATACCTGGTTAGAGATAAGAGGAGGATGTGGAGGGCTTCCCTAGTGGCTCAGACTGTAAAGAATCTGCTTACAATGCAGGAGGTCCGGATTCAATCCCTGGGTCAGGAAGATCCTTTGGAGAAGGGAATGGCTACCCACTCCAGTATTCTTGCCTGGAGAATTTCATGGGCAGAGGAGTCTGGTGGGCTACAGTCCATGGGGTCGCCAAGAGTCAGACATGACTGAGTGGCTAACACTTTCACTTTCTTTCAAGGAGGATAAGAACTGGGTTGACTTCTGGAGGGAATTCTTCTGCTTCTAGAAGAATAAGAGGGATTCCCAGTGGGAAGTATGTCCAAGTAAAGGGGCCCTGTGACTTGGCCTGACAGCATCATCACTCTAAAGAACAAAATCAAAGTCATTCTTAACAGGAAGGCTATAGATACATTACATCCCGATGAGAAAATGATCACAATGGAGGGTACTTAGGGTTATTCTGGAGATGAAGTATCAGTTACATGAAAGGACAGGTGGAATCATTTAACACAATTTTGATAATAACAATGTTCAATCACTTACTTTTTAAAAAAAATTATCTATCTTCTTCATTTATTTTCGGCTGTGCTGGGTCTTTGTGGCTATGTGCGGGCTTTCTCTAGTTTCAGTGAGTGGGGGCTACTCTCTAGTTGCAGTGTGTGGGCTTCTCAGTGCGCTGGCTTCTCTTGTTGCAGAGCACAGGCTCTGGGTGTGCATGCTTCAGTAGTTGTGGCTCGTGGGCTTGGTTGCTCCGCTGTATGTGGGATCTTCCCAGACCAGGGATTGATCCCATGTCACCTGCAATGGCAGGCAGATTCTTTACTGCTGGATCACCAGGGATAACCCATCATTTTCTATCTTATAAAAAAAAATACTGACAACATTTCAGTTCTATAAGGATCATGCCATTAGGCATCACATATCTTAGAGTGTGACCTGAAGGGAATTAAGGACGGAAAACATCAGAAAACATTCTTTGCTTTGGGTATACTGGCCCTTAGTTCAGAAGAACATCTAAGGAAAAATTTCAAAGGACCTCAGACTCTTTCATCTTCCCATACACAGTTAGGCTGACTAAAGATAATTTTAATGTGATATATCTGTTCTTTGTGATTAGCAGTAATCTTTTCAGGCTTGATTACATATCTTTTTCCCAGCAAAAAAAGTTTATAGGTATCCTGGCTCCTCCCTTCCCTCTTCCGAGTAGCTCCTCAGAGCTATCTGACAAGCTGTTTCGGGGTTGCAGCCTTCCAAAAGTTCCTCAGGTAAAATTTAACCCACAGCCATTTTGTGCGTTTTTTCTTTCGACTGACCATCTTGGTACTTGTCTAGGTTGGGCTCTCAAGGAAGCAGATACTGTAATGAAATTTTGAGTGCAGGAGCTTTATTAGAGAGTTAACATCTGTGAAAGCACAAAGGATGGGGTGCGGAAAGCTGTCACAACATACTGCAGAGCTGACAAAATCTCTGCTAGTTCAGCAGGGAACTCTGGAGCAGACGGCCCCTTAAAGGGGTCCAGTGTCAGGCAAAACAGTTAGACCTGTGCCCCGGCCTTGTTTAGTCAACAGCAGAGGGTCACCCTGAAAATAGCTCAGAGTAAAAAGCTGAAGGAAACCCCAATAAAACTAACAGCTGGATGGCTCTAGGCAGAGGGCACTTTCATGACAGGGAATCCAGACATCTTATCTCCACATCTGCCCCAGTACCACAGTGGGACACTAATTAAATTTTTGCTGGCATTGTCTTTGGTGGTGAAGAGGTCTTAGTGAGGTGTACTCTAATTCTAAAATTCCACTTGAGGGACTTCGCTGGTGGTTCAGCGGTTGAGAGGCCACCTTGCAATGTTGGGGACTTGGGTTCAATCCCTGGTCAGGGAAGTAGGATCCTACATGAATCGGAGCAGCTGGGCCTGTATGTTGCAGATACTGACACTAAGCACCGCAATGAAAAATCCCAGGTGACACAGCAAAGATCCCACATGCCACACCTAAGATCTAATGCAGCCAAATAAATAATAAAGCAAATAAATAAATATTTATAAAATTCCACTTGAGTTTATGGTGGTAGACCACCACCTTAGGTAACTAGACTTGTCACCACCAAAAGATTAAAGATGAAAAATATCAGATGTTGCTTAAGGCCTCTAAAATGATCAGGATATCATTACCCCCGTGCCTTCCCCCAAAAGCTGCTCCTACGGGACAACTCAGGGCCTCTTCTGCTTGTGATCCATCAAAGATCCAGTCTGACTTCCTGAAATGCCACCTCCTTGATCTGTGTGAGATCAGAGATTCTCATTGTCCTCTGGAGAGCCATTCTGAGCTCCTTCTGCCCATTTCCCAACGAAGTGCAACAGTGGACAGAAAGAGAAAGGAGTTGGTTCGCTGGTTGGATGGTTCATTTTAAGGATGTATTGCAGTATGGTGCTTAACATAGTGGGGGCTCTGGAGTCTGTCACCACTTGTTAGTGATTAGCATTGGAAAGTTCCTGAACCTCACAGTGCCTTAGTTTCCTGATTTGTTAAACCTGGATGACAATCGTGCCTACATCATGGAGATGCTGTGAAGACAAAATAACGTAGCTCGTGCAGTTCTTGGCTTGGGAAGGGGTCAACACATATCAGCTCTTCTCCTTTTCTTTCCCCTCTTTCTCTTCCTCCTCTTCACTGAAAAGACATTTTCCTGTTGAATTTTGTCACCTGCTCTCTAAATTACCAAACCATTCACAAAACTTGGGAGGAGAGTAAAACTGAAAGATCTGTTACTCTAACAAGATTTAGGATGTTTACTTTTGGTCAGGTCACTGGTTTTCACCATTATGTTCTCATTACTGTTCTGGGTGTGCTAGGTGTAAACAATGGCCTCCCTTCTGTGCAGCAGCTTGTTTGAAAGACAAATGGACATATAAATGATTAATGAAAGTGCAGCTGCATATAAAATTAAGTTCTAAAGGAACGGTATAGACCATAAGCGATGTAGGGCTCTAATTTCATTTTGCTGACACTTGTGGTTGTCTTGATTGTTGAAAGGTAATATCATTTGAGGTGAAATTGTGAGAGTGAGTTCCTGTACAGCTACACAATGAAATGTCATGTTTATTATCTTAGAACCGAAAAGGCATTAAGTTATACCTGAAGAAAGCCTGGGCTTCCCTGGTGGCTCAGATGGTAAAGAATCCGCTTGCAATGTGGGAAACTTGGGTTCAATCCCTGGGTAGGGAAGATATCCTAGAGGAGGAAATAGTTACCCACTCCAGTATTCTTGCCTGGGAAATTCCATGGACAGGAGCACAGCGGGCAAAAGTCCATGGGATCACAATAAGTGGGACCGGCCTCAGCGACTGAGCAACTAAGCACAAAGAAAGGTTAAAGACATTTAAGTATGACATTATCGTTGCCTCTTATTGTATCAGCCTATTAATACTTTCCACCACTAGATATGTCAAGATGGCAGAAATACCAAGAACTGATCAATGCTTTGAATAAAACAACGGGGAAGGCTTACATTTTTCAGTTGCTCTCTCAATGAATGTCTCTCCTTATTGTATTTTTGCTGTTTTTAACTAGGTGATAAGGCGCACCCAGTAGCCTTTTTCATTGCAGGGAATCTCCTTTGGGGATTCAGGAGGGAAGTAAAATAGAAAAGACAACTGAGCCAAATCACGTGGCATCATAGTTTTCAGTGTATCGAAACTCTTTGGGTTAAAGAGTACGCCGCCCCATCATATTCTTTTACTTGCTAGAGAAACATGCTTTGTGTCTGGTGGGAGATACACACGGTAGGTCAAGTGTGGTTAACCGGTTATTGAGATCGTCTTACTGCACACAAAGCGAATCTTTACTGTTAAACCCTTTGGAATTACTGATGTGAATATGACCCTAGAAGAGTCCTATATTATTTCATTATCTTCTTGTAGCCTTTCAGTAACCTAGTGCTCTAGGGGCTCCTTTCCTCAGCGAGATACATGACTATGGCTGAAGACTCCTTGTTGGACTCTTAAATCTCTTTATTAGCAAGAATGGGACAAACAAAACAACCTAAAACGATATCTGTTAACTCACAAATGGTTTTTGAATAAGTCTTTTAGGAGTGTCCTACATTGTTCTAGGCTGGGTGGATAACAAGACGAAGTGTGAGGAAACACGGTGACCTGTCCTCAAGTGTTCCTGGAATGCGTCTCTTTTCTCCTCGACAATGTGACTCTGCCTGCAAGCAACCCTTTGGACTGAAAAGACCAATCAAGGACGGTGATCATTTTTTTTCTCCGCTTCTTTAGCCACCACCCACTCCCGACAGGCTGACAACCTAGATCGCTCCCCTGGACTTGCCTGACTTTTCCATTTCATCCCACCCAGCGAAACCCCCCCTCGCGACGCGGATGGGAAGCCGGAGGACCCAGCGAGCATGCGCGACCATCCCGAGCATGCTCAGTAGCGCGCACGGCGCCCCGGAGCTTCGCCCCCAAGCTGCGGCCGACGCGGAGATTTCCGCGGCTTCTGCGGCAGCGACGGGAAGTGAGGCGGCCCGGCCGGGCGACCGCGGCCGCAGAAACACAGGCGGAAGAGTCGCTGAGGCGACGACGTCGTTGAAGGGGGTGGCCGAGGGGGCTGAGTGCCGAGGGGACTCACCCACTCGGAAGCCGGACCCCGAGCCGGGCAGGATGGATCACCACCAGGCGGGGACTGGCCGCTACCAGGTGGTGAGTTTCTGTCCCCAGCCCCGGCCTCCTGCGCCTCCCGGAACCCCGGGATTGTCCCCCTACCCCTCCGCCCCCCGTGGATTCCAGAGCCCCTTTCCACCGGTTATCCCCGGTGGGGCATGTTGGGTGATTTGTTTTTGGCTTTTCTGGCAGGACCGTGCTTCCTTCACATCTCTCGTATTGGAGCCTGCCTGTGGATCCTTTCCTTTGAGACCCTTCTTTCTAGACCCATGTCGTCTTTTAGGTCCTTATCCTTCCGCTGTTAGATACCCCCCCCCCCCCCTTTTAGAACTTATATCTCTTTTATTTCTCACTTTCTCGATCATTTCGTCATGCCCTGACCCAGTTACTTCAGAGATTTTCCAGTGGATTGTGTACTGGAAATGAGTTAACATACCTGCTGGGAAGGTGATCTTCGTCATAGATGGAGTGGGTGGGAAGGAGGGAGAGGTAAGCACTAGGTGGGGTGGGATGTGGATTTGGCTTAAAAAAAAAGTGTGGGTTTAAAAATTGCGCAACCGTAGAGAATAGTCGTGGGGCTGATCTTATTTCTTAGTCCTAGTTAACCTTGTCATTTTGGCCTTTTCTGTTTTTATTAGAAAAACGACTTTTTTTTTTCCCTTTTTTTTTTAATTGGTGGGAGGGGAAACAGGAAGTTTTCCTAAAAATGCTCATCGTGTTTGAAAAATTAATTTTCTTTAAGTACAAGGTTTTCCAGTTTAACCATATTAATCCTTTGTAAGTTGAAATGAGTGAAAAGTGCCCCTCTGTGTTTCCCGTGTCCGTTTTTCTAATATATATTTTTCTTCTGACACTAATTCCGATGGTGTCATTGGAGAGTCCTAGGTAAACCCTGTTTAAAAATGGACTCAACTATAGTTGACTATTTCCTTGCAGCTAGGTAGCATGTTATTCTGTAAACTTTGAGGTGGTAATTTAGTTAAGCCTATTTTCTGAGGGAAAGGAGAAAAACGTTAATTATGGAGCACCGATGGTACAATGGACAGTACTGTTTGTAAGATTTACAAATCTAGATATGTTAGTGCAGATTTCATATTTCAAATCTATTTACACAGGTGAGACTTATTGTGAACTAAGAATTTCTATTAATAAGTGTACTTTGACAAATATGAAGGGTCCTGAAAGTTAAAATCCCAATGTATGTAGTTTTGCGGTATATATATATATATATTTTTTTTTTTTTAAGATAAAAACTCATGATGCATCAGTTTCATCTGGTTTACATCCAGTAAAACCTCCAAATATATGTTCATTTGGAATTCTGTAAAATGGGGTGTGGGGGGTATACCACAATAAAGTTATTGATCTGAATTCTGTAAAAATTTATCAGTATTTTCAGAATGGTTTGGAAAATATTGCTGCCAGTATGGGAAGACATATTTCAAGTTGTTAGTGTATACACTTTTGATGGTTTGTTTTCTTTTTTTAAGGCATATTCCTATTTTTGCAGATGTTAGTAAAAATAAAATATTGAATATTGTTACCAGTGGGTTTCTTTCTTTTCTCTAATCACTTTTCTTTCATTTTCCTATTTGTTTCCCTTTAATAGTGTTAGCCGATTCAAATTCTTTCTCTTTGGGGTTTTGCTTATAAGAATCAACCATGTTCTCATATACAGATCCCTACTCAAAACATTATTAACTGATGTAACTATGCTTTAAAGTAATTTATTATAATGTCACATTTGCTTTCAGTAGCTATGATTAATTGTTATTTTTAAGAATTCCTAAAACCAAAATGTTGGAAATTGCTCTGTGATCTTTAAGATACTTTCTTTTTCTCTACAACTTCTTTCAAAATAGTGGACAGTATGATATTTTATTGCCCTTTTTTTTCCCTAGGTGGATATGTGCCCCACATAGACTTTGAATGGGTGGAGGCAATCTTTGAGAGCAGAGGGCAAAAATATGCCCTTCTAAAGATACTTCTTGATTCAAGTAGGTAGGATATCACCTTCCTTGTAAGGTGAAGTGTTTGAGAATCTTAGTACAGTTTAGATTTTAATTCCAGTTCCTGTGTAATTACATGGTAATTTCATCTGTCTAGAATAGCTCTTGGTTTTGTTGAGAATGACCTGATCAATAACTTTATCTTGGTATATTCCCCACACCCCTGACCCCTCACCCCCCATTAGAGATGTGTCCTATGCAGACTTTGAATGGGTGGAGGTATTCCTTCAGAACAGAGGGCAAGGAAAAAAAAAAAAAAGGCAGCTGATTTGGTTGGCAGTAAGCTAGGGACCATTCTACAGCTCTGGCTTGTGTGACTAACACAACTGTTGTGGCTGGCTTTTGTGAAAACTCTGGAATGATTAATAACAACGGAGCAATGAGCAGTTTCAGTTGTCGAATGTTTAGAGATGACTAAGTAGAAGACAGGAAAATATGCTTGGTGGCGAAATGGTATATACGATGTTAATTTTCCACTTATTCATAGAGTTAAAATTTAGTTTTCCGTATTGATAAGTTGGGGCTTCCCTGGTGGCTCAGATGGTAAAGAATCTGCCTGCTATTTGGGAGACTCAGGTTCCATCCTTGGGTCAGAAAGATCCCCTAGAAAAGGGGATGGCTACCCACTTCAGTATTCTTGCTTGGAGAATCCCATGAACAGATGAGTTAATGGTGATGCCTTGGACCATCAAAATGACTTACTGTCATTAACGAATTCATAAGCTTTATGTGAAAACTACTTTTTCTGTGATCTCTGCTCCATCGTTAAGTGTCTAAATTTTGTTCAGTAAAACAGTGTTTACAATGTACAGAGCTAAACATATAAAAACCTCGCCTTGTTACTCTTCTAATTTCAGAAAAAGCCATGTAGTTCCATTGTGTTATGGGAAGCTGACTTTTGTTTGGTAGGAAATGGGCAGTGTTGCCAGACTATGAAGTAGTTGACTTGGCTTGGAGCTGTTATGCCACATTCTGACTTTGATGTTCTCTATTTTAAAGGACTTGTGTACTTGAACCCCCAAGCTGACTGCTAAGTTTTCAAAGGTATTCTGTGCACAAGTTAAATTGGCACTGTTGATTGTAGCAGTAGTTTTCCAAACTGGAGCGAGTATTCAGAATAAAGATAATAGATGGTTTTAGAAGAAATAGAATACATATTAGCATATGTGTGTGCTAAGTCACTTCAGTTATGTCTGACTCTTTGTGACCCTATGGACTGTAGCCTGTGAGACTCCTCTGTCCATGGCATTCTCCAGGCAAGGGTTTTGGAGTAGGTTGCCATTCCCTTCTCCATGGGATCTTCCCTGACCCAGGGATCAAACCCCAGGCCTTTTAAATCTCCTGCATTGGCAGGCAGGTTCTTTACCATTAGCGCCACCTGGAAGAACATATATTTGTATATTAAAACTGTGAGAGCTTCTGCCCTGAAGACAATGTTTTGAATTTGTTTAACCTAGCTCTTCCTAAACCACAGATTTTTAGAGACAACTTTGATTCTATTAACATTTCCAAAACGTTAGTTTTCTCTAAGAACGAAGTATTCGTACTATGATATAGATGCTTTGCTCTAACATATGGTGAATTAGAGTTGCTCTTGATAAATCAGCTGGGAAGGAGGTTGACTATTAATGATTAAACAAAACCCTCCCATCTTTAATGTCATCTGAGCCTATAGTTAGGTTGTGTTGATTACAATTTGTGAGACCTTGGCTTAGTTATCTAACATCTTAAAGCCTCAGTTTCCTCATATTAGTACCTACCTCATTAGGATTATTATGAGAATTATATAATGTAATATATGTATAAAATATAGTGTAGAGACGGATATATGATAAATATTATGAATAATGCAAGGTAAATAAACTGTAAAATGTTACATAAATTGCAGTTTTTGCTGGTGTCTGTGTTTTTGTCTCTTATTTAGCAACATGAAAATCAACTAGCTCTTTGTCGTCCATGTCAAGAAGTCTGAAAAATCTTAAGATTTGATTTTGCCATATTTACAAGCTGACAATTAGTCTGTTAATGTTTCATGGTTGATGGCAGATAAACAGGAGACTCCCAGGTCAGAAGCAAGTGACATTAGTACTCACAGCACTGCACACTCATGAATGTCAGCCTGTTTGTTCTGTCTTTCCTTGTAACCAGGTCCCGTGAGGATGATGGGTCTAGATGGGTGCACGTAGTAGATCACAGCTAAGGAGCTCAGGACCAAGGGGCCAGCACTTTTTTTTTAAGCAAGCTGCAGGCATTATAGCAAACAACAAACAAGCTAGTTTACGTCTCCCTGAGAGGCAATTGTCAGCTGTGGTCACCTTGACCTTCTTTGTTGCCTGTGTGACTTATTAGAAGAATCCTCGCAGTATCATGAAATGGACAAGCTTTGCAGACTGTCACACGCAGTAAAAATGTGCAGGGACAGTCAGACCCCCAGCTGGCTGCCTGAGCCAAGAGTACAGGTTCTGGGTGAGCTGTGGCTTTTAGGTGCAGCCATGTACTTTTGTTTCACATTTAAAAGAAATATTTCAGTCTTTTACTTTATGTTTCAGTTTTTCCTTCCTCTTTTGTCCCAGCGAGATTACTTGTCACTTGTTTGTTTCCTTTGAACTTATTAATATCTTTTATCTGATTTACATTCTTCCCACACCTCTTTTACATCATCAGGGTCCATTGCTTAATCTAGGTACTTTTCGTTCTTTTCATGCTTAAGTTCTTTTATGTTGACATTGTGAACTTTTCCTTGAAACTGCTTCCTCATTCCTGAAATGAAGGAGCTCTCTCCTCGGCCTGCAGTGCAGGAGGCAGAGGAGATGTAGGTTTGATCCCTGGGTCAGGAATATCCCCTGGAGGAGGAAATGGTAACCCACACCAGTGTTCTTGCCTGGAAAATCCCATGGACAGAAGAGCCTGGTGGGCCACAGTCCATGGGGTCGCAAAGAGTTGGACGTGATTGAGCAACTAAACACTGACTGCCCTGATTTTTCTTCTCTCCATGAACTCACTTTGTACTTACTCTTCAAATGTTGATATTTTCTATGGCATGGACTGTTGTAATAGCCTGCTTAGAACTTTCTTCCTTCATCTGATCATCCTTCGGTATATGCTTGCACTGCATGAATTGTAGAATATAAATTTGATTTTCATTTCCTTGCTTAAAAATCTTCAGTGGCCTCATTGAATCTCCCCCACCCCCCAGTTTAATATGAAAACTTTAGGGAATTCCCTGGTGGTCCATTGGTTAGGACTCTGTGATTCCACTTCTGGGGGCATGGGTTCGATGTCTTGTCAGCGAACTAAGATCCCACAGAGCACACAATGCAAAAACTTTCAGATATATTCAAAAGTTGAAAGAATTGTACAGCTAACTTCCATATACCATATACCAGTTGTTGGGCCTACATTTCTCAGTTCAATTCAGTTGCTCGGTCGTGTCTGACTCTTTGTGACACCATGAACTGCAGCCCGCCAGGCCTCCCTGTCCATCACCAACTCCCAGAGTCTACCCAAACCCATGTCCATTGAGTCGGTGATGCCATCCAACCATCTCATCCTCTGTCATCCCCTTCTCCTCCTGCCCTCAATCTTTCCCAGCATCAGGGTCTTTTCCAATGAGTCAGCTCTTCGCGTCAGGTGGCCAAAGTATTGGAGTTTCAGCTTCAACATCAGTCCTTCCAATGAATATTCAGGACTGATTTCCTTTAGGATGAACTGGTTGGATCTCCTTGCAGTCCAAGGGACTCTCAAGAGTCTTCTCCAACACCACAGTTCAAAAGCATCAGTTCTTCGGCGCTCAGCCTTCTTTATAGTCCAGCTCTCACATCCATACATGACCACTGGGAAAACCATAGCCTTGTCTAGATGGACCTTTGTTGGCAACGTAATGCCTCTGCTTTTTTAATATGCTGTCTAGGTTGGTCATAGCTTTCTTTCCAAGGAGTAAGCGTCTTTTAATTTCATGGCTGCGGTCACCATCTGCAGTGGTTTTGAAGCCCCAAAAAATAAAGTCAGCCACTGTTTCCCCATCTATTTGCCATGAAGTGATGGCAAATTCGGTTTTCTTGAATGTTGAGCTTTAAGCCATTTTTTTCACTCTCCTCTTTCACTTTCATCAAGAGGCTCTCTAGTTCTTCTTCACTTTCTGCCATAAGGGTGGTGCCATCTGCATATCTGAGGTTATTGATATTTTTCCCTGCAGTCTTGATTCCAGCTTGTGCTTCTTCCAGCCCAGCGTTTCTCATGATGTACTCTGCATATAAGTTAAATAAGCAGGGTGACAATATACAGCCTTGATATACTCCTTTTCCTATCTGGAGCCAGTCTGTTGTTGCATGGCCAGTTCTAACTGTTGCTTCCTGACCTATATACCGGTTTCTCAAGAGGCAGGTCAAGTGGTCTTTTATTCCCATCTCTTTCAGAATTTTCCACAGTTTATTGTGATCCACACAGTCAAAGGCTTTGGCATAGTCAATAAAGCAGAAATAGATGTTTTCTGGAATTCTCTTGCTTTTTTGAGATCCAGCGGATGTTGGCAATTTAGTATTTGTGTTACTGTATCCATCTTATTTTTTGAGCTTTCAGAATAAGTTGCAGATATCGGTGTACCTCACTGAAAACCACATGCTTATCATTAGCCTACAGTTAACTGTTGCTTTTTGGTTTTTGTGTAAAATTGACATATAGCGAAATGCACAGATCTTCCGTGGCCTATTAGATGAGTTTTGACAAGTACATACATATTTGTGTAATCCAAACCACCTTTAATATATAGAGCAGGGACCAGCAAACTACATTCTAACTCTTGTTTTGTAAATAAAGTGTTATGGTAGTGCAGCTATGTCATTCATTTACAGTGGCAGAATTGGCTTTTGAGGTAGAGCCCAGAAAGCCTGAAATATTTGCCCTTCTGCCCTCTATGGAAAAAGTTTACTGACCATTGGGACAGAACATTGCTGTCATCATAGGAAGTTCACTCGGGACTCTTCCCTGTTGATTCATACCCACCAGGTGATTGTTATGCTCTTTTGTTTTTCACTTCAAATTAGATTTCCCTAATTCTAGAATCACACAGCATATGGTCTGCCAAGCCTCTTTCACTCTGCATGCTGTTGAGGAGCTTGATCCATGTTACTGTGTGTATTAGTGCATCCTTTGCATTGTTGAATGGTGTTTCATTGTATGGATGTATGACAGTTTGTTTATGCATTGCTCTGTTGATCGACATTTGGGTTGTTTCCAGTTTTTGGCTATTATAGTTAAAGCGGTTAGGAATCTTCTAATGCGATCTTTCTGTGGTTATAATTTTCATTTCTCTTCGGTGAAATTACTGGGTAATAGGGTAGATGTATGCTTAATTTTATGAGACATCACCAGACTTTTTTCCAAGTCTGTGTTCCATTTCCACGTGTACCATTTTACACTTAGACCACCAATGTATAGAAGCTTTGGCTGTTTCACCACCTTGCCAAAATTTTGATATTTTCAGACTTTATACTTGTAGCCATTTTAGTAGGCTTACTGGATTTTGAAGTATAAATTTGTGTTCTTTTTTTAATAAGTCTTTTTAAAAAAATTGCTTACTTTTGCCTGTGCAGGGTCTTTATTAATATGTGGACTTTTCTCTAGTTGTGGTGCTCCAGCTTCTCACTGCAGTGGCTTCTGTCCTCGGGAGAACGGACTGTAGGCGCGTGAGCTTCAGTAGTTGTAGCACACGGTGGCATGTGGGATCTTCCCAGACCAGGAATCGAATCCATATCCCCTGCATTGGCAGGCAGACTCGTTACCACTGAACCACCAGGGAAGCCCCTAAATTTAGGTTTTTAACATGCAGATTCCTTGACTGGACCTTTCCATACCTATACAGTGCTGCATCTTAGCAGTCTCCCCCTCCCGCTTAATTTTTATGCAATAACCACTGAAGTCTGTCAGGACGTACTTCTTATTAGCGTCGACCCTAATGTCTTCTCTCATGCTTCCCTGACTTCACATGTGTTTGTTTCTCATCTAAAGTTCTGTGCCGCAACCCTGTGGTTTCTTTTGCTCTATAAAATCCTGTTCCTAAATGTAAAAACTCCTACGAAATTATAATTGGAAGAGGAGGCAGGGTGAGTTTCATGGATCTGTCATCTTTCCATCACGGCAGAAGGAAAGTTGAGAATCACAGTGTCAGAGAACTTGTTATTCTGAATCGTGTTTTTGTGCTTCTTTGTGTACCTTCTAAGGTGCTTCGGGGTTCTGGGAATGTCTGATTTTTATTGCCTCTTTAATAGAGATTTTAAACTTAAAAAAAAATGTGAGGAAATGCACACTCAGGTGTGTTTAAAACCAGGTTTAATTTGTGTTGCCAGGGTAGTTTGTTTTTGGACAGACCCCACATTAAAGTTTCTCTGGCTATTTCTGTGCATGTAGCAATAGTGGCTAAGAGTGTGTCATTAGTTTGCTTGAGTACAACTCATTTAAAAAAATTATACAAACAAGTGAGCAACCTTAGAACGCCTGAACAATGCTGAATCAGACGCTAGCCACCACGTACGCGTATTTGAGCATCCGTGAGCTAAGAATGGTGTAGTGTCTGTGCAGTCACAAGTAATTGCTTTGGGATTATGTCCTAAAAATAACATTATAGATAGCATATGTGAGGTTCTTTGTTTTGAGCACCTCTTGTCAGATTTATACTTAAAATAAAGCATGGGAGCAGTTTTTAGATACCATTATTGATTGACTATGAAACCAAGGTCCTATAACTCATTTATTCAGTATAATTTTAAAGTATCTCTATCGGCCAAATTCTGTTTTAGGTACTGGTGAACAAGACAGTTCTTGTCTCATGGCTCATACTTTGTTGGAGGAAAGGCAGGTAAATAAGTAAGCGTAATTTCAGATAGTAATAGGTGGTTTAAAGAAAGTGAAGCAGGATGCTGGAATAAATAATACATTTTATCAATAATGAAGTAGCAATAGTAGAACAATAATATTTTTTTGTGTTATATCAAGAATATGCTGAGAACTCTGCTGTGTGCTTTTACACTTAAGAGCACGTTTATTCTTTAGAACAGTTCTGTGAAATAACGTCATGATCCTCATTTTACAGATGGAGAAAAATGAGACATAAAGAGGTTAAATAATAGGCATGTGTATGAATCCAGGTGTGATGGATCTGGTATTCAAATCTTGATGCTTTAGTTTTATATTGTTTTATAACAAACTACTCAAAACAAGCATTTTATTATGTTTCAATTTGGCTGTGATCAGTAATCACAGTAGAGCGGTTCTTCTGCTCCATGGGCTGTTAACTGGGGCTCCAGCCATTTGGGGACCTGATTGGATTGGAATATTCAAGATGACTCTCACTCCCTTCACTAGCCGTTGATGATGCCTATTGACTGGAAGCTCAGCTTTGACCGTCGATCATTTCAGTTTTCCTCTGCGTGTGTCCTCTTCATGCTCCCTCCCAGTGTGACTGTGGCCTTTCACATCACAGAAGGGAAAATGAAGCTGCCATTCCTCTTAAGGCTTGGACTTAGAACTCCAGAATGTCATTTGTGCTGCATTCTGTGGGTTAAGAGACTTCCCTGGTGGCTCAGACGGTAAAGTGTCTGCATACAATTCAGGAGACCCGGGTTCAGTCCCTGGGTCGGGAAGATCTGGAGAAGGAAATGGCAACCCACTCCACTACCCTTGCCTGGAAAATCTGATGGACGGAGAAGCCTGGTAGGCTACAGTCCATGGGGTTGCAAAGAGTCGGACACGACTGAGCGACTTCACTTTCATTTTCTTTCTGTTGGTTAAAGCAGCCATAAATCCAGCCCAGATTCCTGTGGGAGCGTCTGTTGCAGTTCACGGACTCGGGCTTCCGTAGTTGTGGCACACGGGCTCCCAATGCAGCCGAATAAAGAATGAAAGAAAGGAGGTTTTTTTCTTTTTAAAGAATTTAAAGGTGACCATGGAGCATTAAGCCCCAAGCATGAGGCTCTCCAGTGGCCGGGTCCATGTGACTGCCCTGGTCACGTGCTCCTGAAGAGCCCCCTGAAAGGCATTTTACTGTGAGGGTAGTGGTGGTGGTGGGGTCTGGTCTAGCGCTCGGCACACGTTCTTGTAAAGGACCAGATAGTGAGTATTTTAGGCTTTCCAGGTCGTGTGGTTTCTGTCACAGTTGGGTACCAGATTGGCTGTTTCAGTGCAAAAGTATCCAGCTTAATATATAAGCAAGTTAACATGGCTATGTTCTAAAAAACTTTATTTACAAAAACAGATGGTAGGCTGAATTTGGCTTGCTAGCTGTAATTTGCCCACCCTTGATGTAGGTGAAAGAGGAATGTACCTCATAAAGGCCTTAAGTTTGGGCATGTTGCAGGATGCTTCTGACAGATTATTATTTCATTCAGCCTTGAACTAAACCTTTAGGAACTGTGGTAAAGTTGTTTTGCATCACTTACTTCTTGTAACTGGTAATCAGGCAGGCACCTGGTCTATCACTAGAATTGGTGTGGAGACCCCAATTACAATATAACATTTCCTGTGAAAAAAGCAGAGACTAAGTTTCTCATGTCTCATAGAATCTTCATTCTGTTAGAATGGTCACATCATTGAGGCCATTTAAAACACAGTACCGCCTTCACAGTACTCCCATTTTCTGTTTCATTTTTTTTCTGTGGTACTTGTCACCACCTGATATTTTCAAATATTTATTTGTTTAATTTCTGCCTCCCCCACCCCCGCCGTGTGTAAGCCTCACAAGAACAGATCTGTTTTGTTCACGGCCATGTCTGGCATCACTGACTCATGGCCTTGAGTTTGAGTAAGCTCTGGGAGTTGGTGAAAGACAGGGAAACCTAGGTGCTGCAGTCCGTGGGGTCGCAAAGAGTTGGACACGACTGAGCGACTGAACTGACTGACTGATATCTGTCAGTATCTGGCATATGGTAGGCAGTTAGGAAGTATCTGATAAGAATGACTGATTGGTGTTAGCTCAAGACCAGTTCCATAGATTCAAAACTGTGTCTGTTTTTTTATTCTAATTCTCATTTTTATAAGAATTCTTTTGTTTTTTTCGTGCTGCCGAGAATTGGCCTCTCTCAGGTTGTGTGTGTGTGTTCTGCATGACCTTCTAGCTTAACATATGCTGCTTAGTGTTACCTGTCTCTTTTCCTCTCCCTTTCCCCACTCCTTCTCTACACGCACGCGTGCACATACACGCTATTGGTTGGTTAACATATGCTGCGTAGTGTTAGGTGTTTCTTTTCCTCTCCCTTCCCCCACTCCTTCTCTGCACGCACGTGTGCACATACATGCGATTGGCCCCATAGGGTTGTTCAGTAAGGAACTCATGGAGCCGTGCACAGTGGCTCTGCTTAGTACCTTCATTGACTGTGGAATAGTGGGTCCTGCTTTTATTTTCCTCATCTGTCTTATATTGACTACTTACAGAGTATTTTCTTTTTATTCTTTCTTTAATGTCACATCTACATGCTAAAACACTGATTATATGTGCATTAATAATATATTTTTTTAAAGTTTATATATATTCTACATGTGGAGGTCTGACTTAAGCTTAAATAACTATGGAATACATTCTGCTGACCTTATTAAATGTAAATTTACTCAAAAGAGCATTGTAGTTAGGACTAGCCTATCTATCATGTGATTATAAATCATCGTCTGTGTTTTCATGGTACGGTTTCTTCCAAAAGTTTGGTCACTTAGCTGGAATTAAGGTGTGGGTAAGATTCTTGTTAAAGACATGCCAAGTGCAAGTTGGGAAATGCTGCAGTAGTCTGAGGTTTACTATCAGATTATTTCAGGGTTTTGACTTGCCTGCTTTTAAGATTTGAACATCAGTACTTAATATTTTAAAAGTTTAGGAATGTGCTGTGGTTTAGGTTCTCTGTGGTGTTTCTCCAGAATTACCCATTACATTATGTAAAGAAATTGGGCTGTTTGGCAGAGGCTTTGAGAATAAGGAAATAAACTGCATAGTTTTACTTCTTTATGAATTTTGAGGCTCTTGGGACTTGTGGCCTGTTGGATGCTAGACTGAAGAAACCCAGTAGTTTCAAAGCACATTTGTTCTCATTTGGGTAGAGTGTGCATTTACGTCGGGGTGACTTTTTGTGTGATTTCCCCAAAAGGGGAAGGATGAGCACTTGAAATAATACTCGACCCTTTAAAATTTTTGTTTGTAACCTTAGAGAACAGTATGAGTCCCTGTTAACTTCTGTCTGCTTCATTTGTTCCTGCACTGCACACGTGCGTGTTTTGAACGCTCATGTTTTTGTTTTCTTACCTTGCACCTTGCCGGCCACCACTCCACACCATGCTCTCCCTTGCCTTCTGGCTTTGGAACATATTATTGCCCTTTTCTCTTTTCATTCTTCTTCTTCCAGGATGAATTTCTATTCTTTATCCAAATCTGTTTAGATGTTCTTTTCTCCAGAAAACCTTCCCTCATCCTCTGCCTCCCCAGCTCCATTTCCTCCCTTTCCTACCAAGTTCACTGTATGCTTTTAACACTGTGCCCTTATCATAGTCTTTGCTCCATGGTATGAATTTTGTAAACTCAATGTGAATTAGGGCTTAGGTCTGTCTTATTTATAATAGTATATAGTGTAGTTCTGGGCCCATTATATAGTGCATTGTAAATGCTTATTGAAATAAACATGCTATTTCTGAGTGAATTCAAGTATATCCATGAGATTACTGGTATATTTATAAAGTGAATAGATTTCCAGAGTTCTTTTATGTAAAAGTGACATTATATTGCCCAGCCCATACAGTGATATTTTGGATGTCCATACTTGGAGTATATACTTTGCTTTTAGAATAGTGCAGAGAAATCTGTTTAGATGAATTCTGGTAGTTTTACATAATTCCTCATCTGACTGGTGACTTGCATTTGCAAATAATTAACCATGGTTAGATTCTTTGGTTTACTTATGGACAGAAGGAAAATGTTTCCAGATATTGTGAAAGCAGGGATCATTTTCTTCAACCACCTCATTTTACAGAAGACTGCCCGAGGGAGGATCTGTTTAGGGGTTTTTCAGCAAAGCTTGGAGGACAGATTTTATTCTCTTACATATAAACATTATCAGCTGAGTTAAAAGCTGGGAAACAGAACTTTCATTATGGTTGCCTTCCTTTTATTGATGACGATACCAGACATGGCGATACTGCCGAGCTTGACTGGTATAGGAAGGACCTGGTAGTCACTGGCCAGCCGATTGTCGATATCCCAAAGCTGTGTAATCTTTCAGTGGGCTGGATTCAGCTTGTGAGTGAGTTTTCTTTGACCAGCATATGTTTTTTAAAATCAAAACAAGTATACAGTTTCAAAAGTTAGAGTAGAAAAAGACAATGAGAAACATCAGTCCTCCTTTCCCAGGCTTGGTCCTCCAAGTTTTCTCCTCAAAAGAACACAGTCTTTAACTGTTTTAGCTGCTTTGGTTATTTAACTTTGTATTTTTAATGCAATGATATTAAGCTACTACTTGATTTGTTTGTTTTGCTTCGGTTTCTTCCATGACCTGCTTTTCCTTCCCAGATCATCTCTGTAGTCTCACCTCATAGGTTCACATGTTGGCTTCTCACTTAAAGCACTGTATGTACCCTTGAGCTGATTACGTAACTTCTCTGTGCCATCGCTTCCTCACCAGTAAAGTAAGGATATAGTGTAGGTACTTCCCTTACTAATAATAGATAAAATTATTGGGAAGAGCAAATGTGTGAAAGGCTCCTAACATTTGATTAAGTCGATAATTAGTATTTACATTTTATGACTATGAAAGCATTGTTCACTAGTGAGTCAAAGTGGTGTGTTTTGTATAACTTAAAATTTTTCATAGGGTTGCCTGGTTTTTATGTCTTCATTGTTTATTTATTTTTATTGAGGTATAGTTAATTTACAATACTGCAGTAGTTTTAAGTATACAGCAAAGTTATTTGGTTGTGTATATAGCTGCATTCAGGATATTGAGTATAGTTCCTTGTGCTATGCAACAGGTCCTTGCAGTTTACCTATTTTATGCATAGTAGTGTGTATGTGTTAATCCCAAGCTCCTCTCATTTATCCCTTACCCCCACCCCCTTGTGTATCTGTGGTTAATTCTTTACAGATCTTCTGTCATTTTTCAGAATTTGCTTTTCAGCTGTGTTTTTGGTTAATTGTTTGTGGAAAAAACACATGTTTTTTCCATGTGTTTTTGATCACATGGATTGGGTAGGTATTAGTTCCTCTATTTTGTTCTTTGAAGACTTTCTTCCTAGAGCCCTCCATCCTCCAGTTTCTAACTATTAATATTTGTTCTTTTAGGCCTGGCACACAGCTGTCATTCCGAGACTTTCTTCTTCACTTTGCTATGTTGGATCGTCTATATCTTGAATTACATTTGATTTCCATTTATTTGGGATTTTCATATAGTCTTTATAAAATTTTCTAATTTTGTGTGTGTGTGTGTGGTAATAGACCACATTCACTGTGGTCTGATTCCTTTTAAATTTATTGAGACTTGTTTTATGGCCCCTTGGTGATATATTATGTGCACTTGAAAGAATGTATATTCTTCAGTTGTTGGATATAGTGTATAAATGTCAGATCTCAGCTTCTGGGATCTCAGCCCCCTAACCAGGATTTGAACCCAGGCCACGGCAGTGAAAGTGTGTGCTCCTAGCCACTAGGCCACCAGGAAACTCCCTATAGATACATATTTTGGGAACAGAAAATTCCTGACTGAGTTTGTTTTCTTTCAGCTCAGTAAGATTTTGTTCCATTTTCTTGCGATGATCGTGGTTTCTGATGACAAACCTGTAGTTATTTGAATCCTTGTTTCTCTGTATGTAATATATTGTTTTTCAGGCTGCTCCATTAACTTTTATCTTTGATTTTTATTTATTTTTTTTGATTTTGGCTGCACCTTGCAGCATGTAGGGTATTAGTTCCCTGACCAGGGATGGAATCCTTGCCCCCCTGCATTGGAAGTGGAGAGTCTTAACCACTGAACTGCCAGGAAAGTCCCTGTCTTTGATTTTTAGAAGTTCTGTTATGATCTGTCTCGGAGAAGGCAATGGCATCCCACTCCAGTACTCTTGCCTGGAAAGTAGACTGCGGTCCATGGGGTCGCTAAGAGTCGGGCATGACTGAGCAACTTCCCTTTCACTTTTCACTTTCATGCATTGGAGAAGGAAATGGCAACCAACTCCAGTGTTCTTGCCTGGAGAATCCCAGGGACAGGGGAGCCTGGTAGGCTGCCGTCTATGGGGTCACACAGAGTCGGACACGACTGAAGTGACTTAGCATTATGATCTGCCTAGGTGTAATTTTCTTTGAATTTGTTCTGCTTTAGTCGCACTGAAGTTGAATTTGTTAATTTACTCCTTTCATTACTTTGATGAGTTATGGACATTATTTCTTCAGTTTCTTTTTCCTGTTTTTCTGTGAGTTTCAAGTTGCTTGGTTTCTACACCTTTTAAAGGTTTAGAGTTCTTGTGGCTCTGTTTGTTAGCATATTTATTTTTTCTATTCTTTTTCTTTTCTGTTCTTTAGAATGGATGAATTGTCTAAGTCGATTTAAATTCACTCTTTCTTTGTGCTGTGGATCCCATCCAGTGAATTTTTTGTTTCATGTATTTAATTTTTCCAGTCTAAAGTTTTTATTTGGTTCAATTTTTTGTTTTCTATTTATCTTCTGAATTCAGTTCAGTTCAGTCGCTCAGTCGTGTCTGACTCTTTGTGACCCCATGAATTGCAGCACGTCAGGCCTCCCTGTCCATCACCAACTCCCAGAGTCCACACAAACCCATGTCCATTGAGTTGGTGATGCCATCCAACCATCTCATCCTCTGTCATCCCCTTCTCCTTCTGCCCTCAATCTTTCCCAGCATCAGGGTCTTTTCCAATGAGTCAGCTCTTCGCATCATGTGGCCAAAGTAGTGGAGTTTCAGCTTCAACATCAGTCCTTCCAGTGAACACCCAGGACTGATCTCCTTTAAAATGGACTGGTTGGATCTCCTTGCAGTCCAAGGGACTCTCAAGAGTCTTCTACAACACCACAGTTCAAAAGCATCAAATCTTTGGCGCTCAGCCTTCTTTATAGTCCAACTCTCACATCCATACATGACCACTGGAAAAACTGTAGCCTTGACTAGACAGACCTTTGTTGGCAAAGTAATGTCTCTGCTTTTCAATATGCTATCTAGGTTGGTCATAACTTCCTTCCAAGGAGTAAGCGTCTTTTAATTTCATGGCTGCAGTCACCATCTGCAGTGATTTTGGAGCACCCAAAAATAAAGTCTGACGCTGTTTCCACTGTTTCCCCATGTATTTCCCATGAAGTGATGGGACTGGATGCCATGATCTTCGTTTTCTGAATGTTGAGCTTTAAGCCAACTTTTTCACTTTCCTCTTTTACTTTCATCAAGAGGCTCTTTAGTTGTTCTTCACTTTCTGCCATAAGGGTGGTGTCATCTGCATATCTGAGGTTATTGATATTTCTCCTGGCAGTCTTGATTCCACCTTGTGCTTCCTCCAGCCAAGCATTTCTCATGATGTACTCTGCATATAAGTTAAATAAGCAGGGTGACAATATACAGCCTTGACGTACTCCTTTTCCTATTTGGAACCAGTCTGTTGTTCCATGTTCAGTTCTAACTGTTGCTTCCTGACATGCATACAGATTTCTCAAGAGGCAGATCAGGTGGTCTGGTATTCCCATCTCTTGAAGAATTTTCCACAGTTTATTGTGATCCACACAGTCAAAGGCTTTGGCATAGTCAATAAAGCAGAAATAGAACCTTCTGAGATTCCCTGTCATTTTATTGGTTTCAAGATGATATTGCTTTATTTCCCAAAACATAATTGTAATACCAGCTTTAAAATCTTTGTATGTGGTGCTAGTGGTAAAGAACCCACCTGCCAACATCGATTAGACGTAAGGGATGCAGCTTTCATCCCTGGGTCAAGAAGATCCCCTGGAGGGGAGGGCATGGTAACCCAGTTCAGTATTCTCACCTGGAGAATCCCCATGGACAGAGGAGCCTGGTGGGCTGCAGTCCATAGGGTTGCACAGAGTCGGACACAACTGAAGTGACTTAGTGCACATGCACATAGTAACTATAATCTGAATCATCATCTTGATTGCCTTTTCCCTGGAGAGTGATTTATATTCCTTAATATTTTGTATTTCTAGTAACTTTGGATTTTATCCTGGATCTTCTGAGTGTTTTGCTATGGTCCTCTGGAAAACGTACGTATTTTGTTTTAGAAGCCGTTAGTCCAGCTTCAGATTTTAAGTTCTGTCTCCCATTCTGTGTGTAGTGGTTCACATCTAAGCTTAATTCCTTAGGCCCTCATTCATCTGTTTTAGTTTAGTCCTGCACATGCATGGTTCGAAGAGTGGTGATTTCCCCTCACTTCCTGGCCTGCCCGGGCTCCGTTTGTTCCTCACTTCCTCTGATTGGAAATAGCAAGGGTTCTATTGGGGGTTTAGTAGCCCCAGCCAAGGTGCCTCTCCACAACTGTGGTTCTGCCTCACAGCAAGGCTGCAAAATGAACAGAGAGGAAACACTCTCCTTTGTGCAGGTTGCTTCTCCAAGGTTTAATTTCCCTCCAAATCCCTATTTTCCTTAAATTTCAGAATGTTCAGATAGTTCTTTTTTATACTTCAAGTTTGTAGTGCCTGTCCATGGGAGGGCTGTCCCGTAGGAGGCCTGCCATGCTGGAACTTGAGCCAACTATAGATTTGTGAGGTTTTTGTTTTTCTACTCCCTGCATTAACTTTCTTCCTATTATTTTTGTTTGTTTTTCTTTCATGTGAGAGGTTTTCTTTAAATTTGGGTGTTCTTTCTTTGCTTATTTATATTCTATAAACTGTGTTTGTGTTTCTTGACTTGTTCAACCAGGATTGTGTCCTTTCTTGGTGAGCCAGCCTTTTCACTGGGGGGCCTCCCAAGTGTCAGGGTCTGCCATTTAGTTAGGAAGCTATGGCAGTAGTTTAGGTAGGCAATCCTGGTAGTTTGGATTAGGTAATTAGATAATTAGTAGCATTAAAGAGAAGTAGATGGGTGGATTCAAAGATGTGTGTGGTGTGGTGGTGATGGAGTGTGTGTGTGTGTGTGTACTTGAATTAGAATCAGAAGTACTCATGAGGGTAATGCTGTGGCAGAGTAGATTACTACCTGTGAGTTTTTGTTTGAGGCATTTTGAAATAGAGAATCTGAATTTAGAGACAGTAAAACCTGAGTCTGAATCTTGTCTTTGCCCCAATGAGACGTGTCAGTTCAGTTGTTTAAAGTTTGTTCCAGTATACTCATCTCAGAGGGTTGTTGTAGGAAGTAGGGTAGATGCTATAAGTAAAGTGCCTTTGTTTTGTTCCGTTTTTTAAAAAGTAACATTTATTGGACCTTTACTATGTCAGGCTTTATCTTAAGTGTTTACAGGTGTTAACTTTTGTAATCCTTATGAAACCTCTGTAAGAGAAATAGACTCCCATTTTGTAGATGATAAAAATTCCCAAGTAGGTCACAGAGTTCGTAAGTGTCGGAGCCTAGGTTTGAGTCTTCAAAAGTTGATTCCAAAGCCTTTGTACTTAACCAGTATGTTTCATATCCTTAGCCCAGTGTAGGTGGTTGAGGACAGTCTTAGAACTGTTTGTCCCAGTTCTCTTTTTGGTACATGATATTGTCCTACACAGTAATTTTTGTTGACTTATTAATTGAAAGGAAAATTACTGTAGTGTCTAATGAAATATTTTAGGCCCATCTTTGTCAATGTTTTACTTATGCTAACTCAGGTTTCTCTTTAAACCAAAATCTAGTCTTTCAAAAGGTAAAGTTAAAATTTTAGTTTACCAGAGGTTTTCCCCTTCAAAACTATATGATGAGTTTGTTTTTTGTGTGTGTGCTGAGATGACTTTGCTGACAAAATTTGTGTGCCATAAAGAATCACCTATCCAATTCCTCTTGGGATAGGATTTTCGCTCTGGTTTTTTCAATGGTACAGTTTATAACGTATTTTGGTCTTGTGCATCTTTGCAGTAATGAATTCATGTGTGTGTAAATTTTTACTAGAAAATGTCAGTGTTGTGGAAAATCTTGTTGAAATAGTTTCTTCTCTTTTTTTAATTGATAAATACCTTAGAACTGGAGCATTATAATAATCATTGTAATATGAGAATAAGTATCATTTACACAAATAAGGAATTATATAAGGTGAATCAGTTCAGGGGCACATAATTACCAACTTTTTGAGAGAGTATGTGTTCGTATGTGTTTGGCTTTTGATAGCATGAAGTTATTCAAATCACATATTCATATTTATCAGTTGGCTTTTGAGGCTTTGCTTTGGCAGGTAACGGTTTAATGGATGAGTCCTTTTAGCTCTCTCTGGCAGTGGCATCTTGTCGTTTGCTCTGCTTCCTGGATGACTCACCACCAGCAACATGTCTAGGTAATTGATATTACTGTATTTAGTCTTGGCTGAGAGTTCTGCTATTAGTTTCTCTGTTTCAGTTGAGGAAAGAATGAAACCTGCTCTGAAGAAGGCTGGTATTTCAGGCCCGGTCCTTGCTGATCTTGGCTCCCTAATTTACCTGTGATAGAATATGCAAACTTTTTATTTTAATGCCCTGTGTGGCTGCTCTGGTCATGTTGAATTATGCTCTTGTGTCAGAACTCCTAGTTGTTAGAATTTCTTGGGACTGATGGGTTGGGATTTGCACATATTTTCTGCATCCAGTTTAGTATCTCAGACATACTGTAGTAGGCATTTAGTAACTATTGGTTGAGTGACTAATAACTGAATGAAAATGAATGAATCACAGAAAGAAGACAAGTCTAAAAAACCTAGTCAGAATTATACAGGAGGTGGTAAATCTGTATCTTAAATTTAGATTTTTTCGCATCAGACTATCTTTCTCAGTGTGTAATAGGCAGTATCCACGGCTCTGGATTCAATTTTTGCTAAGACACTTTAAAGTTGGCAGAAGAAAATAAGGACCCTTAGAAAAGAAGCAGTGAATAGTCAAAGATAGGAGGAAAACCAGAGGAAATACTTCTCTAGAAGCCAGTTCAGTTCAGTTCAGTCGCTCAGTCATGTCCGACTCTTTGCGACCCCATGAATCGCAGCACGCCAGGCCTCCCTGTCCATCACCAACTCCTGGAGTTCACTGAGACTCACGTCCATCGAGTCAGTGATGCCATCCAGCCATCTCATCCTCTGTTGTCCCATTCTCCTCCTGCCCCCAATCCCTCCCAGCATCAGAGTCTTTTCCAATGAGCCAACTCTTCGCATGAGGTGGCCAAAGTACTGGAGTTTCAGCTTTAGCACCATTCCTTCCAAAGAAATCCCAGGGCTGATCTCCTAAGCCAAAGAAGAACCAATTAGAACTACACTCAACCGTGTTGAATGCACATAGTACCCACTCCGTGTTCTTTGGTTCTGAAATCCGCAGATACGGAGGCTAGACTCTTGTTATGCCATTTTATATAGGATTTTAGTATCTGCACCATGGGAGTGAGGATCCTGGAATACCAGGTTATCCAGGGACAATTGTATTCAAGATTTTTGATAGAATGAGTGGGTTTTTGGACCTAACAATTAGGAAGAAGGTCATTGTTCTTAGCAAGAACTATTTGAGCAAAAGCCAGATGGTAATGGATTCAGGAGGAAATGAGAATTAGAAGTGCACCAAGTTTTTGTTTTTCTTATAGGATATTTGTCACTGAAGGAAAAGAAGTAGAAGATGGAAGTAGCTCAAAAAGCATGAGGTAGAAATTTAAATTTTAGCTGGGAACAGGTTTTTTTCCTAAGTATGGTGTGAATAGAATATACATGTGGGCAGAGAGAAAGAAGTTAGTGGAGAAAAGGAAGAAGAGACATAATGTAAAAAAAAACAAACCAATCCTTTGGGAGGCAGGATCTTTTCTGTGTGGTAATATCGAATTTAGGAGTAAAGAATATAAACGGAAGCCATGTGCTAAATTTAGAGCTACATGGGAGAGAAATTGAAGGAGTTTTTGCTTGAAATCCTGTTGTCCTTTGTGAAGTAGGAAGCAAAAATTTTGACCGAGAGTTCCATGGTTGGAAGTGGGGGCTAGAAGAGTGGTGAGCTGAAACACCTGCTATGGTGATGACTATTTCTGACGGCCTTGCTGGAATTGGAAACTAAATTTTTACAGTACCCATCTATACAGTTATGGGATTTGCTTTCCTCCTACCGAAGATAGTAGACAGACTCACCTCAAATTGAGTCTCAGTGGGGTAGATGTGGCAGAGGATATGGGAGCTAGGAAATTGAGGGTGAGTGTCATTCGAGTTTTTCACTTGATAGTCCAGGCTGCCACACGTAGGATAGAGAGTGAAACCAGGTGACAGTGAGTGGAGGGCCCAAGGAAGAAACTTTGTGGAAGTAAGGGAGTGAAAAAGGTAAAGGTCAGGAGGTTGTGACCAGTAATTAAGATGTAGAAATTTTTTCTAGTAGAAGCATTTTAGATGATCATTAGGTCAGGGAAGTAGCGAACTAATGGAGTTACTAGACCACGCAACTTTGAATATTATTACTTCCTGTTTCATAGCTCAAGTGTTAAGTTGGTTTAGCTGGTGGCTCAGACAGGAAGGAATCTGCCTGCAATGCAGGAGACCTGGATTCAACCCCTGGGTCATGAAGATCCCCTAGAGAAGGGAATGACAACCCTCTCCAGTATTCTTGCCTGGAGAATTCCACAGACAGAGGATTTTGGTGGGCTACAGTCCCTGGGGTTGCAAAGAGTTGAAGGTGACTGAATGACGAACTTAAACGTGCATACATCTTATGTTGTAGTAGGAATTAAGGTAGACGAGATAGTATTGGAGGTGTAGGGGGCTGGCTTGTAAGTTTAACTCCCTGTGGAATTATATATAAGAACAGGATTAGAGAAAGAAGTCTGGAGGACTGTGTGGAATTGTGAACTTCAGGAAAGATGCTTGATCTTGTATTGGCTATATCCAAGAACATTTTCCTTGTCTTCTTGTTTCCAGATAAGGGGGAGTGGGGTGAGGATTAACATTCTTGCTTGAGAGGCTTTTGAGAGATGTACTGTAATGCCATTCAGGGAAAATAGGGTTTTGATGAAATGTGGAGAAATCATTTTGAAAAGTGACCAGTCTATACAGTGTTCAGGTTTTTAATGATCATATAGGTTTCTAGTAATAGAGTGGAAATTAGAAGCTGGGATTGTAGAGTTTTAAATTAATCTGTTTATGGAATGTATTTTTTCTGTTTTCTTGTCCTATTGCATTTTGACTTTTAACTTTATTTTAAAATAATTTTAGATTTATAAGTATGGGAAATTAGTACAAAGGATTCCTGTATACCATTCATATAATTTCCTCAAATGTTGATATGTTATTACATATGCCTTGTGATATTTTGTTTGTATATATGTGTATATATACACACATGCTATATATTTTTCTGAAACACTTGAAAGTAAATGTCAGATATGTTATCTGTTTACATCTAAATATTTCAGTGTATGTTTTCTTTAAAAAAAAAAAAAGACATTCTTTTACAAGCCAATGTGCAGTTATCAAAGTCAGTGACATGAATGTGGTACTTTAATCTATAAATATATTTTACCAGCTTCCCTATTAATGTCTTTTATTGTGGAAAAAAACCCAGCAACTTATTTTTAGATTAGGATCTTAGTCCCTGATCAGCTGTTGTTCTTAATTATTGTGTCTTTTGGTCTCCCTTAATCTGGAACAATTCTTTAATCTTCTTTGTTATGGATTAGATTAATGTTTTGGAAAGATTCATATGAAGTATTTTATAGTATACCCTACAAAGGACCTTTAATTATACTTTGATGCATTGATTTTTAGAACTCCCTGGTTATTATTATCTGAAAGATTTACAGTGATGGTTGTCAAACAGTGATTTCTGAATTCTCTTGTTTCTTCTGCATTTATTCTGTAGAATTCTGTTAGGAAGAACATTTGTAGCCTCCAGTTTACTTATTCATCTCAGTTAGTACGAATTCATGGATTTTAATTTGGTTGATTATACTCTCACACTACCATCATTTTGAGACTCAGATGATCTCAGAGTTGACCATCTGTTCCTATGTCCTTGTGACAAGTCCTCATCCTTTTTGCGCTTTCCTGCCATCCAGTGGTTAGATGATGTGAACATACCTGATTTCTGCAGTTCAGTGTGGATGGGGGAAGCACCGTCTACACTTCATATGTAGGGCTGCAGTGGAAGAGCAGTGACGGACACAACCATTGTTGCCACGGTAGTTTACTGCTGGTATGCTGGGTGCTTAATGAGCATTTTCTCAGAGTCATTGGTGGAAAGTTTGTGGAGTTTTAGGTTTTTTTTTTTCAGCTAGGCCATAGAATAAAGCAGTTGGAACATTGGTGTTGTGCTGCTGACAGTGCTCGTGCCGTCCTCACTGAAGCTCTGAGGAGTAGATAGTATATGAGCCACTGTGGTGGCTCAATGGTAAAGAGTCTTCCTGCAACGCGGGAGACCCGGGTTTGATCCCTGGGTTGGGAAGATCCCCGGGAGAAGATAATGGCAACCCACTCCAGTGTTCTTGCCTGGAGAATACCATGGACAGAGGAGCCTGGTAGACTAAAGTCCATAGGGTCATATAGAGTTGGACACGACTGAGCAACTAACACATACACACAGATTATGTAGACAAATACATAACGTGATTAACAACTACTTGAAGCCAGAGAGCACCCTGGAGAATACACTTGTCATAGGTGGGAAAGCAGAGAAGGCAATGGCATCCCACTCCAGTACTCTTGCCTGGAAAATCCCATGGACAGAGGAGCCATGGGACAGGAAGGCTGCAGTCCATGGGGTCGTTGAGGGTCAGACACGACTGAGCGACTTCACTTTCACTTTTCACTTTCATGCATTGGAGAAGGAAATGGCAACCCACTCCGGTGTTCTTGCCTGGAGAATCCCAGGAACTGGGAAGCCTGGTGGGCTGCCGTCTATGGGGTCGCACAGAGTCGGACACTGCTGAACTGACTTAGCAATAGCAAATAGCAATAGCAATAGGTGGGAAAGAGACAAAAAGCTTCATGAATCGCTTTGACCTCTAGAATGGGTTTCTTTAGAATATCATCACATTTATGGGATCGGGAGGGAGATGGGAGGGAGGCTCAGGATGAGGAACACATGTAAACCCATGGATGATTCATGTCAATGTATGGCAAAAACCACTACAATACTGTAAAGTAATTAGCCTCCAATTAAAATAAATAAAGAAAAAAATAGAATATCATCACATTCAAATGGATACATACTGATACTGCTTTATGTGTAGTACCGTTAACTGGTTGATGGAAAATAACAGACATCATAGTATCTGGGTTTATGTATGTGACTTTCTTTTCTTGTAAATACAGTAATGGGGTAATAATGATAAAAGTTTACTTAGTGGATGCAAAGTCTGTGGTGATTTTCTTTTTAGTATTATTGAGAAGTTTTACAAATGTCAATTTTCTGACTTGTAGAAACTTGTTTCTTTAAAGTGTAGGTGGAAACCTTTTTAACTTATCACATGCTGTCCTACATTAAGAACAAAAAAAAATTGTTTCGTACTTTCTTTGATCTCTGTTCTAGAGAACTTAGAAAAAATACAGAAAAGTTAAAAAAAAAAAAAAAAACCAAGAGAATAGTTTGCAAGCACCCATGCTAGCCATTTGTCTGTTAACAGTCATTTTGAAACTGCTAACATTTCATCTTACTTCAAATAAGATGAATAATATATGATTTACACACACACACAGTCTTGTTAATTCTTTAACACTGTATCATGAACATTTCCTGTTTCATCAAGTATCCTTTGGCCTCTCAGTCCTGTCTGATTCTTTGTAGCCTCATGAGATTTTCCAGGCAAGAATAGTGGCACGGGTTGCCATTTCCTCCTTCAGGGGATCTTCCTGACCCAGAGATTGAACCTGGGTCTCTTGTGTCTCCTGTGTTGGCAGGCGGGTTCTTTACCACTGCACCACCTCGGAAGCCCCTTTGGAAGCACCATCTTAAATGGCTGTATTCTATTATGTTGATAACAGTGTTATTCTATTTTGGATAAATAGTATGTTTACAGTTTTCCATTATTATAACACTGTGTTGAACAGCTTTATGAAGAAATATTGTTTCTGATTAGTTTCTTTGGATGTAGTCTTATAGTGTAGTCTTAAAACTTTTCCCAGTCAATCACTGGGCTAAAGTATGTTTTTATAATAATTTTTTTATTTTCATAAAAAGGGATACATAACTATTTTTAAAAATACAGGCAGTATAAGTACAGAAAAAGAAGCAAGTTAGGCACCCAAATCTTACTAGCCAAAAATACCTTAAGTTGACATTTGGTGGATGTCTTTCCATTTGTGCTTATAGACAGGAATAATGTAATAAGAAAGAGATCATACTATTGTTTTTTAAAAGGAGAGTACAAAATACAATTTTGTTTGACTTTAATGGCAAGGAAAGAAATCCTTAAAGAACTGCTGAATTCTAGATAAAGATTTCTTTCCACAGAGTTGTTAGGTTCTGTAGGATTTCACTAAAATTAAAAGAGTATAAAAAGTCAATAAGAAATAGTGCTGCACGGATTCTTCAATATTGCTATACTTTAATGTGGCTTTCCAGGTAGCTCAAGCTGTAAAGAATCCGCCTGCAATGTGGGAGACCTGGGTTCAATCCCTGGGGTGGGAAGATCCCCTGGAGAAGAGCATGGCAGCCCACTCCAGTATTCTTGCCTAGAGAATTCCATGGACAGAGAATCCTGTTGGGCTACAGTCCGTGGGGTTGCAAAGATTCAGACACGACTGAGCGGCTAACATACACACACACACACACTTTAATATCTGAGATTTAATTCTTTATTATTAAGTATGCTCCTTAGCCAGTTTGGTTGCTTGTACTTGACCTGGTACTGCATTTGCTGGCTTACTTTGGCACATGCAAATAAGTAACTCTTTGGAGAATCCATGGAAGTGATCTTATTTAATTTGATTATGTAAACAGAAGGGAACCTTTCATTGCATGCTGCCATTGTCACTATACTGATCATTGCCGACGCTGGATAGGATATGTTGACCGAAATAAACATGCACAATGTACATGTTGTGAGTTTGGGGACCTTACTGAAGACTGTAGCCTGGGAGAGAGCCCCTCAGCTTAGAGAAACTCCTCAAAGAGGAGAGGGTAAGGGAGGAACCAGAATGTATATGAGCTTTATTTGCTGGGAAAACCCTACAGTGAGGCATAAAAAGATTACTACTGTTCATCACAAAATCAGACATCTGAAGTGAGTGATTTTAGTACTTTCCTGTGGATAGGAAGACATAAGAATCTGAGATCATTTGAAATGTTTTTTTAGATGTGTATCTTCACTGTCTAAGGGCTATACATCCAAAGCACAGAAAGTTCCCCATCTTTCACCATCCTGAATTCCCCTCAGAGTGTGCGGCCCTTGGGCCACCGCAGTAGCTAATGGCTTGATCCTTGTAGAACTGGAATGGCAGGCCACATTCATTTCTTTACAAATACTGATATGTTAGCTTGTAAAAATCGAAACATGGAGCTATTTTGAAAGCTCAGAATTTGAATAGTTTTATAAGTTTAAACATCATCATTAAAAATTTCTTCTGCTTATAAAAAATGTGTAGCAGTACTTTCTCCATTGGGTTTTCTAAATTATGGTTCTCAGACTACTTAAGGGAATCATAAACCCTGAAATTGCTCTGTATTATTATTTCCACAGCAGTTTTCTATGTCCTCTAAGTGGATAATCTTTGCTTATTTTATTGCCCACCTTTGACCCAGGCACCCTGCCCAGGAGAAGGGAGAGGTTGGTTGGGAAACAGTTGGTGTGCCAAAGGAGTTGCTGTACCCTGACTGATGTAGAGTGTCAGGGTATAGTCTTGGAATATGGTGGCTTCAGCCTCACCCAAGGTATTGTAAGGTATCTGTAATGAAAGCGTGATGGACAGGATTTTAGGGGGACAGTCCCATGTCTGCCATAGATAACCTAATTGCTTAAGACTACAGCATAGTCGTTAGTAAGTATACCTCAAAATGCTGCTTGCATTGTAGAGAGACAAAAACCCAAGTTAGTGACCAGATTTGAAAAATGAGGTTTTTTGTTGCTTTTTTTTTAAAGTAAACTTAAACATATTTTATGTTATATAACACATATTTTGGTACAAAAGCATGGCAGGCAGGGCTGAAACTACCATCTTCCTGTGATGAAATATATAGACATTTATGGTCTTTTCATGCTGAGTTAATGTGAGCTAGATTGAGAGATTATGGGGAGACTGAGAAGGTACGTGGAGGCTGAGAGGCAGCAGTGCTATGCAGACAGACAACTTGAGATGTAACCAAGTATGAGAAGCTGCCAGTCCAGTTGGTACACAGATTCTTTTCTCCTTTCTTTTTGTCTTTTCTCTCTTTTTCCCCCTTGATCTATGATAATCTGTTGGTAATCTGTGTTACAGAGAAGGCAATGGCACCCCACTCCAGTACTCTTGCCTGGAGAATCCCATGGACGGAGGAGCCTGGTGGGCTGCAGTCCATGGGGTCGCGAAGAGTCGGACACGCCTGAGCAACTTCCCTTTCACTTTTTACTTTCATGCATTGGAGAAGGAAATGGCAACCCACTCCAGTGTTCTTGCCTGGAGAATCTCAGGGACGGGGGAGCCTGGTGGGCTGCCGTCTATGGGGTCACACACAGTCGGACACAACTGAAGAGACTTAGCAGCAGCAGCAGCAATCTGTGTTAAGAGCATATCCATTTGTTGCTAAAGAGGCATAATTGTAGGGCAGATTTGTAAATACGTGTTTTCTTAGGTAAGGTCTGAGAAAGCCAAATAGAATTTTGAGAAAACTATTTTTCTGTTGACATAAACATTTAAGAATAAGGTCAGGTACTTGTAATTTGAACTTCCCTGTTGGCTCAGATGGTGAAGAATCTGCCTGCAATGCTGGAAACCAGGGGTCTATCCCTGGGTTGCAAAGATTCCCTGGAGAAGGGAATGACTACCCTCTCCAATATTCTTGCCTGGAGAATTCCATGGACTGAAGCCCGGCAGGCTACAGACCCATTAATTAAAGGATTATGAACACGACTAATGAGTGTAGTATATAGAGCATTTTGTATTCAAAGAGAATAATCTTAGAATCTAGTGTATTTAGGTTGCAGTTTTGGCATATAAAAAGGAATTTAACGGGAGCCTAAATTCTTTTAAAAATAGAAATTTATATAAGATCTTTATCCCATCTGTTTCGTTTCTTTGTTCCTTGGAGGTCTTTGGGATGTAAATATACTCTTTCTCCTTTAACTTCCTAATGCAATAACTAGCTGTTAGAGACTTCAGGATCAGTTCCTGAGCCTGCAATTGCAGCCTGGATCTCAGGTTCCCTGGTGGCTCAGATGGTAAAGAGTCTGCCTGCAGTGTGGGAGACCTGGGTTCAATTCCTGGGTCAGGAGAATCCCCTGGAGAAGGAAATGACAACCCACTCCAGTATTCTTGCCTGGAAAATCCTATGGAAAGAGGAGCCTGGCAGGCTGCAGTCTATGGGGTTGCAAAGAGTTGGACAAGACTGAGTGACTTCACTCTCTCAGAGACTTCAGAGTACTTGGGTTATAGCAAGGTTATTTCTCCAGTCTTTCCGTTTTATACTATTGTGCTGAGTGACTTACATTGCATTTTCTTTTCCTTTTAATCAAGGCTAATTCCAAATACTTTGGAGCTTATTTTCATAGTGTTCAACAAGACAGACATAACATCCAGTTTTGTAGAGCTCTTACTGTAGCTGGGAAAAGAGATTGTAAGTGAATGATTACATAAATACTTTCTATTGTGATAAGAGCTGAGAAGAACAGGGTGCTTTAAGATTGTGTTGTTTTGTTGCTGTTCAGTCGGAAATCATGTCCAGCTCTGCGACCTCATGGACTGCAGCACAGCAGACTTCCTTGTCCTTCACCATCTCCCAGAGTTTGCTCAAACTCATGTCCATTGAGTCTGTGATGCCATGCAACCATCTCATCCTCTGTCATCCCCTTCTCCTCCTGCCTTCAGTATTTCCCAGCATCAGGGTCTTTTCCAGTGAGTTGGCTCTTCACATGGCCAAAGGGAGGCCAAAGCTTTGGAGCTTCAGCTTCAGCATCAGTCCTTCCAATGAACATTTAGGACTGATTTCCTTTAAGATTGACTGGTTTGATCTTGCAGTCCAAGGGATTCTTAAGAGTCTTCTCCAGCACAGTTCAGAAGCATCAGCTCTTCAGTGCTCAGCCTTCTTTATGGTCCATCTCTTGCATCCATAAATGACTACTGGAAAAACCACAGCTTTGACTATACTGACCTTTGTCGGCAAAGTGATGTCTCTATTCTTTAATATGCTGTCTAGTTTTATCATAGCTTTTCTTTCTTTCTTTTTTTTTAATCAGTTCTCTCTCTCTCTTTTTTTTTAAATTTTTTTAAAAATTTTATTTTATTTTTAAACCTCAAACACTGTATTAGTTTTGCCAAACATCAAAACGAATCCGCCACAGGTATACATGTGCTCCCCCTCCTGAACCCTCCTCCCTCCTCCCTCCCCACACCATCCCTCTGGGTCATCCCAGTGCAACAGCCCCAAGCATCCAGTATCGTGCATCGAACCTGGACTGGCAACTCGTTTCATACGTGATATTACACGTTTCAATCCCATTCTCCCAAATCTTCCCACCCTCTCCCTCTCCCACAGAGTCCATAAGACTGTTCTATACATCAGTGTCTCTTTTGCTGTCTCGTACACAGGGTTATTGTTACCATCTTTCTAAATTCCATATATATGCGTTAGTATACTGTATTGTGTTTTTCTTTCTGGCTTACTTCACTCTGTATAATAGGCTCCAGTTTCATCCACGTCATTAGAACTGATTCAAATGTATTCTTTTTAATGGCTGAGTAATACTCCATTGTGTATATGTACCACAGCTTTCTTACCCATTCATCTGCTGATGGACATCTAGGTTGCTTCCATGTCCTGGCTATTATAAACAGTGCTGCGATGAACATTGGGGTACATGTGTCTCTTTCCCTTCTGGTTTCCTCAGTGTGTATGCCCAGCAGTGGGATTGCTGGATCATAAGGCAGTTCTATTTCCAGTTTTTTAAGGAATCTCCACACTGTTTTCCATAGTGGCTGTACTAGTTTGCATTCCCACCAACAGTGTAAGAGGGTTCCTTTTTCTCCACACCCTCTCCAGCATTTATTGCTTGTAGACTTTTGGATCGCAGCCATTCTGACTGCTGTGAAATGGTACCTCATAGTGGTTTTGATTTGCATTTCTCTGATAATGAGTGATGTTGAGCATCTTTTCATGTGTTTGTTAGCCATCTGTATGTCTTCTTTGGAGAAATGTCTATTTAGTTCTTTGGCCCATTTTTTGATCAGGTCATTTATTTTTCTGGAGTTGAGCTGTAGGAGTTGCTTGTATATTTTTGAGATTAGTTGTTTGTCAGTTGCTTCATTTGCTATTATTTTCTCCCATTCTGAAGGCTGCCTTTTCGCCTTGCTAATAGTTTCCTTTGATGTGCAGAAGCTTTTAAGTTTAATTAGGTCCCATTTGTTTATTTTTGCTTTTATTTCCAATATTCTGGGAGGTGGGTCATAGAGGATCCTGCTGTGATGTATGACGGAGAGGGTTTTGCCTATGTTCTCCTCTAGGAGTTTTATAGTTTCTGGTCTTACGTTTAGATCTTTAATCCATTTTGAGTTCATTTTTGTGTATGGTGTTAGAAAGTGGTCCAGTTTCATTCTTTTACAAGTGGTTGACCAGTTTTCCCAGCACCACTTGTTAAAGAGATTGTCTTTAATCCCTTGTATATTCTTGCCTCCTTTGTCAAAGATAAGGTGTCCATATGTGCGTGGATTTATCTCTGGGCTTTCTATTTTGTTCCATTGATCTATATTTCTGTCTTTGTGCCAGTACCATACTGTCTTGATAACTGTGGCTTTGTAGTAGAGCCTGAAGTCAGGTAGGTTGATTCCTCCAGTTCCATTCTTCTTTCTCAAGATCGCTTTGGCTATTCGAGGTTTTTTGTATTTCCATACAAATTGTGAAATTATTTGTTCTAGCTCTGTGAAAAATACCGTTGGTAGCTTGATAGGGATTGCATTGAATCTATAAATTGCTTTGGGTAGTATACTCTATCATAGCTTTTCTTCCAAGAAGCAAGTGTCTTTTAATTTCATGGCTTCAGTCACCATCTGCAGTGATTTTGGAGCCCAAGAAAATGAAGTCTGTCACTGTTTCCAGTTTTCCCCCATCTATTTGCCATGAAGTAATAGGACCAGATCCCATAATCTTAGTTTTTTAATCACAAGCTGGAATCAAGATTGCTGGGAGAAATACCAGTAACTTCAGATGTACAGATGACATCACCCTAATGGCAGAAAGTGAAGAGGACTAAAGAACCTCTTGATGAAGGTAAAAGAGGAGAATGAAAAACTGGCTTAAAAAATTATGTTAGAGTCCTCATCTACTTTTGAGAGATAGGAAAGATTTTCTTGAGAACTTGATTTTAAGCTAAGATCTGAACAGTGTGTAAAAGTCAACTAGGCAGTGCAGTATGCGTGTTATTTAACAGAGCCTAGAGCCCCTTTTTGGCCTTTGCTGATGGCTCAGCAGGTCAGGAATCTGCCTACAATTCAGGAGACACAGGAGATGCTGGTTCGATCCCTGGGTCGGGAAGATCCCCTGGAGGAGGAAAATGGCAATCTAGTCCAGTATTCTTGCCTGAAAAAAAATCCAGGACAGAGGAGCCTGGCAGGCTATAGTCTGTAGGGTCACAGAGTTGGACACAACTGAGTGACTAATGTAGAACCCCTTTGTAGTATGTGATTATGCTTAATTTTAAGAAGTGAATTTAATGAGTGGATATTTAGGTCAGCAGCCCAGAACTGTCCAGTGTGACAATATAAAATTAGTCTTGTATTCTTTAATCACTCTGTTGCTGTTAATTATGCCTCTCCCTCTTTTTTCTTTCCAAAAAACAGATACAGTTGCTCATTTGTTCTTCAAATATATTTTTTCTGTGGTTACAGTTTCAGATTGTGTCATTTTCAACAGAAGATTGTACATACAGAAACTCAAAGGGGAACTGTTACAATATTATGATGGTATTTTATGTGGAAAAATCTTTTTTTATCCTAGGATATCGTGTTTACCTTAATGTTGTTGCTTCTGAGACATGCCAAACCAGAAATTAGAGGATTTTTGCATTTTGGTTTTACTTATTAAAAATTTAAAAATTCAAATTAATTTATGTTTAGGGTGAAAAGTCAAATAATAGAGGATGATGAAATCTCTTCTCTGCCTGCAGCTCTTTGTAGTTTCTTCTGTATCTTTCCAGAAATCTTGATTGCCTATATATATTACACAGATAATCTTTTTCTCTTCTTTAGGGGGAGGGGAAGTTTGTAGGAAATAGCTTTTAAAAATATTTTGTTGATATACAGTTGACTTGCAATGTTGTGTTTCTTCTTATTTAAAAAACTCAGTTATACAGTGCATAATTTTTTATATTTTTCTTTCAGTTGACAGATCATGAGCAGACAGTAGTGGTTTACAAATAAAATAAAAGTCCTATTTATTTAAAAGACAATTGTGTCTTGATAAAATATCTGTTGATCCTTGGCTTTAAACGTTTGTTTTGCAGACTCCTTCAGGTCAAGGAGACTCTGAAGCTCATGGTGTTATTTGTGGAGCACCATGAAATAATGGTATTCTCTTATATGAGCAAGAAAGGTTTTGACCAGCAGAAATATGCCTGTATTATATTATGAAATATAAAACTGCAACCAAACTTCTGTATTTTCAAAAGAAGAAGCTAAAAATTAGGCATGCTGCTGCTGCTAAGTCACTTCAGTGGTGTCCGACTCTGTGCAACCCCATAGACGGCAGCCCACCAGGCTCTGCCGTCCCTGGGATTCTCTAGGCAAGAACACTGGAGTGGGTTGCCATTTCCTTCTCTAGTGCATGAAAGTGAAAAGTGAAGGTGAAGTTGCTCGGTCGTGTCCGACTCTTAGCAACCCCATGGACTACAACCCACCAGGCTCCTCCATCCGTGGGATTTTCCAGGCAAGAATACTGGAGTGGGGTGCCATTGCTTATTTTCCCATTAATATTTACTTGCTTCTTATGCACTCTTTTCTAATCACTTGCATCATTTCCTGATCACTGCTTTATTGTAGGTTCTCTTTCATTAACAGAAAGGTATGCAGACACTGCAGAAGTTTAGTGGAAAAAATTTGGTGGGGAAATAAACCTAAAATTAAGAAGATTCTGTTAATTTGTTTAATGGTGCATGTGTGCATGAGGAAGACTGCTGAAATTCACTTTTATTGGTACAGAAATCTAGTTCCATTTGCTAAGCATCAGTGTCTTGTGTGAGAAGGCAATGGCACCCCACTCCAGTACTCTTGCCTGGAAAATCCCATCAATGGAGGAGCCTGGTGGGTAGGCTGCAGTCCGTGGGGTCGCTAAGAATCGGACACGACTGAGTGACTTCACTTTCACTTTTCACTTTCATGCATTGGAGAAGGAAATGGCAACCCACTCCAGTGTTCTTGCCTATAGAATCCCAGGGACAGGGGAGCCTGTTGGGCTGCCGTCTATGGGGTCGCACAGAGTCGGACACGACTGAAGCGACTTAGCAGCAGCAGCAGCTTGTGTGACTGTTTTCTGAGCTACTGGTTTTAACACTTGGGTTGTTTGTAGAAATTTCTTAGCACCGGCTATTACCTTACCCCTAGGAGTATAGAAACAGCAGCTTACTTTCTTCTTGGGTGACTAAACTCAGTAGCTTGACTCTACAGCTACAGATTGATTTTATTGTAACCCTTATCTGTTTGCTTCTCAGGTGTTGGATAAGGCAACATTGACTGACAGAAATTACCAGAGTTTTTTTCCTAGAGTCCTGTTACCTTAGGGTTAGAAGAAACCCTTATCATCTCCTATTTTTGTAGGCAGGACAAGAATCCCATTAGATGTCGGTTGACTGACCGTTCTTTTTTTTTGAGAATGAAAGAAGTGAAGAAAAGTCTAAAATGAGTGGGGCCCTGGCGCAACAGGCATAAAGTGTCCTGGGGAAAACAGCTGTGTGGTCATCCTAGTTATATAACAGTCTTGCCAGACAGTCATTCAAAATCTGCCTGAAAGGATTTGTTGCCCCACAGAAAAGCGAGTATTCTAAAGATGAAAAGGTACTAACTAAAAAGTTTTAAAAATTTTAAATTGAGCTAAAGTTTGTCTCGTTGCAACTACTAACTCTTCTTTCCAGCTTTTGCCCTCTGGTACTAAACGTAGTCAGTATATGGCAGTATACAAAATGTATTAGCTCATTAGAAATTAAAAAAAAAAAAAAAAGTCACCCCTTACCCCCCTGCCCTTCAATCTTACAGTTCTTCCCTGTGATTAAGTTTCTGTGCTAGAGAAAAAAAATAAAAGACCATGCTGCTGACTAACCCACCAGGCCCTGGTACTGGGTAGAGTTCACTAAACAACATTTTATAGCACATCCATAATTGTTATCTTAGTATGTTTAGAAAACTTTCAGTGAGATCTCTGGCTTCTCAAAAGCAGACTTTACAGTTATTATCTTAATGTTTTATCACCTTAAGATAGAATAAAGGAATATGTATAGGAGGCATGCCAATTCCAATTAAAGAAACAGTAGTTTATACACAGGAAGGCTAGACCTCCAGCTAGCTAATCATAATGCTTACAGTTTTCTCATCATTAAAAATACTTAATGTACATGTATAATAACTAGCTACAGATATAATCTTCAGACTAAAAAATTGTGTTTTCCTGTACAGCTTTTCATCACTGTGGTCACTGGGTTAAAGATACTTTAATTTTCATGTGCTATTGCCCATATTTTTTTTTTTCCAGGAGGCCCATAAATAGGACAAGCTAGGAGGATAACTTTTGAGGTGATGTGTGGATGGGACACAGAGCCTGGTTCATTACTGTGTATATATGGGTCCCATTCCACTCTTTGCCTCTTTTTCTGCTGTTTAGGAAGTTGATACAGAATGTAAAATGGAACCATTGAACAGCATAACAGCATGATTAGGGAAAAATTTCTACAAATGTCATTGTCTAATTTGATAAACGTATTATTTAATTTGAATCCTTGTGTGAATTTAGAGGAAAGGCAGTCAGGTGTCGAAAAAATTAAACAGTAGTCCATCTGAGAAAGGAGTAGAGATTCTTCTTGGAGCCAGTCTGAGGATTGTAACTCAGGAGACAGTCTTTCAGAAAGTTCTGATTGCTGTTAAAAGTAAAAGCACAAATGTGTAAGTTTTTGAGACAAAAAGTTAGACGTCAAAGTAACTGGGCTGGGAACATACCCTGGAAGAGGAAGAAATGGCAGCCCACTCTGGTATTCTTGTCTGGAAAATCGCATGGACAGAGGAGCCTGGCAGGCAACAGTCCATGGGATCTTGAAAGAGTCGGACATGACTTAGTGACTAAACAACATATTGATACTTTACATGGTCCAACAAGGTAAGTAGTGGGATCACTGTGACTCCTTTCAGGACCGAGAAAGCAGTGTTACCTCCTGAGGAGTTACCAGATGGAAATTGCTTCTTTGGGGGTGAGCAGGCATTCCTGTGTCTTCTAAGGAGATCCAGTCTAGTCAATAGTGAATGCACAATGCACACGAAAAGGGAAGGGATGGTGACTCAAAACAGCAGAAAAATGTTTATGCTAAAATTTTTCTTGTCCTGCCTTAAAAATAAGTTTGTTTTATCACATTATAGGTTAATCTGTAGAGACACCAAAGATATATAAAAAATTACAGTGTTACATTTAAAGTGAGTTGGAAGTTCTGTGCCGCAGTGGACAGAGACTGTTGACTGAATTACTGGGTTTTACTGTTGACACAGAGCAACTGTTCACTGTATACTATAATTTTGTAAGAATGAAACTGAAGGTGTTAGTAGGGCGGTTGAAATTAATTGGTGTGTTGTATAAGTTCCAAAACTTTATTTCTGAAATCATACGTAAAAATGTCTGTAGTAATTCTTTTTATTGTAGTTATGTGAATGTGTTTTGATAGGTTGAAGAAGAGAGTTGGTCATTCTGGGGAGTGTATTCGATGTGGTAGGGGTGTTTTCTGTGAGGAATTAGGGCAGAGCTGTTTGTCATATAGGGTTTTCTTTTTAGTACAGTTCATCTCCATTTGCAGTATTAATAGTAGATATGGAAAAATGGTTTTCCTTTTTTTTTGGACACCTTCACTATTATTTGTTTGCTGCTGCTAAATCGTTTCAGTCGTGTCCGACTTTGCGACCCCATAGACAGCAGCCCACCAGGCTCCCCCGTCCCTGGGATTCTCCAGGCAAGAACACTGGAGTGTGTTGCCATTGCCTTCTCTGATGCATGAAAGTGAAAAGTGAAAGTGAAGTCGCTCAGTAATGTCTGACTCTTAGTGAGCCCATGGACTGCAGCCTTCCAGGTTCCTCCATCCATGAGATTTTCCAGGCGAAAGTACTGGAGTGGGTTGCCAATGCCTTCTCCAATTGTTTGTTTAGTAACACTAATTTCTACATATACTAAATATACTCATATAGGCTAAATTACTAAATATAGGCTATTTCTAAGTATATATCTGTACTTTGTTTGATTTGACTTGTTCATCTGACATTTTTGCTCTTAAAAAGGTGGTCAAAGGTGAATGAATGCATCGGGAGCTCTCCTGAGTGCCTTGTAATGGGAAACAGAATATGCTTTATGACCCGAGAGCAGAGTGTTGCTAGTCAAGAGGTTGCTCATTTAGTGCCTACTTAGAAAAGCCCTGCAGGTAAATAAATGTAAAAGCTCATACAGAGTTGACTTTGTGCTTATTTGAATTCACTTTCTGTGAGTGAATTTTTTTTCATAAATTTTGATGCTGTCGACTGAAGAAAAACACATAACCTAAAAATTGCAAGTTATGTTTTATTTGGGGACCTTACTGAGGACTGTAGCCCAGGAGACAACCTCTCAGGTAGGTCTGAGGAACTGTTCTGAAGAGGTTAGGGAGAAGCCAGGATTCGTAGGAGTTTTTTTCTGGGGGAAGGCCAGGGGAGTAGTAGAACATGAGAAGAATACTGGTAATCACAAAAAACAGATGTCTGAAACGAATGATTTTTGTTCTTTTCTGTGTGTGCACATGTGCTCAGTTGCTCATTTATGGCTGATTCTTTGTGATTGCATGGACTGTAGTCTGCCAGGCTCTTCTGTCCATGAGATTTTCCAGGCAAGAATACTGGAGTGGGTTGCTATTTCTTCCTCCAGGGGATCTTCCTGACCCAGGGATCGAACCAGTCCCTCCTGTGTCTCCTGCATTGGCAGGTGGATTCTTTAGCACTGTGCCACCTGGGAAGCCCTTTGTGCAGAAGATGTTAAAGTCTGGGCTTATTGAAATTATTCTTCACATGTGCTTCTTAACTACCTAGGGCCTGTATCCTCTCTTTCACTATCCTGAGTTCCTCTCAGGGTACAGTGGAATATGGTTGGCGGTGTTGGTAGTTTGATGGTGGGCAACCTTCATTATTTGCTGGAATGACAGGCAACGTTTTTCCACAGTGTTATGAAAAAAGTTGTCTTCTTGAGATGATTTTAGGTTGATTTGTTAAAAATTATAATACATTTATGAACTTAAAAAAGTGTTTTGCTAGTGTAATCTCTTACCGCAAGACACATCCAAACAGCAATGAAGTAAATTGACCTCCTGTTTTACTTCACATATTTTAAAAAATTCTTTAGTGACTACTTATTAGACTGAAGCACTGCATAATTTCTGGTTTTGAGTTTATAAAATAAAGTATATTAAATAAGAAGAGTAGAACTAGTATTTGCTAAATGCCTTTTGTGTGTTTGGCATTATGCTAGTTGATTTTCAAATATTATTTTACAGTTCTGTGAGGATTTTGGTTTCATTAGAATTTACATGTGGAGTCACTAAGGTACAGAAAAAGTAAGTTTAGTAAAGCTTATAGAAAGTGGAGTAATAATTTTCATGTTCTGAAATTAAAAATGCATTATATCACAGCATGTAGATTTATTCTCTTGACAAGCTTTTTTTTTTTTTTTTTTTTTTTTTTCTTTTTTACTATAAAGTAGGAGATGTGCAGCCACATGGCTTGGATTTGGTTCATGGTTTAGCCTTCCTACCTATTGTGATGTTTGGCAAATTACTCTAAGTCTTCATGTCCAGGGTTGTTTTGGTTTGGTTGGTTTGGTTTTTTTTTTTCCTTTTTTCTTTTAGCCTGTCAAATGGGGATAATAGTCTTAACAGTCTCTTGTTTGTTGTGAGGATTAAATGAGTTAAACCATAAAGATCTCAGTATATTATCTAGTGTAAATTGGTTGTAATGAAGAACATTTTTCAAAGTTTTATATGCACTGTGACTTATTTTGCTTTATAAGTAATTCTTTTGGTGCTTAGGAAAGCCTCAGAGTATTCCACATTTTTAGAATGTTTATAAATTGTTATTATATTTCATTAATTCATTTTATATAAGATACTAGTATAATAGATATGGTGTTGTGGTTGTATTAGGAGTTTTACTTTTCTTTGCTCTATACAGTGATTAATACGGATTGAGCGAACTTGAATCTGTTTGTTATCATTATCTTTTTTCCTATAAATTCCTAAAAATTTGACCTTTATTCATATTATAAATTATAAAAATTCTAAACTTAATGACTGATTATGTCTCTCAGAAATTTTATTCATCTTTTTAAATGCTACTTTAGCTTGTTTTTAGCTAAAAAAGAAAAACGATTCTTTGCCTGAAATAATCTTTAAAAATAAAAAAAAGTGTGCTTCACATTAATGTTTTCGTTTTCCTTTGTTCTCTCAGCTTCACAATGAAGAGGATAATTCAGAATCATCTGCTGTAGAGCAGCCATCTACTTCAAACCCAACACCACACACCGTGCAGGCTGCTCCTTCAGCATCTGGACGTGAGACTGACTCTTCTCCTCCCCCTTACAGTAGTATTACCGTGGAAGTACCTACAACTTCAGGTATTGTTGCTCTTAGTATGGAACTACTAGTAATGTTTTTAATAACTCATTTTTTTTTTTAACCAGTATGGTTTTGTATAATTATCAAGTCTGTTAATAGGCTTCTCTAGTTTTATGATTTTTTAAAACAAATTTTCCTAAAGGTAGTTTATAAAATAATTTACTCTGTGCCTTATGTGTCTCACTGTTTTAAAAATTAATTTAAAAATGTAGCTTGTCAGGCTTTCTTATGCTTGCTAGAATCCATTTCCAGTGGACTAACCTATATAACTTTTGGAAGAAATATACATACCTATAGATTCATGCACACATATAATGCCAACGGACATGCATGTATTAACATACCCATACCTGTGTGTGTTTACTTGTATAGTCATAAAACCAGGTATTATTCATGATGAATGTGAGTGGGAATGTGGTTAGCGTATGTGAATGGAGGTGAAGGGTGTACATAATGTTTCCCCCCTGCACATGGTAATATTTCTTGAATATAAGACAGTGATTCCCACTTGTTACTGTTTATCTCATACTTTCAGGTCATTCTCAAGAATACCCTCATCTGTTTCTCTGGCCACAATTTATATTTTCCCAGTAATGCTAAGTTAATCATTCTGTGATGGAAGATGCTAAGAGTGAAAGTCCCTTTGCTAAATGCCCCTCTGTTGTAGCTACTATTTGTTAACAGACTACCTCAAACCTGATGGAGTAAAATAACAATCATTATTATCAATTCTCAGAATTTGGAGGGTGAACTTGGCTCCATGATGAAGTTCTCTGCTAGAGTCTCCTGTGATTGTTGTCTGACGGAGGCAATTGCAGGCTTCCTTATTCACACATTTACTGGTTGAGGCAGGCTTCAACTGGGGCCTCAGCTGAGGCTGTTGGCCAGAACAGCTATTGGTGGCCTCGTCTTGTGGTCTGGGCTCCTCTCTGAATGCAGGCTGGCTTCTAAGAACAAGCGTTCTGAGAGAAAGCCAGATGGAACGGGTTACATTGCCTCAAAAGTCACAGTGCAGGTTGTTAGAAGTGAGTCCGTCAGTTTAGTCTCTCTTCAGGATTACTGAAGAATTAGTCTCCGCCTCTTCATGGGAAGTGTTTCAAAGAGGAGACTGTTGTTTAAACCACCACAGCTGTATGCAGCCTCAGCCTCTTGGCCACCAGGCCTGCTGCTTTGACAGTCTTCCCTAGTTCAGTAAATGGCTCCAGCAGGCCAGAAACTGGGGAGTCAGCCTTTTGGTATCTTATTATAAAATCATGTGGTTTTCTCCTTCAGTTTTTGTTGTCATGAAATATTTTATTAATTTTATTAACATATTTCTTCTTGAAGCTAATCCATCCCTATATGCTTGGACTTTTTGTCATCATGTTCCAGTGTTTCCTAGATTTGAACTCATTAATATTTTAGTGTTTTTGCAGCTTTTTGCATGTGATCTGTAACTTTATGTGCTGTCTTTTTGGTATGGAAAAAGCAGACTTTTGGAAAGCAAAGTTGAAAGCAAAATTTTATGAAAGCAACATGAATTGAGAAGCTTCTCATTTTTCTATGATGTATAGTAGTTTTGATAAAGTAGCATGATATTTTTAAAGGTTAGGTGAATTTCAACTGTGAAACAAGTGAAGCCTGTTACCTAGATGTTCAGTTATTCTCACCATCTCTTTTGTGATTCCTGGTCTTTTAAATTTTTTCACCTGTGCTAAAAGGCCATCCCTGACTAATTGAGAGTAAAAACTGAGTAATTCTAGAATTTTGGGTCTCTGCTTAATGAAAGCTATTATACTATTTTTCTTTAGCTTTTTGGTCAATGTTATATTTTAGGTATGGACAGTGCCTGTTTTCTGTGGAGATTATGTTCTTCAGTAGCTCACTTTATGACTTTTTATAGATCTGAGCAATATCAGTTATAAAAGGTGACATATGTATATAATGCTTCACTTTTTACAGAGTCCTCTTGAATACTGTTCTATTTTATCCCATAATAGCAAGTAATAGCATTGCTGGGTCAGCTTCATAGATGAGAAAGTAGAACTTAATAAGACTTAAGTGATGTGCTTGAGGGTACACAACTTCCAAGAAGGAGGGCTAGGGTTGGAACTCCCCGGACTTAACATTCTGTGGTTGAGAACCAACCTCTGCCTTAAAGGGGAGAATAAAAGGAAGTAAAATTGACAAGTGAAAATTAAAGATGCTTCTTCCCAACTTTTACCTGTTATTGGCAGAGGTATTTTTTCTATCATGGATGTTAAAACCTTTTAAAAACTTACATTATATATATTTTTAAATTAGAGAATAATTGCTTTACAATGTTACATATCTAGTTTTAAGGTGAAGGATCTCATTACCTTGGATAATATATGCCAGTGTTCCAGGTTTTTAAATAAATATTTATTTATCTTATTTTTGACTGTGCTGAATCTTCATTGCTGCGTGGGGGTTTTCTCTAGTTGCAGTGAGCAGGAGCTACTCTTCAGTGTGGTGTATGGGCTTCTCATTGTTGTGTCGCCTCTTGTTGCAGAGCAGGCTCTAGGGTGCTTGGGCTTCAGTAGTTGTGGTACACAGGCTTAGTTGGCCCAAGGCATGTCAGATCTTTCTGGACCAGGGATTGAACTTGTGTCCTCTGCAGTGCAAGGTGGATTCTTAACCACTAGACCACCAGGGAAGCCACCATTGTTTCAGTTTTAAAAGTTTATAATTTTAATGTTATTGCTTTAAACTTGATAATCATTGTTTTTACTGAAGTTTTACTTCCACTTTAGTCCTCAGAACTAAAGAAATCTATTTACTTGACTGTGTGCAGTGTTTTTACATCCTAATAATAAGTCTCTTCTAAGAATTTGTGACTCTTGTGCCTTTTGTTGGATAACATTCAGTATTATGCTGCTGCTCACCACTTCCTGTTATTAAGTTAAAAATTGCCTAATTTCAGACCCTTAGCTCTTATTGATAGCATTAAAAATACTTATTTTTAAAACCTACAGACATTAAAACACAATAGGAAAAATTTTGCTGGAGTGTAGTGTGTTTTCATGTTGAAAATGCAAGAAAGTCTGATAAAGATAGGTAAAATTATAAGCAATATAGAAAATGTGAAAATGCTATCATTATAATGGAGGAAATCACAGAAGTAGTGTTAAACACTATGGTATGTACTACTTTTAGAATCTGCCTATTATTTATGTCAGGAATTCTAGCACATCTTAGTCGACTGATTGACCTATGTGTATGATTACACGAAAGTTGGCAATAAATGTTGCAGCTTAAAAAAAATAGTTTGTTGTAGTATACTTCTGGAGATCATATTTCAAAAATAGCTTAAAAATTGGAAAAGGACAAACTCTTCCAAAAAAAGAAAACCTAAGGAGATAGGTAGATGCAGGGAAAATGGGAGAAGGGATAAGAGTGAAAAAGAGTTAAAAAGCATTAATCTTTTAGCAAAGAGAAATACTGAGTTTGCTTAGGAGTTGCTAAAATTGACCCATGTAGAAAATTAACGTCATGTATTAGTGGAACAAAGTTTTTGGAGTCTGGAAATTTCTGGGTTCTGCCACTTCTTGATTGTGTGATCCTGGGCAAATCACCTAACTTTTCTGAACCTCAGAGTTGCTGAGGTTAATGTATTTAGAAGTGGTATAGGAGGTGGCTAGTGCTATTTCAGTGTATGTGTGTTTTTTTTTTAACTATCATTCCTGCTGTTTTTACTTTTTTTGACTGTGAGATTATGGACAGATAAATTCTCTGAGCACAGCAAGTGGGCACACAGAGCATGTTCACAGTGAGTTTCTTACCTCTTTTGTGTTGCACTCATTTTCAGAGTCTTCTTCTTGATGCTCTTGTTTTGTGTATCAGTCTCTGGATGGTATTTATCAGTCCTTTCTCAATAAATACAGGACTCTAAGAATATGATGTAGTAATAATTTATATGTTATACAGCTTATAATGTAGGACTACAAATAGCAGTGATCATCCTCTGGCATTCTGTAACTTGTTAAATTGTATTATGGCTATAAAAATGTCATTAGTTTGTTTTAATGGTTATCTTTTTTAAAACCCTTTCCTTCAGATACAGAAGTTTACAGTGAGTTTTATCCTGTGCCGCCTCCTTACAGTGTTGCTACCTCTCTTCCCACGTACGATGAAGCTGAGAAAGCCAAAGCTGCTGCCTTGGCAGCTGCAGCAGCAGAAACATCTCAAAGAGTAAGACAGTGTTATCATTTCCTTTTGAGAATAATATCCAAGATAGTTCTCTGTGTCCTTTTTTTTTTTTTTTGTATTTTCTGTACTGCTGCTCATTTGTGTCATCGTGTTTTGGCACTCTCTGAGTGAAATAATACCTTCTGCATTCCTTGACCCACCTCATTTCTGTTTCTGTTGGTCTTTTCCTGCACCCTGTCTCAGACTGTGGTCATCTAGGTGTTCTTTTTACCACTAATGTATCATTTTCTAAACTTGATTTCAGGCATCTCCTGCACTAAGACTCATCCCTCCCACCCTTTCCCCTGCCATCCCTCTGACTTGCTCATGCAAGTTACCCCCACCCTGTTGACCTCTTCACTGTTAATGAAGTGTCTTTAGTGTCTTTACTTCCTTTCTTATGTAGTTTAGATTCTGTGGTCCATAACTATAATTATAAATCATTATTTTCTATTCATTTTTTATACATTAGCACAGCCAGTCCAGTGACTCTATGAGTGAACTCACAGTAGGTTAAAACACTCACAGGCAAGTCTGGGTTGGTCTCTTGTGGGCTTACTGCTCCTTTCTCCTGGGTCCTGGTGTGCATAAGGTTTTGTTTGTGCCCTCTAAGAGCCTGTTTCCCCAGTCCTGTGTAAGTTCTGCCAGCTCTGTGGTGGGGTTAATGGCAACCTCCTCCAAAAGGGTTTCACCATACCCAGGTCTGCTACACCCAGAGATCCTGCCCCTGCAGCAGGCCACTGCTGACCTGTACCTCTGCAGGAGAGACTCAAACAGTCAAAAGCAGGTCTGGCTCAGTCTCTGTGGGGTCTTCTGGTGAGGACAAGGTTTTGTTTGAGCCCTCCGAGCATCTCTGGCAGGCATGGGTTTGATTCTAAACATGATTTTGCCCCTCCTTCCATCTTGCTGGGGCTTCTCCTTTGCCCTTTGACATGAATGAAGTATCTCTTTTTAGTGTCTGAGGAAGCCTTACAAATGGTTGTCTAAGGAGGCCTTACAAATAGCTGAGAGAAGAAGAGAAGCTAAAGGCAAAGGAGAAAAAGAAAGATATACCCATTTGAATGCAGAGTTCCAAAGAATAGCAAGGAGAGATAAGAACGCCTTCCTCCGTGGTCAATGCAAAGAAATAGAGGAAAACAGTAGAAAGGAAAAGACCAGAGATCTCTTCAAGAAAATTAGAGATACCAAGGGGACATTTCATGCAAAGATGGGCACAATAAAGGAAAGAAATGGTGTGAACCTAACAGAAGCAGAAGATATTAAGAAGAGGTGGCAAGAATACACAGAAGAACTATACAAAAAAGATCTTCATGACCCAGATAACCACAATGGTGTGATAACTCACCTAGAGCCAGAGCCAGACATCCTGAAATGTGAAGTCAAGTGGGCCTTAGGAAGCATCACTAGGAACAAAGCTAGTGTAGGTGATGGAATTCCAGTTGAGCTATTTCAAATCCTAAAAGATGATGTTGTGAAAGCGCTGCGCTCAGTATGCCAGCCAATTTGAAGAACTCAGCAGTGGCCACAGGACTGGAAAAGGTCAGTTTTCATTCCAATCCCAAAGAAAGGCAATGCCAAAGAATGTTCAAACTACTGCACAATTGCACTCATCTCACATGCTAGCAAAGTTATGCTCAAAATTCTCCAAGCCAGGCTTCAAGAATACATGAACTGTGAACTTGCAGATGTTCAAATTGAATTTAGAAAAGGCAGAGGAACCAGAGATGAAATTGCCAACATCCGTTGGATCATCGAAATAACAAGAGAGTTCCAGAAAAACATCTACTTCTGCTTTATTGACAATGCCAAAGCCTTTGACTGTGTGGATCACAACAGACTGTGGAAAATTCTTCAAGAGATGGGAATACCAGATCTTACCTGCCCCTGAGACATGTGTATGCAGGTCAAGAAGCAACAGTTAGAACTGGACATGGAAAAACAGACTGGTTCCAAATCAGGAAAGGAGTACATTAAGGCTGTATGTTGTCCCCTTGCTTATTTAACTTACATGCAGAGTACATCATGAGAAGCGCTGGGCTGGATGAAGCACAAGCTGGAATCAAGATTGCTAGGAGAAATATCAATAACCTCAGATACGCAGATGAGACCACCCTTATGGCAGAAGATGAAGAAAAAGTAAAGAGCCTCTTGATGAAAGTGAAAGAGAAGAGTGAAAAAGTTGGCTTAAAACTCTGCATTCAGAAAACGAAGATCATGGCATCCGGTCCCTTCATGGCAAATAGATGGGGAAACAATGGAAACAGTGAGAGACTTTATTTTTTTTTGGCTCCAAAATCACTGCAGATGGTGACTGCAGCTGTGAAATTAAAAGACACTTGCTCCTTGGAAGAAAACCTATGATAAACCTAGACAGCATATTAAAGAACAGAGATACCACTTTGCCGACAAAAGTCTGTCTAGTCAAAGCTATGGTTTTTCCAGTAGTCATTTACGGATGTTGAGAGTTGGACCATAAAGAAAGCTGAGCGCCAAAGAATTGATTCTTTCGAACTGTGGTGCTAGAGAAGACGCTTGAGAGTCCCTTGGACAGCAAGGAGATCCATCCAGTCAATCCTAAAGGAAATCAGTCCTGAATATTCATTGGAAGGACTGATGCTGAAGCTGAAATTCCAGTACTTTGGCCATCTGATGTGAAGAACTTACTCATTTGAAAAGATCCTGATGCTGGGAAAATTGAAGGCAAGAGGAGAAGGGGACGATCGAGGATGAGATAGTTGGATGGCATCACCGATTCAATGGACATGAGTTTGAGTAAGCTCTGGGAGTTGGTGATGGACCAGGGAAGCCTGGTGTGCTGCAGTCCATGGGGTGGAAAAGAATTGGACACAACTGAGCAATTGACCTGAACTGAACTGAACTGAGGTTAAAACACAAAGAAAGAATTTACCAGGCCTACAAACTTATGTTTGTCAACTCACTTTTTTTTTTTCCTGTCCTTTGAACACATGCCACCCCAGAATTTGGGAATGATGATCAAAGATTCCAGCACCCTTTCTCCCCCATCTTCCCTGTCTTAGTAATTGAGTCAGTGATAGATGCATATGTTATTTCCTGTTCTGGTAAAGGAGTGGCTATCTCGATAAAAGGGAATGAGATATATGTATGCTATTATTCTTCAGTCATGTAAAAAGTGGGGAATTACTTGCATTTTACTGTGGCTGCAAGCAGGACTAGAGTTTGTTACCTTTTTTCCTTGCCTTAGACTTTAGAGGTGTCATTTCAAATCTTGGATTCATCCCCATTCTGTTCAGGAAAAGAACACAAAATATCATGTCATGGAGGAAAGCTGGAATGAGGTGAGGGGCCAAGGCGGGGAGGAACGTGTTTGTATGTGCAGCATTCTCACCCTGCCACCAACAGGCCAGTGCCCAACAAGTAGATTGTCTGATGGGTGAGCGGTCAGGTTTCTTTCATCAGTCACAACCGTCTCCACACCTCCTCCCACTCCCATCCTCCAGCACACACAGAGTTAAACATCATCATAAGTAGTTTTGGGCACATAAGTAAAGATAGTAAACTGCAAATTTATTATTGATGCATTTTCCATCTGAGAGTTAAGTAAGTTTCTGTTAAGACCATGGCATAAATATACTCAGTCATAAGGATTTTTGATGTTGGGAGGAGAGAATTATAGAGCAGGAGGACAGATCTGTAAGGTGTGGAGTTTTTATTAGTGCATGTGTGTTTATGTACGCGTTTGTATATACATGCACACACTCTCTTGGTGACGTGGGACAGTGGCTCCTTTTCTCAGAGAATGTCTCCCTGGGGACTTTGGAAATGGCAAAGGTCTTTAGGGCTTACCTGGTGGCTCAGATGGTAAAGAATCTGCCTGCAGTGCAGGAGACCCAGGTTCGATCTCTGGGTTGGGAAGATCCCCTAGAGAAAGGAATGGGTACCAACTCCAGTAAAGGATGTTAAGGACCTTACGTCCTCTGTTACCCTAACTTCCACTCTATTGGATCAAAACTAAAGAGAAAGTAGGAGTCATTAAGTCTTGTTCTCTGTGTCTTGAGATAGAAGTAATTTTACCTTTTGGAGAGAAAACTGAAGTGTTACTGTTAGAACCCCTCACTGTCGTCATTTCCAGTGTCTTGTTTTAGAAAGTAATTTGATTCTCTGCCTGAATTGGAATATGCCCATAAAGAAAAGTTTTCTGTTTTTACTTGTTTCTGAGACCATTTTAACTCTAGCTTGTGAAGATTGTGGAAAATTTTATGGAAAGTAGAAACAGAGTTGTACAAAGAAACTAACTTTGACCCTTGTAAAAAGTCTTTCAAATTTGTCTGTTTCTGTCCCCCTGCTCCAGCACCCTCTTTCTGCAGCTTATCATCGAGTATGAGTTTCTGCAGCTGATTCGGGTAAAAAACTGATCTGATTAGCACTTGACTACTTCAGTTGTAAATAAATCTCAACTGGATTAACTGAAAGTTTATTTCTTAAACCCAGTTTCACTGGGGGAATGTAGGTAGTCAGGACACTTGGAAACAATTTTCTGCTGTTTCTTATTTTTATTGTGTAGGGTTGCAGGTATGATTATGTGATGACTCAGTAGATTTACTGAAATGCATTATTCATTTTTAATATTTCTATGAAAAATAGAAAGAACTAAAGAGCCTCTTCATGAAAGTGAAAGGGGAGAGTGAAAAAATTGGCTTAAAGCTCAGCATTCAGAAAACTAAGATCATGGCATCTGGTCCCATCACTTCATGGGAAATAGATGGGGAAACAGTGGAAACAGTGGCTGACTTTATTTTTCTGGGTTCCAAAATCACTGCAGATGGTGATGGCAGCCATGAAATTAAAAGGTGCTTACTCTTTGGAAGGAAAGTTACGACCAACCTAGACAGCATATTAAAAAAGCAGAGACATTACTTTGTCAACAAAGGTCCATCTAGTCAAGGCTATGGTTTTCCAGTGGTCATGTATGGATGTGAAGGTTGGACTGGGAAGACAGCTGAGTGCTGAAGAATTGATGCTTTTGAACTGTAGTGTTGGAGAAGACTCTTGAGAGTCCCTTGGACTGCAAGGAGATCCAACCAGTCCATCCTAAAGGAAATCAGTCCTGGGTGTTCATTGGTAGGACTGATGTTGAAGCTGAAACTCCAGTACTTTGGCCACCTGATGCGAAGAGCTGACTCATTGGAAAAGACCCTGATGCTGGGAAAGATTGAGGGCAGGAGGAAAAGGGCACGACAGAAGATGAGGTTGGATGGCATTACCGACTCAATGGACATGGGTTTGTGTGGACTCCGGAAGTTGGTGATGGACAGGGAGGCCTGGCGTGCTGCAGTTCATGGGGTTGCAAAGAGTTGGACATGACTGAGCGACTGAACTGAACTGAACTGATGAAAAATATTTGAATTTCACATAATTCACTTTATAAACTTTTAAACATGGCTTGCCACTTAGTCTCATCTTATAAGCATATAGTGGATAGGATTCATTTTTTTGTACCTTGTTTAAAATTCTATGTGAGTACAATTTTGACACAAAAGCTAGCACTTGATAAATTCTGCACAACCCCAAGACTGTTTCTAATACCTAGCTATTACCTAGCACATCCTTGGTGTTTAAGAAATAACAGTTAATTAAGTTAATGAATGCTTTCTTTAAAATAGCCAGTGTGGGAAATTAGAAAAAATATAATTGTTGTCCTAAGACAGCTGTTTGTTTTAAATTTTTTCTTAAAAAGTCTTCTAAGTCAAAGTTTAATGTAATTGAAATTATTGTGTAGCTTCCATCTTTTATTTTTTAAAGCATTTTATGTATTTTCTGTTATGTTAATGGTTGAGTGAGATTCCATGGAATCAATATATTCTAATATAGGGCCCATTCCTCTTTAGTGAACAGTTAGAATCTTTTCAAGAGTGTGTTTTCCAGTGTTAATGTTGTAAAGGATATCTTTGTGTATATGTCGCCTATCTTTGTAAAAAATGATGTCCCTATGGTAAAATCTCTTGGACTGGACTGGTGTTTCAGGAGAATATGAAATATTTTATGCTTGCCATTATATTGACTGTTTTTTTGGAGCTCCTACTCTGCTTTAGTGTTTATTTTCTTGAATTAGCTTAAAATGATAGAAAATTTATTAATATGTATTTAATCATTGCTAGTGATTACACTGACCATCAGAAGGTTGCCTTGGATATAGAATTGGAGAATTTAAGGGATCTTTTTGCCTAAATAATGAGCAGTATGGTTTTGAAAATCTTTTTTCTTCAGGAAAACAATATATATAGTGAGACAGCCATGCTTGGATGGAAAGAACATTGGTGTCCTGGGTTCAAGTGCTGCCTTGACCTAGCTAATTATGTGATCTTGGGCAGGGTACTTAGCTTCTCTGAGCTCTGTCTGTACCAACACAAAGTTGAAACAAAACACCCAGGAGAGATTATGTGTATGTAACAACGGAGATAATATATTTGTAGATCAGGTCATTCCATGGGGTCGCTAAGAGTTGGACACGACTGAGCGATTTCCCTTTCACTTTCCACTTTCATGCATTGGAGAAGGAAATGGCAACCCACTCCAGTGTTCTTGCCTGGAGAATCCCAGGGACGGGGGAGCCTGGTGGGCTGCCGTCGCTGGGGTCGCACAGAGTCAGACACGACTGAAGCGACTTAGCAGCAGCAGCGGCATGTCACTTATTTGTTAAAAATTCTGTAAGACCTCCTAGTTCACTCAGTAAAACTCAGGGTCCTTTCGTGGACTCTCTGACATTTCTTCCTGTTTGCTTTCAGTGGTTTCAGCCATGTCAGCTTCCTTGCTATTTCTGTAACATGCCAGGTCTGATTCTATCTTAGGACCTTGGCACTGGCTTGTCCCTCTGCCTGAAACACTCCTCTGTGAGATATCTGTATAGCCACCGTACCTTACCTCTCCTTTCGATGTATAATAATTTATTTCATTGGTCTCAGAATTATCAATGGTCTGAGATTTTACCCTACTTGCAAGCTGTCTGATTAGCTTGTCACAGTTTGGTGGATGCTCACTGAAGACATCAGACAGAAACTTTATTATTCACAGCAGCAGTAGTAGTCGGAGTATTATCATTTGCTCGCCAGTTTCCCAAGCTTCAGGTCCCACAGGGCAGCTCAGACAAGGCCAGTGATGCCTCTAGTTGCAGTGTGGAACCCTGAGTTTAGGGGAACCCAATATTTTCTAATGGTCAACAAGCACACCTACCTCTCTGCTCTGGTGAAAGTCACTCAGTCATGTCTGACTGTTCGTGACCCCATGAACTGTATAGTCCAGGAATTCTCCAGGCCAGAATACTGGAGTGGGTAGCCTTCGCCTTCTCCAGGGGATCTTCCCAACCCAGGGATTGAACCCAGGTCTCCTGCATTGCAGGCGGATTCTTTACCAGCTGAGCCACCAGGGAAGCCCAAGAGTACTGGAGTGGGTAGTCGATCCCTTCTCTAGGGGATCTTCCAGACTCTGGAATGGAACCGGGGTCTCCTGCATTGCATGCAGATTATTTACCAACTGAGCTATCAGGGAGCCCTGCTCTGGAGGGAGATACTGTTTGTCTGCCTCAAAGCTGTATACTATATAAACATCCTTGAAAAGATAATACACAGCCAGTGCCTCTACCTGGAAGATGTAGAAACATAGAAGACTCACAGATAATTGTTTCCTGACAGTAGCCCACTACTGATGGGCATTTATATTTTGTCTAATTTCTTACCTTTATTAACATTGCTGCAGTGAATTGTCTTTAATACATCATTTCTTACAAGTGATTTTCAAGAGCTGGAGTTATTGTGTCAAAGGATGTATACATTTTAATTTTTGATAAATATTGCCAGATTGCCAACCATGGAGTTTGTATCAGAATTCACTGTTGATTATGAAAAATCCTTTCTCACTTTGACACTAAGGTAGCAGTGTCACATCTTTCTTTTGTGGTGATATTTTCATTAATACAGTGTTACTCAGTTTTTATCTTTTTTATTTTCTCTTTCAAAGTTACTCTTTTCAAGGGTGCCCATGGAAACTAATAACTACTGACATTTTTTGAGTACTTCTTATGTGCCAGACGTTGTATCATCTCATTTTGCTTATACATTACATTGAGGACATTAGACTTTATTTAAATTTTTATCTTTTCACTTAAGGTAATAAAGTTGTAATTAGTTTAGTGAACTAATCTAATGGTGAATTTTTTACAGATTCAAGAGGAAGAGTGTCCACCAAGAGATGACTTCAATGACCCAGACCAGCTCAGAGTGGGTAATGATGGGATTTTCATGCTGGCATTTTTCAGTAAGTAATATTTCATTTCCAGACCTTTTTCTTGCAGGTGTTAGTTGTGTGTGTATTTAAAGTAATGTGGGCAGTGAAGGAAGACAAGTATTGTCAGTGTGTGTTACATTGTTTAAAATGTAAATTGCTCTTGATATTGAACTAACTGATCATATGTTATGATGCAAGTCCTTGAATTTGTTCAGCACCTAGCAGGTAACTTTATATTGCAGTTATTATGCTGGATGCTTACTATATAGAGATGCATATAAGCATATTGAAAGCTAGATATGTTTTTGTATGTGAAATTCTACATGTCCATTTGGGGCCATAGGAATATGTATAATGAAATGGTAAATTCTGTTTTTGGAACAGAGGACATCCACTTGAGTGTCTTAAAACAGGAGGTAGTCTGGGCAAATGGGACAATGTGATTTGAGACACAGAAATATGAGTTTGTCCTATTTGTGGAGAATGGTGAATCACTAGAAGACCAGAAACCTGAGTAATAGTTATTTTAACATTTTGCAACATTCTTAATTTAGCATTGGACTTTATAAAGTAGATTATGCTTTAAGAAGACTTCATTATAGTCTTCATTATTTCAATTCCTAACTCAGGAATTGGCACATAGTACACTCAGTAAATAATAATGTGACACTCAAACTGTTTAAATTACTAAAATAATTCTTAGATTTATCAGATTTAATAGGATAAATAAATTTATCAGATTATGATAGGGTTAATTTCTGCCCTCAACTAGTTAAGTGATCAAGCTTTCATACCTTCTTTGATAGCATGCTGACTTAATGTATTTCAACTGTATAGTTAATTTTAATAATAAAACTGAGGAATGTTTTACCTAAAGTACCACATTCAACTTTAATAATAGGCAGTATAGAAAATACATACTTCCCGAGTTGAGTTACTTCTGAGTCTAAAAATTCAGTTACCTTTTCCTCCATTTTGAAATGGTTTCTTGCTTCTTTTCTTTCTTTCATTTCATCTTCTGAAGAATAGAAGTATCAGAAGTATGTGGGTGGATGTGCAGGCAGTTTTATTTTCCTCTTCTGATTTACTAAATTATATTCAGGTTGGCAGTCAGATAATGTATATGCAATATTTATATCCTGTGGTTTTAGTTACAGTTTGTCATTAGATATGTTAAGTACGGGACTTCCCTGGTGGCTCAAACGGTAAAGAATCTGTCTGCAGTGCAGGAGACCTGGGTTTGATCCCTGTGTTGGGAACATCCCCTGGAAGGAAACAGCTACCCCACTCCAGTATTCTTGCCTGGAGAATTTCATGGACAGAGGAACCTGGTGGACTACAATCCTTGGGGTTGCAAAGAGTCGAACACGACTGAGTGATTAATGCACACATGTTTAGTATGATGAAAAGGAAAATCACACTTTGGCTACAAAATAATTCTTCTTTGTACTATTAGTGTAGTAAACCTTAATTTTTTTCTTAGTTCAACTGGTAATTCTTTATATTAATAACAGGCTTCCCACATATTTTCTTTATAAAAAGAGTAGCGTAAACATTAATTCCTTTCGTGGTTGTCTTTTAAGAAATCTTAATTGGTAAAGGAAGAATTTAAATTTATTGTAGTTACTTGTAGTATAAATACCTGTTTCTTAGAAATAAAAACATGTTATTTGACACCATCTAATTATTTGACTTGAGCTTAGTTATCATCTCTGCATTTCTGTACACTTAACTGTGCTATCTTCTTCTCAATCTGTGTTTTTAGGTCTGAAAGCATTTTCCTGATACACCATTGTTGTAAATGCACAGTAACCTAGGCACTTGGTTGGCTCTGTTTTTGGTCAGTGGTGGTATATTAATTGATATGAATGTAAATGTTTACATTTAATGTGTTAATGTGAATTATCTGCCTATTATTACAGTTTTACTAAATTAAGTTTCTACAATTTATATCTTTATGCTTCCTATTAGAATAGGAATCTTTGTAGACAAATATTGCACTGATATTTTAAGAGTAAGATTATATAAATTGTCACCTTCATTTCCTTATACATTTCTTTGGGTAAAGGCTATAGGCCAGTGCTTCGGATTTATTTGTAGTCACTGCCATCTAGTGGCTGTCTACAAATTGCAACATGCTACATTTTCCACACAGTAAACTATACAGTAGCTAGGCAATGGCAACCCACTCCAGTACTCTTGCCTGGAATATCCCACGGACAGAGGTGCCTGGTAGGCTACAGGTCCTGGGGTCGCAAAGAGTCGGACGTGACTGAGCAACTTTACTTTTACTTTTCACTTTTCACTTTCATGCACTGGAGAAGGAGATGACAACCCACTCCAGTATTCTTGCCTGGAGAATCCCAGGGACAGAGGAGCCTGGTGGGCTGCCGTCTATGGGGTCGCACAGAGTCGGACACGACTGAAGCGACTTAACGGTAGCAGCTAGTTGAGCATGACTTAGTGACTAAACAGCAACAAGCTATTGTTTAGATTCTGTTCTGCTGTCTATTTCTAAGGTCTGGAAATAGATTTTCTTTAACATGGTTTATAATTTAAACATTTCAGATTATATAAGTTGTGCAAATAAAACTGTAGTGATTTTCAGGAAGAATATTTCAATTTAAACCTTTTGTTGGTTTAATTTTACTTTCTGTGTTTTCACCATCCACAATTCAGTCTCTTACTACATGTAACCTTAAAGTTTACATGTAAATTTGGTAAGATAATTGCTTGCTCATGTCCAGAAAATGCAAAGAAAGAAATGTGTATATTCCCTGATGATGCTTTGCTTCTCGTAATCCTTTGAAGTGTCACCGCTCTGAGCCTACTTTTAACAGATTTTCTCTCAAAGGGAATGAAATAGAAGTCAGTTATACGTCCGTTAGTTAAAAGCTAGAAATTAAGGTTTGGTTCATTGGATAAGTGACATTCTGTGGAAACTACCTTGAACTCTCGTGCTTAAAAATGTAATCTATATTCTACTTAGAAAACTTTTCTGAGATATATCCTTTTGTACCATGTGTGAGTCTTCATATCAGCATGCTACCATAATAATTAATCACTTGGATTATTCCCATTTTAGACTTGAGGGAAACATAGTTAAAGAGATACTAGGTTATTTGTAAGTTGGGCTTCCCTGGTGGCTTAGACGGTAAAGAGTCTGCGCTGCAGTGCTGGAGACTCGGGTTCAACCACTGGTCATGAAGATCCCCTGGAGAAGGAAATGGCACCCCACTCCAGTATTCTTGCCTGGAAAATCCCATGGATGGAGGATCCTGGCAAGCTACAGTCCATGGGGGTAGCAAAGAGTCTCATACGGCTGGGCTACTTCACTTTCACTTTCAAGTAAGTTTAAAAAGAATTAGAAAGTTGTTTTGAAATGTGAATTCTGATTTGTAGGAAATTCTTTTGGTTCCATTCTGCATTCCCACCAGCAGTGAATGAGTGTTCCTATTGCTCCGATCCTCATCAGCATTTGGTACTGAGAGTTTAAAAAATTTTAGAAATCTAATAGTTATGTGGTGGTATCTAGTTGTGGTCTAATTTGCATTTCCCCAGTGATTAGTGATATTGAATATCTTTATTCAGTAAGTACTTTCAAGTACCTACCATGGATGAGTCAGATAAGCGATAGTTCTTAAAGAGGTTATCTGGGTACCACACATTGATTGCCTTGTTAGGCATCAGTGACTTACTCTCTTCATATAAAGCTAGGTTTTTATACAGCTTTGGGCTCATGCATTGTAATTGCATCTAGAAAGGGGAGATATATAAGAGTTATAACTGTACCTTAAGAAACTCATAATATTTGTGAAGTATTAAATTTTATTGAATTTGTTCTGTTTATAAGGAAAATAATTTTTTGGTCATTTCGTTGTTTGTAGTTTATTGGAAATGTCTGAATATTAATACGTTGTTAGCTTCATGTTTTTCTCAACTGTTGATAGTTTAAATAAAGAGAATTGCATGAGGATAAGACAAATTTGCCTTTATGCAGTTCAGAATCAAGTATAGTAAAATCAATTATTCTTTGGGAATTTACTGTATTTGAAATGTGGTGCATTTATATATAATGAGGATTTTTCTTTGATAAAATTAATAAGTGTTTAATGTTAGTATTATATTGGTGTTCATTCATTTGTAATATTCACTTGTTTGTTTTCAGAGCAAGTATCAAATTGTTTAAAATGTAAACATTTTAAACTTTTCATTTTTGAACTAATTTCAAATTTAGGAAGAAAAATGCAGAAACAGTACAATTGGCATATAGCTTTCATCCAGCTTTTCCAAGTGTTAACATACATAACTTTAGTGATCAACATTGGGAAGTTAAATTAACATCATGAAATAACACTGACTAGTTTGTAGATCTTTTTCAGACTTTCCCACCTGTCCCACGGATGTCTTTTTCTCGGTCTAGCATCTATTTTGGGATTACACATTGTACTGTGAAGTGAAGTCGCTCAGTCATGTCTGACTCTTTGCAACCCCATGGACTGTAGCCTACCAGGCTCCTCTGTCCATGGGATTTTCCAGGCAAGAATCCTGGAGTGGGTTGCCATTTCCTTCTCTAGGAGACCTTCCCGACCCAGGGATTGAACTCAGGTCTCCTGCATTGTAGGCAGAGACTTTACCATCTGTGCTACCAGGGAAGTCATTAGCCTCTGTGTTTCCATCATCTGCCTCAATCCAGAACAGTTTCTTAGTCTGTCTGTGTCAGTTATTTTGTAGAATGTCTTTCAATTTGGATTTAGCTGATGTTTCCCTGTGATTAGATTCAGGTGGTACATTCTGCCCCACTTTGCATCGCCCCCCCCAAGAGTACCACAGAAACGCTGCTTTCAGTGCATCATATCAGAAGGCAATGATCTAGATACCTTATTACTGGGTATCTTATTACTAGGTATCTTATTACTAGTGATGTTAACTCTCATCAGGATAAGGTGGCGTCCACCAGCTTTCTTCACTGTGGAGTTACTTTTTTCCCTTTATTATTAATACATATCTTGTGGCTATTGAAAATTTAAAAGTGTAGCCATACTAGTTAATGGATAAACTATAGTATATAGTATTGCTTTCTGATTACCCAACAAATTCTTTGGGTAGGTGGGAGGTATATATATAAAATGATCAGTGTATACAGGTGTAAAAGACTTGGTTGCAAAAAAAAAAGAAAAAGACTTGGGTGCCACAGTCCTACCTACAACGCTTCTTACTTACCTTGTGACTTCGTGTGTGGAGCCTAACTGTTCTGAGTCGTAATTTGCCCTTCTGTGAAAGGGAATTAATTCTGATCTCGTCCTTCTTCAAAGGCTAATGTAAGGGTCCCATGAGTTAGTATACGTGAAATGCCATGAATTATGAGTGCTGTTAAGTGCAGGTGGTGTTCTCCTTCCTCTCAGTTCCAGTAAGTCATTTGATTGGCAGCCTTCTTTCAGATGCCATTCACCTGTCTAAACCTGCCTTATTTGCTCTTAGGAAAAAAAAAAGGACCGCAAGCGGAGACTTGTAATTGGAGCAACACTAAGCATACTTTACCAACTTTCCTGTGCTAATTTTCCTACTTCCCTGTTATTTACTCCCCCAAATCTTACTTTTCCATAGGAGTATAGCTTATATGAACCTGTTGCTTCTCTGGGTTCCATCTTGGGCCTTGCTGTGTTGGGAATAGGTGACCGCCACCTTTTTAAAAAAAAAAAAAATTTATTTATTTTGCTGTGCCGGGTCTTAGTTGCGACATGCAGAATCTTCCGTTTTCACTGCTGTCTTTGGGATCTTTTCATTTGTCGCGTGTGGATTTTTAATTGTGCTATGTGGGATCTAGTTCCCTGACCAGCCATCTGCAAGCCAGGAAGAGAACCCTCACCAGAAATGGAATTTTCTGACTCATTGATCTCAGACTTCTGATTGGGAGTGTGGAGTCAAAGCCACTTGACCAGCAGGAAAGTCCCGTCCCTACACCTTTTAAGCTTCCTTATTTTGTTCTAGCTCTCTAGCAGAACATGCATAAATGAAGGTGGAGCTGAAAGAAAAGTATTCATGTCTTCTCTCTTAGGCATGTATTGATATCTGTTCACCTGTCTCTACTACACATTCTTTTATGGATTTTCCATACCTGAGGTTTAGTGTATGTTTATCAAATCCTTTTCCTGACGATTCAGACGTATCTTAGCAGTACTCAGCGTTTTGGCACCAGGGCCCAGTTTCATGGAAGACAATTTTTCCACAGACCAGGGAGGAGGGGGGATGGTTTGGGGATGATTCGTGTGCATTGCATTTATTGTGTACTTTATTTCAACTATGACATCAGCTCTACCTCAGATCATCAGGCATTAGATCCCAGAGGCTGGGGACCCTGTGAGGATCCAGAATGGAATGCTCTGCCCTTTCTGTACCTTAAAGACTTATTCATCTTTACTTTCTGTCTTATAGGCCAAAGGGCATAAAAAGTGAATCTATCTATGCTTCAGTAGTCACAGCTCTGTTTAACTAGTGCGTGTGTGAGTGAGAGCAGTTAAAGGTGATTAAGTTACATGTTTGTCTATTCAGGCTGCTCTAACAAAATATCACAGACTAAACAATGAAAATTTATTTTCTCACGGTTCTGGAAGCTAGAAGTCTGAGATCAGAGAGCCAGAAAATTTGGTTTCTGGTGAGGGTTCTCCTCCTGGCTTGCAGATGGCTGTCTTCTTGCAGTGTCCTCACATGGCCTCTCCTCTGCGTGTGTGCACAGAGAACTCTCTGCCATCTCTGTCTCTTCCTGTAGGGACACCAGTCCTGTTGTGTTACGGCTTTACCCTTATAACCTCAGGTACTCGTAACTCCCTCCCTGAAGGCCCTATCTCTACATAAGTCACACTGGGGGGTTAGGACTTTAATCTACAAGTTTCGAGGTGGGTGCAGTTCAGTCAATAACAAATTATATCACATGAGCACAGTTTATAGGAATTCATACCGCTGGTGGAGCCCATAAAGAAAACATGACACCTCATTAAGTACTTTTTCGTCCTTTTGAATCTTGTTCCTCTTTGGGGCACAATGATATGTCTAGTAGATAGTGGTAGGTCTGATTTTGAAGAAACTGGACAGTGTTTAAATGCTTTTTTCCCCCAAAGCTAAACATATACATGCTTAATGGTACAAAAAAATAACACTTTTGAAATATTTTGCTGTTTTGGATTTCTCCGTCAGTGCTTCCTGTGTTTTGATATAGGAAGATACCTGTGACATGAGATACTTGCAAAATGGTAGAATGCTCATAGCACACTGGGATGGGGTGCTCAGGACTGGAGGTGTCTGTCCTCTGCCCCAGACCTCTCCTGCCTGCCCTAAGGGTTGAGGAGAGAAATACCTCAGCTTGTCATTAGCACATATGTAGCAACCAGTTGGGAATCTCTGCTGCTGCTTGGTAATGTCAGTTCTTTAAATAGGTATGAAACTGGTTTTGTTACCTGCTTTCCCCACAGTTAACACAAATATTAGCCAGTTAGTTAGAGAGCTGCTATATGCAATAGATTATTCTAGAACGATGGAAATGTTCTATCTCTGTTGTCCAGTATGGTAGCTAAAATTAGAGAATAAACAAGCTTTATATAGTATAGCTTCCCTGGTGGCTCAGATGTAAAGGGTCTGCCTGCAGTGCATGAGACCCAGGTTTGATCCCTGGGTCGGGAAGATCCCTGTAGGAGGACATGGCAACCCACTCTAGTATTCTTACCTGGAGAATCCCATGGACAGAGGAGCCTGGCAGACTACAGTCCATGGGGTTGCAGAGTTGGACACCACTGAGCGACTTCCACACTTCCACACTCTTTATTTATAGTAGTGTCTCCTGAAATGTTTTTGGCAGGAAAGATGGGGCCCACTCTAATGTGAAGAGATTGTTTTGTATGTATAGGGATGGTGGCAGACATTTTTTAGCAACCACCGTGTGCCAGGTGCTGTGCTAAGCTTTTTCATTCTCACTTAATCCTTTTATCAATCTCATGAAGTCGGTGCTTAAGGATCAGAGAACTGTGGCTCAACAGAAGTCAGCAGTGAGTCCAAGGTTGTATGTCCAGTGAGTGAGTTGTGACTCACACACATCTCTTATTTCAAAATTGATTTTTCTGGCTATTGCATCACCATGTATTATAGCTTCCCATTAATGATCAAAAAGGCTGCATCTAGAAAGTTTTAGGAAGGAAGAAATGATAATAGTAGGGACATTCCCTCAAAGAAATAGCCATTTCATTTGAACTTACCTTAAAACATTTCCTCTAGGTCTTTAGAATTTTGAAAAATCAGAATTTCTCTAGGTAATTTACTTTATTCTCCCTGGGGCTTGGTTGGAGATATTTAGGGTGAGAGGATGAGCAGTGAACAAGACTTATGTTCAAGTTGGTCTTTAGTTTTATTATTATTATTGCTATTATTATTGTGATATTGTTGGTATCTTCAACATAAATATGGCACTCTGATTATATCTCAGGGACCTGGGATAGAATCCCAGGTCAGAATGGTTTATGCTACAAATAGTAGAAAACCCTCACTCAGCCGTTGTAAATAGTTAGGAGACTGTCTCATAAAAGCAGAAATCTCTGGATAGGCAGACCTCAGGCACAGACTGGCTCTGCTTTGCTTTCTTCTTCACGAAGACAACACACACACACACATACATGCTCACGTGCACACAAACCCACCCACCCACCATCTACCCATCCACCCCTCCACAATCCACCCCAGCAGACTTAGAATGATGGTTTAGTTCTCAGGCTGATAGCAGGATTATGGCAACAGTTTCAGGTATGATGATTAAATGTGACATCCAGTGGAAGAAGAAGGGCCTCTACTTTTTCTTCTTCTTCCTTTTTTTAAAGCTTTTATTGTAGAAATTCTCAAACTGGATGAGAGTAAATTAAACATCTCTGTAGGATTTCCTTGGTGGTCTAGTGGTTAAGACTCAGTCTTCCAGTGCAAGGGGGTGCAGGGTTTAATCCCTGGTTGGAGAACTAAGATTCCACATGCTTTAGGATGTGGCCAAAAATTTAAAATAAGCACACACAACATTGTAAATCAAGTTTATTTCAATTAAAAAAATTAAAGCATCTGCATATCCATCACCCAGCTTCAATAATGATCAATTTAGAGCTCCTGTCATTTAGCCTAAATTCCATCCTCTCTCTCCTTGCTGTGTTTTTAAGAATGTTTTTCAGAAGTCCTATTTACAAAATAAAATCACTGGCAAGGGATTTGGGCCTCTTGTGATTTTCCCAGACTACTCAGGACTCTTTGGGGGCTAAGTATGGAGTCCAGCCACCCGTTAAATGCAGGCTCTAGAAGTGGGTGGGTTCCTGGGAAGGGGAACCACAGGTTTTGTTAGGTAGGAGGAGGCTGTGAACAATATTTGCTCCTGGAACATTAGTATAATTTATTTATTATTAAAATACATAATTTATTCAGCTCATCTTTAATACTGCTTTTTTAAAAAGCCGATTTGGTCGGCTGGTGTCTTAGACTAGACTTTTTGGGTAGGATTGCATGGCAGCCACTTTGTGACTTAATTTTTAACTGGTTTAAAATTACAGTTTCATCTTTTGGGTTGTAAGCTCTAAGGTATTGATTCTTGTTGACCAAACTGACAAGAAACCAAGCTTACCCATTTGTTAATGGATAGTAAACAACTAAATACGTTTGAAAAAGGTAGACTACAGTCTGTAAGGAAGACTTAATTAGTACAGAGTTAAAAGAAAGAGAACTGCTATTTCCATTGAGCAGTAAAGTATTATTTATATTCCACGAAGTAGTAGTGGCATTAGTCGCTCAGTCATGTCCTACTCTTTGAGATATGATGAACTGTAGCCTGCTAGGCTTCTCTGTACATGGAATTCCAGGCAAGAATACTGGAGTGCATTGCCATGCCTTTCTCCAAGGGATCTTCCCAACCCAGGGATCAAACTCAGGTCTTCTAAATTAGGTCTCTGTTCATTTGTTTCCAGTGTGTCGTCTTTTAAAAGAATTATTCTCTTGCTTTCAGTGGCATTTATTTTCAACTGGCTTGGATTTTGTTTATCCTTCTGTATCACCAACACCATTGCTGGAAGGTATGGTGCCATCTGTGGATTTGGCCTTTCATTGATCAAATGGATCCTTATTGTCAGGGTGAGTGTCTTGATAGCCTCTACCACTTTTATCACTAAAATTAAAGGACATGAAATTTCCTGTGTGATTCGTAAATGTTCATTTTGTGTATTTTGTGTATATGATTTCAATTATTTTGAGACTTATTCTTAACTTCTATCCTTAATTATTATAGTGATCTCTGTGGTGTGAACATTTTCTGACTGTATTGTATGAGAACTTGTTAGTATGTGGAAAGAACTTTGATATCAGATAAATTTGAGTTTGAATCTCATCATTTTTATATCAATGTTCTGACTTTTAAGTTTTTAAATTGTTCAGAGCGTTAGTTTCTTCATAATAGATAATAGGTGCCTTTCAGTATTTTTGTGAGATAAGAACGGGACATATTTTGAGTACCTTGCCCAGTTACTGCACAAGTGTATGTGTTCAGTGAATCATGGCTGCCACTATTGCGATAAAGCATAGGTCTGCCTGGAATTAGTTAAGACGTAAACATTTCCATTGGCTAGTGAAATTATCATGGATTTAAACATTCTCTTACTGAGCCACTGGGAAGGCCCCAAAAAGTAAAAGTACATGCCTTTAAGGTAGTTATTAGAACTCATCTTTTCCTTTATCGGCTTCCCTGATAGCTCAGTTGGTAAAGAATCTGCCTGCAGTGCAGGAGACCCTGGTTCGATTCCTGGGTCGGGAAGATCTGCTGGAGAAGGGATAGGCTACCCACTCCAGTATTCTTGGGCTTCCCTTGTGGCTCAGCTGGTAAAGAATCTCTCTGCAATGTGGGAGACCTGGGTTCAATCCCTATGTTCCTTCTAAGCCTTTCTTCTCATTTTCCAGTTGTTCCTGGAAATCACCCTGTCTCCCTCATGTTGTTTACAAAATGATGTGTAGGGAGATAACAGTAAGTTCTTTCCTTTCTCCCATCTCAGCAAAAAAATAAAATTTTTGTAACCATTGCACAGGTAGTACTATTGTTAGCATAATCTTCCCCCAGCTCTTTTCCTTTGCCTCCTGAAGGCCCCTTTGGCTCGTTTTTACAAGGATTTTCCCCTGGTTTCTTCAGCTAGGAAAGTGGCTTTGTTAATTAGTTACTCTTATTAAAAGTAAACCACACATATAAATGCTATATGCAATTAATAAAATATATACTTTCCACAAATCATGTATATTTAAACAATGACTTCTAATTGAATGAGTCAAGTCCTCCTGAAATTTTCAGTAGAACCACATACTAATATGTCACCTTCAGTGCTTCAGGCACTTCATTTATGCACCTACATTATCAAATATCTTAAGAAAATCACCCATTACAAAAATATTAAAACTGAATTTTATGTGTTTTTTCATTAATTTTAAACTTATTATGTTACTTCCCAGGGTTTCAGTAATCTTGTCAGACTGTGTCTCTGTTAAGACCAGATTATAGGCTGTGGTTATTAAACAGTCCCAGATTCTTGGTGGGACCTGCAAACTGGCTTCTTTTAAGGTGATTAAAACCTGGCCATTATAAGAACTGCCCCCTGGCAGTTCCTTGTTTTAATTTCATTTGAAAAATGAAAAATAGGTTCTCACCACAAGCATAAATCTGTTAGGTGTTATGAGGCATGCAGAGATAAAGAGACAGTCCCTGCGCCTGCAGAAGTTACCAGTAGGAAAAACTCAAGAGTTGGAACTAGATAATCTAGTCCAACCCTGGTTATGTTAGTAATAGAATTAATGACTGTTATTCAAATGGGATTTCTTGTCTGAGTCACAGAACATGGAAAATGATTTGACTTTCTCAGTTTTCCTAAGGTTATTGAATTGCTAGTATCATTCTAGAACATAAAAAATAAATCAATGCATTATGTGCAATGTTCGACTCTAGTATATTAAGGCCTAATTCTCTCATAGAACCCCAGGTTGCGAAGGAGTTAGATTGTTTCCTCATCAACTCCAGTCAGTGTGATAAGATGGGACCTTAAATTCAAAGACTGGAGTTTCTCAAAGTTTTGTAAGGAATTTAATAGAATGAAGTTTAATCCCTGGGACTGTTTAGTTACCCCCCCCCCTTTTTTTTTGTTTAGTTTCCCTTTAAAATACCTTTATTGAGTTAAGGTTAATGTTATACCTGTAGTGTATATTGAGAATTGATATAAGAAAAGGATTTTAAGGAATCTTCTGTTTTAAAATAATAGCTGCCATTCAGTGAGCACTTACTATGTTCCAGGTATGATTCATTATAAACACCGAATAATCCTGTGTTGTCAGTGATGGTGGAGACAAGCTAGCCATTTTATTGATGATGCAACAGAATAAAAAGTCTAATAGCTTGCTGAGTGTCCCACAGTTTGTGGATTAGAATCTAGCTTGACTTCCGTTCAGTGCCTGTTTCCCTAATTTTGTACTGCCTCTGTAACTTTGACTGTACTTTGACTTTTGTTACAATGCTCCAAACAATAAGTTCTCCTTGGAGTTCAGTGCTGAGGGAAAGGTTTTTTCCTAAAAGCCCGGCGTTTCCTTTTATTAGATAATAAGTAATTTATAAATCACATTGCTGCTTTTCTTTTTGTTTCTGAATTGCTGTGAGCCTCACATTTAATGTAAATATGTTTAGCCCAAGATTCTCTCCGAGGCTTTTAATGTTTTTATTATTTGTTTAAAATTGCATATATATTTTATTAAAAGCTGACAATTCCTTTTAAAAGTAGGCAGGAAGTAAATAAAAAAATACTGGTGTCATATTAACAAAATAAAATCATAATTATTTCAAAAATTTAAGTCAGATAAATTCTTACTGTTTGTTAATTTATTTTCCAAAATTTGATTTCTTGGAGCCTGTGGTTGACTACTAAATATGAGTTACTAAGAAAACCCAAAACACAACTTGACTGAGCCCTCTGATTTTTTAGTATTTTGAAACACGTTTGATAACTTACTAATGAGCCCCAAAGCTTATTAGTTTATTCTTTTTATGTAGTGAGTTTTTCCCTTTGACTTCAAAATGAAGATAATTATATTCTTTAATTGGGAACAGATAAAGAACAGCTGCAGGTCGGTACTTCTGGTGAAGAATTACTTTGTTCTTTTCTGGTTGCCTGTTGTTGGGGATATTGTATATTAAATATTTTAAGAATTAGGTAAAAATATATGGTTTTAGTTCTTTATTCCTTTTGTTCTTATAATCTCTAAAACCTATATGAAAGCCTTTTGTTTCTTATTAATCATTTGATTAAAAAGTAATACAGCTGTCCTACTTTACAAGCTATATTTTCACAGTTTTCCAATTCTTCTTTCATTGTACATATTTTAAAGGTGTAGGAATACATGGGCTTTGTATCTACAATGGTACTTTGAAATCTCTATTCTTTGAAATTTCTCAGACTCAAAGCTGAGAACTTAGATCATGGTTCATGTATTATACATACTTCCTGGGAAATTACTTTAAAATTTAGATACCCTTTAGTGGATGTGCTTTCCCACACAGTAACGTTATTTACAGTTTGTAAGCGTTTTGTTCTTAGCAAACCTGTAAGATTTTTTTTTTAATCTTTGTGGAAATTACCAGTGAAAAGTTGGAAATAATTATGTACAAATTTGGAAATAGATACATCTGAGGACAAATGTGCATACATCTGAGGACAAATATGCTTTTAACAAACTCATTTTTAGTTCAGTTCAGGTTGGAGGCTGGTAGAAACAGTAGATAAACAGGAAAATGAGACAGATTTTAAAAGAAAACTTTTAAAAAATAATAAATCATCATGTCCACAGTCAAATCAAGTAAAAGATACCTGTGTTCAGTGTCATCGAACCCTACCTTCCATCTGTCTGTTCACATTCTCATTTCATAGAGAATTTATAAACTGTCTGCCACGGCCACTAATAGGAACTGTTGAAATGCCACTTCAAGGTTCATTTAGCTGTTCTCAGCTCACTGTTGGGAAATGAATGCTGGAGCATCTAGTTTGAAAATAAAAAAGACTCTAATGAGTTGGGGGTCTTTATGTGCCTAGTATTCTTGGCAGTGATTAACAGTAGGGGGTGTGCAGAAGGTCAAAAGCTCTTCTTTTTAGAGGTCAGCAGAACATCCCCATCTGATAAGATTAAACTAATGTGGCTTTTGGTGTTAATATCTAAAGCAGCGGGTTGCTGTAGTGTGTTTGGGATGGTAGTTGTGGCTTTGAGAGATTATAAGAAAAGAACTGACATGTGAATTCTTTAATGAGAAAAATGTTGCATTTGGATACATAGCACTTATCTTTCTTCCTTACAGGCAGTTTGAAACTAATTTTTATTTCTTAAATATTTTGCATAAGTTTGTTTGCTGATAAAAAACTTCTAAAAGTTTTTTTTCCTCAATTTTATGTGTAATTTTTTTCTTTTCTCTTTTTGTGCTGTTTTATGTGCTGACGATTATTTGAATTAAATCATTCTGAAACTGAGGTTAATCTATGATTTTCAAATTTAGGTCTGTAAATACAGTAAATATATTATGTTCATTCCATAGTTCTCTGATTATTTTACTGGATATTTCAATGGACAATACTGGCTTTGGTGGATATTTCTTGTACTTGGTAAGTTTATTCTTAATGCATTTCAGTATGACTAATTTGCATTTAGTTTAACTTTGGTATTTCCTAAAATTGTAAGATATAAATTATACTGTGTTATTTAAGTGAAAGAAAAATTTTCTATTGAAAAATTCTCATATCCAAACACATGTCATCTTGGCTATCCAGATAGTTCTACATAACACTCTGGTTTCTCATTTAAAATTCAGAGCCTGTCAATTTAAAGAATCAGTGGTTGAATGAACTGAATACTGCAAAACTTGAAAATCATAAGATGATTAAAAAATAATTGCCTTCAGCATTTATTTTGGAAAATAGACATGCGTGAGTTTCTTTTAATGATCGTAGGAAATGTTGAGAGGAGGCTAATTGGATATTCTACCTATTCTTTTATTTTTGGATCATTGAAACATTCTTTACACTTTTGAAGTGCACTCTGCATTAATCATTAATCAGTCAGGCGTAAGGGAAGGCTTCATGCTTAATGATCACAGTGCTTCTGTTGAGTTTTCTTCTTACCAGGCGTATCGTTTATTAATATTGATGAATTTTATGGATTTCCAATCTGTGTTTCCTTGTGTTTTCCTCTTTAGATGTATGATAATTAAGTTAACCTTAAAATCACATTATACTTGTAATCCACATTTCAAATTTATTTACCAACATGAAAAATACAGGTTGTTTCTCTTTAGGTTTAAGAGCCCACATTTCTGTAGTAAATTACTTGTACTGGAAAACAGCACTTCAGTAGGTGGCAGTGTTCTCCTGGCATTTTTATTTAGTCCTGCTGTTGCATCTGTAGAATCTTTCAGGAAACAAAATCTTAGTGGTCAGCAAAGGTCACTAAAGAGCCTAGATTCTTTTTCTGATAATTATAGTGAAATTATTCCAATTATTTGTATATCTCTTGTGATTTTGTTGGGGAGTCAGATTGGACAAAAGTTTAACTAGTTTTTTTGACTTGTTACTTGTTTTCTGACTGATTCTGTGCTTGACTGAGTTTCTTACTCAAAGGTGAAAACATTTATAATATCTTTTAGGTATTTAAGCACATTGAGTGAGATTCTTGCTTATAAATATTATTAGGGGGTTGAAGAGTCTTATGAAGACAACCGTGGAACACAGTAGAATGCAGGCATAGCCCCAGTTCCTCATCAGAGCCATAATCGAGCATTTAGGGGAATGTGAAAGCTTAATCCGTGATGGGAATGTTGCTGTCACATACCCAGAAGAATGTTGCACACACCCCAGAACGCTGAGAAACCATAGCTGCTGCTTGATTGGTTTCTAGGTGGGAATTGGCTAATTTTGGAAAATGCCTGAGCAGAGCAAAATAGGTCTTAGCAACAGCAGCTTCATAGACTAAAGAAGGGATTTCACAAATAATTTTGGTTTACATCTTTCAGTAATACTTTTATGTTTGGATCACAATGTCATTATCTTTGAACAGCATCTGGAAGGGCAGAAGGGCGGAATTCAGAGTGGGAGTCACACATGGAAAAGAGGATATGGGAAGCAGATGGGATCAGAGTTAGGTGAAATTTATACCGCTTGTTTTAAGTCATTATTTGTGCCTCTCTTCTGTCTTCTGTCTCTAATTTATTGTAACCATGCTTCTTATTTTAGGGCTTCGATTATTGTCTTAGAATTGGGTTACAAATTTCATTTGAGACTTTGAATTTAAATTGACAGGCTCGTCCTCCTGGTGAGGAAAGTTCCCTGCATGCATATCATCTGCTTCTTGCCCCAACTCCACCTCACCCCCTTATTACCTGGTTAAAAATTTACTAGAGTTAATAAATATTTCCCTTAGAATTGTATGCTTAAGTATATCAAAGACTTCACCTAATAGTGCTAATGCTTTTGACACTTAACTAATATTTTTCATCTGAAACTTTGATACATTTCACAAGCTTTATCGATTACCAAAGATACTTTTGATGTAAATGGTTATTATTTAAAAATACTGTTTTACAGAGGAGAACACTGAAATAGAAGACGTATCTCAAGTCATTCAAGAACTCACTAGAGGGGCTGCTTCCAAAGTCCCTTGTCTTGATTTTTTTCAAATTTTTTATTATAAATTAACTACGGTTATTACTTGGAAATAAGAACTAATAATTGAGTTATTTACATAATTCACATATCTCTAAATATAGATTTTGCACATGACAGGCACTCGATCTGGCTAGACAGGCTTATTACTGGTTTTATCCTACAGTTGTTAGCAATTACATATGCTGCATATGTTCTCTCTTGAATACTTTATATCAGTAAATATGTCTTAGTCTGCTTAGTCATTATAGTGATTTAAAAGTTTCATGTAAAATGAGGTATCTATGAGTTGAATCAGTTTAACCACATTAGGTAGCTTTCCTTGTTAAAAATTATTTTAATAAGTGTGAATTTTTGTCTAAGTTAGGACTTTAATGGCTAGATTTGCTTTACTTTAGATACATCTAGGCTTAACAAATTGAAAGAATTTGGAGGTAGCAGTAAAATTTTATTATATTTCCTTACAATAGAGCTATCATTATAGTGTAAAATGTGGAATGAATGGAATCCTACACATTAAATTCCTTTGACCAAGAGGACCTTGTTTGTAATTGTCTATTTCAAATTTATCATGTCCCCTTTCTTTGTAAGAGCATAATATATCCATATATTTCAACCTCCTCAGGCCTGCTTCTTTTCTTCAGAGGATTTGTTAATTATCTAAAAGTCAGAAACATGTCTGAAAGTATGGCAGCTGCTCATAGAACAAGGTATTTCTTCTTATTATAGAGGTAAGAAATATTAATATATTAACTGTGTATTCCCTTTGTATTCAAATTCACCCCATGCATTTGTTGTTTAGTCACTAAATCGTGTCTGACTCTTCTGAGACTCCATGGACTATAGATCGCCAGGCTCCTCTGTCCATGGGATTTTGCAGATAAAAATACTGGAATGACTTGTCATTTCGTCCTCCAGGGGATCTTCCCAACCCAGGGATCAAACGCTTGTCTCTTGCATTGGCAAGCGGATTACTTTACTACTGAGCCACCAAGGAAGCCCTTCACCCCGTGCATATTAAATGCTTAATGTGTGTTCATGTTGTTTACTCAAATTTAGCATTTTTAATAGATTTTTAATAGTTAACAGTATTGAAATTTTAAAAATTGCAAACTTCTAAGATAACTTCCATTTAAAAAATTGAATTTCATTACATTTTAGTTTTAAAAAATACATTATGAGTAAACTAAAACTTTAAATCAGACCTTTAAATTTCTGTTTAAAGCTTGGCTACACATTATATATGAAGTAACCACCAGCACAGCATCTAAAGTCTTGAAAAACAATATGACTAAGCGCTTACACAGAAAGAATGGGCATTTTGCATCACTGAATTTCACACAGGTATCTGCAGGCTAAAACAGACAAACAAAAAACCAATTCTGTTACTGAAAAGCAATTTGCTATGCACTGATCTTTTAAAAAAAAAAAAACAAAAACTTGATTTGTTGAGGTTTAGCTGATTAACAATGTTGTGATAATTTCAGGTGAACAGCTAAGGGACTCAGCCATGCGTATACATGTATCCACTATCCCGCAAACTCCCCTCCCATCCAGGCTGCTACATAACATTGAGCAGAGTTCCCTGTGTTATACAGTAGGTCCTTGTTGATCATCCATTTTAAATAGAGTGGTGTGTACCTGTCCATCCCAAACTCCTTAACTGTCCCTTCCCCCTGGCAACCATATAAGAGATGTCGTATGCTACTTCTCCTTCTCTGACTTACTCCACTCAGTATGACAATCTCTGTGTCCATCTATGTTGCTGCAAATGGCCTTATTTCATTCTTTTTAATGGCTGAGCAATACTCCATTGTGTATATGTACCACATCTTCTTCATCCATTCTTCTTTCAGTGGACATTTAGGTTGCTTCCATGTTTTGGCTATTGTAAGCAGTGCCATGCACTGATCTTAACACACTGGATCAAGGAGTAAAGGTTGTACGAAGAAAATAGGAGCTCTGTTACTGTTTTCTTAACATGTACCAATTTATATCAACAATGGAGGCTACAACTTGAATAAATGGAAAAATAAAGAAACGAGCAGAGATTGTCTTACTAGTTATCACGTAAGTTTCTGGAGGCTGTGTGTATAGTACAGGCATTTATTTATTGTGTGGCTAGTAGATCTTCAATGAAGAGACCTCATACCTCACTGTAGTACTTTAAAAGCAAGTACTATACAGTTCATTGTTTTGAACTTTTCAAGTGTTTGAACTGCATTAGCCAAAGGTCTACTAAAACACTTAACTTCCTGATGTGTCTCCAAGTACAAGATGTTTCAGGGTTGCTATGACTAAGTATACATAAATTATATGGTTTGTGATTTGGTTGCTTATATTTTATGCTTATATGACTTTTACATAAGCTAACATAGTTTACTTAATTCTGCTGAAGATGATTGCAGTTACATTTCTGGATTGTATTTAAGTATTATTTTAAATGTTCCATTAAGGTTTCTCCTTCCCCTTAAAGATGTCACATTCTATCTTTAACTTGTCTACAGTGACCTTAAGAGTTTGTAATTTTACTAATATAAATGATATTCTGTGAATATTCAGTGTGATTATCTTGTTTTCCTTTTCAGGAGTTTAAAATATAATGTAAATATTTTTTAGATGCTCTCCTTTAGAAATTTACTTTAGAATATATTTTGATCTGTGCTACTTATGTCATTCTTAACAAAAGGCTATTCTTGATGTCATACCATAAAATGGGTTTTCACTGTACTATCATTTGGATAATTGGAACTTAATACATTTTAAGACTTATTCTTTCTCTGTTCCTAGACTGCATCGACCAGACATTCCTTTCTTATATCAATGTGAAATTTCCAGATCATCTGTATCTGCAACTTCAATAGGATAGAAGACTATTAAACACAGAAGACAAATTCGTGAAGAAAATTGAATTCATTTCAAAATTGAATGGCAGAGTGGTTTATGCTTAAAAGCCATTTCTGTTCATTCTTTTAAATATTTATGTTTCATTGGTTTTGCAGAGTTGCATATGTGCCCATTTAAAAGATTTGCATAGACTTGAAAGAAACCATACAGTTGTCGCAGTCAAGTCCAGTCACATTTGATTAATCAGTGTTTGATATAATTGAAAGAGTTGAGTGATAAACAGTCTTCCAGCATGTAAATGCCATTGACTTCTGACCTGACATTTAGTACAGTAAAAATGAAAATTATTAACCATGTCAAATGCTTTAGTTTCTGGCTCTCAGATTTATCTAGTAACTCTACAGAGGAAATATTCTTTGTTATATATAAGTTTTTTGAAACCTGCAGTGCTGATTATTAGAAAGGATTTGTCAGACTTTTGAACATGATAGTTATATCATTATTTAGCAAAACTTTCTGTAAATAACCATGCAAACCATGCATAAATTACTTTCTGCATTGTTTTCTTAGAAATTGTACTAGGTATCTTTCCTTAATTTAAGTGGACATAATATATTTAGAAAATTTGGATGTTAAAGATAGTTTTAGGACAAATTTTAGAAAACGTGGGTATGCCACATTTCCTTTATAAGAAAATCTTTTTTTCTTTTTTTTAAAAGGACATGCCAAAAATGAGAAGCTTGGTTATTAGCATTGTCCATCTTATAGGTTCTTAGAGGAAGAGATTGTATTAGATATTATATTTATTTCATTTAAGACATTTTTGAAAATTAATTTTCTGAATAAGATATTCTTGTTTGCATTTTATCTTTTAAAAAACCAATAAAAATATCTTTCAGTATCATTGTAATATTTTTTTCCTTCAGATGTTTAGCTTAGCGAATAAAAACTTGTGCTTTTAATATCTTCTTGCTTTCTGATTGTAAGGTTAATTTGTAAAAATCATTTCCTGAATCGAGATACATGAAATATTTGTTTTCAAGTTATGGAAATGTGTCTGTGGAATGTGGGGGTGTGAGTGTGTTGCGAAAGTGTATGTGAATATGTATTATTACAACTGGAATCTATTTTGCATTCATAAGCTACTATATTTTGTAAATCATTTTATGGTTCATCTGTCTTCTTTTCAGTTATATCTTTGCTTTTGAATGCCAATGTTAAAAATTACCTTTTAAACTTAAAAATCAGTTAATACAACTATATAGAACATTTAAAATTGATTGCTTGTTTATTATTAGACACCAACTACTAAAAGATACATTTAAAACTATTCAGGGTCATTTTCCACTTCTGAAAAAATAAAATTTATTATGCTTTATAACTTTTTTGTATTTCTCTGTGTTTTCTCATTTACTTCATTGTCTTTAGTAAATTAAACATGCCATTTTGTTTTTCTGATTGAGCCTCCTATTTTGTTTCCATCATTTATTCTCCTCCCCTGTATAACCTTTTTATTATTGATTAAAATATCTTGAACCCTTGATTATTGATTAAGGTACCTTTTAACAATAGCCTGGGATAAAGAAAACAAAATATTTGATTTAGTTGCCTGTATTGGAAATTAATTAGGATTTATTTATAAGAAATGTGAGCTCATGTTAGAATTTTTTATTGTGTATTAATTTCCTATAAACTTGTACTTTGTAATAGTTTTTAAATGACATTAAGCTATGATACAGAATAAGTTAAAATTACTAGATCATCTATCATACATCAGTTTATTAAATTTTTATTTTTGTTTTTGTGATCTTAATGCTTGGTTTATGCATGTAGATATTGACCCTTCATCAAAACTTCACTTTTTGTTTTGATTTTTACCCCCACACATCTGTAAGATTCAAGTGTGTTGTTACTTAATCCTCTTTAATTGGTAGTCTTAAATCTCATCATCTAATGAGGAGACTCAGAATATTCTTTTAGGAAACAGCATTCTCTCCTGAATTTATCAAATCCTACACACTTCCCTTCATTTCCTGTGAGCTTGGACAGCATAGCTGCTGCTATGTTTTGGAGACACTTACCCGCCTTTGCACTCTGCCTTAAATAAATTGAAAATCAAAATCCTTGTTAGGGTACCTATGAACAGTTTTTGAATGAATGTGAATTGGAGGTTGGAAGCTAATACAAAAAAAATATATTACATTATTTCTGTTATATTTGAAATAGCTCATTATGACCAGAAAAAATCCATCTTTATGTTTTCATGAAAAAAAAAAAAAAAAGCCTGAATTAAAAGTAAAAGTACATTCTCTATACAGTGTGTCCAGGATACATTTTAAGAATTTAAAACACAAATTCTATTATACTTGGTTAAAATGAAAATCTCTTTTTAATAGAAAAAAAATACTAATGCTTGCCTTTTGAGTCTATAAGCTATATCCCATGCCTTTGAAGATCATAAATGTTAACCTAAGACAATAATCACTAATAATTCAAGCAAAACCTCTAATGACAGGAAAAGTGGAGTTTCAAGGGTCTAGTTGGAGAAGAATTCAGGGTTTCTTAATTTACCACAGTTTTTTTCCAACTGGTCTATCCACATAAAGCACAAAGGTAATGATAGTGCATCTGGTAACTGTATTTAACTAGAGTGACATATATCTTGAGTTTGCTCATAACAGACCTGGTTATTACTATTTCCTGAGCTTAAATCGTGCCTCCTTTCTCATAAGTGTCCTAATTTGGAGGAGAATTTGTATGATCACCCTGTATATAACTCTCCACTGTATTGAAAAGTGACTGCCTAAATCGACTGCCTTGAGAGAGGGAACTGTAGTATTAGGGCAGGAGTCAATTACTGTTGTCACAGCCTTGCCTAGACAACTGTTAGGCCTGTAGAAGATACAGTACATATATTTTTTTTCCTTTTTTTGTTTTTTTTTTAAATAGAAGTATTGAAATGATTCCACTTATGGTAAATAGTAAATAGTGAGCTTTTATATGTTTAAACTGCTGTTAAATTGTTTTTTTGTTAATTCTTCAAATAGTCATGAAATATGTGTATTATTTTTTAAAACTTCATTCTTGATAAAGTTCAACTGTTAGATGATAATGTGCCATTTATTATTGAATGTCCTTTCCCATATATAGAACATGTTAATATGTGTTTTACTTGTTAATAAAGTTCAGTAAATGTGGAACTGTGAACCTGTCATGCATCCTTTTGAAAATCAGTTTGATTGACAATATATTAGCAACACCTTGGCCCCACAAAATGTTCATATGCTTGAACTTAACGTTATGTGGAAAACAACTGGCATAGAATTAGGTTGGAGAGTGAGTAATTTGTATGTTGGGAGTTAGGTTGCAGTTTAATTTTAATAAATGCAAATAACTTATGTTTATTTCTACTTTGCAAAAGATTAGTGGTCACCATAGATCAGACTGCTTATGGGTATATTCTCATTAGGGAAAGAAAGGAATGGAAAGTGAAGTCTCTCAGTTGTGTCTGACTCTTTGTGACCCCATAGACTGCAACCTACCAGGCTCCTCTGTCCGTGGGATTTTTCAGGCAAGAGTATTGGAGTGGGTTGCCATTACCTTCTTCAGGGGATCTTTCTGACCCAGGGATTGAACCCAGGTCTCCCTCATTGCAGGCAGACGCTTTACCCTCTAAGCCACCAGGGGCATATGACCTAAAATGCAACCTACCCTGTAGTTAGTTAGAAAAAAAGAAAAAACTCATTCCCTACTTCATAAAAGTTAAAAGGAAAATGTTTATTTAGAGCTCCGTATGTTTTCTTGTTTTCATTTTTCTTGATGTTTTTAACTTAGCTTTCAGTTTTTGATTTTGAGAGGTTGAGCTATACGCTTTTAAAAACCCCACTTGGTTTTCATGGAAACCAATGAAAAATCCAGCAGCTATATAAGGAAGTTGTTTATTTGCTAAGTCATATCCGACTCTTTCGACCCCATGGATTGTAACTCTCAGGGCTCCTCTGTCTGTGAGATTTTCCAGGCAAGAAGAGTGGGTTGCCATTTCCTTCTCCAGGGGATCTTCCTGACCCAGGAATCTAATGCGTCTCCTGCATTGGCAGGTGGATTCTTCACCACTGAGCCACCAGTGAAGCCCCAAATAAGGAAGAGATAGTTATCGCCTCTTTAACAGCTGAGATTATAGCACACCCAAATCCCATACTGGTTCACAAAACCTTTTATAGATATAATTTTATTTGCTTGTTTTTGGCTGTGCTGGGTCTTTGTTCCTGTGTGGGCCACTCTCTGGTTGTGGTACGCAGGCTTCTCATTTCCATGGCTTCTCTTGTTGAGTTAGGGGCTCTAGGGCACATGGGCTTGAGTAGTTGCACCTCCCGAGTGCTAGAGCACAGGCTCAATAGTCATGGTGCACGGGTTTAGCTGCTCTACGACATGTGAGATCTTCCTGGATGAGGGATTGAACCCGTGCCTCCTGCATTGGTAGGTGGATTTTTTTTTTTTTTTTTCTAACCACTGAGCCACGAGGGAACCTTGGAGGCAGTTTTCCTCTCAAGCTTCTAAAACAAACCCATTTAAAAAATTACATTCCTACTTCTTTCATGTTTAAATCAGTGTTTTACCTTTAGTGACACTGGTTATCCTTCCTTAAAGCTGTGTCATCTTGTAGCTTTACCAGAGCATCATGGGATCCACAAGTAAGACCAAAGTTTGTTCAAAGCTCAGAAGAAACCTGGAGGGCAGCCTCTGCTCTCAGAATGTGAAAGCAACAAATTACCCTGTTGGAAAGTATGAACCCTTCTGTGGAGGTATAAGAACTGTACTTGTGCTGGAATCCCTAGTGTAGAAATATGTTGTTTCTTTTCCATCAAACTTAGCTTCTCAGCCGTCTAAATTCCTGCATAGTAATTTGGTTTTACTAACTGTGGCATTTGGGCTCTAAAATTTTAATTCCCATTTTATTCATTCAGAGAGAAGACCTGAAGACCATTAATTGCTAGCAAGCATTGACCACTCATCCTAATACAGGTGATGATAGAGGACGTAAAATATCACTTCTTAAATCTAGGCTTTTAAAATGATGATTACTATGGAAAGCATCAGTTCATCTAATTAATGAACTCCCCCCCTCCAAAAAAAAAACCTGGATAAAATCGAACAAAAGTTTAATAATATGTAAGCATGGGAGAGACCCAGAAAAATTGAGAAACTTGCCAAAATGGCAGAAACCCTCACCTTAAATCTTCGGCTGAGAGTTACAAACTTTTAAGAGACAACTGAGGCATAAATTTCCCTGATTCTACGAGATGTCCAGGGATGAATTCCTGATGGGATGATGCTTGGAAACTTCTTCAGAGCTGTGATTGTCATTCAGTATGTGTGTTAGTCACTCCGTTGTGTCCAACTCTTTGTGACCCCATAGACTGCAGCCTGCCAGGCCCCTCTGTCCATGGGATTCTCCAGGCCAGAATACTGGAGTGGTTGCTATGCCCTTCTCCAGGGGAATCACCCCAACCCAGGGATTGAACCTGGGTCTCCTGCATTACAGGCAGATTCTTTATCATCTGAGCCACCAGGGAAGTCCGTTATTCAGTACAGTGCATTATAATCAACACAGAATTTGGGGGAAGTTAACACCCCAGCCTCAATTTCCAGAGGTTTCAATGCAATACATCTGCTCCATGACTGCACATCTTTCCATAGTTTGAAGTGGTGGGAGTTCGATCTAGCAGTACTGCTGATTCCTCTCATCATGTGTTCCTCTCTGTATCTAGCTCCTTGTATACTAAGGATAGAAAGTTACAAGTGTCAGGATCAACACATCAGTCAGACTTTTCCAGGGCAAGGAAAAGTTACATAAAACAGATCTTACAGCATTAATGATCTAGAGTTTTTGTTTTTTGACCTCTCTCACTGAGAGCCTTCTGATTTTCCTGCCTTTAAACATACTACATGGCTGTCTCTGCAAGGCTGTGTCTCCAGGGTCATGTGGGAGCCTTGGGACAGAATAGAACTGTTTGTGCTGAGAAGACAGTTTCTTTCTCCATCTTCTGGAACACGAGCAGAATTGGACTGATCATCCAGTTGATTTTTTTTTTTTCTTCAAAAAAAGAAAATTTTTTCTCACTTGTATCTTCCCTTCTCTATCCTCAAAGAGCCTGTGGCTGATTAAGGGAGGTGGCTTTGTGTAACAGAAAGACAGGGTTTTGGAGCCAGGCTAAACCTGGACTCAACTATCAGCCCTCATGCCAGCTCAGGCAGTTTCTTTAACCAATGCCTCAGTTTCCTCACCTGTTTGTTGGGAAGCACAGTGTGTATGTACCTGAGGATTATGTGAGGTTTATGCAAAAGAGGTAGACATTATATTGTGTGTTTGCTGACCAGGCTGCCAATTAGTGTTAGCTGATGTCTCCAGGACTTGAAGCAGGGCCCTACCTGGTGTGGGCATTTGATCTGCCAGACCCTCTGACAAGAGTGATTACAGCAGGATCATGTGGACCCAGTACTGGCTCCTTCTGTCTTCTCTGAAGCAAGTGGGAATTCAAGCAAACGTTGCTTAGATGATCATCGATTTTAAGGGGCATAATCACACACAGAGTGGAAGGGAGGTACCTGTGTGCCAAGAAGTGAGGTGCTCCAGCTGGTAGTGGCAGAGGAAGCACGCACGTGTCTCTCTGAGTGAAGCTTGGAGGCCTGCAGGCCAGGCCCTCAGAATTTCACGACGAGATGCTGTTCCTTGATCGTTGATGACACGGCTTTCGCTCAGGGAGCCAGTGCGCGGCAGTCATGGTTGGGAAGTGATCAGAAAGTAGGTTGGTGGGCAGCTTGATTCTGACTCTAGGATAGGTTATTTCACCAGCTTCCTCTTACAAATGATAGGTTCTTCGTCTTGGATTTATTTATATTTTTAATGTCTATGACTGGGACTTCCCTGGTGGTCCAGTGGTTAAGACTCCATGCTCCGAAGGCAGGGGTTCGAGATTCAATGGCTGGTCAGGGAACTAGATCCCACATACTGCAACTGAGACCTGGGGCAGCCAAATAACTCATAAATAAATAAATAAAAATGAAAAGCAGAAGCTGTCTAGTGGGAGTTAGGACTTTCACCAACAGTGATAACAAGGCCACCCTTCCTCAGGGTGAGTGGACACCATGTGAGGAGCTGGAATGCTCTTCCCTCCTCAGCAGTAATGAGGAGGTCCCCTTCTTGAGCATCAGAGCAGTCCAAGTGGGGGATCTGGGTTTCTATTCTGTCTTCAATACCAAGGCCACAACTCCTTTTCCTGGCTAGAGAAAGCCAGCGAAAATAGAAGGTATTCATCAAGATCCAGAGTCTCTTAGTTTAGCGTGAAAGGTGCAGGTTTCATTCAAAAATCTCTTGTCATATAACAAGGATTTCAGCTGTGGAGTTACTAAAATCTAAACCAGGAAAAAAAATGTCAAGAAATGTTCATGTGACTGTTCAAATAAGTACTTAAATCCTATAAGTCATTTAGATAGGAGGAAAACCCTACCAGTTATAGTCATTGGTTATTTATTTCAGTGTGTTTCAAGAATGCTAATAGAAGCAGGTAAAGCTTTATGATTATTAAGCCTTGAACTTGATGCTGTGTGAAATATAGAGCCCTGGTGATGGGAGCTTGGAAAGCGAATGAAAGGGACGTGTTACCCAGAGAGCCATAAAGTAGTGACCTTAAATCGTGAGACTAAAGAGTCCAGGTATACAATGGGGCCTGCAAATGCTGAAATTTTTCCAGAAATATCTGGAAAATAAAGCTAGCAAGATTCTTGGAGGTAGGAATAGTTTTTAGCTTTTATTGGAGAAGGAAGCAGATTATATAGTAATAGTTGCTCATGTCCGTAAAAATTTTAAATGCTTTAAAAAACCTTAAACATTTCTGTCTCTAGTATATATTGTTGCTAATGATGCCACAGATTTGGGGGTGACTTTTGAAAATCTTTAAAGATGGAAACAATGACATTCTTCAGTAAAGAAAAAAATACCACTAATTCCTTAAATAATTCATGGTACATCACTCCTCTCCCCCAGGTCCAGCACTCTTTAGCATTCATGCATCAGTAAAAAGGTGCATGAGAAATGGATAACATGTTTAGTTGTATAACTGAGTTTGTCTCCCTTTGATTTCCTGAGAAGGAAAACGGCAATTAGATGTGTTTACTTAAGGGGAAGGAGTAACTGAATGCTCATTGAAGGGCTGGAAGAGTATTTGAAAGAGCAGTGGGTTGACGTACATACACTCCTATGTACAAAATAGGGCTTCCCTAGTGGCTCAGACAGTAAAAAATCTACCTGCAACGCAGGAGACTGGGGTTCGATCCCTGGGTTGGGAAGATCCCCTGGAGAAGGGCTCAACCCACTTCAGTATTCTTGCCTGGAGAATCCCATGAACAGAGGAGCCTGGCGGGCTACAGCACATAAGGTTGCAGAGTCAGACACGATCACAGCAACTTAGCATGCATTAATGTATGAAATAGATAACTAATGAGAACCTACTGTATCTCACAGGAAACTCTACTCAGTGCTCTGTGGTGACCTAAAAGGGAGGAAATCCAAAAAAGGGTGGATATATGTACGCATAGAGCAGATTCACTTTGCTGTACAGCAGAAACTGACACAACATTGTAAAGCAACTAGACTCCAATAAAAATTAAAATAGTAAAAGCTGAGATCTGAATTTAAAAGAAGAGCACCAGTTTATGTAAGCTTTCAGTTCTGCAGATGCTCCTGCCCACCCAGAATGCTCTATAAAACCTTCACTCTTGTTCTAGTGAGGAGCCTTCCTGAATTTACCACATAAACTTTTTTTTTAACCACATAAACTTTTAATGAGTGACCTATTTGCAAAACTCTCTTCTGGATTAGCAAATACAAGCTGATAGAAACTTTACCTTGTAACTTTTCTCCTGTATTTCTCCCATCTGAACTTTACCAAGGTAGGAATCTTTGTCTCACATACCCCCCCACCCCCGTACAATGGCATTAAACTTTTTTTTTTTTTTTTGGTGTTAAACTCTTAAGCAAAAACCAAACCCAAACCCAAACCAAACACACAACCCCTCCCTCCAAAAATAACTCCCCAGCATTCACAGCAGCCATCTACAGCATTTTTGTACTGTGATTTTTCTGAATGAAATTAATTAGGCACATTGGCTTTAAAATACATTATCTGCTTTAACCTAAATAGGCATTTTAGATAAAACAAAAACTTTCTATTCACTACTAGAGCTTACCTAATTGTTGAAGGAAGGACAAAGTAATACATGATGATACTTAGAAGCAAAAGGAATAAAGACCTAAATATTGATTTAAAGTAAGCAACTAGAACCGTTAATGCTATTATCCATTTTTAAAAGGCAATTTTACAAATGGAGGAAATGTTTATTACTTGTCCATACAAAGCAAGGCCACTTAACTCTGCATGTTATTTCCTTCTCATTGTTTGCCTTTCCTCAGGAATTTATGTACAAGATGTAAACTAAATTCAAATCTGGATGAATGAAGACCAAAATATGAAAAAATGATTATTCAATTTTGTTGAATTAATAGAGCAGGCATTATGACAATCCCTAAATGTGCATATTTATGGGAAAGAGCAGTACAATAAAAACAAAGTACTTGGCAATTCTTTTTGTTGTTCTTTAGATGCTTTTCAAATATTGAAACCCCAGCAAACAATACAAGTATACTTGACTATGTCATTAAAAAGCTATAATGTTCTGAGAAAAGCAACTATTTCCCCATATACTCTTTAGAGAATAAGAATAAATACATTTTCAAAGAAGAAACTAATGTGCTCCTATATTAGAAACCTTCAATGCTCTTTTTAAAAATTCCAGCAAAATTTAAAATTACATATTTTTGGAAAAAAAATCAGAATCTCATTATCTTGATACACTTTCCATTTTGACACTTTCCACCCAGGTCTCGACGTCATATAGAGTGCCTACAAGTTTTCAGGCAAGTTGTGTTTTCTTTTTTTTCTTAACGATAGTTTACCCTAAATTTGAATTCTATACAGTTGTGATAATTATTATTTGTGATAGTTTTAATAATTTCATTTATAGGAATTGATCATGTGGAAAACATTCAAGTGAAGAAAAAAAGGGAGCCTTATAGGTGATAATAAAATGATGACTGTGATCACTGTCCGGCAGTGATAAAGCATGGCCTATAAACCTACAGAGTATGACCTCAGAGCTTTCTTCAACAGTAGCCAAAAGGATCAAGGTTCTGATTGTGGCTCTTTGGTCAGCTCCGGGGACCCTAATGGTCAAGCTGACTGTCACGGCAGCCTGAATAGTCTTACAGCAGTGCTTTCTGTGTTATGTCTTGAACAAAAAATTCACTTGACTGACAGAATGGGAGGAGAAGACTCATGAATAAGGGAGCCCCAGGGATGGCCCAACTATTCATTGGCATTGAGAGCAAAACAGAAGTGAAACACTCCCCCAAATTTGGCAGTGCCACAGGCAGAGAGGAGCGGACAAGTTGTAGACATTGTTCTTTCCCATCAAGCTCTCCCTTAAGGAAGCACGATTGTGTGGAGCTGACCCCAGTCACCCGGCTCTGGAATCCAAACTAGGAGAAAGTAACCTGATAGGAAAAGAGTGCAGACTGACTGGGCCAAACTGCACTGAAACCCTGGATGCAGGCAGCCTGGAGAGTCTGGTCCCATAGAGGCCACATTTCCAGCTCCCAGTGCAAACTGTAAATGTTCTTTGATAGAAAGAGCCAGGCTTGTGACTGACGCTCATGGAACCCTTGCAGTTCTGACCTACATCCATCGGATTGGCTGGACAAACTGGGACTTTGGGTCTTTGTTGGATATGGTTGTCCTATTGGAAATATACCTAAGAAATGTTCACAGCCCCGTCTTTAACAAAGAACCCGCACATTATGTCAAAATTAAACTGAAAATGAAAATAAATCAGGGTTTTCATGAATAGATTTGCTGCTTATCAATACACATTAATAAATGTTCCATTTCACTTATTTAGGATAAGTTAAAAGAAAATCTCATACATTTTACCATATGTATTTTACCATACTTATTGTGAAATGAAATAGCAAAAAATAATTTCAGGGATTCCCCCAGGTGGTCTAGTTGTTAAGATTCTGCAATTCCAATGCAAGGGGCACTAGATGATCCCTGGTTAAGGAAATAAGATCACACAATGAAAACAAAAACAAAACAAAAACAAACCATAAAAACAAAAACTTTATCAATTAAAAAATTCTTTAAAAAAAGCAGCTGCAGAATTTTCTTTGGTGTAATGAGGCAATAACCTAAAATATGAACCTATACTTTCCTTGGCTGCCTCATGAGTCATACTACATGTTCTCCACTCAGGCAACAGGGAAGGTAATACTACGGGTCTCGCTGGCAGATTTTTTACCATCTGAACCACAGGGAAGCCCCAAAAAGTGAAAGTGAAAGTTGCTCAGTCATGTCGCACTCTGGGCTGTAGTCCATGGAATTCTCCAGGCCAGAATACTGGAGTGGGTAGCCATTCCCTTCTCCAGGAGATCTCCCCAACCCAGGGATCGAACCCAGGTCTCCTTCATTGCAGGTGGATTCTTTACCAGCTGAGCCACAAGGGAAGCCCACTAAGGGTCTCAGTGTCTGGTTATTAGAACAGCAATGCCAGGACTATCAAGTAAGGGCCTTGACTTATAACAAACAAACAGGCAATTTTTAGTTTCATGTTCTCAAATGCACATATGACATTCATGGCAGGGGCAGTAGTTGAAGATAAGAGTTTTCATTGAAAGAAAATTAGTGCCAAAAATCAGAATTCTGAAGAGCCCAACTATAATTACAATATGAGCTTCCCAGGTGGCACAGTGGTCAAGAATCCACCTGCCAATACAGGAGATGGAAGAGACACAGATTCAATCACTGGGTTGGGAAGATTCCCTGTTGGAGGAAATGGAATCCACTCCAGTATTCTTGCCTGGAGAATCCCATGGACAGAGGAACCTGGCGGGCTACTGCTTGTGTGGTCGCAGAGTTGGACTCAACGGAGCACACGCACACACGTGCCACAAATAAGAGGCACAGAAGAATACTGGACAGATCCAGGCAACTCCTCACCCTTGAGACTCGATACAGTTGCGGGAATAAAGAGTAGATAAGACAGCTGTGGTGAAGGGATGCACAAAGTTGTCATTTATTCCTTGGTGTTTTTTGCTTCAGCTTCTCTTCTGTTGAGATGTGCTGTTGCTTTGTAGTTTTGGTTGCAGCCTTAAGGATCTAGGTCAGCATGTTATTGTACATTTTTTTATATGCTGCATATATATTTATTTTACATTTATATATTTTGTCTATTAGCTGTTATCTAGAAGATAGAAACTTTTTTTTCCAGAACCACCAGAAGTTATAAAGCTGCTTATATTCTAGCAGGGCAAGCTTGTGGAACTGTCAGAAGAAGTCAACTTCCTTCCTAAGTCACCATTTCCATTCCTCAGACAGAGAATGATAATCCTATAGGAAATAAGCCCTTTAATTACAATGTTTTGCCCAGGAACAGAGCATTTACTATGTGCTACGCACTCCAGTACTCTTGCCTGGCAAATCCCATGGGCGGAGGAGCCTGGTGGGCTGCAGTCCATGGGGTTGCTAGGAGTCAGACACAACTGAGCAACTTCCCTTTCACTTTTCCCTTTCATGCATTGGAGAAGGAAATGGCAACCCACTCCAGTGTTCTTGCCTGGAGAATCCCAGGGACGGGGGAGCCTGGTGGGCTGCCGTCTCTGGGGTTGCACAGAGTCGGACATGACTGAAGCTACTTAGCAGCTTAGCAGCATATTGTCTATTATTTGTAAGTATTTAGTCCTTTTGTTTCCTCCCTCCCTTCTACTCCCTTTAATGCCTGGGTTTTGGACCCACCATCTCTCATGGGCTCATTTCTACCTCTGTGGCTACAATATTCAGGGGCAGGAAAAGGGAAAGTTTCCCCTGGCGTGCTTCATTCATTTGTAAAATGTTACTATTGGAGTAGAATTGCTTTACATCATTGTGTTCGTTTCTGCTTTACGACCAAGTGAACCAGCTGTAAATATACATATATCCCCTCTCTCTTGAGCCTCCCCACCCCACCCCATCGATCGAGGTCTTCACAGAGCACAGAGCTGAGTTCCCTGGGTTATCCAGCAGTTTCCCACTCACTATTTCACACATGGTCGCGTATATACGGCAATGCTGCTCTATCGATTCGTCCCACCCTCTCCTTCCTCCACCGTGTCCATTCTCTGTATCTTTATTCCTGCCTTGCAAATAGGTTCATCTGTACCATTTTTCTAGATTTCTTGGTGGCTTTTAACCACTCTGGCGGTCTCTCAGAGATGTCTCCTCACATTTCTTTGTTATTCCCAAACCAGTCACCGGCAAAGGCAAGCTCATCATCATAGCTGAGCTAACAAGACGGCAGAATTATCCACCTTCCCCTGCAGCACATGCTTCCCAAAATGCAGGTTAAGGTAAGTGTCTCCCAGAAGGAAGTGGAATAAGGAAAGAGGGCACTTGGCACACAAGCAGTATTACGGTTGAGATGATGTGAGAGACGTGAAAGAACAAAAAAATGTAAGATATTATAGGTTGAGCATGTTGAAGCATAAAATATGGGACATTTCTAACTACTAGCTTCTCAAGTTTCAAGGATAACTGTGAACAACATTGAAAGGATTACTCTTTTTGTAGAGTTGGACACGACTGAAGTGACTTAGCATGCATGCATGCATTAGAGAAGGAAAAGGTGACCCACTCCAGTGTTCTTGCCTGGAGAATCCCAGGGATGGGGGAGCCTGGTGGGCTGCCGTCTATGGGGTCGCACAGAGTTGGACATGACTGAAGTGACTTAGCAGCAGCAGCAGAGATGTTCTATGAAAAGCTGACATTTGAAATGTCCCTCATCTAATAACCGCTGTCCAGAATCCAGTGGAATGTGGGATTTATGGGGGGCTGTAGCAAGAAAGAAAGCTCTTGCAATTTCTGCTGCTTTACTGTTGTAATAGAAAGTTTCATGTCCTATATTAGACATGGAAACTGAAACAGCAAACTAAAATTTCTGTTCTTCTTTGTGACCTTGGAAAAATTAAACTTAGGAAGAAATTTCATAAGATCCTCAAGAGACTTATGTCTCTGAAATGGAGAATTTTCTCTTTAAATACTGTCAAATTATTTTTAAAATTTGAATTTAAATTTTAGCTTTTCCTTTTCCTGCAAATATTAACATGAACAAAAATATTGATGACAAAATTCATCCATTTGATATGTTCTAGAAAAGATTACCTTGCTCAAATAATTTGAGCAAATCATAAGCATTATACTATATATAGTAATTCTATAATTATTAATTGGTAATAGAAAGATGGTCATATTAAGTGTAATAGACTTTCTAAATATTTATATTGTCTGATATCTAGATAAAATTAGAGAGCACTTTTATCTTAATAGGGTATAAAGATTTAATTTATGTAACATAGAAAAATATGTTTCTACTGAGAGCAATTTTATATTGTGACAAAAGACATTTTGGACACATTTCTTTTACTTTGTACTCAGAGCAGAACTTTTGGACTTGATAGTGTTGTTGTCAGTATTATGCATCCACAAAGTCTTTTGATGCTAGAGTATAGAATGGAAAAAACATTAAAATTTTTATGATAGAGTTTTATAAAAGAATGGTGGTGGCTGGGAATCAAGGATGGTGATAAAACTGAGCAAAGTGAGCAACTGGCCCATATGCTGTGTCCATTTAGAATTTAGAGAACATAAAAAGAAAGAAATCAAATTTCTTATCGTCTTTCAGTTCAGAGATTCTTTTTTTTTTCTGGCTCACTGTTTAGCATGTGGGATCTTAGTTTCTTAGCTCCTCCACCAGGGATGGAACCCATGCCTCCTGCAGTGGAAGTGTGGGGTCTTAACAAATGAACCATCAGGGAAGTCCGTCTGTTCATAGATTCTTAGTTTTTCTTTTTCATCTGAAGAGGAGAGGTAGAGAAAGGAATTACAGACAGAGAAAAGTAAGGGCACTGGTAAGATGGTAAGAGTAAAAACAGTTCAGTGTTTCTGAGCAAAAAGTCAGAGCATGTGATGGAAGAAGAACATGGAGACTTAAGTTGCGACAGGTGAGGTGGGAGCCAGATGAGCTGCAAGAGGTCAAAATATGAGAGGAGAGAGGAGATTTCTGATGGATCAAATTTCCTAATAAGACTACAGGTAGTAAGAGTTAAGATTCCAGGTGGTGGGGTGTCCTGGGTGTGGATGTAAGAGACTTTGTGGAGGTTGAACAGGTATGTGCTCAATACCATTCATCTCATTCACTGAAGACTTTTCCAAATTCTAGTATACTTACTGATGGCAATAATTCTAAATGGTATGTGGATGAACATTTTGAATAGTTGTGTTACAGAAAAAATATCTTGTATAGCACAGATGGAACACTTCTGGATGTTATTACCCATAAGTAAACAATTGGAAATTAAGTGATTTAAAGGGATATATTAAGTGATAGACTGAGGGTAAATGATTAGAGCAAAAATCATGAAGATGCAATGTGAATGAAGGAGGTTGGGGAAACCTTGATTTAAGAGGTGAAGTGAGGTGTTGAACAGAGAGAACCCAGGAAGGTTGAAGGGCTGGAGGGTTGTTGTGAAGGTTTGGAATAGCCACTGCATGCATGGTGTATGGAGTTCTAGAACAATGGAAATATTATGGGTGGGGTGGGCCCAGCTGAGGCTGGAGGCATGTGACTTTTGTACTCCAGCCTATCTACATGGCTGTACAGCAGCCTCCCAGCCACCTGCAGCAAGGACAGTGAAGGCGGCATGGATCCCAGGCTGGGGTTTTGCTTGGGAGGCTTTGAGCATGGATTGGAAATGCAGGAGAGTTGAGACAGACTCTGATAAAGGCATCTCTGTAATCGTCCATGTGGTACTATTCCATTTCTGAGTATACACCCTCTTGATGAGGGTGAAAAAGGAGAGTGAAAAAACTGACTTAAAACTCAACATTCAAAATGAAAATCATGGCATCCAATCCCATCGGTTCAGTTCAGTTCAGTTCAGTCGCTCAGTCGTGTCTGACTCTTTGCGACCCCATGAATTGCAGCATGCCAGGCCTCCCTGTCCATCACCAACTCCCAGAGTCTACCCAAAGCCATGTCCATCAAGTCAGTGATGCCATCCAGTCATCTCATCCTCTTCCATCCCCTTCTCCTCCTGCCCCCAATCCTTCTCAGCATTAATGTCTTTTCCAATGAGTCAACTCTTCGCATGAGGTGGCCAAAGTACTGGAGTTTCAGCTTCAGCATCAGTCCTTCCAGTGAACACCCAGGACTGATCTCCTTTAGGATGGACAGATTGGATCTTCTTGCAGTCCAAGGGACTCTCAAGAGTCTTCTCCAACACCACATTTCAAAAGCATCAATTCTTCAGCACTAAGCTTTCTTTATAGTCCAACTCTCACATCCATACATGACTACTGGAAAAACCATAGCCTTGACTAGACGGACCTTTGTTGACAAAGTAATGTCTCTGCTTTTAAATATGCTATCTGCTGCTGCTGCTAAGTTGCTTCATTCGTGTCCGACTCTGTGCAACCCCATAGATAGCAGCCCAGCAGGCTCCCCCGTCCCTGGGATTCTCCAGGCAAGAACACTGGAGTGGGTTGCCATTTCCTTCTCCAATGCATCTAGGTTAGTCATAACTTTCCTTCCAAGGAGTAAGCGTCTTTTAATTTCATGGCTGCAATCACCATCTGCAGTGATTTTGGAGCCCTCCAAAATAAAGTCTGACACTGTTTCCACTGTTTCCCCATCTATTTTCTATGAAATGATAGGACCAGATGCCATGATCTTAGTTTTCTGAATGTTGAGCTTTAAGCCAACTTTTTCACTCTCTTCTTCACTTTTATCAAGAGGCTTTTCAATTCCTCTTCACTTTCTGCCATAAGGGTGGTGTCATCTGCATATCTGAGGTTCTTGATATCCAATCCCATCACTTCATGGCAAATAGATGGGGAAACAGTGACAAACTTTATTTTCTTGGGCTCCAAAATCACGGTGATGAAAGCCATGAAATTAAGAGACATTTGCTCCTTGGAAGAAAAGCTATGACAAACCTAGACAGCATATTAAAAAGCAGAGACATTTACTTTGCTAACAAAGATCTGTATAGTCAAAGCTATGGTTTTTCCATTAGTCATGTATGGATGTGAGAGTTGGACCATAAAGAAGGCTGAGCTGCTTTTGAACTGTGGTGCTGGAGTAGACTCTTGAGAGTCCCTTGGCCAGCAAGGAGATCAAACCAGTCAATCCTACAGGAAATCAACCCTGAATGTTCTTTGGAAGGACTGAAGCTAAAGCTCCAATACTTTGGCCACCTGTTGTGAAGAGCCGACTCATTTGAAAAGACCCTGATGCTGGGAAAGATTGAAGGCAGAAGGAGAAGGGGATGACAGAACATGAGATGGTTGGATGGCATCACTGACTCAATGGACGTGAGTTTGAACAAACTCCAGGAAATAGTGAAGGACAGGAAAGACTGGCATCCATGGGGTCACAAGGAGTTGGAAAGAGTTCAGTAGTGACTGAACAACAACCAGGGAGTAGTGGCATTTTTATGACCCACCAGGAGGCAGAGAAAATGAGTGACATCACCCTACGCCCTGTGCCCCTGGAGTGCCCTGGGGGTGGGATCCGCCCTCTGTTCTCACTCCCTTACAGGATGGATTAGTCTAGCCTGTGGGGAGGCTTGGCCTAATGAAGGGAGGCCTTGCTGGGCATGCCTGACCCTGGGAATCTTACAGAGCAGGTGCCACTGCTTCTTAGGGAGCTGGTGGTGAGATAGACCAACCATCCCCTGTCTTGGAAGGCCCCCATTGGACCACATTCTCTGCAGGAACGGAGACTGAAATACAGCCAGCCCTGGCATAGGACACTGATACCCATGTGGGCCAGACATTTACGACATGGGGGTGACCCACTGCTGATCTGGGGGAAACTGACATATCCTGGGAATGGGTAGGGGCTTTGGAAAAACCGAAGACAGAAAGGGAGCATTAAAAGCTATCCCAAACAGCTGTTGAGGATCTGGTAAAAGTATTAATAACCTGAAAGCAAATGTCGTTTGACCTCATGGCTGCCAGGACCCACCTGAAATGCAGCATTGGTCTCCTGTGAAAACCTGGACAGTACAGACCTACCCACCTGCCGGGCCCATCTCCAATGCCCCACCCACTCCATCAGAGGCCTCAGGGATACAGTCCTAGTCAGGGTGGGTATCCCCTGCACCCGGGGTTTAGGATGGAGGCCAAGCTCACCTCCATCTGAGGGCCACTGGAGCCACAGAAGACCTCATGTTGAGGTCACTATTCCCTGACCCCCTAGAAATAAACTAAAGGTGACTGCTCTGGCTGACACTGCGGCTCTCAAGGTGTGGGTTAAAATATGTTCTGTTGCCCCTTCTCTCTCATGGCTCAAGCTCCCACACTGACTGAATGACATGCCCCTTTGTAGCATGCTTCCCTAGTGGCTAGGACAGTAAAGAATCTGCCTGCAATGCGGGAGACCTGGGTTCGATCCGTGGGTTGGGAAGATCCCCAAGAGGAGGCCATGGCAACCCACTCCAATATTGTTGCCTGGAGAATCCCATGGACAGAGGAGCCTGGCAGGCTACAGTCTGGGGTTGCAGAGTCGGACACGACTGAGCAACTAACACTTTGTAGTACAAGAGTGCCCTGTCGGCCAGCCCATTGTCTGTAGAAATGGGAGGTGCTCCTAGGCCCTGTGTTGGATGGGGATTCTCCAGATGCTCACCCCCGATTCCCCTGCAGCCCATGGGGGTTGGGGAAACTCCTGCTGATGTCTGGTGTGTGATGATCTAGTGGGGCAATCCATCTTCCATGGACTGCACTCTATTAGCCCAACAGTGACACCATCTGGATGGAAACAGGAACGAACTACAGCAGCCCATGGGCTGAACTGAGTGGTCTGGATGGTGCTCGCTCGGGAGTCCTGGCCCTAGCCCTTGGCACTGATAGCTGGGCTGTTTTGAAGGGATTAACCCTGTGGCTAGGACAGTGGGAAGCCAAGGGACAGATGATCGTGAATAAGTCCTTGGGGGTCAGAATGTGTGGAAAGACACCCTCACGCTCTTCCTTGCCCTGGCTCATAAGACGCTGTGCTGTGCTGTGTGCTTAGCTGCTCAGTTGTGTCCAACTCTTTGCAACCCCATGGACTGTAGCCCACCAGTCTCTGTCCATGGGATTCTCCAGACAAGAATACTGGAGTGGGTTGCCATGCCCTTCTCCAGGGGTTCTTCCCAACCCAGGGATTGAAACTTCTGAGGCTCTTTCATTGGCAGGCAGATGCTTTACCACTGAGCCACCTGGAAAGCCCACCATGGACGAATCCCCTTATCAAATTGATGGTGATCAAGGGTCACATTTCAAAAGTCATGATAGGAAAGACTGGGTAAAAGAACATGACGTTGAAGTGGTTCCACCTCCTTCAAAGAAAAGAAAAAAAACCACTCTTCTGATTCTTACCGTGGATCACTGTCTATATGCTGAGAACATCATGTCCCATCGTGCTGGGAAAGGCGTTAACCCACTAGAATGTTCGATGGGGTGTCCCACTGGGATGGATGGGTTACTTTGCACCCTTGGGTGAGGGGGAAGCACTCAGTCTTTACTGGGATCCTGTTGTCTTGCTGCAAACAGGACCTGCTGAGATACTGGAATGGCACGTTGCACCACTGAGAGAAGGTGGGGACCTCCTCTGGCCTCCCCACCCCCGGTGCATCCCCTCACAGTGCTGCCTTCCCAGCCAACATGGAAGGTCTGTACAACCGGGTAGATTTCTAAATCTGCAGTCCCATTAACATCTAAGGATCAGGCCACAAGCGTTTTATATATATATATATAATTAATTTTATTATATATAATTTATATATAGAGACTTGATTTTATTTTTGGCTGTGCTGTGTCTTCGTTGCTGCGCAGGCTTTGCTCTAGCTGGGGTGAGTGGGAGCTACTCTTTGTGGCAGTGTGCAGATTTCTCACTGCAGTGGCTTCTCTCTTGTTTCAGAGTACAGGCTCTAGGGCACACGGATTTCAGTATTTGTGGCCAAAGGGCTCAGTAGTTATGGATCCTGGGCTCTATAGCACAGGCTCAGTAGTTGTGGCCCATGGGATTAGTTGGGATCCTCCCAGACCAGGGATTGAACCTGTGACTCCTGCATTGGCAGGCAGATTTTTTTTACCCCTGAGCCACCAGGGAAGCCCACACAAATGTAATTCTTATAGAAATGGAAGACCTTCCCGTACAAGTTACTGATCTGTCTTTTCAGCATTAGACTTCTGCTCCTCTTATGGTGTTTGGTCATGGAATGGGTCAAGGATGGAAATACCTTTCTACAGGGGGCCCACTTGTATGCCTGGCAAAGGAATTGATCCATCTCTTGGGTATGTGGGCAGCTGCCCCTTCTCGCTGGTCAGGATGGTGGGTATCACCCTTCCAGGAAGGGGATGGGAAAGCACTAAAGCACGTAAGGGAAGAGCAGGCTGGAACCAGCATGCTTAATTTGTCTGATATTAGCCATGCTGATCTGGACACCCGGCCTGTGACACATGCTAATCACTGTGAGTATTCACTTTCCGTCAGTCAAACTACACAGGCAGCCCATCAGATGGCTGGCCAACAGAGTCCTAAAAATACCACCACCAGCGCCATGGGTAGCTACACAGATTTGGGGCGTTCATGTCAGTCATCCAGGTAAAAGGCATTTGAGCCCCTGGGTACCCCTATTTTGGGGATAGAACAATCATGCTATAAAAATAACCAGCCTAATTGTATGAGGAATAGGGGATGAATATCACTGGAACCTTGCAATCATTCTGTCACATCAGAGGATAGTGACAGGTGCGGCACTGACTGTCTGTGCCACCCACACCTGGGTATATATTGGGTCACTCCCAAAGGGACTCAGTGGTTACTTGGCACAAATCTTTGGCTGTGGCTTCCACCTGGGATGTTGGGCTGACACTCCCTGGGTTTTCCCTGGGTACAGGATAGAACCTACCCCATAGTAACAAACACTGCCAGCCTCCCTCTCCTCGAGGCCAGATGAGCATGTTTTGTTTACCACGAGTACGATCATTTGGCCACAGTCTTTGTCCTTTTTGCTGGCCCGGAGCAAGACTTGAATGAGAGCTGGCAAAGCCTGTCATTACCGAATACTGAAATCTCTAATGAGAAAAGCTGTCCTCCCAAACAGGATGGACTTGGACATTATACAGCCCTGGAGGAGGCACCTGTGTCAGGATCCAAACAGACTGTTGTGTGTTCACACCTGATGAGTCTGCTAACGTGTCATCTTTATTAAGTCACAGGAGAGCACAAGTGAATGTTCCAAATGAGCGGAAACCTGGCCTAGGGGACTTAAAAAACCAGTAGTTTGGATGATGAGCCTTTTTTTAAAAAAAGTCTTCATTGAATTTGTTACAATATTGCTTCTGTTTTATGTTTTTTTTTTCTTTTTTTTTTTGGCCTCGAGGCATGTGAGATCTTAGCTCTCTGACCAGGGATCGAACCAGCCCCACCTCCTGCATTGAAAGGCGAAGTCTGAATCACTGGACTGCCAGAGAAGTCCTGATGAGACTTTTAATAGGAAAGCATGTTACTTATTTTGGGAATCATTATCTTAACCTGTGTTTTCTCCTGCACCTGCCTATACTGTTACTGATTCCAGTGCAGCCAGAGAGTCACCAAATTAGTGAAACCTCTTGATGACCGCTCAGGTAAAAATAGTGGGGGCGGGGAAAGAGGACGTGTAAAATTGTAGGAGCCGGTCATGGGGTTGGTGTGACCGCTGGTTCACCCTTGAGCTGAATCCGAACGGGGGAGGCTCTTCCCCTCCTTCCGCCCGAGTCCCGTGAATGTACATTTCACCTGCTGTTCCCACTCTGGGAGCCATTTTCAAGGACACAGGCCCGAGAGAGAGCAGTGTGTTGCTGAGACCGTCTGGATGCACACATAACTGAGCCCCCTTAAGGCTTCTGTATAAACTGTTAAGATGCTTGGCTAGTGTGGACAGATACCCATCTTGTGGCTGCTGAAGACAAGCCTCGTAAGTTCCCTTGCTTGAGAAAACTGCTACCTACCCACCTGGGGTGGGCTGCCTGCTTCTTGGGTCTCTTCCTGTACCTTCATGTACAGTGCCCATTTTGGATATCTCTGGGATGCCGAGTTTGTGAAACAACATCTAGAATAGTAAAGTTTGCAGAGACAGAAAGTAGAATAGAAGTTACCATGGCCAGGGGGTGCAGATGGGATGGAGTTGCAGTTTGGGATGATGAAAAAGTTCTGGAGGTAAATGGTGGTGATGGTTATATGATATTGTAAACAGACGTAATGCCATTGAACTGCACACTTAAAAATGGTTAAAATGGCAAATTTTATGTTACATATATTTTATCATAATAAATACTCGAGGCCATGAATACATTTGTTCAATGAGAAATAACTGATACGGTAACACAGGGCTTGATGTTTTTAACATCTGGCTGCCCTGAAACAGCCCTGAACCCTCTGAGGATTTCGCAAGCTCCTTCAGGAACTTAAGTCCATTTTTCAATTGACTCCTCTCTCAGAGGGACTCAAAATCAAGCCCGGGGTGTGTTACAAATGCCAACCTTCATTCTGTATCACTTTCTCTGCTCAGGAGCATCTGTCCACTGAAAATAAAACCTCTGCCTCCTCTTTAGGTACTTTTCTGTCCCACCATGGCAAGAAAAGCCAGGAGACCACATGTCAATGAGTTTTAAGAGGTGCTCACAGGGGTTGCCAGCTCCCCATTTCAGGATCCAAGCCTGAGCCAGCAATTGTTGCTGAAATTTGACCTCTGTATACCGGTGTGGGTTCAAATCTTGGAGACAGAGCTTTGGGTGAAATAGAAAAAAATACTGTTATTAAAAAACTTTTTTTTGGCCACGCCAAGTGGCATGTGGGATCTTCTCCAGCCAGGGATTGAACCAGTGCACCCTGCATTGGGCACACAGAATCTTAACCACTAGACTGCTACAGAAGTTCCCAAAATAGCTTTACTGCCAAGCATGGAGTCCAGAGTAGCTAGTGCTTAAAAGACTTGAACTCTCCCAAAGGCTTTCAGGGAAAGGTTTTTTAAAGATAGGGTGAGGAAGGGAATTTGGGGTTGTGTTATCAGCTCATGGGCATTCTTCGGACTGGTTGGCGGTGAGGTAATTGGGAGTCACCATCATCAACCTACTGGTTCCAGCTGGTCTGGGGTCTATGTGCTTGTGGACAACATACAGTTAATTTCTTCCACCTGGTGGGGGCTTCAGTATATGCAAAACAGCTTAAAGGACATGGCTCAGAATATTATCTAGAGACCTTGAAAGTGAAAGTTGCACAGTTGTGTCCGACTCTTTGTGACCCCATGGACTGTAGCCCGCCAGGCTCCTCTGCCCATGGGATTTCCCCAGGCAAGAATACTGGAGACGGTTGCCATTCCCTTCTTCAGGGGATCTTCCTGACTCAGGGGTCAGACCCGGGTCTCCTGCATTGCAGGCAGATTCTTTACCAACTGAGTCACTAGGGAAGCCCTTGAGGAGGAACTAAAGGTCCTTGAGTTTGTTTAATGGCTAAATTATTATCATTTTGTCTTGCTTGTCTATTTTCCTTTTGTTCTGCATTTTCTAACTTCTCTGATTAAGTTTGTTATATCAGTAAAGTTTTTCTACAGACAAAAGGCAGCCGGAGATTATGGGTGGGAGGGTCTATTCCGGGAAGGCCTCATTGGGTCTTGCTGAGTTACAGAAGGACTCACCAGTGTAATAAAAAAGTTAGATTGTATTATTCTGAAATTAACTGTTTAGTGTTTATTCCCCTTAAAGGAAGCTAGTAGAAGGGAGGGCATTGATTCAAGTGTGTGTATTACTAGCCTCTGGGCTTCTCTGGTGGCTCAGATCGTAAAGAATCTGCCCGAAACATGGGAGACCCGGCTTCGATCCCTGGGATGGGATGATCCCCTGGAGGATGGCATGGCAACCCACTCCCGTATTCTTGCCTGGAGAACTCCATGGACAGAGGAGCCTGGGGGGGTCCATGTAGTTGCAAAGAGTCAGACACGACTGAGCAACTAACACACACACATTCCTAGCCCCTAACACTGTGCCCGACATATAGGAGTAGATATTCAGCAAATTTTTTCAGCTGGAGATATTCAATCCAATTAAACCATTTTAACATTTAGTTACAGCTCTATTAGTTATCTATTGCTATGTTGAAAATTACCTGAAACTCAATGGCTTAAAGTAAAAATAATCATGTATTATCTTTTACAATTTTGATGAGTCCAAATTTTAGGCATAGCATAGGAGAAATGGCTTCTTAATGACTGGGGGCCCCACGGGAAGGCTCAGAGGCTGGGGGCTGGAATTATCCGAAGGTTCATTTGTTCACATGTCTAGTGCTTGACAGTCGGTCACCACACGTGGCCTTTCCATGTGGCCTGGGCTTCTTCCCAACATGGTGGCTGGGTTTCGAGGGGAAGTATTCTAAGAGAGAGAGAGAGAAAGCCTTCTATAACTTACCCTCAGAAATCACACTACATCATTTTTGTAACATTTAGGATAGTTATAAGGTATGTCTGTGTTCAAGGAAAGGGAATGTCAGAGGCATGTCAATGTCACTTTGTAAGAAGAGCATGGGAGATGGGTTTGTGAGTTACATATGCCACAGTGGCTCAGACGGTAAAGAATCTTCCCACGATGTGGGAGACCTGGGTTTGATCCTTGGGTTGGGAAGATCCTCTGGAGGAGGGCATGGCAACCCACTCCAGTATTCTTTCCTAGAGAATCGCCATAGATAGAGAAGCCTGGCAGGCTACAGTCCATAGGGTTGCAGAGGGTGGGACGTGACTGAGGGACTAAGCCCAGCACACAGCAGAAGTGTCTATAATGGGTCAGATACCGTGTTAATGTCTTTTCCCTTTAGCATATCTACTTCAGTTTCTTTAGTTCAGAAATCAACGATGACAACATTTTTTGCTCTGTTCTTCTACTTTGAGTTCCCATAAATCTAAAAAAGGAGAACATAACTGGCTGTCTTGTTCATGATTCAAGGTTGATTTACTTACTAATGTGCTTGTTCAACAAATCTTGATTTGAGCACCAACAACTAGATGCTAAGTTAGGTGCTAAGGAGAGAGGTGAACAGAACAGAATTGGTTTCTACCCAGGTGGACTCGTTGGTGGTGGGAGAAAGCCTTGTGACCATTATTTTATTTATGTGTAGATTCCCCACAGAGTCAAATAATAGAGTCATAGATTGATATGACTTTCACGAAGGCCACCCTCCTTTCTTGGTAGGGCCATGGCAACCAAGTAGTGGCTGACCATTCTAATTTTAAAACTATCCAGGGGCTGAGAGAAAGTTCCTGATGATAAAGGTTTATAGCAATTTAAGCTCATTTATCTTTTGTCTAGTTTTCTGTGAAGCCACAAAAGTATTCAGGTCTCTCTTTACAAACATTCGTTACACATTAAGTAGTTATTATTGATCACTTGTTAGCTCTTTACTTTCCTGGCTAATTTTTCTCAACTTTTAACTTTTCCTTAAGGGGTAATTATCTATTTTTAAACATTTAAATGTTTTGTCTTCTTCCTGTAGGGAAATTCAAAGTGTACACAGAATTTTGGATAAAGTCAAGAAGCTAAGAAAGTGAGAGGATAACTTTCAGGCCTACCAATGCTGTATTTCTGTGAGTACACACTGATAATTCTGGCTTTTAATGTGACACTGCGTTGTTTGTACTTATATTGAATTTGTTGACTCTGATTCCTCTTCTTTGTAATGTAGCTCCCAACTCATGTTTGTAACCTTGCTCTAGTTTGTGCTTTGTTCTTTTAAAGAAGGTTTTTGTTTTTATTGAAACAGAGTTGATTCACAATATTGTATTAGTTTCATGAATATAGCAAAGTGATTCAGTTATATATATATATTTTTCCAGATTATTTTCCATTATAGGTTATTACAAGGTATTGAATATAGTTCCTTATGCTCTACAGTAAATCCTTGTTGTGTATCTACTTTGTGTACAGTAATTTGTGTTTTTTAATCACATCCTCCTGGTTTATCCCTTCCCCCTGCCAATCCTTTTTCCTTTGGTAATCAACAGATTTGTTTTCTATTTCTGTGAGTCTATTTCTGTTTTATATATAATTTCATTTGTATTATTTAGATTCCACATGTAAGTAATATATTTGTCTTTCTGGTTTACTTAGTACGATATTCTCTAGGTCCATCCATGTTGCTGCAAATGGCAATATTTCATTCATTTTTATGACTAATATTCCATTGTATAAATATGTCCACCACATCCTAAACCAATCATCTGTCAATGGCACTTGAGTTGCTTTCATGTGTTGGCTGTGGTGAACAGTGCTGCTATTAACACTGGGGTACGTGTGTCTTTTCGAATTAGAGTTTTCATCTTTTCAGTATGTATGCCCAGGAGTCACATTGCTGGATCATACAGTTTGTACTTTGTCCTTATATGTCCATGTTAATCTTTTATCATCAAAATTAACATCTTAAATGAAATTACTGGGATCCTATTTTCTTATTTTGATATTTTAAATATTTTAACATTCTTCCTGACCTGGGCTTGAATGTTTGAATTTAATGTGTTTAGAGAAAGCTGCTCTAAATACCCTTGGAACTAGTATAATTCATTTAGCATTATTGAACTCCTATTATGTGCTAGGCACTGTGCCAAGTTGCAGAGATCTGATGCCCAGTAAACAGGCATGTGGAGAAGGCAATGGCACCCCACTCCAGTACTCTTGCCTGGAAAATCCCATGGATGGAGGAGCCTGGTAGGCTGCAGTCCATGGGGTTGCTAAGAGTCGGACACGACTGAGCGACTTCACTTTCACTTTTCACTTTCATGCATTGGAGAAGGAAATGACAACCCACTCCAGTGTTCTTGCCTGGAGAATCCCAGGGATGGGGGAGCCTGGTGGGCTGCTGTCTATGGGGTCGCACAGAGTCAGACACGACTGAGGCAACTTAGCAGCAGCAGCAGCAAACAGGCATGATCCCTGCCTTCTCAGAATCTAACGTCTGGTCAGAGAGCTAGACTTAATCAACTGAGTTACATACCAAGAAAATGCTTGCTTAATAAGACACAGAATTGTGTGTTATTATAGAAAGAGGTTATGCAGAGATGTTGGGCATTTTAGTCAAATGAAATTTTAATTTTTGGACAGTTTTAGATTTACAGAAAAATTGAGAAGACACTACCAAGCATTCATTCTTGTATCCTGGGCACACAGTTTCTCCTGTTACTAACATCTTATATTTGTATGGTATATTTGTTACAGTTCTTGCACCACTGTTGATACATTATCAGTTGAAGTCCATCATTTATATTTATTTATTTATTTTAATGTATTTATTTTTAATTGAAGGGTAATTGTTTTACAATATTGTATAAGTTTCTGCCATACATCAACATGAATCAGTCACAGGTATACATATGTCCCCTCCCTTTTGAACCTTTCTCCCACCTCCCACCCCTTCCCACCCCTCTAAGTTGTTACAGAGCCCCAGTTTGAGTTCCCTGAGTCATACGGCAAATTCCCATTGGCTATTTATTTTACATATGGTAGTGTATATGCTTCCATGCTCCTCTCCATTTGTTCCACCTTCTCCTTCGTCCACCTGCCCATGTCCATAAGTCTGTTCTCTATATCTGTATCTCCGTTGCTGCCCTGCAAATAGGTTCATCAGTACCATCTTTCTAGATTCCATACATGTGTGTTAATATATGTTTTTCTCTTTCTGACTTACTTAAGTCTATGATAGGCTCTGGGTTCATCTACCTCATTAGAACTGACCCAAACGTATTCTTTTTTATTCCATTGTACATGTGTACCACAACGTCAAAGTCCACAGTTTCTTCAGATTTCCGTAGCTTTCACCTCATGACCTTTTCCATCTAGATTCCATTTAGAACATCACAGTAACTCTAATCATCGTGTCTCCTTAGGCTCCTCTAGGCTGAGATGGTTTCTTAGACTTTCCTTGTCTTTGCTGACCTCGACAGTTTTGTAGAGTGCTGGTCAAGTGTTTGTAGAATGTCCCTCAGTTGGAATTTGTCTGTTTTTCTCATGATTAGACTGGGGTGATGGGTTTTTGGGAGGCAGACCACAGAGGTAAAGTGCCACTCTCGTCACATCCAATCAAGGGTACATACTGCCCAGCCTCCCAGAACTGGCTGGCCCCATCCAGTTCTTTAGCCCCAAGGGTGGCTACTCTTTCTAGTCCCTTTGAAGCTGCTCCCCTCCCACCAGGGTGCTGCCCTGGGTAGGTATGTTGTTGTTCAGTCGCTCAGTCATGTCTGACTCGTTGTGACCCCATGAACGGCAGCACACCACACTTCCCTGTCCTTCACCATCTCCCGGAGCTTGCTCAAACTCATATCAATTGAGTCAGTGATGCTATCCAACCATCTCATCCTCTGTCCCCTTTTCCTCCTGCCTTCAATCTTTCCCAGCATCAAGGTCTTATTCTAATGAGTTGGCTCTTAGCATCAGGTGGCCAAAGTATTGGAGCTTTAGCATCAGCCCTTCCAATGAACGTTCAGGGTTGATTTCCTTTAGGATTGACTAGTGTGGTATCCTTGCAGTCCAAGGGACTCTCAAGAGTCTTCTCCAACACCACAATTCAAAAACATCAATTCTTCAGTGCTCAGCCTTCTTTATGATCCAGTTCTCACATCCATACAGGACTACTGCCCTGTGTATATAGAGGTGAATTTGGTGTCGGGGAAACTTCCACTCTGAAATCCACAGATGTCTTTGGAGCAGATCCCCTCTTCCCATCAGTCACTCTGGCCCAGACTCTGAGCTGCTCCCTAGAGTCGATGGGAAGGGAAAGTGGAGACACTGCAAGTGTGAAAGTGGCATCTGAGAATCTCCTCTGGGGGCACCACCTCTGGCCTCTTTCTAGGTTCTGCTTAGAGGCAAAGCCCCACTCTCTCTTCCCCCTTCACAGAGAACAAGAGTTTATTCTCTTCTGGAGGACAGAGAGCTTCCCCACTTCATCCTGGTAGAGAGCGGGACACCAAGTTCCCCCTGATCTCCCACAATGGGGAGGGAGCCTCCTGGATCCTGTGCTGTGCTCTAAGTGGGGACCCTGGAGGGTCCTGCATGGCAGTTCTTGCTGCTCTGTGTTCCCAGAGGCAGGGGGAGGCTGGAGTGAGGAATCTGAGATAGGAGATGGCTTGCTGGGGGGAGTCAGGGAGGCCTGGCCTCTGCCTCACCTCTGCCTTTTCCTAGGCCTAGGCCTAGGACTTCACCTCCACCTCCACTATATCTACTAGACCCTTATGAAGGACCCTGCTTCTCTCCTCCCCTTCCCCCACCAAAAAAAGGTACATACTGTCTACATGATCTATCTCAGTTGACATTGACCTTGACCAGCTAGTGGCTGAGGCTTTGTCAGTTTCTCCACAGTGCAGTTACCCCCATGCGCCCATGCCATCCTCCTGGAAGGTTCTCACCATGTACTGCCCACACATATGGAGTGGGCAGTTCTCTTCCACCTCCCTTGAGCATCTCCATAAATTATCTGGAATTTTTCTGCATGATTGATTTGTCTTTTCTCCCCCAGAAAGTTCATGTTTATAACCAGTTGGGTCATTTGCAAGCCATGTGACCTCTAGTGAGCTTCTTAACCTTGATGAATTTGTCTCCTTATCTTTATTATTTTTTTAAATTAATTTATTTATTTTAATTGGAAGCTAATTACTTTACAATATTGTAGTGGTTTTTGCCGTACACTGACATGAATCAGCCATGGGTGTAAATGTGTCCCCCATCCTGAACCTCCCTCCCACCTCCCTCCCCATCTTATCTTTAAAATCTGTCTTCCACATCAATTTTTGAGACATGGAAGTCCAGAATACTTTGTGCTTTATGAACTGTGACTCTACGGTTGTTTCTCTTAGTTCAGATTTCTTGTCCCCTGAGGCAGTCTTTCCTGGAGGTTATCTGTATGGTGCTCCCCACCACCTCTGGCTCTGGGAGGGGTGAGGGGACAGTGGGCCACCTGACAGTGGAGGAGGGTCTGTGGTTTCAGGGTGTGGCTGCTGGTTGGGGACCCAGACCCTCGGGCCCTGGTCGGAAGTTCTGCATGGCTTGAAATTCTTCACCTTCCTGCCAGGAAAGCCCCTCACCTGGGTGATGGCTGTGGTTAAGATTACCCAAGAGCAAGCCGTTTTAGGACTGCGAACCGGGTCAGAGGTATGAGAAAGGAAAGGGCTTTTTCTAATCCAGGAACAGACAGGGTGTCAGGAGCATCTGGATCCCAGGATTTCAGTGGAGGCTGCCTCCACTCCTCTTTTGAGCATCCTCCTTTTCTCTGCTCCTCCCTGAGACTCTCTTAGGAAGATTTTTGCTTTCAGTTTTGTGCAAGTTCCTCACGCAGTTGCCCGTTGTGATTGGAATGATTGTCTTTATAAAAGACACTTGAAAGTCAGGTTGGAACAAGGCACGGTCTCTGCAGAGGATGTTAAGCGTGTTGACTGGAAGCCTGCCTGCCAGGACAAGATCCCTCTGAGAACACCGCACACAATCTGCTATTGTCTCTGGGGATGAGACAGTGCCAACAAAAAATGCGAAGTTCCAGCCAAGAGGAGGAATCCTGCCTTAACTGCTTCACCACTAACAGTCATTACGGGAAGGGATTGTGAGAGTGTGCATGCCCTCAGTCGTGGCCAACTCTTTGCGACCCCATGGACTATAGCCCAGCAGGCTCCTCTGCTCATGGAATTTTCCAGGCAAGAATACTGGAGTGGGTTGCCATTTCCTGCTCCAGGGGATCTTCCTCACCCAGGCATTGAACCCTTGTCTCTTGCATCTCCAGCATTGGTGGTGGATTCTTTACCAGCTGAGCCAGAAGGGAAAGAGAAGGCAAAACCCCTGTCCTTGGTTTAAAGCCTGCAGACAGCAGAGCACAGATGGGACCAGAGCAGAGCCTGTTAAGTGTCCTGGTACCATGGTACCAGGTGGGCACTGGTCAGCATCAGAGCCTCGCCTCCATTCTGAGCTTGCCTGATGCTGCATGTGGGGAAAGTCAGTGCCCCTCACTTACTTTTCCACCTTCTTGTTGTGGTCCCAGAAGTGTTCCTCAGGGCTAACCCTGTGCCAGGACTGTGGGGTAAGTTTGGGGTAGCCGCATAGCTTTTTGGGCACCTTAAGGAGAGAGGATAAAATGCAATATGCAAGGAAGGAACTCAAGAAGAAGAAACAAGACAGAAAAGAACAAAACAATTACACTGAGTTAGGTAATGGAGGCTTCCCAGGTGGTACTAGTGGTAAAGAACCTGCCTGCCAACGCAGGAGATGTAAGAGACACAGGTTTGATCCCTGAGTCAGGAAGATCCCCTGGAGGAGGGCATGGCAACCCACTCCAGTATTCTTGCCTGGAAAATCCCATGGACAGAGGAGCCTGGCAGGCTATAGTTCACAGGGTCCCAAAGAGTTGGATATGACTGAAGCGCCTTAGCACACACACAGGTAGTGGAGAGATTTGTCCTAATTTTATTAATTCTTTAATTTGCAACTTCACGAGTGTGGGGGCAGTATGAGACAGAAAGGGGAACTAAAATTCTCAAAGCCCCTTCTCCCACTTTCTCCCAGCTTCTGATGAATAAAAATAAAGGAATAATAATTAATTCTACGCAGGAACTCATTTTCATTTTTGATTTTATTATTTATTTAGTTTTTGGCCATAGGGCATGGGATGTGGAATCTTGGTTTCCTGACCAGGAATTGAACCTGTGCCCCCTGCATTGGAAGCGCAGATTCTTAACCACTGGACTGCCAGCGAAGTCCAGGGGAACTTCATTTTCTTTCTTCTCACAGCCTGTGTCAAGGTTTGAGCCTCACTGCCACTCACAGGAAACTCATCCTTGCTATTCTGAGCTCCTGTTCTTCACTTGCCCATGAACGCAGTCCATCCTCTCCTATCCTTTCAATCAGTTCAGCTTTACTATTTAAAAATTCTAGTGCTGTGTCCTAATTCAGGGCTCTAGGTGTTTTGGGAAATACTGGCTTCATGTGAGTAACCCCTCAGGGGTAAAGGACTGAGTCTCTGGGGCAATGGTCAGCATTCCATCCTCTTCCCTCAAGGCCACTCCATACAGAACTACTGTCTTCAGAGGAAAAGCCCGTTTCTGAGTCACCAAGATGCTTAGCCAGGTCTCATTCTAGTTTCACTCACTAAAAGTTAGTCTGTGATCCTTTAGGAACTGTCTGTGGTGAAGGAAGGTGGACATCTGCTCAGGTCTTAAAGTTTGAGCCTGATTACTTTGATATCTGAATCGCAACTGGGTCTGGTTCCATGATGGATTTTTTACCTCCTAGTCCTCTCTCTCTCGGAGAAGGCAATGGCACCCCACTCCGGTACTCTTGCCTGGAAAATCCCATGGATGGAGGAGCCTGGTGGGCTGCAGTCCATGGGGTTGTGAAGAGTCGGACACGACTGAGCGACTTCACTTTCACTTTTCACTTTCATGCATCGGAGAAGGAAATGGCAACCCACTCCAGTGTTCTTGCCTGGAGAATCCCAGGGAGGGGGGAGCCTGGTGGGCTGCCGTCTATGGGTCTCACAGAGTCGGACACGACTGAAGCGACGCAGCAGCAGCAGTCCTCTCTCTCAAGTGTATCTGACCATCTTCCAGGGAAGCCTGGAGCTCATGTATGAAAAACTGCAGAAGGTCTCGAAGATATTCTCTTTCTCCAGAGAGTTTCTTTAACTTCTGGAAGGCAGTTAGAGGAGCAGATCCCCTTAGTCCAATTAGGGGACAAGCTGATTTGAGCCCAAATTCCAATCTTTATGGCTTCTTTACTTGAGGTTTGCATTTATTTCAAAAGTATAGGACATCTCACATGAAACCCTGAAATGACTGCCTGAGCATCTCCACATTGGCAGCTGCTATACTTTTTTTTTTTTTAATCTCCCAGCACAGTGAGACTGCCAGTAGCCCTCCTTAGTGTTTCAGCTGCTTAGCAGAGAAAGCACTTTTTGGATTTGCTTCCCCATTTCTTGGCCTGCACCACAGACAAATGGACGAATAACTCGAGAGCAAAAGTGGCTTATTTTCCTGCACTTCCCTTCTCTCTAGGATCTTGTGTGTGTGCACATGCTAAGTCGATTCAGTGGTGTCCGACTCCATGCAACCCTATGAACGTAGCCCACAAGGCTCCTCTGTCCATGGGATTTTCCAGGCAAGAATACTGGAGTGGGTTGCCGTGCCCTCCTCCAGGGCATCTTCCCAACCCAGGGATTGAACTCAGGTCTCCTGCATTGCAGGCAGATTCTTTACCACTGAGACACCAGGGAAGCCATCTAGGATCTTAGCTTCTTGCATCTTGGGTCTCCTGATGGTCTTGACTCGCCTGATGCAAGAGACTGCTCGCTGGTCTCACTGTATGTATGTGAAAGTCGCTCAGTCATGTCTGACTCTTTGTGACCCCATGGACTATACAGTCAATGAAATTCTCCAGGCCAGAATACTAGAGTGAGAAACCGTTTCCTCCTCCAGGGGATCTTCTCAACCCAGGGATCGGACCCAGGTCTCCTGCATTGCAGGCAGATTCTTTACCAGTTGAACCACAAGGGAAGCCCAAGAATACTGGAGTGCGTAGCCTATCCCTTCGCCAGTGGATCTTCCTGACCCAGGAATCGAACCGGGGTCTCCTGCAGTGCAGGCAGATTCTTCACCAACTGAGCTAACAGGGAAGCTGCTGGTCTCACTGGTTGAGCTCAATTTCTCTGCATCTCAGCAGCCACTTTCTCTCCAGCCCCTCAATTAACTTTCCTTCTGCCAAGGATCTTGACCTTCTCAAGCTTTTCACTGCCTTTATAGTCCTTCAGCATCATTAAATAATGTGTGTGTGTTGTCCTTCTTTTCTGGTTTTATACAATTGGTCAGCTATCAGCCAGGTAGCAACATCCTGCCCTTGTTTTAAATGCCACAGATAGAAATAGTGTACAGTTTCCCTTTATTCTGCCTTGTTCTGAGCCATTGGTTTTAACCTGAGGAAACAAAAATATACTTGTTTGATTTTACTTACAGCTTCAACGTATCAGGTCTCATATTTGGGACTGCGGATGTGTTTTAAAAGACAGGGATTCATATTTCCAGCTTCTCCCATTGTGACCTGGGCTTCCCTGGTGACTAGGTGGTAAAGAATCTGCCTGCAATCCGGGAGACCTGAGTTCGATCCCTGGGTTGGAAAGATCCCCTGGAGGAAGGCTTGCAACCCAGTCCAGTATTCTTGCCTAGAGAAATCTCCGTGGGCTACAGTCCACGGGGTTGCAAGAATTGGACATGATTCAGCGACTAAGCACAGAACACCTACAGGGTGGTACTCTAGAGTAAATGCATTTTATAGCTAACATCTTACTGGTGAGAACTTCTCACTCTCTGGGAATCCAGATGAATCATCTGGGGTTTCAGCCAGACAGAGATTTCCGGCCCGGATGAGAACAGACCATCTATATCTCACTTGAGACAAAGGAGAAAGGAAGCCAAGGATAGATTCCTTCGGTTTCTTCAGCTGTGAAATGAATAGGAGGACACTGTGTGTGTGTTAGTCATTCAGTCATGTCCGGCTCTTTGCGACCCCATGGATGGTAGCCGATCAGGCTCCTCTGTCCATGAAATTTTCCAGATGAGGCTTCTGGAGTCTGTAGCCTTTCCCTTCTTCAGGGGATCTTCCCAACCCAGGGATCGAACCCCGGTCTCCCACATTGCAGGCAGATTCTTTACCAGTTGAGCCACAAGGGAAGCTCCAGGATGACACTAGATGATCTCAAAAATCCCTTCTGATGGTGAGCCCATCTTTATTCTTTGGTCCCTTTATCGAGGATTTTGTTAAAAACAGCACATTTTTGTTTCCTCCAGCTGCTCATTGGTACTGTAGTCTGGGTTTTGACATTTGCATGAATTCTGTGCATCACTAAGTTTCTTAGGGTTACCATCACAAAGGACCACAAACTGTGTGGCTTAAAACACCAATGTTTTAAGAAATTCATTCTCTCACCGATCTGGAGGCCAGGAAATCTGAAATCAAGCTGTCAGCAGGGTTGGTTTCCTCCAGAGGCTGAGGGAGAAGTCCTGTGCTGCTTTCTCAGGTTCTTGGGGCTGCTGGCAACTGTTGACTTTCTCTGCCTTATAGATGCATGTGTGTGTGTGAGTGCTAAGTCACTTAGTCACGTCCAACTCTGTGCAACCCTATGAACTGTAGCCTGCCAGGCTCCTCTGTCTGTGGGGATTCTGCAGCAAGAATACTGGAGTGGGTTGCCATGCTCTACTCCAGGGGATCTTCCTGACCTAGGGATCGAACCCATGTCTCCTGTATTGCAGGCAGATTCTTTACCACTAGTGCCACCTGGGAAGCCCGCGATGACTTATATAGGGAGAGAATCTAGAAAAGAGTGAATGTAGGTATATATATGGCTGATTCACTTTCCTGTACAACTGAAACTAACACAATATTGTAAATCAACCTACTCCAATAAAGAGCAAAAAATAAGAAAAAATGGATCTGGAATGTAAATCAATACATAAACAAACATATTTAAAATAAATATATATTTCAATAAGACTTAGATAAAAGGACTCTCAAACATTTAGATAGATTCAACTTTGAAAAAAGAATGATACTTACTTACCGAGTTTATAATGTTTCCCTGAAGAAAGAAGTAGCTCATTTTGTATTTTAAATTAGTCATCAGAGGAAAAGAATTCCATGTTTTCCGGCATCCAGTCTTTTAAGGCATTACTGTCTCCATCTCTTCTATTAAACTAGGACATAAAGAGGGAGGTGACATTATACATGATAAGCTGCTCGCCATCCAACTATCAAATCCTTTCTCATGCCGTTTCTGAGGGGTGAGATTGTACGGTTGCCTGCAAACATCTCAACTTGCTGCACTCTTTAAACATCGCTATTACCTTTCTGAACTTCATATCTAGCTCTTCGATTTATTCTCTCCAGCTCCTTAAGGCTTCTTCTGCACCAGTTTGGATTGTATTTAGGAATCTGGATGGATATGCTCATTATCTAATACAAAGTGACATAAAACACTCCTGCCGCGAACTCTGCCACATAACCATGCCCCGCTGTACTCCTGTGATTCATTTGGTGCTCGATTAATAGCATTTATGTTATTCATAGATCTCAGTTGACCTTAATCAGCTAGAAACTCCCTCCTTTTTATCTCTTTCTATACCGGGGAGGTTTTGTCCCACACAAACAATGGTTCTTTTGTACATCAAAGCACACGCATCCTGCTACAAGATCTCAAGTTTTAATTTTCCTTGCATGCATAATATATACCCCTCCTTTGTTCAAACTCTGTTACTTCTTACCTATGTTTAATTGATGGGTAATAGAATTTTCTATTTACTTTGCCAAAGAAAAGTACTTAAAAATTAACCTTTCAGTGTCTGAATAATAAAAAAAAAGACTAAGCTTTGTGAATGAAAATGTTTGCAAAAACTGATTTTTCCTTCTCTTTTTCAAATTTAAAAAATGCAGAGAAAAGCAGAGATCAGGTCTCACATATCTTTATTTGTCCAGCATCTCTCAAATAACAGTCTATTTGTTTTGGAAAACAAAAGAATTTTAAACACACTTAAATATCCATATTTAGGTTGAGTATTAAATATATATATATATATAAACACACACATACAGTCTTTCTCTGAGAATTATACAGATGTTGAATGAAGGTTTGTGGGCAATAACTAAGAGTTTAATGCAGTGAGTCAATTCTGCCATTCCTTTCAGAAAACTTCTTTGAAAAGTCCTAATCAAAAACCAAAAAATATGCACAAAACAGAAAGCAAAATCTAAAAACAAAATTCCCATAACCTAGGAGTTACTCTGTAACATGGATCTTCCCTACTGTCAATAAGATACCTTAATTATAAAGCACTCCCTTTAATTAGCTTACTTTTTTGTAATCAGTGAACACTTACCTGGTATTTAGTAGTTCTGTGTAAAATATTTGTTCTCCAGCAATTACCCTAGTGGCAACAGTAGGTGGGTAAAATCTTTTCAAATCTTCTTTCAAGGAGTCCAATTATTATTGGACTATTATTGGAGTCCAAATAAGAGTCAGCCTCTTATTTTCACTTGTGAATTCAAATTTTTATTGAATTCAAAAATTTATTGAATGTATCTATTGTTCTGGTATGTTACTTCTCCATGAGAAGGTATAGCATAGCTATTTCTGACAGCAAGATGTATAGTGAGATTTGTCTACCTTACTTCAAATATCCAAATTCTCCAACTTTAGTGTGACAGATAGCACCTGGGCAACCTTTTCCAAATGTAGATTCCTGGGTCCCATCTTGAGAAATGCTGACTTAGTAAACCTGGAGATAAGGACCCAAGTCCGTCTTTTAAGCAAGCAGCCCTGTTGATTCCAGTTTGCTGGCCTCAGATCATACTTTGAAAAACCTTATTTTAAAACCTTACGGAGCGAAGAGCTTAGTTCTTCTTTTTTTAATTGTTTTAATTTTACTGATGTAGAATTGCCATACAATGTTGTATTAGTTTCTGTTGTACAATGAAGTGAATCAGCCATATGTACACGTATACCCTCTCCCTTTTGGACTTCTTTCCCGCACTCTCCCTCATCCACCCATCTAGGTCATCACAGCACTGAGCTGAGCTCTCTGGGCTTTATAGCAGGTTCCCATAGAGTAAAATAATTCAGAAAGAGAAAAACAAATATCACAAAAGACATATGGTAAAAGAGAAAATCATATATTAATGCATATATGTGCAATCTAGAAAGATGGTACAGATGAACCTATTTTCAGGGCAGAAATACAGACACAGATGTAGAGAATGAACATGTGGACATAGGGGAGGGGAAGAGAAGGGTGGGATGAATTGGGGAGATTGGATTGATATATATATTCACTGCTGCTGCTAAATTGGTTCAGTCGTGTCCGACTCTGTGCGACCCCATAGACGGCAGCCCACCAGGCTTCCCCGTCCTTGGGATTCTCCAGGCAAGATCACTGGAGTGGGTTGCCATTTCCTTCTCCAATGCATGAAAGTGAAAAGTGAAAGTGAAGTCGTTCAGTAGTGTCCAACTCTTCGCAACCCCATGGACTGCAGCCTACCAGGCTCCTCCGTCCATGGGATTTTCTAGGCAAAAGTACTGGAGTGGGGTGCCATTACCTTCTCCGATATATTCACTACCATATGTAAAATAGCTTACTTCTATTGCTGGGAAACTTACAGTCTGAAGGTTTGAAGGATGTAATGGAAATGTTTTCTGGAATGCTAATATTGTACCAAGAGATGCAACAAAGAGGCATAAAATATGTAAATTAGGGGAAATATTTCACAGGTCTGGCCTTTAATACTTTGCCAAAAGTAGGGAGGGAGAACCCTTACAGGGATAGGTGTCAAGGATAATACAGGTTGCCAAGTATTGGTTGAGCTGAATGTGGTAGGGCATTTTCCTTTTTCTCTCTGTTGGGCTTATTTGATATGAGCTGGGCCCCATGATTACTCATGCCAAAGACTGGGACAGGCTAAAACTCCTCCATGGGAATAAAATTATTCATTCACCCATATATACGTGTTTTTGTTTTTAAGTCTTCCCATAATTGTGCCATGCAAATACTTTGGAAATGAAACTATTTGAAATCGTTAGACAGTTCTTAACTCCTCCAGGGATAAATTGCTCATTTCCCTAGATGAATAGATGTGGGCTACTCATAGCCTGGATTAACACAATTAGTGTAGTGCCTACTTTAAAATTAAATCATATAGTTAATTTTTTTAATCTATATTTGGCTTTAGTTAATTACGTGAGACAATATGTGTGAAAGTGCCTGGCACAGAATCTGGTATATGTTTATACTTAGATCCAATTGCTTATTTAGCATCTTCTTTTAGATAAACTGCAACTACCTCAAACTCGTGTAAGTCAGATTGAACCATCTTCTCTGCCTCCTCTCCAAAGTTTCTCTAAACCAACCAGTGACTCAAGCCAGAAACATTTGTTTCATCCTTAGGATTCTTCTCCCCTCCAAGTTTGATCAACTACGAGTCTTATTGATACATACAAATCATTCACGTCATTCATTTATTCCTCAGTGAAACAGTTATGACTTCTATGAAGTTTCTAGGCAGGTTATGTGTGTTCGACCTCAACGTCCAAAGAATTTAGAGCAGTAGATGGGTAAACTCTTTCAAATATTTCAAATGGTACAAGGAACAGAGAGGGTCAGTGCGTAAGAGGGCAGAAAGAGGCATCCAGAACACGAAGGGTCCTTTAATAAGCCATGTTAAGAGTTTTTGAAATTTTATCCTGAGAACAATGGGAAATGTTTGAAGAGTCTCAAGTGTGAGAGTGACATCATCAGATTGGAGTTTTACAAAGAATGCTCCCTTCCTTTCTCTGATTCCATCTGTCACAACACAAGACTAGATCCCAAGCATTTCTCCCATGGAGTATTACATCTAGTCTCCTCCTTTCTCCTCTCAAAGGCTTGCTACACACTGTAACCAAACAAACAGAGAAAAACCGACAAGCACAAGCCCTAGAAATCTGATGCTATCACTCTCGTTTCAAATCTTTTAATGATTTCCCAATGCCCCAGGATATAATCCAAATCCTCTGACAGGTGTTCCAAGGTTTAGGGTTCCTGTTTGCCTTTCCAGCCTCTTCTCTCACCACCTTCCCTCTCACATGCTCCAGGTACACTGAACTTCTTTCAGTTATTCTAACGAACCGTGCTCTCTCACCCAGACCTTCCTGCTCTCCATGCCCAGGCACCGATCCTGCCCAGCCCACCTCGGGCGGCCAATTCAAGCTTCGCTTCTATAAATTTTGACTCTGTGAGATCTCCTGCCACTGATTGCCATCTTTCTCAGTTGTAACATTTATCACGTTTCCCCGCTGGTCCTGGTCGGTACTCCAACCACAGTTCCTCATATGGCCCTTGCCACCCAGCAGGCTCTCAAGAAGCTGGCAGATTCTTAATACATACCTGGAGAATGAATGAATGAGCTAATACCTAATAGCTTCCTTCCTTTTGCTTTTTCATCATATCTTCCTTCAAGAGTTCACTGGGGAAAGGAATGTCTCCGCAATGGCATACCTGCTTTGTGTTTAGATGACAAATGTTACCATGTTTGGAATAACGGTTTGTTGTTCAGTTTTTCAGTCGTGTCTGACTGTTTGTGACCCCATGGACTGCAGCATGCCAGGCTTCCCTGTCCTTCACTATATCCTGGAGTTTGCTCAAACTCAGGTCCATTGACTCAATGATGCTGTCCAACCATCTCATTCTCTATTGCTCCCTTCTCCATCCCTCAATCTTCCCCAGCATGAGGATCTTTTCCAATGAGTTGGCTTTCCACATCTGGTGGCCAAATATTGGAGCTTCAGCATCAGTCCTTCAAATGAATATTCAGGGTTGATTTCCTTTAGGATTGACTGATTTTAACCTCTTGCAGTCCAAGGAACTCTCAAGAGTCTTCTCCAGCACCACAATTTGAATGCATCAGTTTTTTAGCATTCAGCTTTCTTTATGGTCCAACTCTCAGATCCATACATAACTACTGGAAAAGTCATAGCTTTGACTATACAGAATAATGGTAACCAAGTTAAATTTTAGACAGAGATGTGAGACCTGATCGATTCTGGCAAACAAGGAAAGGCTTAAGGGAAATTATTTCTAATCTAAAAGAGGGATGCTAAATGATTGTTATATAAAATTGATTTAAGCATTTGCTTAAGGTTTTCACTTATTCCTTTCACAATCATAATAATTAATATTTCAAACATGCTTTATATTTTATAAAGTGCTTTTCAGACCCTTAATCCCATTATCCTAATAACCCTATATCATTATTACTCAGCTCCTGCATTAGGAAATTGAGGCCTCACAAAGAGAGACGGGTTCAATCCCTGGGTTGGGAAGATTTCCTAGAGAAGGACATGGCAACCCACTCCAGTACTCTTGGCTGGAGAACCCCATGGACAGAGGATCCTGGCAGGCTACAGTCCACAGCGTTGCAGAGTCAGACATGACTGAAAGGACTTAGCAGGCAATGAAGCAAAGTGACTGTCCAGCATAGGCAGTAGACAGGGCTTAAACCCACATCCTGCCTTCAGATCCAGAGCTCTTCTGCTATCTGTTCGTCTTCCCTAAACATCTGAAATGAAAATCAAAGTAGTTGGCTACTTCTGAGAATGGTTTCACATGCATCATTATTGTATTTTTAAAATAATTTTATTTATGTATTTACTTTTGACTGTGCTGGGTCTTCATTGCTGGGAGGTCTTTTCTCTAGTTGCGACGAGCAGGGCTGTTCTCTAGTTGTGGTGCATGGGCTTTTCCTTGCAGTGGCTTCTCTTGTGGAGCATGGGCTCTAGGGCAAGTGGGCTTCAGTAGTTGTGGCATGTGGGCTCTGCAGTTGTAGTTTCTGGGCTCTAGAGCACAGCTCAGTACGCTGGGCTTAGTGAGCAACAGTGGATGGGCTTGGTTCCTCAGTGGGATATGGGCTCTTCTGGACCAGGAATCAAACCTGTGTCCCCTGAATTGGCAGGGTGATTCTTTACCACTGAGCCATTAAGGAAGCCCGCATCATTATTTAATTCAGTAAAAGTTGAAACAAATGGGAGGAAAGGAAAAACAAGAGGTAAAATACTGCTTTGGCTGGGAATGGAATCCATTTCTGCAACATTTGCCTGTAGAAGGAGCCATGGCAGTATGCCTGTGCGCCCCACCTCATGGATCTGGTTCTCACCAAGCAGGTTATCACCTGAGGAAGAAAACTCTAAAAGAGGGAGGCTTCCAGCTGCTGTCAGAGTTTTCAATCTTTAATAGCCAATCAGTCAACAGAAGATAGAGATTCAACTAGGCCCTTAATGAGATGAAAGCTAGAAGGCAGAGGTTAAAAAAACAATTAGAAAATAAAGAGAGAATTCTGTTCCTGAGGAAGCTGCTAATCTTTGAAGGAAATATATAAACTTTCAAAACCTCTACCAACATGATGAGAATAGGTCTAAGTTAATTAAGAACAGATGATTTATGAAGAGTCTATGGCATCGGTTCTCAACCTTGGCTGCACATTAGAACTTTAAAATTCAGTTGTCCAGACTGCAACCCAAACCAATTAAATGAAGGTAGGACTCAGGCATCAAGAGTGTAAAAAACTCCTGGTTACTCCAAGTAATTCCAGTATTCAGGCAAAGCTGAAGTGTGAGAAACTGCCCAGGGTCCTCTTCTCTGCTAATTTAGAAGGATTTATTCCAACCGAGGCTCAGGTTCAAGGCATGGATCAGAAAGATCCCCTGAAGAAGGGAATGGCCACCCACTCCAGTATTCTTGCCTGGAGAATCCCATGGACAGAGAAGCCTGGCCGGCTACAGTCCACGGGGTCACAAAGAGTTGGACACACTGAAGCTACTTAGCAGGTACACAAGCACGCATTCCAGTCTTAGTTTTATGATCCCTTATGCAGTATTTTGGCTTTCCTGGTGGCTGAGGACATGACTAAACGACTAACACACCCACAAACACATGCGGTATTTCAGATTATTTTAAGAAGTGCTGAGAAATTTCGAAGCTCTTGAACCAAAAGTTTGTTTAAATCTACTTTAAGTGAGCATGTTACAACCAACATCCACTAGCGTGTGTTAGTAGCTCAGTCGTGTCTGACTCTTTTTGACCCCATGGACTGTAGCCCACCAGGATCATCTGTCCACAGGATTCTCCAGGCAAAAACATTCGAGTGGGTTGCCATTTCCTTTTCCAGAGGATCTTCCCAATTTAAGGATCGAACCCGGGTCTCCTGTACTGCAGGCACATTCTTTACTGTCTGAGCCACCAGGGAAGCCAGCATCTATTAGAGCACTCATTAAAGCCCAGCACAAGACTAACGGCTTTTTCTAATTTATCTCATTTAAACTACTGTCCTCCCTTGTTACCGTGGGGTATTGATTCCAGGACCCGAGGTGGATATCAAAAGCCATCGGTACTCCATACTCAAGTTCCAAGGTGGGCTCTCTGCATCCAGGATTCTGCATCCGCAGATTCATCCAATGGAGGGGAGAGTGGTATTTGTTGAAAAAAATTTGAATATGAATGGACTCCTGCAGTTCAAACCTGTGTTGTTCAAGGGTCAATTGAAATTGAATTCTCACAACCCTGAGGTTTCATTATTATTTTGTTTGATAATGAATAAGCTGAGGTTTGAAAATACATTACCTGCTTAAATTCATATAGCTCTCAAGGAGTAGCAGAGACAGAATTTGAACTTTCTGCCTGACTTTATGGTTATTAGTTTTTAAACCATGCTGCATATTCATCAGGAGAGAGAAGAGATGATATTAAAGCAAATAACAGCAAACCTTGTATCCAGGTAGGCTGGGCCATGGCTGGGACTCACGTTACAGCTAGAGAACATAGATTGAAGTTTCATTTCTGCTACTGCTTTCAAAACCTTTAAAATTTTAATTTTTAGGTTTCAGTTTCTTAATTAAAAAATGGAGGATGATGTTATTTACAAATTTTTTGTAGTTTTTTCTACACATGCATGTTCTTATTGAAAAATTTAGAGTTCAAAGATGCTTTTAGAGAAAAGTAAATCTCTTTTCAGTCCCCATCCCCCAGCCACTGGTTTCCTCCAGAAATAGTGGTCTGGAGATGTTATTATATTCCAACAGGGAGAATGGAATGACCGTGATTGAGTTACACTCTTCATGACTAATATATCCTAGTGCTGGGGAGAGAATTAGCGAAATATGGACTGTTGGCACAGTAAGTGGTGCCAGTGATAAAGAATCCATCTGCCAATGCAGGAGATGCAAGAGACACGGGTTCCACCCCTGTGTTGGGAAGATCCCCTGGAGTAGGAAATGGCAACCCACTCCACTATTCTTGCCTGGAAAATCCCATGGACAGAGGAGCCTGGTGGGTTACAGTACATGAGGTCGTGAAAGAGTCGGACACAGATGAGCACGTGCACACGCACAAACCAGAATAGATGTTGGGCAATAATCACTGGATAGATAAACAAGAATGCTGTCATGGTTGAGATGACTTGTCACTTATGTAAGCGATGTCTTAACTGATTGCAATTTCCAAACTTTTGCTAATTTGTTGTTGCCCTGATGATCTTTATGTAGGTATCTTTTTGCACACACATAGTTCTTTCCATTGGATGAATTCCTGGAGGTGGAGTTTCCATAAGTATGCGCACGTACATTTTGATAGATATTGCCATTGCTTTCCGTGAAATTTGGATTCATTTTCACGCCACCAGGAACAACTTAATTCTTGATTCACTGTACACTTGAATCACTATTCATCATAAAACTTTTTAAACTTTGCTAATCTGGTAGGTGAAAAATGGAATTTAAGTATAGCTTAACTAGCATTTTTAAATTATTCTTTATTGAAGATTTTTTCATATTTTTAGGAGATATTTATATTTACTCTTCAGTGACTTACTATTTCTAAACTTTGCTTACATTTTGTTGGTCTTTACTTACTGATATTTAGAAGCTCCTGGTATTAGAGAAATTATATACTTTTTTTCACATGAATTACAAATTTTATTTTCAGTTTGTTTTGGGCATCTTACTTATTTTCTTATTTTTCTCCTTAAATATTATCTCTCTGATTACTAGACAGATTGCAGGTTAAAAGCTTTAACTCTACTATGGACAAATACATATAAGGAAATACTTTCTGCAAGTTTTTTTTTATATCAACTAAATATTCAGTGAGTGGCCCACACATATGTTTAACCATCCACGTCCATAAAATCTTTAGTTATCTTTCTGTAAGATGAAGTTTCATACTCTGTTTAAAATTTTTTTTGATTTAAAGTTATTTATTATAACTCCAACTTGGATTTCCCTGGTGGCTCAGATGGTAAAGCGTCTGTCTACAATGCGGGAGACCTGGATTCGATCCCTGGGTTGGGAAGATCCCCTGCAGAAGGAAAGTTGCAATCCACTCCAGGACTATTGTCTGGATAATCCCATGGACAGAGGAGCCTGGTAGGCTACAGTCCATGGGGTCGCAAAGAGTCAGACACGACTGAGCGACTTCACTATAGTCACTATTCCCTGGTTGCTCAGATAGTAAAGAATCCACCTGCCATGTGGGAGACCTGGGTTCAGTCCCTGGATTGGGAACATCCCCTGGAGGAGGGCATGGCAACTCATTCCAGTATTCTTGCCTGGAGATCCCCATAGACAGAGGAGCCTGGCTAGCTACAGTCCACGGGATCACAGAGAGTCGGACGTGACTGAGAGACTAAGCACACAGCACGAGCCCAGATCCAAAATTAGTTCCTTACCACCATAGGTATGATGTCTCAAAAACATTTTCCACAAACCATTTTACATCACATCACACAATAAATAAGTTTACCTAATGTTTTTATCTCTCTACTTCTTGTGAGTATGCAGCTTATTGCTACTTTTTTTTTTTTTTTTTTTCTTTTACTTAATGACTCCTTCCTTCACTCATTTCTCCCATTCCCCAACCCCTGTTTCTGCTCTGGCCACCATCAATCTATTCTTCACATCTATGTGTTTGTTTTTTTTTCTGTATTTTTTATTTGTTTTGTTTTTTAGATTATACAGATAAGACATCTGGTATTTCTATTTTCTGATGGACTTATTTCACTTACTATAATGCCCTTCAGGTTTATCTATGTTGTTATGAATGGCAAGATTTCCTCATTTTTTTTGACCGAATAATATTCTACTGTGTGTGTATGTGATGTATATCTATATCTCAGATTTTATTTATACAGTTATCCATGGATAGACTGGAGAAGGCGATGGTACCCCACTCCAGTACTCTTGCCTGGAAAATTCCATGGATGGAGGAGCCTGGTAGGCTGCAGTCCATGGGGTCGCGAAGACTTGGACGTGACTGAGCGACTTCCCTTTCACTTTTCACTTTCATGCATTGGAGAAGGAAATGGCAACCCACTCCAGTGTTCTTGCCTGGAGAATCCCAGGGATGGGGGAGCCTGGTGGGCTGCCGTCTCTGGGGTCACACAGAGTTGGACACGACTCAAGTGACTTAGCAGCAGCAGCAGCATGGATACACACTTAGGCTCTTTATCTTGGCTATTGTAAATAATACTGCAATAAACATAAGGATGCATATATCTTTTTAATATGTTTTAGTGTTTTCACTTTCTTCAGATAAATACCCAGAAGTAGAATTGCTGAATCATACAGTAGATCTATTTTAAAATTTTTAAGGAAACTTCATACTCTTTTCCACAGTGATTGCATCAACTTACTTTTGCATGAACAGTGTAAAAGTGTTCCTTTTTCTCCACATCTTCACCAACACCTTATTTATTGTCTTTTTTGATAATATCCATTCTAACAGGCATGAAGTGAAAAAAATAAATTTATTCTCATAAAGTCTTGTGTCGGAGAAGGCAATGGCAACCCACTCCAGTACTCTTGCCTGGAAAATCCCATGGACAGAGGAGCCTGGTAGGCTACAGTCCATGGGGTCGCTAAGAGTCGGACACGACTGAACGACTTCACTTTGACTTTTCACTTTCATGCATTGGAGAAGGAAATGGCAACCCACTCCAGTGTTCTTGCCTGGAGAATCCCAGGGACTGGGAAGCCTGATGGGCTGCCATCTATGGGGTTGCACAGAGTCAGACACGACTGAAGCAACTTAGCAGCAAAGTCTTGTGAGTACTTGGTCCTGAAAGTCTGAACAGGTAGAAGAGTTTTAGCAATGCCAAGTTTGTTTTTCATCTTAAGACACTTGGCTGGGAAACATAAATTCTGAATTCTAACTAAACAGTCCTTGCAATCTCACAGTGGTATTTTGCAAGTTCTGCTAGTGAGTCCTGTGGCTGTAATTCCCAAAGTTTAATATATCTTGTTTCTGCCTTGAGACTTCAATAGCAATGCCAGGTCATCCAGTTCAGCTAACACCATTGTGCTGTGCTGTGCTAAGTCACTTCAGTCATGTTCTGCTCTTTGCGACCCTATGGATTGTAGCCTGCCAGGTTTATCTGTCCATGGCATTCTCCAGGCAAGAATATTGGAGTGGGTTGCCATTCCTTCTCCAGTGGATCTTCCTGACCCAGGAATTGAACCTGTGTCTCTTAGGTCTCTTGCACGGGCAGGTGGGTTCTTTACCACTAGTGCCATCTGGAAACGCCATTGCAGTTGGCATATTAACATTTTGTAACCAGCCTCACTCCGTGCCAACATGCCAAAAGGACAACCTAAATAAATATTTATTTGCTTGTATAAATCCTGTGTTAAATTCTGCAAATGAAGCCTGAATGTTTTCAAAGTCAACTTGGTGAGTAATAAAAATATTCTTATCAACGTGAAGCATATGCTGTAATCACAGTGTCATTGTTTTGGAAAGTACTTAGATTATGGCTAAATAGTCCTTTCAGTTTGTAAGGAGCCACTGTGCAATCTTGTGAAAGAGTTCTGCCATCTTTGCATGCTCTGACTTGCCATGAAGTAAAGAACTTCCCTCCATAGCTAACCGAATTTTCTTGATTTCTGACTGCTGTAAGCTTTAGAGTGCTGTTTCTTAGAGATGTACTTGTTTCAGTTGAAATTATTCCTTTTTGCATCATATATGCCAACGTCTCTATTTTAGGGATCAGCATTTTTTCTCTTTTTTAAAAAATATGTTTAATTGATTGTACTTTGGGCACAAATGGAAAGTTTGAGGTTAGTAGTAACTTAACCTCATTAATTTGTGCAGATATTTAATTTGGGGAACATATCCTGAAATGTATTTGCCACATTTTAATATTTTGCTTTATTGCTGCAACAGGTCCAGTCAGAATCTACCAGAAGTAAACATGAATTTCATGACCAGATAGGAGGAGAGCACTGCTATCTACCCATTAACCTGCCTAAGCGCTTTTGTTATTTGTTTATTTTGACTTGATTGGTTTTATGTTTTGGTCCTTTTAGGAAGAATCAGAAAGGAGTGATTGGTTTTGGTGACTTGGTCCAAGTCCAAAATAAAGCAGGTTTATGGGATGGAGAGAGACTAGAGGATGAGGATAGCTCGTGTGTTCAGGGAAATGTAGGCTATCTGAGGAGAGACTTGGATTTCTGAGGGAGATGGCCACGTAAAGACTCGAGGAAAAGCCTTCCTAGGCAGAGGAATAGCTCAGGCCAGGTGCTAAGGTAAAGTTGAGTTTGGTGCCTTCAGTGGAAGATGGCGGTCTCAGGACAGACATGGGCGCTCAGCAGCAGCAGCGTCCCTACCAACCCACTGCTGATGGCCACTTGTGTGAGCTCGGGTGCAGAGCTGCCGTTTTGGCCTCAGCAGTGACAGGAGCTGTGTCACTGCAGAACAGGAGGGAAAGAAAACGGTGGATGCCAAATTGTAGCCATTCTTGGGGACGTTTCTTTTGCTGAGGAATTTAAAATGGGTTGCGCTGAGACTTCCCTGGTGGTCCAGTGGTTAAGAGTCCACCTTTCAGTTCAGGGGACACAGAACCAAACCCTGACTGGGGGGACTAAGTTTCCACGTGTCAGGAATCAACCAAGTCTGTACGTCGTAACTGTAGAGAAGCCCACGAGCTGCAATGAAGACTCAGCCCAGCCCCCCAAAATAAAAAAATAAAATGTGTTACACTTTCTCAAGTGGCATAGAATTGGAGAATTCTCATGATCCTATTTTTATCTCCAGGATGTGTTCTCTGGAAAACAAAGATGATATAAGCAAGAGTCATTAAAGAGGACTTCTGTATTTTTGAAAAATTGTTTGTCAAGAGCTTTATATACAAATATGTATAAAACAATACTAGGTGATATTATTAATGTTTATTATTTTAGTCAAGCCACTGATGTGCGCCCACTTCTGTGTTCAAAGGATTGACGTAGGTGACTGTGTTCCCTGTTTTAGCCCTCCTCTCAGGATGCTCACAGATGAATTTCACTCTCAGTTATATTTTTGGAATATTTGCATCTTCCTCAATAATTAGTTTTTATTTCATAATTTCATTTCTTAATCATTGTGAAGATGTCTTTTTCTGTTGTTCTTTCAATCTTTTTTTTTTTAATTTTGAGAGAGATGAAGGACTTTAAAACATTTTAAGGTAACACAATATGGTATTGCAAATGTCCTAAGTATTTTCCATATTATGCAATACAGCACACGGATTTTTCTACATATCACTAACCTTTTACTTTGAAATATTTCTCATTCTTAGGAAAAAAGAGAAATTCAAATAAAGATTAATTTTGCTTTGTCTCTGGCCCTTTTTTCTCAACTAGGGCATTTTGATAACTGAGTGCTTTTAGAAAAACTATACAGCCTTGGAGAGGTTAGAGGTGTTCATACTTCAGTATGAGAAAGTTGTTAACTGAGTAAAAAGAGTTGATAGGAAGTTCTGAACTAGAAATTAGCACATTTGCTCCAAATATTTCCTCTCATATATTTAGAATAAAAATTTCTTTAATGTAACATTGAATTCTATTTTTTCCAAACCATTCTTTTCTTTTAAAAACTCCTGGTATAGCATGTGATATTGTTTTTCCTAAATGTAGTATTTATTACCTCTCATATTATTCATGAATTAATAACCAGTAAACTTGAGGGCATAGGAAAAGATTACTATTTCTTACAATTTCAGATGTGTTAAGATGAAATTACTAAATAAGTACTAGGAGGGTATGCACATTGTATTATGTCACATTTAAAGACATCTTCATAGATGGGATGACCTTACTTGTTGACTTTGCACTTAAACTTACTGGTTTTAAACTCAAGTGAGAATTTATTTTCCTTATTTAGAAACTCTAAGGGCACAGTCTTGCTATAGTTTCTAAATAATAGTTTGAATAATTTCTACAGTATGAATAACTAGCTGAGAATATATATTTTTCTTTCTCCAAGTTTTCAGACTGAGCTAGTAAATTTTATTTCTCCAGCTCAGTAAATCTCAAAAAGACAAGGTTATACTATATAACCAATTAATTTATTGATGGAAAACTCCAGATTTAAGTTGCTAGTTTATATTTGTAATGAATGTGCTTAATTCGGGATTATTGCCTAAAGGAATTAATGAGCAAAAGAAATAATCTTAAATCTTAAAAACTCTGACACTTTCAGGCCTGGTTCTTCTTTTAAAAAAAATGTAGATATCATGAAACTGGAGCCTATTATACAGAGTGAAGTAAGTCAGAAAGAAAAACACCAATACAGTATACTAACACATATATATGGAATTTAGAAAGATGGTAACAGTAACCCTGTGTACGAGACAGCAAAAGAGACACTGATGTATAGAACAGTCTTATGGACTCTGTGGGAGAGGGAGAGGGTGGGAAGATTTGGGAGAATGGCATTGAAACATGTAAAATATCATGTATGAAATGAGTTGCCAGTCCAGGTTTGATGCACGATACTGGATGCTTGGGGCTGGTGCACTGGGACGACCCAGAGGGATGGTATGGGGAGGGAGGAGGGTTCAGGATGGGGAACACATGTATACCTGTGGCAGATTCATTTTGATATTTGGCAAAACTAATACAATTATGTAAAGTTTAAAAATAAAAAATGTAGATATCATTTTTTTTTTTTTTTTTTGGCTGTGCTGTGTGGTATGTGGCCTCTTATTTCCATGACCAGGGATTGGACCCATGCCTCCTGCAATGGAAGCAGGGAGCCTCAATCACTGGACTTCTAGGGAAGTCTCCAGGCTTAGTCTTACATTTTTGTTCATTACAAATTATAATTTCACCTGATTATAATATCCTCAGGAATATTTCCCTTATAGTCTGAAGCATAGGTGACCGATGACTTAAGCTATCTGAATGTGACTTTCAGGTTTTATAATCAAACTACAGCCCTATAGACTTGTGGTAGATCTGGTGTGGGCATTCTGTCTCTGATCAGCTTCATATGTATGCTAAAAATGTCTGAAGTGATCTGAGATAGGTTTTATACTGAGTCTTGCCTTGTACAAATTTAGTCTAAACAGATCCCTTTAGAATGTTACTATGTAAAATGGAGACATACTGTTAAGTCACCTAAAGCCACAGTGTCTTCAGTTAGGCATTAAACATTTAAGGATAACTTTTAAGAACTTTGCAGTGTATTTATTTTCAATGTTATAAAAATTGGCACTGTGTATGAACATGAACCAATTTGTGCATGTCTACAAAGAATGTTATAGCAGTTTCACTTGAGGTAGAATTCTCTTGAAAACCAGCAAGTAGTATTCTTTTTGAATGTTATGTTTGAATGTAACAATTAGAAAGTTACATGTTCTGCTTAGATGCACTAAACACACTCAAAGACCTTGAGTGTTTCCTGAAAGTAAATCTGAACCACAAACCTATGTTATGATCCACCCTCTTGCTCCATCTGAGAACACAGCACCATAATCTGGCAACAATTTTTTTCAGTTTGAGCTCTGGAATCTTCCTTGTTTTTCAAATTAGGGACTTTATGAATGATCAGCTCAACTGACAATTTTAACAGGTGGAAGGAAGTCTCAGTTGCCAACTGAGAGGCTTTTACAGATGGAATCAGCTCCCCCAGTTTACTGGACCAAGGATACAATGAACTCCAGGGATTGGTTTCACTATTTTGGAGGAGCTTTTGTGATTTGGGAGATTGCTGTTTGTGCTGGCCAAAGCAGGATTTGAAAATTTTACACTAAAACATTACATTTCAGAGTTCATTTGCCATCTGAATGAAATCATTAGCTCTGATTTCTCTTCTACAAAGTGAAGGAGTTAAACTGAATCCATTCCCAAGTCCATGTGAGTTCTAAACTTCAAGATTTTAAATATAATGTGGCTCCCATTGCAATCTTAAAATTTATAAGATATGGTGCTCTTTTAAAAATTTTGGTGTATAATTGCTTTACAATGGTGTGTTAGGTTTTGCTGTAAAACAAGTGAACCAGTGATGCAGTAGACTTTCTTATATTTTTAATTGGAGGATAATTGCTTTACAATAGGTGTGCTGGTTTCTGCTGTACATCAACATGAATCAGTCACAGGTATACACATGTCCCCAGGAGGGTGTTGTTCTAAGATCTTCATGAATTCCCCAGTTCTTGAATATGGAAATACATCATGTTTCCTAAGTGTAGCTTTATGATACCATCACATCAATATTAGCTGAAATTTTATATTTCATCTAATAAACATAACAAACGTTGAGTGTGTGTGATGACTGGTAGAGAAAAAGATTGATTCAGATAGGAGTGCTGGACTCTTTTCTAGATCTCAAATCTGGCTTTGCATGGCCTTGATCTTGGGAACTGAGAATAAAAAGATACTGAGTCTCAAACTTTATCTTAGATCTGTTGATTCAGAATCTGACAGGTAGGTAAGTACCCAGAGAGCTGTAGTTTTAAAAAGCTATGATTCTGGGACTTCCCTGATTGTTCAGTGGTTAAGAGTCTGCCTGCCAATGTGGGGAGCATGGCTCAGTAGTAAAGAACCTGCCTTGCAATTTAGGAAATGCAGGAGACTCAGATTCAGTCCGTGGGTTGGTAAGATGCCCTGGCGGAGGGAATGGCTACCCACCCCAGTATACTTCTCTGGAGAATCTCCTGAACAGATGAGCCTGGTGGGCTATAGTCCATGGGATCGCAAAGAGTCAGACACAGCTGAGTGCACATATATAGTATACATTTTTATTCCTGACCTCATTTGATATATTATCTTTAGCTGACTTTTGCATGACTGATCCATTATCTATACCATTTTGAAGGGATATTATCTGTTTTCACATTAGAGTATAAATTATCCCAATAACCATGATGATAAATACAATAAAAGAAGGTTGGGCTTATCACTCTAAAATACAAACATTTAATACAATTCTAAGGGCTTGTTTATTTATTTATTTTTTTGAGATAAGCACTAATTTCAAATAGCAGTATAATGGTAACTCAGCTGGTAAAGAATCCACCTGCAAGCAGAAGACCTGGGTTCAGTCCTTGGGTTGGGAAGAGCCCCTGGAGAAGGGAAAAAGGCTACCCACTCCAGTATGCTGGCCAGGAAAATTCAGTCCATGGAGTCACAAAGAGTCGGACATGACTGAGCAACTTTCACTTTCAAGGTGTTTGCTGTGACAACCTAACATCTAAAAGAAAGTCCAGCCCATAGGAGAGGCTGAATAATAATTTATGGAATGACTTAATATGTTTGAATGAAGTTTTGACAATGAATACTGTTTTGAAAGGAGTTTTTAAAATTCCATTTGTGTTCATTTAACAGTTTTGGGGGGATGATTTACCTGAATGACTGAACAACAAACAACCTGAATGACTAGGGGTGTGTCTGGCCTCAAGGACTTCAGAGACTAAAATAATGTTGGGTCTGCTCTTGTCGCTCTGCTCGTCTCTGTTCGTTGGCCACATTCTCCCTCTTATAGATGTGCTTCCTTTTTTTGGTGACAGCAGGAGGTCAAGGCCACAGGCTGCCTTCGGTTCGTGACCCCCATGGGAAGAGGGAGCACCTCCCTATGCCAGCGGCCATATACAGTATCCCAGAGAAGAACTCTTATTGACCTGGGTTGGGTCACATGTCCATTCTTGGACAAAGCATGGTGTCCAAGGAGACTCATCGCTGGCCAGAGCTGGGTTACATGCCCACTTCTGTGACTTAAAGGTGTATGTGATATATGTGACTAATGAACTGTGATTAGCAGCTGGAGCCACACAGAGTGGGGAGCAGGGAGAGAATTTATTTATGTTTTTATAGATTTATTTATTTATTTATTTTTACTATATATGCCTGGCAGGTATTTGCCATATCAAAAAATATTTGTTACATAAATGAATGGACCTATTAAGCTCACAAGACTCAGTTCCTCCCACTACATTCCCTTCTAAGTACCTCTCAGTTGAAGGGACAGACACGATGGCTTTCTCACCATCCCCCAAATATGACAGCCATTCACAGCCTGTGCAGTCGTTCCCTGAAGAAGCAGGAGTGTTGCTGCAAGAATGTTGAAGATGAGGCTAGGCAAACAAAAGAAATGGTATCTGCAACACAGCTTCCTGTTTACTGGGGTCTGATCTACAGGGTGATCTTCCTGCTCTGATTACACTCAGTCAACTGGAAAGACATGTAAACCAACAAATAGCAGTTCGAAGAGGAGGTGTCTAGAGGGAAAGGTTCAAGGTGCCATGCCCAAAGGGCCCCACTTATCTTGGGGAAGACTGGAACCCCTTCTTAGAGAAGATGCCATAAAGAGTGAATTGGAGTTGGCAGGAAGCTTTGTGTGTAGCACTCAATAAATATTTGTTGAGTGAATGGATGAAAGAAGGTTGAGATAGCATTTGAGGCAGAGTGATCAGTTTATTCAAAGGCACAGACTGTGAATGGCTGTCATATTTGGGGAATGGTGAGAAAGTCATTGTGTCTGTCCTTTCAAATGAGAGGTATTTAGAAGGGAGGGTAGTAGGAGGAACTGAGTCTTGTGAGCCTACTATGTCCATTCATTTATGTAACAAATGTTTTTTGATATGGCAAATACCTGCCAGGCACATGTAATTAAAAAAATAATACATTTAAAACAATGAGATTGAATTTTATTTGGTATGTGAGAAGGAAGAGTCATGTGATCAGATTTGAATTTTAGAAAGAAAATTCTGGCATCCATATGTAAATATATCTTTTCAAGGAAAGGGAAGATATTTATTCATTTATTCATTCACTTTTACCATTTTTTTATTCCACTCTAGCTTGCTCATGTCTCTGAGTCTTTTGACTGTTCTTTACTATTAACCATGAGAGCTGTGATGTTTCCATTCATTCAGTGAGGGCTGTCACTTTCTTTCCAGAGCCAGCCTAGCTATGGATTAGTATTATCTCCACAGGTCTTGGCAGGGGTGAAGTGCTCTGTCACAGAAGGCTCCTGCCATCATAGAAACTCTTTCTAGTCCAAGTGTATGTCCTGCTCCTGCTGATGCAGTACCCAGAATTCCACTGTACTCCTCCAGTTTCTGCTGGTACATCATGGGGTCTTGCGGCAATATTAAGGTTTTATCTCTTTGCTTGTTAGAAGATCCTATACTTCATTAGGATTTTGTTTTGACTTGGTCCTAGTTAGTCCTTAGTCCTTGTCTGGTGGGCAGGAGGTTGGAATAGATCAAGAATGCTGTGTGTGTGTGTGTGTGTGTGTGTGTGTGTGCGCGCATGTGATCTTGTAAGGCAGAAGTTCCTTTATAATTTTTAAGAAAGGGAGGTCTGTCACTACTGATGATGTATTTAAAGTCATTTAAAAATCAAACGGATAAACTGTGGCTCAGGCATCCAAAATAAAGCCATGGATAGATATGGCCATTATGGACATGGTTTCAGACTTGTTTCTGCATCAGTAAGAACTTGAATTTTCTGAACTGTTTCAAATTCAAGGACACCAGCAGCCATTCTCAAAACAATTATCTGCTGCCAGCTGCAACCTTATGTCTGTCTTGAGGTCTCCCCTCATTACTGTGTGACCAGTGCTTGTTTAACAAGCATCCTTACTCTAGCCAGCTCTTGACAAACAGTTTATGAAATTTTGCAGTTTTTGCCTGTGTAAGTCTCCTCCATTTTGTAGTCCAGTGGAACACAATTTAAGTGCTTCTTGAATCTCTGTCTCCTGGGCTAGAGTCCTTGGCTCAAATAAAACTTTCTTCTATTCCTTATCATAGATTGTTTAGTGACTATTTGCTTTGACACTAGCGTTTAACAGGGAGGAGTGAACCACTTAGGCAGGCCCAGATGTCTCCGGAAAATCTTAGAATTTAAGATTTTTAATGTTTTAACTTAGATATCGCCACCCCCTGTCTTACGTTCCCATTCCATCAGAATCAGAATCAGAGCCCTGACTTCGGAGTACTGAATGGCTACCTGTTGAGAATACAGCCTCTCCTGGGGCTTTGCTGCTCTTAAATTAAGTTCTGGATTGGATCCTAAATTTTTCTTGCCTTCTGGTTGTGAAAGATGAGAGTCTGTATATAGCTTAAGGAGGCCCCCGACTTGCACAATTACACTTTAATTGGTGATCAATCACAATCACTCTCAGGAGTTTATTGTCTTTCCCCCGAATATCTATTGGTCCCATCATGCATCCAGATGTCTGCTATGCTGCATCAGCCCTACTTCCCTGCATGTACACAGGCCAGCGCTGCATAGGTGAGAGTTCTGACAGCTGCTCTGCTGCCTGTGCCAGCTTCTGGCTTCCCCCAGTGAGGTGGTCCTTATGGCCAGCAGGTCAGCTGTTCATCTATATGAAATCCCTCCCAAGAGAGTTTGGGATGGACATGTACACACTGCTGTGTTGAAAATGGACCTACCGTAGAACACAGGTAATTCTGCTCAGTTATGTGGCAGCCTGGATGGCGGGGGTGAGCGGAGAAGAGGGGAGAATAGATACATGTGTATGTATGGCTGAGTGGAACACCTGGGTTCGATCCCTGGGTTGGGAAGATCTCCTGGAGGAGGGCATGGCAACCCACTCCAGTATTCTTGCCTGGAGAACCCACATGGAGCCTGGTGGGTTACAGTCCATGAGGTTGCCAAGAGTTGAACACGACTGAGCCACTAAGCACAGCACACAGCAGTATAAAAGGGGCTTCCCAAGTGGCTCAGTGCTCAAGAATCCACCTGCCAGTGCAGGAGATTCAGGAGACTCCGAGTTCAATCTCTGGGTTGGGATGACACCCTGGAGGAGGAAATGGCAACCCACTCCAGTATTCTTGCCTGGGAAATAAAGTTTGAAAAAAAAAAAAAAGATCCCTTCCCAGGTAGGATTATATTTATGGTCCTTACATATTTTATTTAAGTGAGAGACCCTTCACGATTCTGAAGACTTCTAGCAGAGAAATCATAAAGTCTGAATTACCGATAGCACTTCTTCCACATGTAGTCATTTTGTGACTTTATTATTTCTAACAAAGCCTGAATTATTATAAAAAAAGAACAGAGACTTACTTTATATCATTCCTTAGCTGTTACAAATAATTTTGTGTACTCTTCCTTATTTTTACATACATTTCCTTATTTTTTGTCATTGTTCAGTTTTAAAGATGTGGGCACAGAGGCTTTTAGAAATGAAGTGAATTATTCCACAAGTCCACACTTGTGCTTCCTAAAGGCTCTGACCTTTCCAAATCCTACAAGACCTTGGACTTATTTATGATCTCTTGCAGCCATATCTTTCTGTGTTGTTGGGTGTGTCCTTATAGACATGCCTGAACCAGCTAAGTCTGCTCCTGCCCCTAAAAAGGGCTCTAAAAAAGCTGTGATCAAGGCCCAGAAGAAGGACAGCAAGAAGCGCAAGTGCAGCTGCAAGGAGAGCTACCACGTGTACATGTACAAGGTGCTGAAGCAAGTCCATCCGGACACCGGCATCTCGTCCAAGGCCATGGGAATCATGAACTCCTTCGTCAACGCCATTTTCGAGCACATCGCTGGTGAGGCATCGCGCCTGGCGCATTACAACAAGCACTCGACTATCACGTCCAGGGAGATCCAGACCTCCGTGCGCTTGCTGCTACCTGGGGAGCTGGCCAAGCACGCCGTGTCCAAGGGCAGTAAGGCTGTCACCAAGTATACCAGCTCCAAGTAAATATAATATGCCTAAACCGCTGTTAACGGAGAAGGCAATGGCACCCCACTCCAGTACTCTTGCCTGGAAAATCCCGTGGATGGAGGACCTGGTGGGCTGTAGTCCATGGGGGTAGCTAAGAGTCGGACACGACTGAGCGACTTCACTTTCACTTGCAGCCATATGGCCTTCCCTGGTGGCTCAGATGGTAAAGGATCTGCTTGCAATGTAGGAGACCTGGGTTTAATCCCTGGGTCGAGAAGATCTCCTGGAGAAGGGAATGGCTACTCCAGTATTCTTACAGCCAGATAATTTAGCAGTGTATCTGTAATTCAGGAGCCAAAGGGGAGTGGGAAGGGGAGAGGAGAGAGTGTGAGCCTTTTTGAAATGAATCCAATTACATGCTGTAAAAGAAAAGAAGCCTCATTTTGCCTTGGGCAATGAAATACTTTGGACCCAGGCTGCATGTAGGCAGGGCGGGAAAAGACCAAAGGGATGTGAAGAATTCAAGAGATTTACCCCGGGGGTAGGGAAGCGATCCTGCTGAAATGGCACTGAAAACCACATTTGTTCTGGGAGTCTGAGACCAGGAAAGACAGAGACGTTTTCTTGGAAAATGTTCAGACAAAGAGTCAGGAAAATGATTGAGGGGGTTGGAGGCACTGACTCAGGAGGGCAGGTAAGGAAATGAAATAGGTTCACCTTGGCTTAGAGACAACAAAGATAGGCCTTGATAACTATCTGCAATTATTTGGATATATAAATCCCAGGGAAGCTAAAGTGCTACTTGGGATAGAACAAGGAAAAGTATAATTACCTGATAATTAAGGTAATGAAAAGTAACCTGAATATGAAACAATTCCTATTTACAACAAAGTTCATGACAGTTCTATTATGGACTCTGTGGCTTTCAAGAACCAATTTTACCAAAGATAGAACCTGTAGAACATAGTTTATTAACTCAAAAGAGAATCTGGTTTTAATGCTATAAATTGTATTGTTGTTTAGTCTCTCAGTCATGTCTGACTCTCTTGAGACCTTGTGGACTGTAGCCCACCAGGCTCCTCTGTCCACGGGATTTCCCAGACAAGAGTACTGGAGTGGGTTGCCATTTCCTCCCCCAAGAGATCTTCCCAGCCCAGGGATCGAACCTGTGTCTGCACTGGCAGGCGGATTCTTCTAACCGCTGAACCGCCAGGGCAGCCCCAAATTGCATTGTACCTGAATGTAACTATTATATAAAAGAAACAAAAAATTCTACAGGGTTGCATTAAGCAGATGACATGGTTATTCAGGTGGTTGCCAAAGACACCCTTTTTGCCATTTATTCCTGATCCGTGAAGTGACCCTAGGTGACAGGAAAGCACAGGATGTCCTCTCCAGCAGGGAGGTTCAGTGACCTAAGGAGTGGTTGACTCCTTAGCCCTCGGTGGGCAGGGCTGTGGTTTCTTCTAAGCGCCATGAATAAGCAACTATGAAGAAGGAACTATGCCTTGTCAAACCATGCTGTATCCTTGAAGGTAACCTTTAACCTACACCTTCAGATTTGGTCCTTGACATCTGCTATTTTAAAGTGCAGTCTTTACCTCTTTGTGCATTGTATGCTGTTTTTTATAAATTGGTTACAAAATTCTCATATGTTGTGAATATTGGCATCTCTTAACTATTACTTTGGAGAAGGCAATGACACCCCACTCCAGTACTTTTGCCTGGAAAATCCATGGACAGAGAAGCCTGGTAGGCTGTAGTCCATGGGGTTGCTAAGAGTCAGACAAGACTGAGCGACTTCACTTTCACTTTCCACTTTAATGCATTGGAGAAGGAAATGGCAACCCACTCCAGTGTTCTTGCCTGGAGAATCCCAGGGACGGAGGAGCCTGGTGGGCTGCCATCTGTGGGGTCGCACAGAGTCAGACACGACTGAAGTGACTTAGCAGCAGCAGCAGCAGCAGCAGCAACCATTACTTACATTTTGAGATGGTGTATAGAATTCCTGATACATGCTTATTTTCACCCATACACAGATAAGGATTGATTTGTTTTTGAGAGGAATTTGAGTCCAACAGTATATCTCAAACTTTTTGCAGTAGAAGAGTAGTTTTGTTTTGTTTTTTCATTTTCAAATTTTTGTGGATGGATGCTTTTTAGAATACAGTAAAATTAATTGTGAGAAATGAAATTGAAACTCTCAAGATCTAAAATACAAACCCTAATTGATTTTTTTTTTGTAAATTGAATGAATTTTGTAAATTGTTACAGAGTTTCTAAACACTCGCAGTCCTGTGTTTCACAGAACCGTCTGGAGTTCTACATTCAATTCTGTCATTTCCTAATCATGTTGCCTGTGGCAGCTCATTGACCCACCCAGGGCATGAGTTTTCTAACTCCTGAAATGGATCTAATGGCTCCTGTCCTTTCACTCTGGGCATGGTGAAGGTCTTGGGGCAGGAAGGGAGGAAACTTGGTTTGTAACTAGTGAGGTGCTAATTGCATCTTATAGACCACATGGGTAAAATGGTTCCTGTGTGATGTGCTTGAGATAGTTTTTATTTCTTTTTGCAAAGAAGTGACTTTTTCATTGAGTTAAATCTTTTACATTTAAGGAATTTTCTTAAATTCAAAACTACTTAATTTTGAATGCTTTTCCTTAAGGAATATATATATGTATGTATGTATTTTTTGTTTTTTACATTTAACTGGGCAGTGGAATCTTAAAGTCAGGTGTCAGAATCTTAAAGTCAGAAGGTGTAGGTCTCAAGAAGTTATGTGTGTTAGGATAATATTCAGAAACTTTCAGTCATACATATTGGCCTCTTGCCCCAGATTCTGATGTATCCTCTTCTCCCTGAGTGGAATATAGTTTTTCAAAGTTCATATGTTATCCCGCTTTCCTAACATTTTGTGTCTTATAAGTACACGATAAAACATCAGAAGGGTGGACTTCCCTTGTGGTTCAGTGGTTAAGAATCTGCCTGCCAGTGCAGGCGACATGGGTTCAATCACTGGTCAGGGAAAATTCCACAAGTCGTGGGGACAGCTAAGCCCACATGTTGCAGCTGCTGAAGCCTGCACGCCCTAGAGCTTATGCTCCGCAACTAGAGAAGCCACTACAGTGAGAAGACCACACACCACACCTAGAGAGTAGCCCCTGCTCACTACAACTAGAGAAAACCCAAGCACAGCAAGGAAGACCCAGTGCAGTGATAAATAAAGAGAGAGAGAGAGATACTGTCTACAGCTGATAAAACAAAAAGACGTCTATAAAGAAACATCAGAAGGGCAGAAGGATGGGACATGATTGTACGGGTTCAAATAATCTCGGAGGACATTCAACTATGAACCCATTTTGATATTTCACCCGCTCAACAGCATAGAACAAGATGTTTGTGAGAATGCAATGTCAGGGAACACTGTCTGTCTTTAATAGAATTTAATATCTTAGCAGAAGTTGTTCAGTCACTAAGTCATGTCTGACTCTTTGTGACCCCATGAACTGTAGCCGTCCAGGCTCCTCTGTCCATGCGATTTCCCAGACAAGACTACTGGAGTGACTTGCCATTTCCTTCTCCAGGGGATCTTCCCGACCCAGGGATCAAACCCTGTTTCCTGCATTGACAGGTGGATTCTTTATTGCTGAGCCACCAGGGAAGCCCTAGGAGCCATCACATTTTTGTGGTCAGTCTTCGTACTCAGCAGGAATGTGAGTGACTTGATATGGTAGCTTTTCATGAATGTAGGTCTGAGGAACACTTATAGGATTAAAATCGAAAGACTAGTTTGTAGCAGCATTGTTTAAAACAGCCAAAAGGTGGAAGCAGCCCAAGTGCCCAGTGATGGAAGAATGGATAAATGTGATACATATATACAACTTAATATTATTCAGCTTTAAAAAGGAAAGAAATTCTGGCACATATGCAGCATGTATGAGCACTGAGGACCCTATGCTAGGTGAAATAAACCAGACACAAAAAGACAAATACTGTATCATACTACTTATATGAAGTACCTAGAGAAGCCAGGTTAATAGATTGAAAGTAGGATGGTGATTGTCAGGGACTGGGGGTGGAGGGGGTTGTTTAGTGGGTACAGAAGTAGAGTTTCAGTTTTTTTTTTTTTTGAAGATTAAGAGTTCTGGAGATTGGTTGTCCATCAGTGTGAGTGTGCTTAATACTGAGCTGCACATTTAAAAATGCCTAAAATGGTACAGGTTATATTATATTTTACCACCATTTTCAAAAAAACTATGATAAATCCTAGGAAATTAAAAATTACTGTGGTCTCTAAATCTTTTTTCCCTCTAATTTATGACCTTATGTGGTTCATTGCATGATTCTTGAGATGTAATAGCTTTGGTATTGGGCTTCCCTGGTGGCTCAGACAGTAAAGAATCTGCCTGCAATGTGGGAGACCTGGGTTCAATCCCTGGGTTGAGAAGATTCCCTTTAGGAAGGCATGGGCCGCCATCCATGGGGTTGCAAAGAGTCAGATCCGACAGAGCAACTAAGCACAGCACAGCACAACCTTAGTATTAGGACATAGGACATAGGAATATAATCTGTACAACCAGAAATGTTATCTCTCCAAATGACCCTCATTGCCCATCATCAAGATATAAGTAAGGTTTCATGGACAGGTTTAAAGGGACTGCTGGTACTTACCTGTTTGCTGGAACACATAATGTGTACGTTGCTTTTCTCTGATCTTGGCCATGGTAGAGTAAGGACTTTAACTTTTTTCACAAGCCTTTCCTTTCCTCAGTGTGTTTTTTCCATTGGTTTTCATTTCTGTCAGTCAGTGTCACCTTGCACTTCGGTCTCATTCCTGCTTGACAAGGTTAAGCCAGTTGATCATCTGCAGTTCTGTGCAGCTTTATTTTCTATAGATTTCTCCTGATAACCATAGCGTGAACTCTAGAGTATGTGTTAGGAACTGAAAGGAAGCCAAGAGTTTTTTCATTAGCATTTGTATTCCTGAATTCAGTAATTTTCTGAGGGACAAAAATAATGTCAGTGTCCTCTATGAAAAAACATAGTTGGAAGAAAAAAAATTTTTTTTTCTTTTTGCCCTACGTGAAGCAAAATTCAGAGTATAATTTGTACTGATGACATCTGCCTTTATGCTGTTTCCAAATCAACCTTTTTAGAGTTTTCCTTTATCAACATAATTAAATGTTCTGCTGTTCTTTGCTCTGTTATGTTCTGAGCTACTATGGGAAATTGCTTTGATTAATTTGATTTTTAAGCTTCAGTAAACATTTTAGGAGTATTTGCCTTCTGTATCAGGTGTTAAAATAAAGATAATACCTGCTTTTACTCAATTATTTTGTGTTGGATAGACACAAATATGGCTTCTTTAGTGGCTCAGTGGTAAAGAATCTGCCTGCCAATGCGGAGATGTGGGTTCAATCCCCAGGTTGGGAATATTCCCTGGAGAAGGAAATGGCAACCCATTCCAGTATTCTTGCCTGGGAAATCACATGGACAGAGGAGCCTGGCAGGCTATAGTCCATGGGGGTCTCTAAAAAGTCAGACATGACTTAGCGACCATGAAACAACAGACATAAATATGGCCATTGGATATTTTGATTAAGCTCAGATCATAACAGAAAAATAAATGTAAATCCTCTGGACTAATTATGACTTTTTCTACTGCACAGAGGATGACTGACAGTTAAGTGTTATCTCCTTTCAGAACTCTGTTAACCAACTCATTTGTCCAACTCGGCTGATACAATATTTTCTTGATATTTGGAGACAGGTATTCTAAAAAACCACAGGGATCTTTGTTATTCTATTATCAATAACTAGCACCCATGATGAGTAGTTTCCTTAAACCAAAGTCCAAAGCTTTCTAATGGTTTATAGGACCCATACTTTATCCTGAGTTAAGAAGTTCTGAAAGTAAAGCAGCTTTCCAGAGCTCTTATTTGGGGACAGTTAGCAAGATAAAGCGGAGAAGGCAATGGCACCCCACTCCAGTACTCTTGCCTGGAAAATCCCATGGATGGAGGAGCCTGGTCGGCTGCAGTCCATGGGGTCGCTAGGAGTCAGACAGACTGAGCGACTTCACTTTCACTTTTCACGTTCACACATTGGAGAAGGAAATGGCAACCCACTCCAGTGTTCTTGCCTGGAGAATCCCAGGGACGGGGGAGCCTGGTGGGCTGCTGTCTCTGGGGTCGCACAGAGTTGGACAGGACTGAAGTGACTTAGCAGCAGTAGCAGCAGCAGCAAGATAAAGATCCCACTTCTATATCAGAAAGTCAGTTCAGTCATGAAAGAAGATAGCAATTCCTGCTAAGCTCTGGGGGTGGAGTGAGGAAAGAGAGATCAGACAGGGAGGGGGTGGAGAGGAGAAAGTGAAACATGAGGATGAGTGAGGCACAGTCTTTTATAAAGTTCACACATCAAGGAACAGACTTGGGTCCAGTTCTTGGGAGGAGTCAGTATAAGAGTTCTTATCTGCCTCAGAGAGTGAATGGACATTTTGATAGTTCCTGTTCAGGGTTGGCAATTCTCTGTATCAAAAGAGAATCCATAAGTTCCCCTGCTGCTGCTGCTGCTGCTAAGTCGCTTCAGTCGTGTCCAACTCTGTGTGACCCCATAGACGGCAGCCCACCAGGCTCCGCCGTCCTTGGGATTCTCCAGGCAAGAACACTGGAGTGGGTTGCCATTTCCTTCTCCAGTGCAGGAAAGTGAAAAGTGAAAGTGAAGTCTCTCAGTCATGTCCGACTCTTCACGACCCCATGGACTGTAGCCGACCAGGCTCCTCCGTCCTTGGGATTTTCCAGGCAAGAGTATTGGAGTGGGGTGCCATTGCCTTCTCCTACCACAATATTATTAACTGGCTATAGCCCAATGCAAAATACAAAGTTTTAAAAAAGAGATAAAAGTGTTACTTGGCTCAGTGATGTCTGACTCTTTGATACCCCACAGGCTGTAGCCTGCCAGGCTCCTCTGTCCGTGGGATTCTCCAGGGAAGAATACTGGAGTGGGTTGCCATCCCCTTCCGCAGGGGATCTTCCCAACCCAGGGATCAAACTTGAGTCTCCTGCATTGCAGGCAGATTCTTTACCTTCTGAGCCAAAAAAAAAAAAAAAAAAAAAAAAAGAATTATGTTATAAACTTGGGTTTCATATCAATGAAAGGGTCACCAGAAACGCAGAAACCCACAGAAACACAGACTGAATTCTGGGGGACCAGCTGGAGTTGAGAGCTAGTTCTTCCTCTAAAGATAGCTTCGAATGAGAATACCTGGAGAAGATGTTTTCAGAGCCCAGTTACAAATGCACCAGGGTGCCCAGTACTCACTGATCCAGAGAGGAAGTGGAAGCTGGCATGGAGTTAGGACAGGTAGCATTTTTGTGAAGCCACGTGAGGGGAGACTGAGAAAGAGATGAGCTTGATTTCTTCGCCCTAGTGCTTTCTCCTGCCCTGTAGTCAAGTCATTTGACTCCTACCTGCAGTCTAACCTTACGTGAACTTCAAGGTTTATTTCTGACTTCAATTGGAGGCCCTTGTGGGTCAGGGTTTCTTGACTCGGCAGTAAGTCATTCCTTCGGATGAGGTGGAAATGATCTTTAGCTGAACTTCACTATCTCATTGACTTTCTAGAACTCTGTCTTCTCCTTAGACCCCCCCAAATTCATTCAATAATTACTTACTGACACTTACTATATACTAGGCATAGGGAGTGCAGCAGTGAGCAAAACAGATAAAAATCTCTCCCATCCTATGATCTCTAACTCAGAGGTCCCCCTGTCTGCTGTTGGCTTCCTCACGCTGAAGCTAATTTATCTGCCTTGGCTGCAAACTTCCTCACCTCTGGTCTTAAGGATGCTATTCCATCCAGATGTTTCATTCCCACCATTTAGATTTCCTGTATTTATCTGATGGCACTGTGGCCACCCACCTAGGTTCTGGCTCCCTGACTCATCTCCCAGCCCTGGCATTGCCCCCCTCAATCCACATCCCCACCTCAGTGATCACATCTGCTTCCAGGTCTGTCTTCCCAAGTCCGCCTCATTCATCCTGGTTAACATGATCCAGGATGCAATGACAGAAGGATGACCATTTTCTAAGTGCAATGTCATGAGGGAGTGTGTGGGCTGGAGACACGTCTCGATTCAAACTCAGCTCTACTATTTAGCAAGCAACCCAAAACAAGTTACTTAAACTTTCTGAGTCTGTTTCCTTAATGTAAGTTGCTGTCAAAATTCCTTATCCCTCCCAGGGTATTTGTGAGATCTGAATGGGATGCTGTACACCCCGCACCTGGCAACAGTGGGGACCCAGTGATAGTTCTGACTCCTTTGGGCAGCTTCATTGTCTCATTTGATGGTGACAATAACCACAGAGAGAGAACAGAGCAGGGGATCGAATTCCTCTTCTGAAGATATAAAAACTAAAGCCTTAAGAGGGTTACGAGTTACTCATGTCAAGTAGCTATTGGTCAGAGGAGGAGCCAGTCTGAAAAGTCAAGACTTCTAACGTCTGTTCAGTGCTTTTTTCCATTAAATGGTGATGCTTTAACCTAAAAAAAAAAAAAAAAAGAAATGATATAAAGCTGCAAAAATAATTCTACCACTACTTATTATGTTTTTAAAATGTTGGTTAAAATAACTTTTGATTATTCTTGGCTCAATTGTTACTGTCAATTTTTTCTTGTTCATCTGAAAGTAAATGCTGTGTGACAAGGAATAAGAACCATTTCACAATAACCAAAATGTATTTAGTTTTCACCATGTAGCAGGTCCTGAAAGTATTTTAAACGTTGACTTATTTACATTCCTTATCCACATTTTAGGATAATAGGATTGAAATAAAGAGAACTTACATGAGCCCGTGTTTACAGAGCTAGAAAGTGGTGGATTGTGTGTTTGACTAAAGTCTGCCTGGCATCACAGCCCGCAACTGCTTATTTTCTTAATTGCCGCTTTATAGAAGTATTGAGTATACTTTTTAAATTTGTTGCTCTCTATCTTGGCATTTTATATTGGTGAGTTAAATATCTGTTTATACTAGCTTGGACTGAAGAGGGCAGAGGCAGCAAAGTGAAGAGAAGACTTCGGATTTCCCACTTTCTGCCAACAGGAGCAAGCTTAGAATCCTACTCCGCTGCAACCTTGGGCTATTTTTATGGAAAAGGAAGAATGACTCGGAGGGCAGAGCCAAGAGCCCAGAGCCAGGAGTTAGAGAAAATGATTCGCAGGGAGTAGGTCTGAACTGGGCTATAATCAAGAAAGTGGCCCTAGCCTATGCTAGGAGCAAGGTGGCAGACAGAAGAGGGAGGGAGAAAGAGGCCTGGAAAGGAAACATGGATAATATTACTGCTTTCATATGACTTTATAGTCTTTGTGCAAGAAAGGATTTCTTATGACACTAAAAATTCAAACCATAAATAGAATAATTGATGAATGATCACATCAAAATGAACAACTTTTGATAACAACAAAGAAAATGAAAAGATGAACAAAAAGCTAGGCAAAGATATTATGAAAGTGCGAAACTACAAAGGATTGGTATTGTGAATATTCAAAGAGTTCCTGCTAATGAAGAAGAGAGAAATACACAAATTTACTCAATAGTAAAGTAGATAGGACATGAATAGGAATGTCTTCTATAGAAAAAGGGCTTCCCTGATAGCTCAGATGGTAAAGTGTCTGCTTGAAATGCAGGAGACTCAAGTTCGATCCCTGGGTCAGGAAGATCCCCTGGAGAAGGCAATGGCAACCCACTCCAGTACTCTTGCCTGGAAAATCCCATGGACGGAGGAGGCTGGTAGGCTACAGTCCGTGGGGTCGCAAAGAGTGGGTCAGGACTGAGCGACTGTACTTTCTTTCACTTTCACTTTCTTTCTATAGAAAAAGATACTTGACTGACTGATAAACGTATGAAAATGTTATCTTTTATTAGTAATCATTAAAATGAAACATAAAGCTCAAATGAAATACCGCTCACCAGTTATCAAACTGGCAAAAATTCAAAGTTAGACAGTGCTAAGTGTTGAAAGGGATATGGATCAATGGAAACCTCACCCTCTGCTGGTGGGAGTGTGAACGTGTATAGGCTCTTGCAAAAGAGTTTAGCTCTATCCAGTAAAGGTAGAATTTGCCTTGAGGACCTTTGATAAAATTCCAGCCTATTACAAAGCAGAGGCATCACTTTGGTGACAAAGGTCCGTAGAGTCAAAGCTATGTTTTTTCCAGTGGTCATGTACAGATGTGAGAGTTGGTCCATAAAGAAGGCTGAGTGCCAAAGAAATGATCCTTTTGAACTGTGGGGCTAGAGAAGACTCTTGAGAGTCTCTTGGACTATAAGGAGATCAAGCCAGTCAATCCTAAAGGGACTCAACTTTGAATATTCTTTGGAAGGAGTGTTGCTCAAGCTGAAGTTCCTATACTTTGGCTACCTGGTGTGAAGAGCTGACTCATTGGAAAAGATCCTGCTGCTGGGAAAGAGAGTGAGACACGATTTAGTGACCCAACAACAATAAAGATAAAACTCCTGGAAGGGGGACTTCCCTGGTGGTCCAGTGGTCAAGAATCTACCTTCCAATGCAGGGGACACAGGTTTGATCCCTGGTTCGGGAGCTAAGATCCCACATGCCTCTGGGCAACTAAGCCTGAATGTCACAGCTACTAAGCTCAAGCACTTCAGAGCCCATGCACCATGACAAAGAGCCTGAGTGCCACAACTAAGACCCAGTTGCTCTTCAGTCGCTAAGTCGTGTGCAGCTCTTTGCGACGCCGTGGGCTGCAGCAGCCCAGCTTTCCCTGTCCTTCACCATCTCCCAATGTTTGCTCAGACTCATGTGCATTGAGTTGATGATGCCATCCAACCATCTCATCCTCTCCTCTTGCCCTCAGTCTTTCCCAGCATCAAACAAACCTGATACAGCCAAATAAGTTAAAAAAAACCCAAAACTAAACTAAACAAACAACCCTCACACCCAAATAAAACCGATCAACCAAACAAAAATCTCCTGGAGGAATTCCTACATGGGAACATTATCAGATATGTGCAAGAATGTTCATAATAGCATGATTCTAAGGAGTCAAGAACCAGAAAAGAAAAAAAAAAACACCTAAATGTTCATTAACTACAGAATATATAAATAAATTCTGGTGTATTTATACTATATATAACAGTGTATATAAATGAATGAAAGCTACAGTGTCAACATAGATAATCTTAGAAAATATTATATGGGAGAAGCAAATTGTGTAAGCATGCATACTTTATGATTTTATTTAACTAAAGCCCAAAGCTAACAAAACTAAACAAATTGTTTAGTGATCCACATATAAAAAGTAAAACAATAAAAAGAAAGGAATGATCAATACATTCAGGATGGTTATTGTCCTTGGAGGGAAGGGAGAGATGTTTGGGGGTGAGGGTACCCAGAAGTGATCTAATAAATTGGTAACATCTATTTCTTTATAAATTGGGCTTCCCTGGTGGCTCAGCGGTAAAGAAACCCCCTGCCAATGCAAGAGACTCGTGTTCGACCCCTGGGTCTGGAAGATCCCCTGGAGAAGGAAGAGACAACTCACTCCAGTATTCTTGCCTGGGAAATCTCATGCACAGAGGAGCTTAGCAGGCTACAGTCCATGGGGTCACAAAGAGCCAGATATGACTTAATGACTAAGCAACAACAAACAAATTTCTCTATGTATATTCTATGTAAAATAAAAAAAATTTTTTTAATATTATTTGGGAGATATATTCATAAAAACATTTTTCAAGGACAGAAAGATATTGCCTGGAAAATAGCTGTTTATTAAAAGCTTCTTGTTCTTTTAACTTCAAGATAAATGCATGTAGTATAGTCTTTCCCTGGTTTGTTACTTAAAATGACCCAGGTTTTTTTTTAAAGGAGACATTTCACTGTTTAAGAACGGGGTCATGAGTTTTGAAGCTGTTTCTCTGATCAAGAGAAAAAAAAGTGAAGATAATAACTTGGCTTTGGTTCCATCCCACACTTAAGTTACTGAAGAACGTTAGTCTGCACTCGGCCATCTGCCATGCAATGTTCAGCCAGGGCAGGGAAGGGACTTGTGTGAATTCAGAGACTTATCTCTTTGACATTCTGGCCCAGAAAAGAGAAACAGAAATATAGTGCTGTCCATTGAGCCAACATTTTCCCACAGTCTGTTTCTAATTTCATAGCCTTTGTTCAGTAACTTGATAATATCAGTCCTATTCCCAGTGGGCAAATGTTAATGTCATTTACATAGAATATGAGGAGGGGGTTTGATGAACCAAAAAACTTGCTGAAGGTATTGAGCCATTAAGAGCAGAGAATGCAGGAAGAAAGCAAAAATTCTCTGCTCCACCGTTTTGCAAATTATTTAACCGTGTGCTCCAGGGTGGGAAAGCAAAGAGGGTCTGCCTTTAATTATTTTGCTTTAGTGTAAGGAGGTGTCTCTCTGTCTAGAATACTGATTTTATTTTCTTCCCCCTTTCTCCATCTTTCCTTTATTCCTTCCAATGAGAAAAAAATTCCTCTGAAGATTCTTACTTAGGAGAATTGGATAGGAACAAAGTCAAGGTTAAATATTAAGTGGGGTAAGATTATGGATTTGTTTTTTCCTTTTGGTTCAAACATGGATCACCACAGGCTGGGTGTGAGAATAACTTGTTTTCACTGCCACTTGGTCAAGACTTAGAAAAAGAGTAAGCAAAATATGTGACCTAAATTGTGGCTCTTTGATGAAAAGTCTTTCTGTCGATAATTTTTTGCAAATGTGAAGTCAATGTTAAATGGAACTTGAGGAAACAAGAACATGGGAAAGTAATATGGTCTGTTTTGATGTATGAGGTCCTGGTTTCACAAACACAGACATGGCTGTGTTTCTTCTGTTCATACCTGTATGCATTTCTGGGCCTCACAGAGTGTAAGGATATTTGACTAGTATACAGCATTATTACCCACTACTAAATTGAAAGGTCAGGCTTATTACTTTCTGTTTGATCATGTAAGGGGATAAAAACATCCATATTCTAAATTCTAAAACCCCATCCAGTGGTTTGGAAATAAGATTTTTTTGGTTTTTCAGTTATAGGTAGTAAAATAAATAATTCTGCATGGTTGCTAAAAGGAATAGCAAATGAATAGCATCAGTAATTTTTCTGAAAGACTTCTTCTCAAGCTAAATAAAGTCAAAGTATCTCTACTTTTCCTCTTGTAGAAAACACTTGGGATAGATGGAACTTTCCAAGGTAGTTTTAACTGGAAAACAAGTTTCCATATGAAATCTGATTGAGTCTCCAAAACCATATTCTAATTAGAAGAAACAGAATTTAAGAGATTGAAAACTGATTATCAGTATAGGATGATACATCTGCAAAAAATAAACTTCCCTGGTGGCTCAGACAGTTAAGAATCTGCTTGCAATGTGGAAGACCTGGGTTCGATCCCTGGGTCGGAAAGATCCCCTGGAGAAGGGAATGGCAACTCACTCTAGAATTCTGGCCTGGAGAATTCCGTGGACAGAGGAGCCCCAGTGGCCTACAGTCCGTGGGGTTACAGAGTCAGACATGACTGAGTGACTAAGCATAGCACATTGGCTTGAAAATTTTACCACTAAGAATGTATTTCCAGACAGTTGCTGTTAACATACAAATTTCTTTGGGCAAATAAGACATCAGTTAAAAGCACAGATATTAACATTCCAGCATGAGTTTGTTTCTCAAACGCAGGGGCGAAAGTGAGAAGAAAAACAAACAAACAAACAAACAAACACGAATAAGTGAGCATTCACAATAGGATAAGAGAGAATTAGAATAATTACAATGAGGATGATACAGCTTGGCACTTCACGTTTGGATCCTTTGTTACTCTTCAGCAGGGCTTTCCATTTTAACACAGGATCAAACTTTTAAATTAAAGGGATTAAGCGCTTACGGGGGTGGGGGGGGGAGGCGCGGGATTTCAGGCTTCACCCAGTAGGTGAGAGTTATCTGGGGAAGATATGGAGACATTTTTCATGTTCCTAAACTCACATGGAGGAGGCAGCTTCTTATTTCTCTTTATGAGAGAGGATTATAAGCTTGAGACGTATTATCGTCTGCAGCTTGTAAACAGGGTCTGAAAGCAGTTTCCAGGAAAGAGTTCTAAGTTGAAATTGATAGTTAGAGGCTAACTAGTCCTCTGGAGTATACCTTTAGGCCCAATAACCATATGTTCTGGTATATCTGATAAGAGTCCCATGAAAATATCTCAGGTTGCCATATGGAAACGGAGGACAGGAAGAGTCTGAAAGAGACAACACTGTTTGAAGCTGGCTCTCATGCTTATTAGCTGGGTGATCTTGATTGTGTCTCAAAACCTCTCTAAGCCTCAGTTTCTGTACCAGGAAATGGGAATAATATCTTGTGTGGGGATGATTCTAGCATTTATCAGAAAATATTTTGTGAGATAACACAGTGGTTGTAACAGAATTGTAATATTTAAGGAAGAGTGAGTAATAATGACTGCATCTTGCTCAGATTAGGCAAACAATGAATGCAGTATTGGTACCTTTGAGGCCAACCCAGACCAATTACTGGGCATCACCAAAGAATTAGAAGAAATAGATTAACAAAATTATTTTTCATTGATGTTGTCCTCAACCAAAACACAGTGTTAAAGAGGAATAGATCCTATCTCAAGGAAATCCTTGATCCCATAGGCATTATTTGCATCGTAGATGCCTGCTGGTACTTTTCATCAATGTCACAGCATTGATGCCAGTTCTGAATTTGGATTTTCGTCATTGTTTTTCTTACAGTGAAGCATGTATCTAATTCCTTGCTACCTTAATTAAGGAGAATGGGTGTGTCCAAGAACATTGCATGTGGGGCCATCGCTGCTACTCCTGTATTTCCACAGACAGCTCCTGGCAGGGGTCAGCATGGTTTGTCAAAGTTGGTCCTTGCATCCATGCCATCTCTGACCAAAGATGCCACTTCTCAATGCCAGGTGATTCCACTCTCCCCTAGCCCAGAACAACTGTATATGCAGGTTGGCTACCCCTTACCTTCTCTCATCACCCACAGAGAGATCAGGCTGAACACAAATAGTTGGTTCTTTCTCTCATTGTCATGCTTATATTAGGCAGGGTTCAGACATTGGACCCCTCATGTCTCTTTAGCTTTCTTGGGTGGAGATGTCCCTACAACAACGTACTCAAGATCCTTTCTTACTTGCTAAAGCAGAGAAAATCAAAGTATAAGTAAGATGTCTGGCATATCCTCTTCCTACAGTTAATCGAATTTCATCTCACTGGAATTCAAGTAGCTTCTTTGAAAGTCAGCTGAATGTTTTAGCCAGATAGATGTTCAGTACTTGAACGACTCAAATGAACTTTCCTAGCACTGAAAATTCTATGATGAAATCACAGAATGGATGGATTGAGCAATTTTACACTGTCTTTAATACATTACCTGCTACATGACTGACAATACATTTATACATTTCTCAATGACAGCTCTTCTAGCCACTCTCTACCCACCTCAGCCCAAGTTTACTTTCTTGTATCTCTTTTCAGGTTTTAGAGCCTAGAAAAACTAGCTCATTGTTTGATGTTTATATGATTAGTTTTCCAGAGTCAAATATGTGGTTCATTTGTGATACATATGTGTCTTTTAGCTAAGACACAAAAATAAATTTTATTTCTTATTCTTCTGCACACTGCTTTATTGTTTCAAGGCTGATTTATGGTGTAATCTTTATGCAAACTTGCTAAGTAAGACATGTTAAAATCTATCGTTTGTTGCACAATCAGTGTGAATAACCTAGGTGACTTGACAATCTGAGCAGGTAACTTCTACCCTAGGCTAAGTTTTCTAATTTACAAGGGATAACAATGTTGTCACAGTTTACTGCTCTGGAGCTTTCCCTTGATAGTGATGTTAAGGCACATCCTGACTTCAGGAACATTAAAATATGGAAAAAATGCATCTTTGGTTACTGTAAAATGAACCAAGTCCGCTCTCTCCCCAAATCCAAAGCTCAGCCAGGTTTGACCATCATGATGAGTGAGCACTTGAAGACAGGTCCCCCTTTAGACACTTGTTGCAAAAGCCAAAGACCTGAAAAGAGAAAATTAATTCCTCCCTTTCTTTTGGTGCTCAAAGCCGGTCCATCAGCAAGTCCTGTCAATCTGGTGCTTGGCCCAGAAGTTCATTCAGATTTTCTGTACCATCTTATGGGAAAACCTGAACAAACTTTTTGGCCAACCCAAACCTTGAAGAATACATCTCTACTCTGCTTTGAGCTCTCTCTGTCTGCAGTGACCATATTCCAAGACCCCACCATCCCATCCTTAGTGCCTCTGCCTTCAACTGTTCCCTCTCTGTTCTCTTTGAACACACACTTAGTTGTGTGTGACTCTTTGTGGCCCCGTGGACGTAGCCCACCAGGCTCCTCTGTCCATGGGGTTTCCCAGGCAAGAATACTGGAGTGGGTTGCTATTTCCTCCTCTAGGGGATCTTCCTGACCCAAGGATCGAACCCGCATCTCTTGCATCTCCTGCACTGGCAGGCAGGTTCTTTACCAGATGAACCTCCAGTGAAGCCCTCTTTAGTACGAGAAGACAGATCTTTTAATACATGTGGTCACATCACTTTCCTGTTTAAAAACCCTTCAGTGGATCCCAACTGTAAATCAAATAGAATCTAAAATCTTCCATGATTGGACTTGCTACTTCTCCAAACACATCTTTGTTCCTCTCCCCCACCCTTCTGTAGCCCTGTGGGCTCCCTTCCCCTTCCTTATTCCTGTGCATCCTGTCCTTGGTCCAGAGATTCCCACTCACCAACACCACCACTTCTCACTGCGGACCCAGCATTTCTCAGGTCTTGGCTTAAATAACCCCTTAGAGAGGCTTTCCTGACAGCCCTGTCCAAGTAGGTGTCCTCTCCCTGTGTCTCTACATCTGCCGCCTGCATTTCTTATATTTCACCATTTTTTTTTCCTTTGCAGCACTTAATAGTACGTGAAAGTATACCCTTATTTGTTGGTGAATAGACTCATCTCTGTAAGGGGAAACAGCCTATTTGTTTGGTCACCAAGTGCTTGGTAGGTAGTTGTTGTTCAGTCGCTCAGTCATGTCCAACTCTTTGTGACCCCGTGGAGTGCAGCATGCCAGGCTTCCCTGTCCTTCACCATCTCCTGGAGCTTGCTCAAACTCATGTCCATTGAGTAGGTGATGCCATCCAACCACTTCATCCTCTGTTGTCCCCTTCTCCTCCTGCCTTCAATCTTTCCCAGCACCAGAGTCTTTTCCAAAGTGTCAGCCCTTCTCATCAGGTGGCCAAAGTATTGGAGCTTTAGCTTCAGCATCAGTCCTCCCAATGAATATTCAGGGTTGATTTCCTTTAGGATTGACTAGTTTGATCTCCTTGCAGTCCAAGGGACTCTCAAGAGTCTTCTCCGGCACCACAGTTCAAAAGCATAAATTCTTTGACTCTCGGCCTTCTTTATGGTCCAACTTTCACATTCATACCTGACTACTGGAAAAACCATGGCTTTGTAGATAGTTGTGATCCATAATTAACTATCTATAGGTTAAAAGCATCAAAGGAACAGAACTCTAGACCCAGAGAGGGCTGGGGACTGTGCCAGCAAATGGAGCAAATGGCCCCAAATGCAGGCCTGGAGGAAGAAGTGTATTCAGTGGAATAGTATTTCCTAGTAGAAGGAATACTGGATGGAGAATGAGAGGTCTGATTTCAGGTTTTGGCTCTTCCATGTAATAGCTGCATTCATTGAATGAGTGCTCACCCTACCTATGATTCTACTTTATTTTTATAAATGGGATCATAATACTCATGCTACTCTTGAATTACTGCAAAGATGATATGTGGAATCTAGAAAAATCGTACAGATGAACTTATTTTCAGGGCAAGAACAGAGATGTAGATGTGGACAGGAAGAGAATGTGAGGGTGCGGCCAACTGGGAGATTGGGATGGACATATATACTACACCATGTGTGACACAGCCAGTGGGAATCTGCTGTAAAGCCCAGGAAGCTAAGCTCGGGCTCCGCTATGACCTAGATGGGAGGACGTGGAGGGGAGCTGGGGAGGGCGGGAGGGCCAAGTGGGAGGGGATACATGTGTACCTATAGCTGATTCACTTTGCTATACAGCAGAAACTAACACAATATTATAAAGCAAGTACATGCCAATAAAAAAACAAACAAACACCCAAATAAAAACACGAAGCAAAACAAAACAAAAAAATACTGATTTAAAACACTAATAAATTAAAACGGTCATGTACAAAACAAGTGATCCACAAAACATTCTCCTTTCCTTCTGAAGGTTTTATGTTGCATTGTTACGACTAACCAGTCTTTTGTTATTAAACTTTAAAGGCCGATTGAGACAAATAGTTCTGAGACCATTCTTCCACTACTGATTAACACTGAGGTAGCAAGAGGAGGGGAACAAGACTGGGGAGGCAGGTATTACCATGCAAACTTAAGTCGTGGAAGCAAAGAGACAGTTACAGGAGCTGTTTAAGGCAAGGACTCTGTCACAGCAGCTGGCCAAGGGTCAAACACTCGTCCTGGTTATAGGACCAGAGCTTGATGGGCTATGGGCATGACTGACTGGGAGTTTCCAGAGCCACTGAGTTCAGGAGCTTCATTTTTCATAGCCAAGGTCAGAATTTGTCTGCTGTTTCACTGAAGATGAAAGCATCTCTGGGGGTCCCAGGGCTCTGGCTACAGGTTTCAGAGGAAGGGGTTCCACAGTCCTCCTCCTGGTTCTTCTCCCCTGATATTTGGATTGAAGTCAGGAAGTAATTCTGCTTAATATTCAAAATGGTGGTGGTTTAGTTGTTAACTCGCCTCTGACTCTTTTTGACCCCATGGACTGTAGTCCACCAGTCTCCTCTGTCCATGGGATTTTTCCAGGCAAGAATATTGTAGTGGGATGCCATTTCCTTCTCCAGGGGATCTTCCTGATTCAGGGGTTGAACCCAGGTCTCCTGCATTGCAGGCAGATTCTTTACCAACTGAACTACCCAGGGATTAGAGGATCTCTAATCTATCTTCATTAAACATTTTATGTAACATATAACATAAATTATTTACTGCCCAAGTAGAAGTCAGCACCAGTTATATATATATTTTATTATATATTTTTATTATATATTTTATTTATATATTTTATATATATATATAATATATATATAAAACAATCATCAGTTATTTGGGTTAATAACTACCAAAGATCAAAGTGACTATAAGCCTTAGCAGAATAAGATTTCCCATATGTAAACCAGTCTGGAGACTTTTATTTTTCTCCATCATCTAAGAAGATGACCAAACTGTCAAAGTAAAATTGTGAAAACCTGTAAAGCAAGTTAAATAAAGGCTGTAATCTTTGTACCCATCAGACAATGGTGATTTATTTTTATTTTTGACATTGCATCTTCCTGTCTTTTTTTTTCTTTGTCTTCCTTATTGTCTCTAATATTACTTTGAGAGTAAGCCAGAAGGTGGTAAAAGCCTATGATTCTCCAAGTTACGGAAACAGCTGACATCCTGTCTCTCTGTATTAATGAGTAATAGACAGGTGGATATTTACCACCGGCTCCAGCTGAATTATGACAAGACCCATCATGAGCTAGGCTGGGAGGCTTGTCTCCTGTGTGAGTGAGGCTAGTTCAACAGAACAGCCCCTGGGTTCCTCAGCAAGTGGGGACAAGTTTGTTCGTTGCTGGCTCTCTCTAAATACTCCTCACAGTTGTTTTTGTAAGGAGTCTTACAATTATTCTCTCTGCTGATGTTTGTTCTGTAGAAAATCTTTGTTAGGTCTTTTGTAGGTGAAGCCAAAGCATGCAGAGTTTAAAAAAAATGGCTGAGGATTAACAGGGGTATTAGAATCCAGTGTGCCTGAGGATTCTACACGCTCCTGAGGCCCCTGGCAAGAAACTGGCCTTGCCCCTTGGAAGCTCCACTAACAATGGCAGGGTGAAAGAGTGGAGTCCTGTTGGTGGCACACAGGAATAAAGCAGTTTGTGAAAGTGTTACCTGGTTAAATCTGTATTTGGTAACCTTAGTTTAGAAAGTGACCAGGGTTTACAGGCATTATCTCATTCATTCTTTCATTAAGCTCTTTATGGAGCTGGTGTAAAATATTAACATCCCTTCAGAAAAGTCGTGGACACACAGTAGTTTGCAGAAGGGATTGTGTGCTTTCTTACTTTTCTGGGGCTCCGTCTTGTGTACTCCAGTGAACCATGGAAAGTGGAGGGGAGACATTGTAAGTAGCTTGTAAGTTACTCCCTTGGCCACTCTCAGTGTGGTATCTGGCCTGCAGTATGTCTCATAAATACTTGTGAATAAATAAATGGCTGGATGTATGAATTAAAGAGGTGAGGCTTGAAATGACTGAAGTTTAGAGGCTGTTGTCCTGTTCCCAAGACTCTGCTTTTGTTAATATCAAAGTCTAGATTGTGCAACTCCCACATAATTCTTCTTGCAGGCGGTTTCTTAAATTGGGTCAATGTTGTTTTCACAAGCAAACATTTTGCACACCAGCAGTCCAGCACATTTAATAAATAATAGCAAAACTCCCTGTTTTGTAGGTGGAAACTCAATAACCCTATAAATGTCCATAACCTTGGCAATGGCAAAAACAGTGAAAACAGTTGTTTGGGGATTGAATGATACAGCAACAGGAATGATTGCATTACCTTGATAAATATTAAGAAAAATGAGTTGCACAGGGGAATTGAGAGAGAAGGACAACACCTAGGCTATATGTGTGTCTTCTTAACCTAATGGCAAGATTACTAGAATGCTAGCGTTGACCCATTGGTCTCTATCTGGAGAGGAAAGACACTGACTGGAGGCTAAGGGTGCATTTAGATTTTTCAGTTTGAGTCTTTGTATGGAATATTTTGGAAGAAAGGTGTCTGATCTAATTCAGAAATCATGGGCTTTAACTTCGTTCAGACTTGTGTTTATATAGCTGGCTTTGTCACTCACCGGTTCTGTGAGTTCAGCTTTAATCTGTCATTGCTGCAGTGTCCCTGTTTATAAAATACTTACTTGTACCATTATTGTATGGTACCCTTACACTAATTATTATTTTATCACCTTGAACTATGCTGTTTGACTAGTTTTTTGAAAAGTAAACTATCTTAGAAAATATATGAGGGTATATTTTTCCTTGTTTCACAGTCATTTTGAAAGATTTTTTTTAACATAGCAAGTACTGTTATTCTGCTATTTACTCAACTGTAACAAAAAAGCTACATATTATCAATTGTGTAATAAGTCATGTAAAACATAGGAGTTGGGATTGCTTGTGGTGGTTATTGAATTATAAACACTCCCCAGTTTATTACACAGTCTTCATCCCAAGCCTAGTGGGTGTGTGTGTGTCGGGGGGTGGTTAGTTGCTCAGTTGTGTCCGACTCTTTGCACCCCATCGACTGTAGCCCTCCAGGCTCTTCTGTCCATGGAATTCTCCAGGCAACAATACTGGAGTAGGTTGTCATTCCGTTCTCCAGGGGATCTTCCTGACCCAGGGGTCGAACCCAGTTCTCCTACATTGCAGGCGGATTCGTACTGTCTGAGCCACCAGGGAAGTGCAAGCCTGGTGGATGGAGAGAGCAAAGCAATAAGAAGCAACTGTCTTAAAGCTGGAGAGTAAATCTACTCGGAAATATTCATATGAGTCAGTTTAACCAGAAATAGGTGTATAGCATCTGAAATTTATAGATACATAGAGCTCTAGTTCCATAGAGAGCACAGCTGTCTGCTGTCTGTGGTAGCTATGAATACCCTGTGAGAGGACTTTATTTAGTAAGCAAATGGTGCTTTAGATTGAGTTGGGTTGTCAAAATCAAGCTCCATATTACTAAATTTTTTTTTACTAGATGCTAAGTTTACTGATGTTTAAATAGAACTGTGGAGGAAATGTCATCTAGAATAGTATTTTTTAATCTCATTTTCTTATTGAAAGTTGTTAAAACTTTTTCAGTGGAGAAGTTCAAGCATAGTAAGTAGACGGAAGAGTGTAATGAACCTCTCTGTACCCATGACTCAGCTTCAACAGTTATTATTTCTGGGTCAAATCCTGTTTCATCTATTTCCTCATCAATTTCCTCTTCCCATGTTTTAAAAGTTTACTTTTTAGAACGATTCTAGATTTACAGAAAAATTGAGATGATATTATAGGGTTCCCATATACCACACATCCAGTTGCCCCTATTCTTATTTTTTAAAATAATTATATTTATTTGGTTATTTTTGGCTGTGCTGGGTCTTTGCTGCTGCAGAGGTTTTCCTCTAGTTGGAGCGAGTGGGGGATTTCCCATATACCTCACATCCAATTGCCCCCATTCTTATTTTTTAAAATAATTATATTTATTTGGTTATTTTTGGCTGTGCTGGGTCTTTGATGCTGCACAGGTTTTCCTCTAGTTGCAGCAAGTGGGGGACACTCTCTAGTTGCGCTGTGTAGGCTTCTCATTGCTGTGGCTTCTTTTGTTGCCGAGCACAGGCTCTAGGGTGTATAGACTTCAATCGTGTGCCTCCTGGGCTCTAGAGCACGGACTGAATAGTTACAGTGCACGGGCTTAGTTGCTCCATAGCATGTGGGATCTTCCCAGATCAGGGATCAAACCCATGCCACCTGTATTGGCAGGCAGATTCTCAACCACTGGATGACCAGGGAAGTCCTCTCCTAGTATTAACATATTATATTGTGTGTGTGCTAAGTTGCTTCAGTTGGGTCCAACTCTTTGCAACCCTATGGACTGTAGCCTGCCAGTCTCCTCTGTCCATGGGATTCTCCAGGCAAGACTACTGGAGTGGGTTGCCATGCCCTCCTCCGTGGGATCTACCTGACCCAGGGATTGAACCTGAGTCTCTTATGTCTCCAGCATTGGCTGGCGGGTTGTTTACCATGAGCGCCACCTGGGAAGCCCTATATCTTATATTAGCATGATGCATTTGCTGTAAATAATAAAACAATATTGTTATTGTTAAGTGAAGTCCATAATTTAGATTTTCTTAGTTTTACCTAATGTCCTTTTACTATACCAGGGTTCCATTCAGGATACCATATGATAACTAAAAGTGTTCTAACCGCTGTACTACACTGCCTCTCGTCAGATGATGCCTCAGCATCATCATAATGGTCACAGTCAGCATGACTGCAGAAACTCTGCCATCCTCAGGGCTTAATTCTTCCTTTATGACACACTGGATTCATTTCCTCTTGTTTTCATCATTCATGAAACTATCCAGCACAAGGCTTCAGTTTCCAGATACTTTGTCTACCAGATATGTCCTCTTGGGGCCCAGATAAAGGAATATAAAACACCCAATGGGACAGGGTCGGAGAAGGCAATGGCACCCCACTCTAGTACTCTTGCCTGGAAAATCCCATGGACGGAGGAGCCTGGTAGGCTCAAGTCCATGGGGTTGCTGGGAGTCGGAAACGACTGAGCAACTTCACTTTCACTTTTCACTTTCCTGCATTGGAGAAGGAAATGGCAACCCACTCCAGTGTTCTTGCCTGGAGAATCCCAGGGACGGGAGAGCCTGGTGGGCTGCCATCTATGGGGTCACACAGAGTCGGACATGACTGAAGCGACTTAGCAAATGGGACAGGGTTTCAAGGAAATATGGATTTGGGATAGCTGATTAAGTGACCTCCTGGGGTACAAAATCATGGGCAGCCTACGTCAGCAGTGGAAGTGGTGTATACGGTTCCTCTTGGTAAACAAAGATGACGAATTTGACCTTTGTGGCTGCAACTTCACTGTACGATCTTCCTTGTCATTTAAATGGGAAACCCATTTGTTCACTGGGGCTGTGTAAGAGCGTGGGGTACAGACTTATGGAGAAAGATGCCCGCACAATTCAGTATCTTAAGGAAAGACCTTCTCCTGTGAATGGTCACTAAGGAGGACTCGTGCTCAGTCACTAAGTCATGTCCAACTCTTTGTGACACCATAGACTATAGCCAAGGAGGACTAGACCTGATCAAAGGTCTATCATGGTCCTGGCTCTGCCACCACTCAAAGGCAGCCAGTTCATGGTCCTGTCTGGTCTGCTGCTGCTGCTGCTGCTAAGTCGCTTCAGTCATGTCCGACTCTGTGTGACCCCATAGACGGCAGCCCAGCAGGCTCCCCCGTCCCTGGGATTCTCCAGGCAAGAACACTGGAGTGGGTTGCCATTTCCTTCTCCAATGCAGGAAAGTGAAAAGTGAAAGTGAAGTCGCTTAGTTGTGTCCGACTCTTAGCGACCCCATGGACTGCAGCCTACCAGGCTCCTCCGTCCATGGGATTTTCCAGGCAAGAGTACTAGAGTGGGGTGCCATTGCCTTCTCCGACCCTGTCCCATTGGGTGTTTTATATTCCTTTATCTGGGCCCCAAGAGGACATATCTGGTAGACAAAGTATCTGGAAACTGAAGCCTTGTGCTGGATAGTTTCATGAATGATGAAAACAAGAGGAAATGAATCCAGTGTGTCATAAAGGAAGAATTAAGCCCTGAGGATGACAGAGTTTCTGCAGTCATGCTGACTGTGACCATTTTGATGATGTTGATGAGAGGCAGTGTAGTAAAGTGTACTGGAGTGGGGTGCCATCGCCTTCTCCCCTGTCTGGTCTACATATCTGCAAAAAATCATAAGCTGGACTAAGATGTCATGGGTAAGAACTGAGGCTGGAAGGTTTGTATTTCTAGCTACATTTATTGACATAATGTGATATAGGCCATGCTAAGCAATATATCTATGTTATTTCACTCGATCATCATAATTTAATGAGGTTAGCATTATGTGCCCATTGTACAGATGAGGAAATTGAGGCGTAGATGGGTGAAACAACTTGCAATCACATTACTAGTCAGACTGGTACTCCAAACTAGATATGTTATTGTAAATTTCAACAGATAATTCTTGAGTACTTCAGTAAGCACATAGTAGGTACTCATCCAATAAAACTTATCAAATACCTTCTAAATACCAAATATAGTGCTAGGTACTGGGGATGTTATGAGAAATAAAGAAAAATCTCAGCCTTTTGAAGGAATGTTATCATCTTCTTCCTTTCAGGTCACTACTCTCACCTTTCACGGATCTTTCCGTCTACACATTCACCTTCACCTGTGATGGCACTCCTTACATGCATATTTCCTACCATATACATAGACACACATACCTGCTATCTTCTTTCTTTACAATAGCCATGAACAGGAGAGAGAAAATGTAGTGGATCATGAAAAATATGGGTAACTTAACACACATGTCACCAAAGAAACCTCTAATTCATGCTGACCTGTTGGAGCCTTAGTTTCTCAAGAAAGGATAAGTTATCTTTGGCAATGTTGTCTAGGGAAACGGTTTATACTTAGAAGCATCCCTAGGGTTGAATAGTTATTAACTATTTTGTAGTTTGGAGTGATGTAATGTATAAGCTTTCTCACCATGTCCTATTACCCAGTTCCTTTCCCTGTGTCTATCTCCACTGATAGAATATACTTTTCAAACTAGTACAAGCAGGCCTGTGAGTTTACAGAGTCACAGAAATATAAGCATGCCACAGTTGTTTAAAAATGTGAGCTAGTCACTTACGAACCTCCATCAGAGCTAATCACTTGATCCATGTGAGATTTCCTACTTTCTGATCTCAATACTCGGTCTTGCTGTTTCATATCAGTCAGAAACCCAGGCATCAGTTCTCTTTAGATAATTGTGGCTAAAACTGTGGCTTGTGTAATAAGACAGCCTATGCTTAAACTATAGTTCTACTACTGTCGAGTGGTTGATTGAGCAATTTGTTTTATCTCAATTTTCCCATTTATAAAATAAGAGTAATAGTACTACTTTATATTGCTGTGAAGATGATAATAAAATGCTTATTTTTATTATTCCACTGCCACAAATAAGTAATAATTTTTTATTATTTAGTTAGTTGTTATTACTTGGTTTACTACTTAGCTGTTATTAATGTTATTTTAAACACTGTCAACCTATTAAAGCATATAACCTTTACCATAATTTTACCTTGTATACCTTGATTTGGTTTTCTTGGTCTAATTTCTTTCCTCTTAGGATTATTTATTTATTTAAAAATTATTTTATTCATGCTACAATGTTCTTGATGTGCTTGATGTCATGGAAGAAAAAGAAATAAACTAGTTTCTGCCCTAGTGGCTGATAGTTTGCTAGAACATTAGGTGGACACATATTAAACCTTTATGTAAAAACAAGACAATATGTGATCATTAATGTCATTGATTTGTGTTTCTGAAGCTTTAATGTGCATGTGGATCACTTGGGGATATCTTGTAATAAAATGGAAAACAATCTAAAGAAGGAAAAAAACGTATATAACCTGAATCACTTTGCTGTATACGTGAAATGAACACAACATGGTAAATCAACTACATTTCAATAAAAAATAAAAACAAAATAAAATGCATTTTATAAATATTAAAAAAAGATGCAGTTCCTGATCTGGCAGGTCTGGGGGAGGACAGAGTCTGCGTGTCTAACAAGCTCCCAGTGATGCTGTTGCTGCTATTGGTCCTGAGAACACACTTCGAATAGCACAGTCGATGCTATAGGATTTCAAAAAGGCCAGAGATTAATGTTGACCCTGCCTTGTCCATTTATTAACAAAAGAAAGAAAACCAACAACATGTGCTTTCTCTGCATCATCTCCTATGCAGAGGTTTAATAATTTTTTCATGACTATGAGAATAATTATTCTTTATCAGGAAGACCAGGGCAGAGTTTGCAACTTATTCACAACAATCTTGGAAACTATAAAGCACACAGTCATTGTGTTTTTTCTTTTCTCTCTCGGGTTCTAATTTTTCTTTAGATTTCTATTCTGTTCATTTTATCATACATGTTTTTTTTTTTTTTTTTCTGTAAGGCACCTCAAATCTTTACTTGAACAAGGAAACAATATAAACCAATGTCTTTAATTCCACTGTTTTAGTCTGATAGCACCAGTTTCAAAAAATGTGAGGACTTTTAAGTTGAGGGTTATATCCAAAGGAATAAACCATATATTAAATAATTTAATGAACAGCCCCATTTATCCATTAAAACAGAGGCTCTTTCTATCTTTTTGTGGAGGGAAAAGGAGCTATGTATGAGAACCATATTTTAAATACAATCTCCATACATTTTCATTTAACTATTAAAAAGATCAACTAACAAGTTCTGAAAATGCTCTTTAGAAATGATATGTAATAATAAGGACTAGAATCCTGGATGGACGATTCTGCTGAGCTACTTCTTCTGGCTCAAGTGTTGGAATGTCAGCGAGGGTTGTCAAGACATTGCTGGGTTCAAAGGCGCATGACTTGGGTGGATCTCTCTTATTTATTTCACAAACATCTCTGACCTATTCACTTTTATCTAAAGAGTTGCTATTATTTCTGCTTTTGTCCCACTTCACTTTCATCTCACGTATCAGGGATTGAAACCCTGGTTCCTCTAATTGTGTATGACATGAAGCTGTCAATCTTATCTCCCCGGCCTCTATTGAAATGTTCCAGATGTGTGGTAGACTCTAGGCTTATAGGCGCGGCCGGCCCCTGACTCTTAAATGATCACTGCAGCATCTCTTGTCCCAGCCTCCAGGGCTGTCCGCGAAAGTCATGCATGTAATGGTACTTCAAAGCACCTTATTTTTATCCAGCCTTTTATATTCTTTCTTCAGAAAATGACCAGCATAGTGTGTCATTTTCTCTTATTGGCAGTCTCCAAGTCTCCAGTTCCCAAGAGAGTACACAGATCAATCTCTCCCTACGAGTTCGCACCTTCACCTCACCCATCTAAGCTCCTATTAATTGGACTTAGGATCAAATACTGTATAAATATGTTAAAGGAGAGTGTCATAAAAACCTCAATCATCTTCACACTGATTTATTGTTTGTAAGTGACCTTCTGAAATTTTCTTAACAAATTTCCAGACACTTCTTGTTAGAACCAGTCTCCTTATAAATATTCCTCCTCCAACCTTGACGATGGGCAGATGAATAGATCAAATGATTCATTTTTAGGACATTTTCCTCTAATTGAACTATATTCATCTTAGATGCTCAGATCAGTGTGATGTGTCTAAAATCTAGCTATACCCATTGTTTTTTTGTTGTAAGCATAAGTCTCCTATATACGAATGAGTTCTCTTCTGAGAGCACGTTCATAAATCCAATTAGTTCGTAAGTCCAATGAAGTTAGCCCAGATAAACAACTAGCAAAATCAGTTATATAGTACTGTACTGTTATAGGTTTATAATACTTTTCACACAAATGATACATAAAAAACTAACACAAAAATAAAGAAAACAGTTTTATTCTTACTTTGAAAAAATTCCTTGAAAAGAGTTCCTTGAAAAATATATTAGCACAGTACAATAGCTGGCATATGGGCGCTGGAACTCACATTTGCATCTTTGAAAGTTCACAACTTGAAAGTTCCTATGGAGGGGACTTACTGAATACGATAAACTCAAGATGACATTGTTACTTTTCCACCCCAAATTTCTTTTTATTTTTACATCACCAGCTTATCCTTCCTCAATGGTCACAATTAAGTCCAATCAGTATCCTCCCTCCACTTGTGAGTGGTGAAAAGTCAGCAAGATCAGCAAAGGCATTATTGAATATTCTTTATTCAGCAAAACAGCACATAGACTTTTTGGTTAGTTGTGGCTCTTTATCACTTTTCCTCTTGTGTTTATACCATTTTTAGCCTTCCCTGGTGGCTCAGTTGGTAAAGAATCCGGCTGCAATGCAGGAGACCCGCCTGAGTGCAGGAGACCTGGGTTCGAGCCCTAGGTTGGGAAGATTCCCCTGGAGAAGGACATGGCAACCCACTCCAGTGTTCTTGCCTGGGAAATCCCATGGACAGAGGAGCCTGGTGAGGTATAGTCCATGGGGTTGCATGAGTCAGACACAGACTGAACAACTAAACTTCCACGTACCATATTTACACATTGTTCATCCGTCTCCTTATTCCTCTCTCTTTTACTTGACTATGTGCACTGGAGAACATGGATTCAGTCTTGACTTTCTGTCTCAGTAAAGAGAGGAGTGCCTCCCTTTCAGTGGGAGCCGGGACCATTGCGATTGAATAGTTAAAAATCTGTTCCTAATATGTTTGTCCCTTAGTACAAGTTATAAAATAAAATAGCTATGGATATTTTTCTAACTTCTGAAAATTATTTTCATTATTATGAAAAGGAATCAAATAATCAAATGCATGAGGTGAAGGAGGTAATAGTTATATGGGCAGACCATGCTTTCTCCACTTAAATGTGACTGTGAATATAGACATAGAAAAGGGCCTAAGATTCAGGATTTCTAAGAAGCACCAAGGTGACCTGCTGTTGGTGTCCTGGGGGCCACAAGGACCTAGAAACTTAAGCATTCTCTGTTCTCAAATTACAAGTAATGATTGGCTTTGCCTGGCACTTACTTTTATCTTAATTGTTTTTCCAACTACTAGGATCTATTAAAAAACATTTCAGATATACAGGAATTAAAAATGTAGGAAGTACAAGTTCTCAATAATCTTTCCTCCTAGAAACAGCTGCTGTCAACAACTTGCATATTCTTTCAAATTATATTCTATGTATGACTATCTTTCAGGAAATGAGCTCATTCAAAACATTCTGTCTTTGCTTTTCTTGCGTTCCAAAGTATTGGGGGTTTCTTTCCCCATGTAAAAACCTATAGATTCCTTCTATTTTAAGGGTGGTCATATATGCTTTAGATGTTATTTAGAAATATTTATGTTATTAAGAAGTATTTATGTAAACATAGCTTTTAAAATAAAAACAGCAGTATGTTTGGCAGGAGTCAATGTTACATAAATGAACAGATTAAAATAGAAGTTAGCTTGCCTGCAGATGATGCCGTGATGACACTTTTAAAGGAATGAGCAGACAGTCAAATGAGATATTCTGAAGTTAGTAAGGAGACATGATTATTTCCCTCGGTGAAATGACAGTCTCTGGAAATTTTCCTGGAGGCCTGAAGCTGGGGTATTTAAGGACAGTGATTACATATGGATATAAAGATACCCTGGGGTTTACCCAGTACCCACCACTCAGGGTCCTGATATCATAGCTACCCTGTTGTTGTTCAGTCACTCAGTCGTGTCTAACTCTTTGCAACCCCATGGACAGGCTTCCCTGTCCTTCACCATCCCCTGGAGCGTGCTCAAAATCATGTGCATCGAGGCAGTGATGCCATCCAACCATCTCATCCTCCGTTGTCCCCTTCTCCTCCTGCCCTCAGTCTTTCCCAGCATCAGAGTCTTTTCCTATGAGTCAGCTCTTTGCATCAGGTGGCCAAAGTATTGGAGCTTTAGCATCAGTCCTTTCAATGAATATTCTGTGTCGATTTCCATTAGGATTGATTGGTTTGATCTTGCTGTTCATGGGATTCTCTTAGAGTCTTCTCCAGCACTACAGTTCGAAAACATCAATTCTTGGGTGCTCAACCTTCGTTAGCAAGATAATGCTCAAAATCCTTTAAGTTAGGCTTCAATAATAGGTGAACCGAGAACTTCCAGATGTACAAGCTGGATTTAGAAAAGGCAGAGGAACCAGAGATCAAATTGCCAACATCTGTTGGATCATAGACAAAAAAGCAAGGGAATTCCAGAGCTACCCAGGGCGATGCCTGTTGCTTGTCACCCAGAAACCAGAACTGGGGTCATGCAAAATTTCCGCCTCAGGCATATGGGGTGAGTGAGTTCCACGCATCTCCCTGGCAGCCGCTGGTTTTGCAGTGTGTGGCCTGAGCAGCTCCCCTGCCCAGACCCTGTGACTTTCAGGCAGCGGCTTTCTCAGAGGGAGGAGGGTAGCCCTTCAATGGGAGGTCCGCTTTCCCCTGAGGGTGAGGCTGGTGGCCCAGGATCCCTGACCTAGACTGCAATTCACCCAGGAAACGAGGGCATTGGTGCAGAAGAACTGTTTATACAAACAATAGGCAGAATATGTACAAATGGATCTTTGCACAACAACTTAGGCTACAGGGCCACCTGTATTAGCTTGCACTGTTCACCTTTGATTCCACACCAGGAATTCACCAAGGCAAATATGTGTGTCCTTTCTGTGTCTCTCACTCAACAATCAGGATTTCTGGCTAGAAGAGTCTTTAAATTTCAGTCGGAATGGGAATGAGATCTTTGCAATTCATTTGACTGAGAATCTTTCCCTGATAAAAAGACTCTTCACCTCCACCCCACCCCCAGCCCCTGAATCTGGCTGGAAATATGATAGACTCAGTTAATCTTCAACAGGCAATTGCAGCCGTGTTAGATCCACTTCTCCAGGGTGATTAATCGCTGCCGTGCTTGGCAAGCGCCGAGGGAGAGAGGTTTGTGGGGAGGAAGTGGGGCACAGGCTGCAGCTGGCCCGCTGTTGTTACCGCTCAGGCCTGGCCCCTGTTCACCCTCAACAAAGCGCAGCTGCTTCGTGTCTGTCACAATCAATGGCATGACATTTCCCAACTGGTAATTACCAGAAGGATTCCTGTTGATGCCTTTTGGAACTGCCAATCTCAAAGGTAACTCTTGGCTCCTGCCGAGTTCACTGTGTCTGCAGGTTTGGCTTTTTATCTCCATTTTCATGCTTGAACTGAAAGGAAGGTTTGTGTGGAGACTTGCAGGCTCCTTCCCCACACCTCTATTCCTTCCCCTCACCTGTCTGCATGGAAGAACATCACAGAGGTTGGAATCCTCTGCACACACTGAAGGAGACAATCTCGGCGTGAGCTAGGAAAGAGATGCCAAGAAACATGAATGAGAGAACTGATGCTTGTAAATGAAGCTATTTATATTTTCATCTGCAGTGGGGAAAAGTGTGCAAGCCATTATTTGGGGGGATTTAATTGAAAGCCTTCCTCATAATTTGGTGTTCACCAAAGAGAAGGATTCTGAGAATTCATTGAATGCTGCAATCTAGGAAACACACTCCAAGTTGACATATCTCTGTACATTACATATAGCACCAGGATGCTATGTAATAGGTAATTTTTGAAGGAAAATAAGGATACTGACTGGGGAGCTGGGGAGCTCTAAGGGAGGGATAAATCTATAAACCTGTCATAAAGAAATATGTGTATTCCTTCCTTTACTCAGCGATGATTTATGCCAGAGGTGCCAGACACCAGGCATTGTTTCAGATACTGAGAACTGGAAAGGTACCAGACGGAGCTGCGGGTGGGGGTGGCTTGTGAAATTGAAGTCGAGGCACACTCTCATTGTACCTGTCCTTTCTCTTCCAATCCCAGACTCTTAAACACCAACTAGTTTCCTCACTTAGCCTGTTTTGGTAATAAAAGGGCTGTTGCCTCTGAGCTTTGGAGTTAGAATAATAATAATAATAATAAAAAGACATTGAGTGTATGGATGAATTGAAGAATCCTGGCACAAGAGTATCGCTAAGATGGACAGGCAAGGAAAAATTCAGGGCAACATAGAAATTTTAAATGGTTAAGAAAATTTAAAATATGTGAAAAAGAAGAGAATAAAAATGAAGCTTACTTGGTACAGATTTGTTGTTTAAAGAACATGGTGCTTTGATAAGAGTGCCAAGACCAAAAGTAGATTGGTGGCTGCTAGGGGCTGGAGGTGGTGAGCGGTGGGGAGTCCTTGCTAATGGGTTTAGGGATTCTTTTGGGGGTGATGAAATATATGAAAATTAGATAATGGTGATGGTTGCACCTGGTTCAATTCTGAATATACTAAAAATCATTGAACTGTATACACTGAAGGGGTGAAGTTTATTGTATATGAATTCTATCTCAAGCTGTTATTAAAAAAATGATACCGGTCCAAGCTCAACTGCCACCATCTCCCTGCAAGGTAGGAAGTTAAGCACATATCCCTTCAACTGAGTCTTATTTTGGAATATCTAGTAAACTTCATTTTGTAAGAAGTGATTTTTGGAGAAGCTTGACCAAGTACATATTTTAAGGGCTAGACTTTGGTAGCTTAGGAAATGGGAGAAAGAGAGAATATCAATTACTAGAAACTATTAATATGGGGCTTCCCTGGTGGCTCAGATGGTAAAGAATCTGCCTGCAATGCAGGAGACCCAGGTTCAATCCCTGGGTCGGGAAGATCCCATGGAGAAGGAAACGGCAACAAGCTCCAGTATTCTTGCCTGGAAAATCCCATGGGCAGAGGAGCCTGGTGGGCTACAGTCCATGGGGTCACAAAAAGTTGGACATGACTGAAGTGACTGAATACACATTAATATGGTAGAATTGATATTATAAACATTTACATATGAAAAAGAAATAGATATATTATTGGTGGGAATGTAAATTGGCACAGCCACTATGGAAAACATTATGGATGTTCTTCAGAAAACTAGAGTTACCATATGATCCAGCGATACTGGTCTGCTTAATAGACTTCAAGCTTGCTCCTCATACAACAGTGCTGATTTTTAGGGTAGAGAGAAAAAAGGTTATTCTAAAATAGCAGCACACTGGATAAATGGAAGCCTAGCAATTTACACGGAGAAGGCAATGGCACCCCACTCCAGTACTCTTGCCTGGAAAATCCCATGGGCGGAGGAGCCTGGTGGGCTGCAGTCCATGGGGTAGCAAAGAATTGGACACGACTGAGTGACTTCCTTTCACGCATTGGAGAAGGAAATGGCAACCTACTCCAGTATTCTTGCTTGGAGAATCCCAGGGACGGGGGAGCCTGGTGGGCTGCCATCTATGGGGTCACACACAGTCGGACACGACTGAAGCGACTTAGCAGCAGCAGCAGCTGCAGCAATTTACAACCTCACAGCTCTTTTATGGAATTAAAATATCAACTCAAGGGATGAGGAAATCACTTGGCCATGAGCAAAATCCAGTTTTAATTGAATTTATTCTGTGCGTGCATGCATGCCAAGTTGCTTCAGTAGTGTCTTACTCTTTGCGACCCCATGGACTGTAGCCCACCAGGCTCTTCTGTCTATAGGATTTTCCCAGGCAAGAATGCTGGAGTGGGTTGCCATGCCCTCCTTCGGGGGACCTTCCCAACCCAGGGATCAAACCCATGTCTCCTGCATTGGCAGGTTGGTTCTTTACTACTAAAGCCACCTGGGAAGGCTGAATTTATTCTGAGTTTAGAATAAATTTAGGTTTATCTTTACCTGTTAAAACACAAGATTTAGTAAAAAGTGTCTCATATCCCCTTTGCATCAAATAGTTCTCCAAAAGTACATTTAGGAAAAGAAGCATATAAATTATATATACCTTGAAATATGGATTTAAAAGCAGTTATTTAATAAACTAAAAAAATAAAAACAAAATCATTTAATTAAACACTTCGGGTTATAGTCAACCATTTTATTTTAGAAGATTTAAGGACTTCCAATTGTAGATTTCCCCACTTTTCTCTTCTGAGATACCTAACAAATGAGTAGAATTGGTTGAGTTTCTCCAAGACAGCTTTTCAAGCATTCTTTTGAGTTCCTCTCTTGTAGTCTCTCTTTAAAAAACTGTACGTGTTTATTTATTTGTTTATGGCCACATCCTGTCTTAGTTGTGGCACACAGCCTCAGTAGTTGCCTTCGGGCATGTGGATCTTAGTTTCCCTACCAATGATCAAAGCTGCTTCCCTTGCATTGGAAGACAGACTCAACACCGGACCACCTGGGAAGTCCTCTCCCAGCGTCCTTATTAAAGCACATTTAACTTTAGCCAGGTCTAAGACACATCGTTTTCTCTCCTGCCATCACTGTGGATCACTTAAGAAAAAAGGTGTTTGAACAATGAACCATGCTGTCTTTCTGCTTGGGCATTTGAGCTCCCCTGTTGCTTAAGGACCATTCACATCTTTCCAGGCTTCAGACTCAGTGGAGTCTTCATAAAAAACTGAAATTGTAGTGAAATAAATCATAAAAAGATCTGTTTACTTTAGATCAGATATGGAGAAACTACTGATACGTAGTCATTAAGGTGAGTGGAAGTAAACATCCTCTTAACTAGCTGGGATAAAGAAAGTTCACAGTCATTTCTCTTGTTCCTTATCTCTTTTTCAATGAGGTGTCACCAAATGGCAGAGACTGGAATGTGGCTGCTTCCCCTGCTATGTGTTCATGGGCAGATCTGTATCAGTTGCTTTTAGGTCTAGCTTTCCTGTTGTTTAACTATGTGATGAAATAACTAGTGGTAACTTATTTAATCAATACCTCCCCTTGCTATGCTTTGAGTGTAATGAAAACCAGCTTTATAAAAGTATTGGGAACTGATTGCATCTTTTCCCCTTCCTTCTCTTACTAGTGACCTTCTGTCATTAGAGTTCAATTTTCCTATGAAAATCATGCTGTTGAGAAGAGTTATGCAGAATGAGAGATGACCTCACAGGCATGGTTTATCACACTATTGGGCACATTTTATAGGGCTTTTCCAAAAGCACGTTGCATCTAATTATAAAGTGTTCTGTAGGATCAAACTGTATTTTAATATTGGTATGGTGCCTTTCATCTATAAAGAGAAACTATCATATAACTTCAAATATTGACACCACCACAACAGATTGGCTGGTTTGCAAAACAGGTGGCAATAGCTGTAGATAAAAGGCACAATACAAAGAATGGAGTGCACTACATACAGCAAATCCTTTATTTAGATTTGACAAAAAGTAATGGTCAGGAAGAAATTTTACATGAGCATTACGAAGGCATGCTTGAACGTTTCTTTGACATGACATTAATTAGAGAAACGCCTAGTGATAAAGGCAAATATATGTTGCACATTCATATAAGCAACCGGTTTGCAAAAACAAGTTTGTGGCTATTGAGCACAAAACCTGCTGGAATGTCTTTTAAAAATTTTATTTATTTACTTATTTATTTTTCAGTGTGTTAGGTCTTCATTGCTGCATAGGCTTTTCTCTGGTTGAGATAAGTGGGGGCTACTCTAACCGTAGTGCTCAGGCTTCCACTGCAGTGGCTTCTCTGCTGTTGCGGATGGGCTCTAGGGCTTTAGGGCTTCAATAGTGCAGCTTGCGGGCTCTAGAGTGCAGGCTCAATAGTTGTGGTGCTCGGGCCTAGTTGCTCTGCAGCACGTGGGGTCTTCTCAGATCAGGGATTGAACCCGTGTCTCCTGCTTCGGAAGGCAGATTCTTTACCACTGAGCCACCAGGGAAGCCCTGCTGGAAAAATCTGAACTATAATATTCTTCCTCCTGGTAAAATGGGTTGTTAATCAATGTAATTGTTCCAATAAATTACGCTCCATAGTTACTTTTGTTTATAAAAACTTCTGTAAGAGCCTTTCTACACTTTTATCGGATACATTAGAACACACATTTTGAAAGGCAGTGTGCCAGGAACTGTGGAGAGAGCCCTGTGTTAGATCACAGTTGTATCTCTAGAGGAAGAAGGACAACAATCCATTATGACCAACACCAAAACATTTATACTTTGGAGCTATATTCAGAGTGATATGGTGGGAGTATTGAGGAAATATCCAATTCCTATAAGAAAACAAGGGCTTCCTAGGTGGCTCAGCAGTAAAGAATCTGCCCATGATGCAGGAGATGTGGGTTTGATCCCCACATCAGGAAGGTCCCCTGGAGAAGGAGATGGCAACCCACTCCAGTATTCTTGCCTGGAGAATCCCATGGATGGAGGAACCTGGCGGGCTGCAGTCCATGAGGTTGCAAAGAGTTGGACATGACTGAGCAACTAAACAGCAGTGGGCAAACGAATGTAGGTAGATTTTTCAGAGAACACGTGCTGCCCTTCACCCTCACTTGGAATCCTCATATCCTGTCTCTCCCACCTGAGGGTTATGTCAGACACTTCTAAAGACAGTCTTCCCCTTTGTCAAAATATTCCAACATCCCTCCCTGCTGCATTCATCAGAATCTTGGAGGTAGAATCTTCAGCCATACTTAAAAGATACTTCTAGATCTTTCCTCTTTCTTTACAGACCTGTGTGTGTGTGTAAGTCGTTTCAGTCTTGTCTGACTCTTTATGACCCCATAGACTGTAGCCCCGGAGAAGGCAATGGCACCCCACTCCAGTACTCTTGCCTGGAAAATCCCATGGACGGAGGAGCCTGGTGGGCTGCAGTCCATGGGGTCGCTAAGAGTCAGACACGACTGAGCGACTTCACTTTCCACTTTCATGCATTGGAGGAGGAAATGGCAACCCACTCCAGTGTTCTTGCCTGGAGAATCCCAGGGATGGGGGAGCCTGGTGGGCTGCCGTCTATGGGGTCACACAAAGTCGGACACAACTGAAGCGACTTAGCAGCAGCAGCAGACTGTAGCCCACCAGGCTCCTCTGTCCCTGGGATTCTCCAGGCAAGAATACTGGAGTGGGTTGCCATGCCCTCCTCTCTTTATAGACAACAGGACTCAATTTTGTTTTTCTTTTCAAAATTAATACAGTCTTGGCCTTTTTCCACATGCATCTGTTGGGGTGTTGTGTCATGGAGCAGGGAGTGGGGGAGGGAAGAAGCTGAGGAGAGGTCAGAGATTTCCTGTGGAAATAGTTTCAGATGTTTTTTTCTTTTTAATGATTTTTTAAAATAGAGGTATTTGTCTGTGTCCTTGGAGAACTCAAGGAAAAAAGTTTCTGAGAAATTTTGCTGGGGACTTCCTTGACTGCTTTTGTCCAGAATTTCTGTATGATTCTCCAGGCCTCTGTATTGTTTTCACTAATGGTTTGTGGTTAATTCCTAAGAAAGCCAAATATAAATGGACTGAAAGCCAGCAAAACAAGACTAAGTCCTAAAATTCAACCTAATGGCATAAGAATGATGGTTCTACTTAAGCAAATTCTTACCAAGGACAAAAAGATTATTTATGTTATGCCAAACCACTTCAACTATCCATGGGATAGTAGCACAAAGGAGTCATCCCCATGGAACATGAGCTGCACATGGTCACACGTTCCCTCCTGACCACAGGACATTACTGCGGCCATTTCTAGAGTACTTAATGGAAGAGAGTTGTTAGACTAATCTCCTTTGCAATTGTAACTTCAGTCCAGAGGCTTGATGTAATAGGATTCCTTGAAAAGAAACAATCTGATTGTCCACAACTTAATACAGGAGGATTTTATAAAGTAAATTCCAAATAGCATGAAATAATGCCTACCAAACATCAATGCTCCATTTGAAAATCCTCAGGTGCTGGTTTGTTTCTGGAGACATCTTTTGAAAAGTAGCTTTATCAAGGTGTATTGTACAAAGAATTTTCACCCATAAGTGTTCAGTTTAGTGACTTAAATTCCCTTGTGTCTGTTTGTAGGAGGGATCTGCTCCTACTCCCAGTAGCCTAGGCGATTACTGATCTGCTTTATGTTTCTTTAAATTTCCCTTTTGTGGACATTATATTAATGGATTCATACAACATGTGGTCTTTTGTCTGTGCCTTCTTTGACATAATATAATGTTTAATATAATGGTATACATGTATGGTATAGCATGCATCAGTAGTTTATTTTGATTGCTTTGTAGTTTTCCATGTTTTGTGTATGCATGGAATCTCATGTCAAGAATGCATACTCATTGTTTCGTTGGAATATAATTGACATATACGTTTTGTACAAACAGTGTCAAATTCTCAGTGTCTCTCTCTTCAGCATAGAAACACTGTAGTAGCTTCTCAATGGCAGGAAAAACAAAACAAAACCCCCAAGGGTCTCTTTTACTGACGATCAGCATTTTTGGAAAGACTGGTTTATAATAGCAAAATGGAAGGGTGGAAATTGTTTCTGTGTGTGTCTTCTTCCTTCCTCTTCTTGACTTGGTATCCTGGAATCCTGGAATCAGTGAACCCCATTAAATTCCATGCTAAAATTTGTTAACATTTTTTCCCCAGGGGAGAAGATCCGTAGATAAACAGATTCTCAAATGGTCTGTTAACTAAAACGATTTAGGAGCCAATCTTAGTGTTCTCTCCTTACCCTCTTTCCATCTCACTCATCTATTTCTTTGGAAAACACTTTCATGGCTTCATAACTTTAACTACCAGCAGGTAGGTTGCTTGGAAGAACCCTGATAGAAATTTTATTACCTAAATCATGGGCCATATGAATGTTTTCAATGTATTTAGAAAAAGAAGCCATCCTTTTCTAAGCATGAGCTGCTGCTGCTGCCAAGTCACTTCAGTCGTGTCCGACTCTGTGTGACCCCAGAGACGGCAGCCCACCAGGCTCCGCCGTCCCTGGGATTCTCCAGGCAAGAACACTGGAGTGGGTTGCCATTTCCTTCTCCAGTGCATGAAAGTGAAAAGCAAAAGTGAAGTCGTTCAGTCGTGTTCGACTGTCAGCGACCCCATGGACCGCAGCCTTCCAGGCTCCTCCGTCCATGGGACTTTCCAGGCAGGAGTACTGGAGTGGGGTGCCATTACCTTCTCTGAAGCATGAGCAGGGGATATGAAGTTTGTGTCCCTTCTTACCTTTATCTCTCTACCTTAAACTTTAGCCTCAAACTCCCCCCCAAAAAGGCACAGATGGCTGGAAACTTGTCTTTCCATTTTCTCTCCATCCATCACCTTTCACCATTTACATCTGTCCCACTGAGGCTGAAAACCACCGCACCTTCCTCAGCACTTCCCACATGCACATACAGTAAGTACTTACGCATGCTCGGTTGTTTAGTCATGTCTGAATCTTTGCAGTCCCATAGACTGTAGCCCACCAGGCTCCTCTAGGCATGGAATCTATCCATGGAATTCTCTAGGCAAGAATACTGGAGTGGGTTGCTATTTCCTCCTCCAGGGGATCTTCCCAACCCAGGGATGGAATCTGTGTCTCCTGCATCTCCTGCATTGCAGTCAGATTCTTTGCCTGCTGAAGGAAGCCCCACACATGTAGTAAATGACACCAATTTTATTTACTATATTAAATTTATCAAGTACCTTTTATTTAGTTACTTTTTAATTGGAGGACAATTGCTTTACAATGTGTGTTGGTTTCTGCTGTACAACAATGCAAATCAGCCATATATCCCATCCCTCTTGAGCCTTCCTCCCCCTCCCATTTCACCTCTCTAGGTCATCACAGAGCACCAGGCTGGGCTCCCTGTGTTATATATCAGATTCCCACTAGCTATCTGTTTTGCACATGTAGTGTATATATGTCAGTGCTACTTTCTCAATTCAACCTGCCCTGTCCTTCCCCCATTGTGTCCACGAGTCTCTTCTCTCCATCTGTGAATGACACCAATTTTAAATGCACTGTTTGATGTTTAAATGGAGAAAATGAATCCCCATGTTTAGATCACACATTCATTGGTGTACTCTTTCAGATCTACCTACCTTTTACCTTCTACCTACCTGTATTTTTTCTCTGTCATTTTTCTCAGTTCACTGAACTCTTAACTCCAATAACTCATGGATATTTTGCTCTAAGGATTCTAGGAAATGGTCTTGGGATGTGATATTAGACAGGGATACTTTGTTTAGGATTTACTTTCATTCCAAAAGATGGAATTACTTCCCTTCCAAAAGAATTCCCTCTGTGTGTAAGTCCAGGTCCCTTCCTCAGATTTTAAGAGAAAGCTGCCTTCCATCCTATGGATTTTTTGACAAGTAGGAATACCACAACCACTCATGCAATCAGTCAACCTAAAAAGCATTTCTGGAGGTTCTAATCCTAGCATCACTGTGCAGGGGATGTAAGAAAAATGTTAAAGGGAGAAGAAGCAAAGTCAATACACCTCTACCATCTAGATACTATTATGGATGTCCATGTTAACCTCTAAGTCTTTTTTTTTGTTTTTTGGGCAGTTTTCTTTTAAATTGAAGTATAGTTGATTTACAATGTTGTGTTAATTTCTGCTGTACAGCAAAATGATTCAGTTATACACAAACACACACATATATTTGTTGTTCAGTCACTGTCATGTCCAACTCTTTGTGACCCCACAGACTGCAGCACAATAAGCCTCCCTGTCCCTCACCATCTCTGGAGTTTGCCCAAGTTAGCATCCATTGAGTTGGTGATGCTATCCAACTATCTCATCCTCTGCTGCTTTCTTGTGTGTGTGTGTGTGTGTGTGTGTGTGTGTGTGTATACACACACATATATACACATACACATATATATATACACAAAATATTCTGTCCCATTGTGGTTTATCACAGAATATTGAATATAGCTCTCTGTGCTCTATACTAGGACCTTGGTATTGATCCATCCTATATATGCTAGTTTGCATCTGGTAACCCCAAACTCCCACTCCATCCCACCCCCATCTCTCCTCCCCCTTGGCAATCACAAGTCTTTAACCTCCAAGTCTTGACCCATTTCCTGAACTCCAGACCTGACTATAACCGCCTGATGGATAGCTCCATCTGCACACTCTCAAGACACTTTAGGCACCACACAGCCCCAGTTGAACATCTCATCTTGCCTTCATAACGGTTCCTCTACCTTCACATGTCATCTTAATGAGTGGGACCAACATCCAATGGTCTCAGTTTCTTCTCTCCACCCATATTTAATGGTCAGAACCTGCTCTGTCATATATGGCCCCTCTTCTGCATCCTCACTGCCACTTCCTTATCTTGGGTCTGCCTTTTCTCTTGGTTAGGTTCTGCAGGAGTATCCCAACTGATCTTGCAACTGCCAGACCTGCTATCACCAGTCTATCCCCACCCAGCTGCCACCATGCTCTCAGGCTTCAACACCTTCACTGCATCCCATTGCCTGGGTTAAGTGGAAACCCTGATACATGTAGGGCTCCTACGCAATGTGGCCCCAGCTTCTCTTTCTGGTTCACCATCTATTGACTTTCCTCACCAAGCACTGAGTTCCAACTAACCCTGACATCGCCACCATTCCCCAAGTGTCATTCCTTCTCCTATGTCATGTTTTCACAAATTCTAAAGAACTAACAGTATATTGTCTTGTCTGTTCTCTGTGTTTGGCATTCTCCCCATCCTCAGCCCCTCATCCTGTCCTTTCTGTTTCCCAGACCACCTCTAACTCCACAAGTCACTGTCTAACTGGACCTCTCTTTTGCACTCCCCTGCCCCACTCCCATCTCCAGGAACATTTAGGGAACATTTCTTCCATATGTATCTTCCAAGTTCCTTTTCCTCTGTTGATATTGTTTCTCCATCTCATTTGCTTCATGGGCTCCTGGAGGCATTTTATATCTCCATTGAAGGCATTGCAGGTTTTCCCTAAACACTGAATGAATGAATAATGAAGTTTGCAAAGAGTGTGGTAATCATAGCTTGCCTTACTCATTTTACTAACGAGGAAATTGGGACCCAGTGGAATTAGACCTGCAGAATTAGAAGCAGGTTCTGGAACAGAACCAAGGTGTTTTGACTTAATTGAATGAGCCTTCCCTATGCAGCATGCCATAGTTGATTTGATGGATTTCTAAGGCAAGAATCTTTAGTTTTAGTGACAAAATATAACTTGGGAGGACAAGGAGATTTGTTGGTGGATCAAGAAAGGAAACAGTGTATTTCACAGTTTACCATATTCTATTAATTCTATTTATTATATTCAATTAATCTTTGCATCAGAGTCAAAAACGTATGAAGGTGATTGGAAGAAAGCAATGATGCTGTCCCAGAGAATGATTCTAATAAAGAAATAACAGCACTTTATCCAAACCGATCACTTAGTCCTGGGTACTTTAGAAAAATTCCTTCTCTTAAGCTCTAAAATAAGTGAGGTGTGGAAACTTCACAGATCCCCAGGGATCAATGTTTGGCTGAGGGACTGGCCATGAGAGGAACAGGAAAGCAGTATTTCTTTTGACAAGGAGCCAAGCACATGTTTCATTATGCTGGGATCCCTGTCTGAAGCAAGTGACTCAACTGAAACTGTTCAGCTTTGTAAAGACGCTGTAGTTTTTGTTTAGGTTTTCATGAAAATTTGAAATGCATACAGTCAAAAAGAAGTCTGGAGAGAAGAGCCACGATTAATATTTTATTTTTAAAAGGTGATGCTCAGAATTGGGGTACATATTGTGGATAGGAAAAGATAGAACTTAAGGTATTTGTTTTATTCAGAGTAGAAACAGGTAAAAATGAGTGTAATTTGGTAGGGAAATAATCAGTTTCAAATAGTTTTTTTTTTTTTTTTTAATAAGAATGCTTAGATTTATTGATCACTTTTGTTGTGCCAGTTGCTGTGCATATATACAAAAATTGATTATTTACTCTCATTTAATCACAGAGTAACCTACGAAACAGAGAAGCTAGGCATCTTGCTAAATTACAGATTTAGGAAGTGGTTGAGGTAGGATCCATCTTAGGTCCTCATGACTCTCGAGTCTGAATCTTTACGTTCCATTTCAAAACTGCTTAGACCTCTAAAACTGAAAATTATCAGAGAGATTCAAATTCAGATCAAAAGAATTTCTAGTAAAACCTCCAACTACCAGCAAATATCCATACATAAAGCAACTTAATATTTTTAACAGAGGGAAGATCAAAAACGTTTATCAGAAAACATGAGTTACACCCAACATATTTGAGAAAAAACTTTTTTGTTCTTCTCTTTTTTTTAAATTTATTTTCTAACTGAAGGATAATTGCTTTACAGAATTTTGTTGTTTTCTGCCAAATATCAATGTGAATCAGTCGTAGGTAGTTCTTTGAAGAGAATGTGTTGTTTACCTTACTAAATTGAGAAGGACACAGATAATATGAGAGAGGTACAGATTATATCTGAGAGGTAGATTTGGGGAATTGAAATTCATTTTAAAGCTCACATCTTTGGGAGAATGATGAATTTCTATGCCCCCAGCTGAGTTGTTGATAGAAGGGACCAGTGACTTCATATTGGGAACCAGCTGTTGTTCTTTAACAGAATGGGGAGGAGGGAGTTCTGGGGAATTTATGCTGGGGCTGAAGGTGGTATGGGGGCAGGGGGACCAAGCTGAGACCACAGAAGAAGGTAGAAGCTGGTCTGAGCTGCTGAGGTCTGAAAGGAGAGATGCCAACAGGCTTCCAAGAGGAAGGAAGAAGGATTTGGAAACTGGAGAGAGCATGCTTATGGGAATTATCCCTGGAAATGATTTCTAAGGTTATGGAAGAATGGAAATCTGCTGTACTCTCTACTCTATATGTAGAAGAGCTTTGTTGAGATGGTAGAAAAATCAGGCAGGGTTAATTTTTCTCTCTCTCTTGTTCATAGCTAAAGTCCCTTTTTATATTTTCTAACATCACTAAGATCATGAGTTCTAGGGCATCTTCTGGTTTCATTACTTCTCCAACAGTTGCTTGGAGCACTTAGGTTGGTTCTACCTACAGCTGCCTAGAATAAACCCCCAGCTTGGGCTTGGGGGCAAGCTCTTTCTCTCTGGTCATTTATTCCATCACTGACCCTAACTTCATGTAGCTCCCTCATTACCCAGTCATCTCACATTCACCCCTTCTCATGGTGTGACATTTTCATCCTCTCTTGTCCTACTCTACCCACAATCTTCACTTATTCACTTTCTTTAGGAACTTCTCTACATCTAAGGAGACCAGGCTGGGTCTAACAAAGTGCTCTCTCAGTTTGTGATATTGTTCCTGTTTAGTAGCTAAGTCATGTCTGACTCTTTGCGACCCCGTGAACTGCAGCAGGCCAGGCTTCTCTGTCCATCACTATCTCCCTGAGTTTGCTCAGACTCATGTCCATTGAGTCAGTCGTGCCATTGCAATGTCACTCATTCCAAACAATGCCGTGTGTCTGTGCTATGTTGCTTCAGTCATGTCCTACTCTCTGAGACCCTCTAGACTATAGCCCGCCAGGCTCCTCTGTCCATGGGACTCACCAGGAAAGAATACTGGAATGGAATGCCATTCCCTCCTCCAGGGGATCTTCCCAACCCAGGGATTGAACCCGTGTCTCTTACATCTCCTGCATTGGCAGGGGGGTTCTTTACCACCTGGGAAACCGCAGGTAATGTCTTTGCCCATTGGGAATGTAAGAGTGACTCCAGTGGTTGTGGGCTCAGGTATCATGAGGTCCTGCAGGTGGGTATTTTGGGGACTGGAACCTGAGCAAATGAAAGAGGGACAGAAAACCTTCCCGAAGCATTTTTAAAAGGCAAAATTCGAATGGAGAATTATAAGAAAATAAGTGTGAAGAGTTGCTGGGCACCTTTCATGGCAAATGTTCATTACTAGCATTCCATACTTTGGCCACCTAATGTGAAGAGCGGACTCATTGGAAAAGACCCTGATGCTGGGAAAGATTGAAGGTGGGAGGAGAAGGGGACGACAGAGGATGAGATGGATGGATGGCATCACCGACTCAATGGACATGAGTTTAAGCAAACTCCAGGGGACAGTGAAGGACAGGGAAGCCTGGTGTGCTGCAGTTCATGGGGTCACCAAGAGTCAGACGCGAGTGACTGAGCAACAACAACTAGCGTTCCTGCCAGAGTAGAGTCCCAGAGAGGGAGGCACTGAGGAATTTGCAGTTGAATATCTTCCTTCAGGCCCTTTAGCACCTTCTAAAGATTTCATAAATCAAGGAATATGCCATCGTGTGCTGAAGGGATAAGTGTTTGAGAGGTGATGAAGTTTACTCAGAGAATTTCAAGTTCAGTTTTATTTGAACTCAAGCTGTGAATGGACCTACAGTGCTGAGTATCCTTCTGGGCCTGTTTAAATAGTAGCTCCAATTCCCTTCTCCAGCAGTCTGGCTCGTCACCCAGTGAGCACGACAAATGCTGATCTGTCCTGCATGAGGCCCTGCTCTGGGACAGGCCACCAGTCTGAACTCCTTGAAACCTAATCCTTCAAGCACCAGCTCAAGTCACACTCTTGCCATGAAGTTTTTCTTGACAACTCCAGGGCCCACGGGTCCTTCCCGCCTTTGAAGTCAGAGGCGCTTGTTGGCATTATGTTATTAATTTAGCCTTTCAAGTATGTGTGGCTAGGAGATTTTTGTCCACTAGAAATTCTGGGGGCTGCAGCTGCTTGAGGGAAGAATGACCTTTCCAGTGGCTGCCTGGTGAGGGCAGTCACTCATGGTGAGGGCTGTCTGGTAAGGGTGGTCACTCATGGAGAGCAGAGTGGGAACCGGCTTCAAGAGGACAAAGGAAGAAAACAGAGAACACAGCATGGGGTGAAGGGAATCCCCTGGAATCCCCTGGATGACAGAGAATAGGACAGGAGAGTAGGACAGAATATAAGTGGCTTCTCTCAGTGAGAGCTTCCGGGGGGGAGAAAGAAATGGATACCTAGAAATGAGCAAAACAAGTGTTTTTGTTTTGTTTTGTTTTTTCGTGGTACTGCCAGGATGTAGTTTATTCTTAGAGTTGCTCTTGTCTTTCTGTTCACTTCTTCATGTCTACGGCCATCACATATTGACTGAATTTCCTTTATGAGCTAGACACTGTTCTAGGTCTGGAAATTGAGAGAATAAGATATATTCTGGTGGGAAAGATAGACAATAAGTAACAGACAAGGAAAGTAGAAACAGATGAGATGATACCAGCTATTATTAGATATATGAAGAAAAGAGAATAGGGGGATATGACAGACTGTGATTTTGTCCAGCTTTCATGTAGATTTCATGTATATGGTTTATTTATTCTTCCAGAGTGATGGGACCTGCCCAGGACTCTGCCTTATGCATCCTGTTACTCTTCATTCTTCCCACCTTATACGTTACTGTGCCCAGTCATTCAGTCGTGTTTGACCCTTTGTGACCCCATGGACTATAGCCTGCCAGGTTCCTCTGTTCATGAGATTATCCTGGCAAGAATACTGGAATGGGTTGCCATTTCCTCCTCCAGGCATCTTCCTGGCCCAGGGATCGAATATGAGTCTCTGTATCTCCAGCATGGGCAGGTGGATTCTTTACCACCATGTCAACTGGGAAGCCCCTATGCCTTACTGAAGTGAAGTGAAGTCACTCAGTTGTGTCCAACTCTTTGCGACCCCATGGACTGTAGCCTACCATGTTCCTCCATCCATGGGATTTTCCAGGCAAGAGTACTGGAGTGGATTGCCATTTCCTTCTCCAGAGGACCTTCCCTACCCAGGGATCAAACCCGGGTCTCCTGCATTGTAGGCAGACACTTTACCATCTGAGCCACAAGGGAAGTCCACTAGTTAGGCCTTATTTCAAATATATGAATGAAGAGAGAGCTCTGTATGAGACAATTGATGTTATTGGATTTCTTTTCCTTTCTTGTGCCACAGATGCTTTTGGAAGTTGGATGAAACCTATAGCTACCTTCTCAGAATAATAGTTTTAAATATGCACAAAACAAAATACCTGAGATTCCTGTGGAAACTCATAGGTACGGTCTACAGTCCTCTGATCCCAGACTGATAAATCCCTGAGAGGTGATATACGTATTATCTGCAGGAAGTCTTGTGAAGGAGAAGCTATGCTTTGGAGATCATGGCTCTTTTTATTTCCACAATATGGACTGAAAAGTGATGAAAGTGAACTACAGCGAACGTTTAGGGGAAAGGCATGCCAAAGAGTCTTCAGTACTGAGCAACGAGATGAAGCTGAGTTAATAAAACAGAAGTCTAGAATAAATGACAGATCACTGGTCTGGTGGACTCCTAGACAAGCTGTGGGTTCCTTGGTGGCTCAGATGGTAAAGATTCTGCCTGCAATGCAGGAGACCCGGATTCGACCCCTGGGTTGGGAAGATCCCTTGGAGGAGGGCATGGCAACCTACTCCCATATTCTTGCCTGGAGAATTCCATGGACAGAGGAGTCTAGTGGGCTGCAGTCCATGGGGTCACAAAAGAGTCTGATATGACTGAGTGACTAACACTTTCACTTTTTAGTTTTCACTTGACCAGGCACTGGGGCCCTAGGTTAGAGCATGAAGTATGCACCCTGGGAGGAAAATTGCCTCACCGGAAATAATTTCACTCTGCCCAGGTTGAAAGGGCGGGAGCCACCAGGCCCAGGCAGGATGGAACGTGCCTGGAGCTAGTCTACAGAGAACCTGCACAGATGGGCCAGAAGGGCTAAGTGACCTGGAGATTCGGACCAGGGCCCTGAGAGGACATGTGAGCACCAGCCTGGGTCTACAAGCTGAGGCAAAGGATGCAAGTCACCAGCTCTCAGGCTTTCCCAGGAGCCCTATTGTAGGGGAATTCCCTGCCAAATTACAGGTTATTTAGAAACAGCTTTTCTATAGCCTTGTGCTGTTGACTGGGGTTTCCTCTTTGGATTTAACTTGGAGGACTCAGCAAGGCATAGGGTAGCAACAAAACTGAATGCCCTGGGGCTTCTGACTCCCAGAAAGCAGGAGGAGAGGGTGGCGGCATCCACTCTGCCCTCTCCATCTTTTATTTTTTTTTTTGTCTCCTATGGCTGGTCTTCAATGGGTTGTGACCCACAATGATATCACACTCAACACATCCAAGGTTGATCTTATCATCTTCCAATGTTCCTTTGTTGGCTTATGATAACATTCTTTCCCAAGTTACGTTAATTAAAAAAACAATGGCACTTTTAAACACCCTTTCCTTCATGGTTTGCCATATGCAAGCCCCATGGTTCACACATTTAAAACAGATCTCCTATCTTCCTTATTCAAGAGCAGTGGCTCTTGAGAAGAAAATTATCTCACATCTACATTTTTACCCAAGCCTTTCAACTGAGTTTCTTTCTTTTTTTTTTACATTAAAATCCTACATTTCTTACCCTGGGACCCCTATACCCTTCCCTTCAGGAAACATACAAACTACCCCAAATGATTAAGATTCTTTGTGTTAATTTTTTTCCCTTTGCACATAGGTCCTATTTTCTTCTTTCCATGCCTAGTGACTTTTGCTTAAATGCCAAATATTGTGAATTTTATGGTGTGGAATACTGATTTATTTATTTTTTTGGTACCACTTTAAATATTTCTGGGCTTTGCTCTGGGGTGCAATTAGTTGGTTGGCATCAGTTTGATCCTTTTGAGGCTTGCTTTTAAGCATCCTTAGGCAGGTCCAGAGTAGCCTGTAGTCTGTGTCTAATTTGGCAGCACTGCTCAGGTAATATGGGCTTCCCTGGAGGCTCAGATGGTAAAGGATCCTCCTGCAGTGTCAGAGACCTGGGTTCGATCCCTGGGTTGGGAAGACCCGCTGGAGAAGGGAATGGCTACCCACTCCAGTATTCTTGCCTGGAGAATCCCATGGACAAGTAATACCCTTCTGAAGGCTCTCCTCCTTGCCCCTTGTAGGATGAAGTCTTTTCATTCTGGTTGGCAGGAAAAGGGAGCTCTTCCTAAACCTGGGGGAACTTGAGGGTTGTTCCTCCTGCTTCTTTCACGTGGCTCTTTGGCCTCAGTAGTTTCCTTATGTGCTTGCTCTTCAGGGCTCAAGCAGGAAACCTCTGTGGATTTCTGAGCTCTTCCTCTCTCTGCACCTCTCTCCTCTACAGGTCTCCACCCTGCTCACTCTAGCTGGCCTGGTCTCATTTTCAGCTGTGTCCTCTACTCAACTGAAAGTCACTCAGTCATGTCCAACTCTTTGCAATCCCAGGAATAGTCCATGGAATTCTCCAGGCCAGAATACTGGAGATGGTAGCCGTTCCCTTCTCCAGGGGATCTTGCCAACCCAGGGATCGAACCCAGGTCTCCAGCGTTGCAGGTGGATTCTTTACCAGCTGAGCCACCAGAGGAACCCCAGATTCTATCAAACTCTGTTGGGTTTTCTTGTCCCTCAGTTCAGTTCAGTTCAGTTGCTCAGTCGTGTCCAACTCTTTGCAGCATGCTAGGCCTCCCTGTCCATCACCAACTCCCAGAGTTCACTCAAACTCACGTCCATTGAGTCAGTGATACCATCCAGCCATCTCATCCTCTGTCGTCCCCTTCTCCTCCTGCCCCCAATCCCTCCCAGCATCAGAGTCTTTTCCAATGAGTCAACTCTTCGCATGAGGTGGCCAAAGTACTGGAGTTTCAGCTTTAGCATCATTCCTTCCAAAGAACACCCAGGGCTGATCTCCTTTAGAATGGACTGGTTGGATCTCCTTGCAGTCCAAGGGACTCTCAAGAGTCTTCTCCAACACTACAGTTGTGTTCAAAAACCTGTTTGAGGCTTGAGGCAAGAGTGAGCTGGGCCACTTATGTGACTCACCCTGTTTATCTTCTCTCAAAGCTTGATGTCTTATACTACCTGCCGTCTGTAGTCTGAAAAAGTGTTATCTCATGTATTTTTGTCTGCTTTTTTTCTTTTGAAAATTAAGGCAGGTGGGTAAATGCAGTCCTTGTTACTCTAGCAGGGTTAGGTGACCAGAGTCTAAATTAATACCTTTATAATGAGATCACATTTTATCTACCTATCTTTATCTCCTACTTTTTTTTTTCTTTTGGTTTGAATTATATTTTAGTTGGGTTTTTTTATTTTCTTGTATACTCGGCCTAGCAGAATCAACATACCACGTATCTTTGGATGGTTTCAAAAAAGTGTCAATCCATTTCCCTTGCAGATAATATCTAGTAGATAAACAAGTGCTCCAAAAATGCCAGACAGAGAAGTATTCACATGTGAAAGTACATATTTATCCTTTAAAATACATGTAGAGGGACTTGGCCGGTGGTACAGTAGATAAGAATCCACCTGCCAACACAGGGGTCGAGGGTTCTATCCCTGGTTCTGAAGCCCTCGGGCCCTGGAGACAACAAGAGAAGCCACCGCTATGAGAAGCCCGTGTACCACAATGAAGAGTCACTCTCTGCTCACTGTGATTGTGCAGCAATGAAGACCCAGCACAACCGAAAATAAACAAATACAGGTAGAATGAAACTAATTTGATATCTTCATATGGTAGGGTGAAGGACAGATATTGGGTGAAAACTAAACTTCCTCACACAGTTCTTGTTAATATCCACACCTCTGTCTTACTCTACCCTGTACATCCCCTCACTCAGCAGATGCTTGCTAAGTATTAGACCAATCACAGGGGCAAAGGGAGTGGCCACAGACCTTGTGGTTTTCTGAGTATCATTAGTACATGGGTACCTTCCAGCCCTAATGGCGACTGAGGTTTCTTACAGTTGAGATGTTAAATCTACCATAACTCATATTTTAATAACAGTATTAAGACAAGATTCACTCTTAGTTCTACAATGATCTGTGAGCTTAAGCCGGCAATGATCCAATATCTGAGGTTTACACTTCTAGACTAAAGGAGAATGTTCTTAGAGTACAGATAAATCAGGCAGATTTCATTCTTGTGTGTTCAGACACATGCAGGGGAAAAAAAAAAAACAACCCTGCTATTCAAAAACAAAGAGAACACAACTTTTCATAAAGTTCCAAATGTTAAATTCACTGTGTGAGTCATAATTGATATATATTAAAATAATTTTCTTTTAATGGACCAGAATGTTTTGTCTTTATAATATGTGAATCCTTGTGTTATAAAATACCTGGAATTATAACTTATCCAGCAGTCATAAAACATTTGCTCTTGAAATGTTGTTGTTCAGTCACTAAGTCGTGTCTGACTCTTTGAGACTCCATGGACTGCAGCACACCAGGCCCCCTTGTCCTCCACCAGATCCCAGAACCCTCTCAAATTCATATCCATTGAATCAGTGATGCAATCTAACCATCTCATCCTCTGCTACCCCCTTCTTCTATTCCTTCAGCATCAGGGTCTTTTCCAATGAGTTGGCTGTTCATATCAGGTGGCCAAAGTATTGGAGCTTCAGCATCAGTCCTTCCAATGAAGATTCAGGGTCGATTTCTTTTAAAATTGACTGGTGTGAGCTCCTTGCAATCCAAGGGACTCTCAAGGGTCTTCTCCAACACCACAGTTCAGAAGCATCAATTCTTTGCCACTCAGCCTTCTTTATGGTTCAACTCTCATATCCATACATGACTACTGGAAAAACCATAGCTTTGATTCTTGCTCCAACAGGAGAACAAGGAATTCTTGACACAGAAAAATTTTCTTGAATTACATGAAAACTGTCCCCATCCACAACCAGTATCTACCATTTACAAACATAGACAATGAAATTTGAAGACAATCTGCTCTAATTTTTAGTATAGTTGGAATAAAATGTAGAATAGGCTCATGACTTTTTGCTCACTTTCAGTAACCCAAGCCCCTCTGGTCACTGAGTCTAAATTGAGAAATAAGTCTAGTCAAATGCAATGGGACTAGGGAGCATGGTAAGCTTCTAAAAGAGTCATATGGGACGACTAATGTCCTTGGGAGCATAAGGTTATTCCTCATGGGTGCTCTTTTCCATAGAGGTGAAAGAGAAGGATTCTTTCTACCTTCTTCATTTCCTGCCATTGACCTTTAGAACATAAAAAGGTGTTCCATCTTCCATGAGAAACTATTATTTTCTGAAGCCTAGGTTGAGTCTAGAATCTAGTGCCATGAATCACCAGGTGGCCACCAGGGGGCAGCTCTGTATCGCTTTTGGGCATCATTTTGTAGGTACTGGGGTATTATGGAAGGTTTCAGAGGAGGGGGAGCTTCCCTGGTGGCTCAGTGGTAAAGAACCCACCTGCAACGCAGGAGACCCAGGTTCAATCCCTGGGTGGGGAAGATTCCCTGGAGGAGGAAATGGCAACCCCACTGGAGTACTCTTGCCTGGGAAATCCCATGGACAGAGGAACCTGGTGGGTTACAGTCCATGGGATTGCAAAGAGTCAGACACTACTGAGAGAGTAACACTTTCACTTCAGAGCAGGGGAGTGACCTGATAAAAATGTGTTAGGAAGATTAATTTAGAGGCCAGGGCAAAGGGGAAAGAATACATGTAGAAATTCAGGTCTAGGACCACTGCTGTTATCTGAGAGTAAAGGGAAGGTAAAAGAAATAGAAATAAAAACTAATAGAAATAGTTGAAATAGAAACTAGTAACGGAAAAGGAATTCCAGGGATACTGTTAACAGAAATGTTAACCCAGGACTGCATGACTGAATGGATATGGAGGGAGGAAAAAAATGGAGAACAAGTTTCTAGTTGAAAAATGCTAAAAATTCTGATAATGGAAATAAATCAGCTTAGCCATCGCTTTCCCCCCTTTACATGTAATTTATCTCATTTTAACAAAAGTTATCAAAAATTTGAGGATACTCTTAAGATGTTCATATACCCAAAGAGGCTTTTTAGAATATTTCTTGGGGAATGGAAAAATCAGAGTCGGCAAATGTGGTATCTACCCTTCTTCTCTAGCTCCTTGTTTGTTCCTCCTTCATTAAATGGTAGATGTTTGTAGACACATGGGCTTCTCAGCTTGCTCAGTAGTAAAGAATTAGCCTGATAATGCATGAGATGAAAGAGATGCGTGTTCGATCCCTGGGTCAGGAAGATCTCCTGGAGGAGGAAATGGCAACCCCACTCCAATATTCTTGTCTGGAAAATCCCATGGACAGAGGAGCCTGGAGGGCAACAGCCCATGGGGTCTCAAAGAATGGGATGCGACTGAGTACATGAGCACATGCCTTGGAGACACAGGTCCTGAGTCTACCACTCTGGTTGGGTGGAGGACAAGTCAGTGGAAAATTGTGTCGTGGGGAGGACGTGGCCTCAGGAGATCTTTGTGTTAATACCCATGTCCACATTACTTCATGGAGCTTACAGTCTCACCGTATTAATAAGGTGGGTATTAGGTCAAAAGATTTCCCCAAACACAAACCTGCCAAGTGTATCTGAGGGGAGATCCCAACATATTACAACCTTAAGTCAATAATGCTTCTGAATCTTTTAAAAGGAAAAGAAAGAAGCTCCAGAATGGAAGCTGGAAGCTGAGCTGCGGCAAAGAGCACTCTTCATGGGACTGATGTGTGTTATGAAGTTTTCCATTTCTGGTCTGTGATTTGTTTTGGCCTTTCATTTTTCTTTATACTTTTACAGTTGTGGACTGAAAGTGGAAAAGGCGAAATGCCACAGTGAGCACAAGGAGGTGGTGAGGTTTTCTCACTGGGGAAGCTAATCAATAGTTTTGATACAGAATTCAGGACAAAAAGCATCCCAGCGGACCTGCCAAATTATGCCATTGATTTCAGCAAATAGACACTTACTAAGATTCTCAAAGGCTGCATGGGTCTGGTTTCTGTGCCACAGCTCCCTGGAGTTCTGCTGCACTAGGCTGCTGCACACTTTGTGTCCATCGAGGTCACTCATATGGTGGCCCTGACCCTCCTTGGTTCGTCTGGATTGCCTTTTGCCTGCTACCACCTTAAAGGTCTCTCCATCGCTCACCACTCATCCCTCCTTTGGAGGGGTGCTTGAAGAGGACAAGCACCTTTTCTTTCTTACATCTTGAAAATACTCAAAGTCGAATTATTTTTCCCCTACCCACTGGCTCTGCCATTGACACGCCACTGTAATCTCTTACCTGCTGTTGCTGCTAAGTCTCTTCAGTCATGTCTGACTCTGTGCAACCCCATAGACAGCAGCCCCCCAGGCTCCCCCGTCCCTGGGATTCTCCAGGCAAGAACACTGGAGTGGGTTGCCATTTCCTTCTCCAAAGCATGAAAGCAAAAAGTGAATGTGAAGTCGCTCAGTTGTGTCTGACTCTTCGCGACCCCATGGACTGCAGCCCACCAGGCTCCTCCATCCATGGGATTTTCCAGGCAAGAATCTCTTACCTAGATTACTGTAATTGCCTTTAAATAGTCCACTTGCACTTAGCAGAGCTTGCTCTATAGTTTGTTTCTCAACACTGCAGCCAGTAATTCTGACTGTCCATTCCTGTCACTCTTCGGTTGAAAATTCTGCAATGGCTCCTGATTTCACTCTTCTGTTTATTCTTTATTGAAGTGATACTTTGATACTTGACTTACAATGTCATGTTAGTTCCATGTGTAGAATGATTCGGTTATACATATTTATATATTATTTTTCATATTCTTTCCCATTATGGTTTATTATAAGATATTGAATATAGTTCCCTATAGGTGCTATAGGATAGGGACTTGGTTACTTATCTATTTTATATATAATAGTTTGTGTCTGCTAATACCAAACTCCTAATTTATCCTACCCTCCCTTTCCCCTTTGGTAACTAAAAATATGTTTTCTGGGTCTGTGAGTCTGTTTCTGTTTCGTAAATGAGTTCATTTATATCGTATTTTAGATTCTGCATGTAAATGATATCACATGATGTTTGTCTTTGACTGACTTTACTTAGTATGATAATCTCTAGGTCCATCCATGTTGCTGCAAATAGTATTATTTTGGTTTTTTTGAATGGCTGAGTAGTAGTCCATTGTGTTTGTATACATACACACACACACACATCACATCTTGTTTATTTCACCCAATTTCACTCTTAATGAAAGACAATGTCCTCATAAAAACCTAAGGCTTTTGCTTTTCTGACCTCATCTCCTGCGGCTCACCTTTCATTCATTGTACCTCACTCGCACTTACCTAGAACACTCCATCCATGGCAAAATGCCTGGCTTCCCTCACATCTTCTGGAGACTGAGGAGAAAAGTGTCAGTTGGGCTCCTTGAGAGCCTGTCTTAAATCACAACCTTCTCTCCCTAGTACCCCAAATCCCTTTATTCTCTTCTAATTTTATCTGCATAGCAGTTGTCTGTATAAATCTAATGTACTCTGTAAGTTAGTTATTATTATTTTTTTTAATGTGTTTCTCTTTCCATCCACTGGAATATAAGATCCACAAGTGCACGGATCTTCATCTGTTTTGTACATTGTGTCTGCCTAGAATGGTGGTCAGAGCAGTACCTGGGAAGGAAGAGAACACCCAGTTCTTTCAGAAGTAGTATTCAATAACTGATGAAATTTGAATCAGTTCTAAGAATTAGATATAGATAAGTATCAGTGTTATTTCCATAATTTTGATGGTGATATTGAAGTTGTTACCAGATCTAGTCCATCGATGAATAAAGTCAAGGTCAAAGCCATGTTTTTTTTTTTCCAATAGTCATATATGGATGTGAGAGGTGGACCGTAAAGAAGTTGAGTGCCAAAGCATTGATGCTTTTGAACTGTGGTGTTGGGAGAAGACTCTTGAGAGTCCCTTGGACTGTAAGGAGATCAAATCAGTCAATCTTGAAGGAAATCAGTCCTGAATATTCCTTGAGAAGACTAGTGGTGAAGCTGAAGCTCCGATACTTTGGCCACTTGATGAGAAGAGCCGACTCTTTGGAAAAGACCCTGATGCTGGGAAAGATTGAAGGCAGGAGGAGAAAGGGATGACAGAGGATGAGATGCTTGGATGGCATCACTGACTCAATGGACATGAGTTTGAGCAAACTCTGGGAGATAGTGAAGGACAGGGAAGCCTGGCATCCTGCAGTTCATGGGGTCACAAAAAATCGGACATGACTGAACAAATTGAAGTTATGTAGCAGAATGTCCTTGTTTGTACAAAATAAACACCAATATATGCCAGGATCATGAGGCATCCATTGACATATTATTTTCAAGTTGTTTAGGAAAAAAGTGATTTGTACTATTTTTGCAAAAGTAAGCTTGATTAATTCAAAGTGAAAAGTGCTTACAAATATGTATTTTTTCTGAGGGTGAGGTGGACGTAGAGAACACAGGTGCTAGGTAGAAAAGGAAAAGGGATGTTGCTCGGAGGAAAGACTTGGGCTCCTGGCAGTATTTTGTTCCCTGGTTATTTGTGTTTTACCATGTAGTTTCCTCCTGGGGAAGTTCTTGTAGAGCTGCTTAAACTCAGGCTTTCAGTGTTCCTGAACAACCCTCACCTTCCCACAGTGAACAGAACTTCAGGAGGCTGGCCCAGGGTTGGGTTCGTACACTGTATACAAGCGCTACACGAGTGCAACCTCATTTGAGACTGGAATCAGTGCTTTGGCACTTTTCACCACCATGATGTTGAGGCTGGGCTACAGTGCAAAACCCGCACCGATGATTAAGTCCCCGGGTACCCTCCCCCTTCCACTAAGCTTCTCCATCTACCATAGATGCTGGAAAATGCCAGACCTCTTCCTCGGGGTCCTTGCTCTGGAATGCCACCCCTGTCCCTGACAGCCATAGGCTCACTCCCTTACTTCTCTGATGGTTTTGCTTCAGTGCCACCTTCTCATCCCCTTCATGGAGCACAGCCTTGTCACGGGGAGGGGGCTTACATAACTCAGTGAAGCTATGAGCTATTGCTGTGCAGGGTCACTCAAGATGGACAGGTCACAGTGAAGAGTTCTGACAAAGTGTGGTCCACTGGAGAAGAAAATGGCAACCTACTCCACTACTCTTGCCTGGAGAACCTCATGGACAGTATGAAAAGGCAAAAGGTATGATGCCAGAGGATTCATGTCTGACTCAATGGCCATGAATTTGTGGAAACTCCAGGAGATAGTGGGGGACAGAGGAGCCTGGCATGCTACAGTCTATGGGGTCACCGAGAGTCAGACAAGACTTAGTGACTGAACAGCAACAACATCTTCTCATATTTAAAATTGCTCCCTCATAGAAATGCCTTATGACATCCTTTATATGTGAAATCTAAAAAGAAATGATACAAATGAACTTATTTACAAAACAGAAACAGACTCAGACTTAGGGAATGAACTTATGGTTGCTGGGGGTGGGGGAAAAATAGGGGTAACTGATAGGGAGTTTGGGATGGACTCTGCTATATTTAAAATGGATAACCAACAAGGACCTACTGTATAATACAGGGAACTCTGCTCAATGTAATGTGGCAGCCTGGATGGGAGGGAAGTTTAGGGGAGAATGGATACATGTATATGGCTGAGTTCCTTTGCTGTTCCCCTGAAACTAACACAATACTGTTAATTGGCTATATTCCAATATAAAATAAAAAGTAAAAGAAAAAATAAAAATAAATAAAAAATTGCTTTCTCCTTGGTACTTCTATCCTTTTTTTCTTGCTTTTTTTAATCCATAGCATGATAATCTCTAACATACTCTCATTTATCTGTTATTTTGTTTCTCTTAAAGAGAATGTTAAGGTCCATGGGATTTATTTTTAATGATGGCATTTTATTTGTTATTGATGTATGCTCAGCTTATGGAATTGCCCTTAGCATTCTCCAGTTGCTCAGTAAAAATTCTGTGGAGGAGCTGAGTAAATACGTTTGCCATTGTGGAGAGGATTCGAGCAGTTGTAGACTGTGTGGGGAGTGGGGTGAGACTGAGCTTACACTGTGATATTCTGGGTCTTGGTTTCAACCCAGCCAGGAACCCCGTTGCCTTTAATAATAAACAGGGAGCATCTGTGTTTTCAAATACAGCCATGCTTCTCTTGGCTTTGGCAAGGACTGGGGGATTGTCTAGAGGCTGATCCTCACAGAAAAAAAAAATTTCACTGGCGTTTATTTGTGTTGCAGTGTTGTGTTAATTTCTGCTGTACGTTTCCCTCTTTGGCACCACAGGGCACTGGGCGGAGTACCTGTGCTATGCAGTAGGTGCTCATTAGTTGTCTCTTTTACACATAGTGGTGTATACGTGTCAATCCAATCTCCCAATTCATCCCACTCCTCTTTTCCCCTCCTTGGTGTCCATACACTTGTTCTCTTTGTCTGTGTTTCTATTTCTGCCCTGCAAATAGGTTCATCTGTACCATTTTCTAGATTCCACACATATGCATTAATATATGATATTTGTTTTTCTCTTTCTGACTTACCTCAGTCTGTATGACAGTCTCACAGGACATTGTAATTTTTCTTCATCCAAGTATGCAATAATTTCTATAAACAGAAGTTGTGACAGGAATATTTGTGCTTCCTGTATGGAAGGAAGAAGAATTCTCTTCTTGATAGGCTTTAAATTCTCCTTCCCAAAGTTTAATGACTTAAAACAATGACAACATTCATCTTGTTCATAAATCTGTAATTCAGGCAGAGCTCAACGGTGATAGTTTCTTTCCCACTCGACATCAGCTGGGGCAGCTTGAAGTCTGGAGGCTAGAATCATCTGAACATGTGCCCATCCATTTTCTGATGGTTAGTGCTGGCTATTGACTGAGACCATGACAAGAACTGTTGCCAAATATCGTAGATACATGCGTTTCTGTATGTGGCCTGGGCGTCCTTACAACATAGTGACCAGTTTCCAAGGGTGACCATTTTGAGAGAGAGAGGTGAAATGGGGGATTCAGGCAGTCATAAAAGCTAGTCCAGTTTCAAAGGGAAAAGAAAGAGACCTTAATTCTTGATGGAGGAGTGGCAATTTCTAAAAGAGCGTGTATGACTAAAAATATCACTACCGCCATTTTTAGAAATGGCGATTTAGTTCATTTTAGTCTCAGACTTAGTCAGGCTTGGGTTCAGAATCTCACTATCAAAATGGGGTCCAGGCGTGATGAGCTCTGTGGGTGTGTATCATCAGGTACAGCTTGTTCATTTATTTATTTTTTTTTACACGTGGCCAAGTCTTTAATCAGAGTTAAGCCTTTATTAAACATAGGCGAATTCATACTGAGGAGAAACCATACAAATGTGAAGAATGTGGCAACCCCCCCCCCTTTTTTTTTTTAATTGGAGGATAGTTGCTTTACAGTGTTGTGTTGGTTTCTGCTGAGGTACAGCTTTTTGAGTCCCATTCCTCTTGGAAGATATGCGAACTAAAGAGACAAATTATTTGCCTCCAGTAATCAACATGCCATGAAAGAGCATAGGATAACCGCTAAGTTGTTGTTTAGACACTAAGTCATATCCAACCCTTTTCAACCCCATGGACTGTAGCCTGCCAGGCTCCTCTACTACAGTGGGTTGCTATTTCCTTCTCCAGGGGATCTTCCTGATCCAGAGATTGAACTTACGTCTCCTGCTTGGCAGAAGGATTCTTCACCACTGAACCACCTCAGAAGCTATAGATATCCTTATTCCAAAATGGAGGTAGTGGTGGTGGAAATGTGAGACACAGTAGGCAGGGGTCCACTGAAATGCCGACATCTAGTTAGATGTCTGGAGAAGGCAATGGCATCCCACTCCAGTACTCTTGCCTGGAAAATCCCATGGACAGAGGAGCCTGGTAGGCTGCAGACCATGGGGTCGCGAAGAGATGGACAAGACTGAGCGACTTCACTTTCACTTTTCCCTTTCATGCACTGGAGAAGGAAATGGCAACCCACTCCAGTGTTCTTGCCTAGAGAATCCCAGGGACGGGGTAGCCTGGTGGGCCGCCGTCTATGGGGTTGCACAGAGTCAGACACGACTGAAGCGACTTAACAGCAGCAGCAGTTAGATGTCAAGTCCCACTGCCCGACAGTACTCTAGAAAATCTGCATAGAACTTCTCCCTGTGACCTGGGCTTCCTCACAATATATTTCAGTTGCAATAGTCAAATGAAAGAGGAAACTGGTTGTCTTTAAGTCAAATAACAAAAATCATCTGGACCAGTACTGTAAGATAGTACAGCAATTTCATCTGCTTTTATCAATAAAGTAGCATTTTCTAGCTAACAGGTAACATCAACAAATGGTGTAGTTGAAAAGCAGAGAACTCTGTGGAATTATGAGTTCAGTTGGCTGCATGTTTTCAAAAGATAACTTAGAAAGGTGTACTCATGTTTGTAGTTAAACAGTTATCTCAGGTGAAAGAAAAAACACTGTGAGTTCGACTATTAGGGTGATTCTAGAAGTACATGTCTTTTATCAGAAGCTTCAGATCAGATCAGATCAGTCGCTCAGTCATGTCCAACTCTTTGCAACCCCATGAATCGCAGCACGCCAGGCCTCCCTGTCCATCACCAACTCCTGGAGTTCACTCAGACTCACATCCATAGAGTCAGTGATGCCATCCAGCCATCTCATCCTCTGTCGTCCCCTTCTCCTCCTGCCCCCAATCCCTCCCAGCATCAGAGTCTTTTCCAATGAGTCAACTCTTCGCATGAGGTGGCCAAAGTACCGGATTTTCAGCTTTAGCATCATTCCTTCCAAAGAAATCCCAGGGCTGATCTCCTTCAGAATGGACTGGTTGGATCTCCTTGCAGTCCAAGGAACTCTCAAGAGTCTTCTCCAACACCACAAATGCTAAGCTAAGTCACTTCAGTCGTGTCCGACTCTGTGTGGCCCCATAGATGGCAGCCCACCAGGCTCCCCTGTCCCTGGGATTCTCCAGGCAAGAACACTGGAGTGGGTTGCCATTTCCTTCTCCAGTGCATGAAAGGGAAAAGTGAAAGTGAAGTCGCTCAGTAGTGTCTGACTCCTAGCGACCCCATGGACTGCAGCCTACCAGGCTCCTCCGTCCATGGGATTTGCCAGGCAAGAGTACTGGAATGGGTTACCATTGCCTTATCTCTTAAACAAATGAGGAAGATTCTAAAATAGAAAGATTTTAATTTAGGGGGAATATGGTGGGGAAATAAGCAAGAAAAATATTCTGGTTCTCTATTGGTGTGTAACTATGTAAACTTAGTGGCTTTTTTTGTAGATTTTTTTGATAATGGCCATTCTGATTGATGTAAGGTGATACCTCGCTGTAGTTTTGATAGGCATTTCTGTAATAATGAACAATGTTGAGCATCTTTTCATGTGTTTATTAGCCATCTGCATGTCTTCTTTAGGGAAATATCTGTTTAGGAGGTTCAAGAGGGTGGGGACATCTGTATACCTTTGACTGATTCATGTTGAGGTATAGCAGAAACTAACACAATATGGTAAAGCAATTATCCTCAAATTAAAAATCAAAAACAACTTAGTGGCTTAAAGGAGCCATTTCTTTTTAAAACTGTTTATTTTTAAAAGTTAAATTAAAAACAAAGTTTTTATTTTATATTGGGGTATAAATAGCTGATTAACAATGTTGTGATAGTTTCAGGTGGACAGCAGAGGGACTGAGCCATACATATACCTGTATCTTTTCTCCCCCAAACTCCTGTCCCATCCAAGAAGGAACCATTTCTTCTTCTTTTTTTTTTTTTTTCTTTTCCCTCAGTAACGTAGATCAGGAGTTTGGGAATGGCTTCATATGATGTCATCAGGTACAGCTCAGGCTGCAGCATTCACTTCCAAGATAACCTTTTTGTGCACCTATTTGGTGCCTCAGAGCTTGTCAGCCTTTCAGTCCATATGGTGTCTTATCTAACAGGGTCTCTGCAGACCTCTTATGCTTCTTACAGCTTCGTGGTTTTAAGATGGTCAGATATTTTACGTGATGGCTCAAAGTTCTCAGAGAATGTGTTCCAATAGACCCTGGTGGAAACTGCAAGTCTTCTTATAATCTAGCCTCAGAGGTCCCACTATGTCACCTAGAAAGTATTCTGTAGGTTAATCAGGACACTAAGGCCAGTCAGAATTCAATGGGAAAAGTAGCAAGGAATTTGCAGTCAACATTAATCTGTCACAGTCCAACTTTTGGCCACAGATAATTTACATTTCTCCCCAAACACACTGTATGTTCATATATCTCAAAGCCTCTTAATCTCATCTTTTTTCAGCGTTAGCTTGAAGTCTGGGATCTGATCGGCTAATTTAGGTCCAGGTGTGGATACATTTCTTAGGTGAAGTTTCTTGAGTACAATTCTGAAGAACGTGAGCTAGATGAGCTTCCCGCCTCTGCAACACCCAACATGTGAATAAAATGGTAGCTCTGCCATAGGAGAACCACAAGAGGCATTTTAATTCAAAAGTGGGACAGAATAGAAGTCACACAAGCAGTCCCTGGGTCAGAATAATGATGAAATCCAGCTACAGTGCAGACACGTCCCTGATTAGGGTCCAGTTCTCTCCCTAGAATGATTTTCCATGGCTACTTGCTCTGCCTTCAGGACCTGCCCACTGAATCAGCCTTCCTTTTCCGCAAAGAAAGATCCTTCTTTCTCGGTGACTAGTTTTCTTATTCTGCTTTCTCCGTCTCCCCTCACTCCCCAATTCAAGGCTTAAAAGGCTTCTTTTCATTCCTAATTTCAAACTAACATAATTTCTTTAAAAATTTTGTGGATTTATGTGTATCAAATTATAATCCACCCCATCAGTCCAAAGCCAGACCATGCTTCTTTTTAAAATCAACATTTTTTTGTTTCTTATTTTAAAATCTAGGTCTGAGAGTCAGGATGCTTGAGAGTAATCTTGCTAAGATTTTCAGAGGCCCTTCTGTCTAGGAGAAAGGATCTGAAAGGCAGGGCTTCAAGATCTTGAGAAGCCCTGGTACACACACCCTTTCGTCTTTCTTAGCCATGTCCTTGACATCATTACTTTACAAGATGCTTTACTGGTGCTGCCCCAAATTTGGTGCTTACTTGGAGGTCATTTCTTATGTTGAGAGTCTTTTGCTGGTTAGAAAAACTACGATTTAACAGGTTTATTTTCAGGAAAAGACTCAGAATTAGAGAATGATCTTATAGTTGCCAGAGGGGAAGGATGGGGGAAAGGGATAGTTAGGGAGTTTGGGATGGACCTGTACACACTGCTTTATAAAATGGATAACCAATAAGGACCTACTATAGAGCACAGGGAGCTCTGCTCAATGTTATGTGGCAGCCTGAATGGCAAGAGAGTTTGAGGGGGAATGGATACACATATATGTATGGCTGAGTTCCTTTGCTGTTCACCTGAAACTATTATGGCATTGTTAATCGGCTATTGTAGTTCAGTAGTTAAGTCGTGTCAAACTCTGCGATCCCATGAACTGCAGCACATTAGGCTTCCCTGTCCTTCACTATCTTCCTGAGTCCCTTGAGTTGGTGATGCCATCCAATCATGTCATCCTCTGTTGTCCCCTTCTTCTCTTGCCCTCAATCATTCCCAGCATCAGGGTCTTTTGTAATGAGTTGGCTCTTTGCATCAGGTGGCCAAAGTATTGGAACCTCAGCTTCAGGATCAGTCCATCTAATAAATATTCAGAGTTGATTTCCTTTAGGATTGACCAGTTTGATTTCCTTCCTGTCCAAGGGACTGTCAAGAGTCTACTCCAGCACCACAGTTCAAAAGCATCAATTCTTCTGTGCTCAGCCTTCTTTATGGTTTACCTTTCACACCCATACATGACCACTGGAAAAACCATAGCTTTGGCTGTATGGACCTTTGTTGGCGATGTCTCTGCTTTTTAGTATGCTGTCTAGGTTTGTCACAGCTTTTCTTCCAAGGAGCAAGCGTGTTTTAATTTCATGGCTGCAGTCACCATCTGCAGTGATTTTGGAGCCCAAGAAAATAAAGTCTGTCACTGTTTCACTGTTTCCCCATCTATTCGCCATGAAGTGATGGGACCCGCTGCCATGATCTTTGTTTTTTGAATGTTGAGTTTTAAGCCAGTTTTTCACTCTCCTCTTTTACCTTGATCAAGAGGCCCTTTAGTTCCTCTTCACTTTCTGCCATTAGGGTGGTATCATCTGCATATCTGAGGTTGTTATTTCTCCCGGCAATCTTGGTTCCAGCCTGTGAGTCATCTAGCCTAGCATTTCGCATGATGTACTCTGCGTATAAGTTAAATAAGCAGAGTGACAGCCTTGACATACTCCTTTTCCAGTTTTGAACCAGTCTGTATATATCATTATGCTGTGTTAAAATTTTTTTTTTTTAGTTTCAGGAATTTGAAGTGTCAATCAAGGAATAAAACTTCTATCTGCTGCAGAGGTTTTAGGTATCAAAAGTTGCATGTGTATTGGTTGGTTTTGCTCTGATACTAAATTTAAAGAAATGGAAATAGGATCACTAAAAATATCCAAATCAATTATCACATTTGTTGCTGAATATTCCTAGGCACTGAAACACTAGATATTTGCTTAACTGACTAATGAATTTTATGTGTGTTTGGCTTTTCCTGAATTTTAGAGAAACATAGGACTTGTATCTTAAACCGCAGATAGTGTATATTTGGGAAAATGGAGCCAAAAAGAGCAGAAATTTCCAGTCTTATTTGGCTCTGGCTTAATGGTGGAAAAATGCATGGGAAACTCACACTTTGGTGTTTGTTCCGACAGTCTGGCTAGTGTCATTTCTGCAACTCCCTGCTGATATAGGAGAAAATAGGATCTAGGCTCCCCAATAATTAAGACCCAGTGGGAAAGAAAGAAAACTATTCAAAATCCCCATTCTACAGATGTCCAACATTGTTTTGATTTTTAAAATCTTCCTAAAATAAAACATGAGCAAGTGAAGTTTCTTCCCCAGAAATTGACGACACACTCAAAATTTTATGTTACTTTAAAGGGAACTTCAAGACACATTTCTAACTATAATGGGAACTTTGAGATCCATTTCTAACACGAATCAGTAGCTAGAACTATAAAATTTTTTTTATTTGGGCATATGAGATGTCAGGCCTTTCTGAAAAACTGATACATTTATTTATGTGTGTAAATGAAAGCTTTTAAATTTGTTAAAGGAACATAAAATCTACTTGCTCACTAGGGCCAATTTTTTTTTCTCAAGCTTTCTAAACTTCTTTGTGTAGACAGTTGAATCTTAATCTTACCACAGTCTAGCTTTTACCATTTTCCCAGCAGCCTGATAACTATTGGCATTAAGCTTTCATTCTCGGGCTTAGGCAGACATGCTTCTGCCCAGCACACACACAGAACTGATGGCAGTAATGAGATAATGACTTGATAACATACATATGTTCCTTACTCTTTGAGTATGAGCTTGGGTGAGTATCAGTTATGACAGATTTGGACTTCTTATGCAAGTTGGGCTAAACCAAGCTGAATATCATTGGCAATTTTCTCTTACAAGTAAGATATTTCTCATGAAGCAGCTAACTTCTGACTTAGAAATAATTATTTTTAAAACCAATGTATTTCTGTTTATATATTCGGAGGTAATGATCAGTGAAATGGCAAAACTTTTGAAGATGCTCTTGCTCCTTTAGAAGTTGGACGGTGATCAGACAGACCAAATGAAAAAAGGCTTGTTCATGAAAATACAGAGGTTAGAGGAGGCAACCAAGAAGTTTTCATTTTCCTACAGGGAGGAGAAGATGTAGTAAATAAAATTCTGATTAACAAAGTATGACTACTACTGACATTGTGAAAAGTAAGTTGATCACAGTTAGAATACACCAAACTCGATATTCTATGCAGAGTCTGGTGTTATCTGTGATAAATTGTTCTACGTGTCCCCATCCCCTGCTACTTTTGGCATGGGAAGAATATGTCTGGGTTATATCTAGAATTTGGAGTTGGAAAACCCTTCAAGTTAATCTAGTCAAGTTAAGATGCTTTGCTCAGTTCTCTTGGAAATAGTGACTGACTCAGGACTTTTGACCCAACTTAGTGTATTTTTGGTACTCCATGCTGACAAGCTGAATCCTGCTGTTTTTGTTCTTCCTCAACTATCTTTTGGGGATTAATGATTTTTTTTTACTCTAGTTACTCAAGAAACACACTCACCTTATGCTAGGAATGATGCAAATAAGAATGAAGAAGATAAAGCTCTATCCTCGATGTACACTCTAGACAGAGATGAACAGGAAACAAAATATTGAAATACAATGAAATGAGTGATAAAATTAGAGTATTAAAGAGTGCTATGGGAGTATGAAGAAAAGAAGGTAGAACCACTTTGAGGAACAAGTACGGTTTCACAGAAGAGGTTATGTTGAATTGGGATTTAATTGGAATTTAAAGGTGACTGGAAATTTCTAGGCAAAATAGTGGGAGGACATATTCTAAATGGAGTAAATCGGATGAACACTAGAATGGAAGTTTGAAGAAGCTCATGTTTCAGTCTTGTTCTCAACCCCTAGGAGGAGGGGAAAACAGACAATGATTCCATTGTGGGAAAACTAGGAGAAATGTTGAGACTGGGTTGTCTTGGGAAAGAGTGGAGAGTAGATGCTGGCATTGTGGAGGCTGTTGGCCTGCTAACCATCAGTAGGAATACAGCACCGAGGGATGAAATCAAGTGCAACAAACCAGTGTTAGGAGAAATAAGATCTGCCAATATTCTAAATATATGTGATGTTAAGACATGGATAGGAAATGGACCAACAATTTAGTAATAAGGAAAAGAAGTTGGGGTACTAGATGAAGAGTGAGGAGTAAGGGGTGAGGAATGAAGGTACCTTGGATGTGCTGTGCTGTGCTTAGTCACTCAGTCGTGTCCGACTCTGTGACCCCATGGACTGTAACCCACCAGGCATGTCTGTCCATGAGGGTCCTTCAGGCTAAACCACTGGAGTGGTTTGCCAAGCTCTCCTCCAGGAGATCTTCCCAACCCAGGGATTGAACCCAGGTCTCCTGCATTGCAAGTGGATTCTTTACCATATGAGCCACTAGCAAAGTCCAAGAATACTGGAGTGGGTAGCCTATCCCTTCTCCAGGAGATCATCCCAACCCAGGAATTGAACCAGGGTCTCCTGCCTTGCAGGTGGATTCTTTACCAGAGGGTACCAGTAGATAGAGCAGACAATTCCAGAGTGATTTAATGAGAACAGGAATCTGTTTCTTATCCACATTCCAAGCAGGCAACCAGGCTATAGGTTGTTTACTTGAAGGAGCTGCATAATTGGAAAGCTAACACTCTTGTATGGGAGATGTTCTGAGACCTTGTGCTGGAGTGGGGGGAAATGAGGCCAGAGAAGTAGACAGTGATAAAATCATGGAAGCTCTTATAGTTCATGTTAAGGGGTTTGGAATTTCCCTGAAGGCATTTAGAAACCACTGAAGGACCCAGAGTAGGGAGATTTGCATTTTAGACAATTTCCTGGAAGCAGTGTCCAAGATGATTGGGGGTATAGGCAGTGAAATGAAATATAGGGTTATACATTAGAAGACTATATTAATAATTGTGATGCAAGATTAGGAGGACCTGAGTTAAGACTGTGATAAAATAGGCAGTGAGAAAGAGCAGGATTTGAAATACACTTAGGCATCAAAATAGACATATAAAAATGACATGTAAGAGGTGAGAGAGAGTGGAAAATTGAGCTTCATTTTCAGTATTCAAGGAAATCAACCCTGAATATTCATTGGAAGGACTGATGCTGAAGCTGAAGCTCCAATACTTTGGTCACTTGATGTGACAATCTGACTCACTGGAAAAAATCCTGATATTGGGAAAGATTGAGGGTAGGAGAAGGGGTGACAGAGGATGACATGGTTGGATGGCATCACCAACTCAGTGGCCATGAATTTCAGCAAACTCCGGGAGATAGTGAAGGACTGGGAAGCCTGGGATGCTGCAGTCCTTGGGGTCACAAAGAGTTGGACATGACTGAGTGACTGAACAACAACAACTGCTATAACAACTTGAAAATCTCAGTGCACTTGACCCAATAAAGATTTATTTTTTGGCTTGTGGTGTAGTCCAGTACACATTGGTAGTGGTGGGTGGGAGTGTCACTGTTTCAAATCATTCCTTTGGGGAACAAAACACCTTCCATTTCTTGGCTCTGCAAGCCCCTAGGCCCTCAGAGTCCTCCTCTGATCCTCCATCCAGCTGGTTGACACAGAAGGAGAAATAATGTGGAGAACTGTGGGGAGCTTTTGAGAGTCCACTTGTGGAGATTGTGTATATCACTTCTGTCACATTCATTGATCTGAACTTATTCACATGGCCATACCTAATGGCAAAGGAGCCTGGGAAATATGCACAGGCTCAATAGTTGTGGCACATGGGCTTAGTTGCTGTGAGGCATGTGGGATCTTTCTGAACCAGGAAGATTGAACCCATGTCTCCTACACTGGCAGGTGGATTCTTTACCACTGAGCCACCAGGGAGACCACCAATAGAATTTTAGAGCTCCCCAGGTGCCTCACTGATAAAGAATCTGCCTGCCAAGCAGAAGAAACGTGCTCAATCCCTGGGTCAGGAAGACCACCTGGAAAAGGAAATGGCAACCCGCTCCAGTATTCTTGCTTGGGAAATCCCAAGGACAGAGGAGCATGGCGGGTTACAGTCCATGGGATCATAAAGAGTCAGACACAACTTAATGACCTAAGCAGCAACAACTGGGAAATGAGCTATCTCTAGATGTCCAAAAGGAGGAGAAAATAAACTTTGCTGAAGACACAAGCACAGTCTGCCCTTCCAACCACCAAGTGCCTTTTTCGGTATTCCTTTCTCCAATAGTAGACATTCTTTTTGCAAGAGAAACAACCTAAGGTCCCATCTTGTCATTCATCCTGCTCAGAGTGCAGAATCTCCGGAGTGTTTTTAGTGAGAGATGTGGCTTCTCATAGTTTGGTGAGTTAAAGAGGAAACTAACTGACATTCTACCTGCTCTCCACCCATATACAATGGTGTGTGAGTTCTCAGTGCTTCAATCATGTCAGACTCTTTGTGACCCAATGGACAGTAGCCTGCCAGCCTCCTCTGTCCATGGGATTTCCCAGGAAAGAATACTGCACTGGATTGCCATTTCCTCCTCCAGAGGATCTTCCCGACCCAGGGTTTGAACCCACGCCTCCTGTATCTCCTGCATTGCAGGAGGATTCTTTACCCACTGAGCCACCAGGAAAGACTATACAATGGTGTAATAGAGACCAAATAAGTACAAACACTTCCATTTAGAAGAAGGCAGAGTGAGTAGCAGTCAGTTACTGCTGAAATTGATTGGATAGACATCATGAAAGATGGCCCTTATCTTGAAGGTAGGGGAAATTTCTTGATTAGTCCCAATTCTGCTGTCTTGGAGAAACTCCCTGGTTCATGACCCCTCGTTCTGTTCCCTGGGAGATTGTCACTTGTCCATATCTTCCTTGACCACATCTGAAGTAGATGGTGAAGTAGATTCTTACTTGAAAGATATCTTAAGGCTCACTAAAAACTTATGTGCATTATTACACCAGGTTCACAATTTCTTTGTCAGTACAACTGTCTCAAAAATTAAGGCATACCTCGGAGATATTGTGGCTTTGGTTCCAGACCACTGCAGTAAAGTGGATATCACAATATAGGGAGTCACATGAAATTTTTGTTTTTCTAGTGTATAAAAGTTATGTACACCCATGGCTGATTCATGTCAATGTATGGCAAAAACCACCACAACATTATAAAGTAATTAGCCTCCAATTAAATTAATTAATTTAATTAAAAAAGAGTTATGTTTACACTACGTACTAGAGTCTGTTGTGCAATAGAATTATGTCTCAAAAATGTACCTACCTTAATTAACAAATATTTTTTTGGTAAAAAATGCTAACCATCATCTGCGTCTTCAGCAAGTCCTAATCTTTTTGCTAGTAGAGGGACTTGCTTTGATGTTGATGACTGATGGTTGTTGCTGAAGTTCGGGGTGGCTGTGGCAGTTTCTAAAATAAGACGACAGTGAAGTATACCACATCAACTGACTCCTCTTTTCACAGCTGATTTCTCTGTCACGTGTAATGCTGTTTGATAGTATCTCCCCCATAGTAGAACTTCTTTCAAGGTGGAAGTCAACCCTCTCAAATCCTGCCGCTGCTTCATCAACTCAGTTTATGTGATATTCTAAATCCTTTGTTGTCATTTCAACAATCTTCAGAGCCTCTTTATCAGGAGTAGATGCCATCTCAGACTTTGCTCATTCACAAGAAGCAACTCTCCATCCATTAAAGTTTTATGATGAGATTACAGCAAGTAAGCCACATTTTCAGATCCCACTTCTAATTCTAGTTCTCTTGCTGTTTCTACCACATCTGAAGTTACTTTTTTCACTGAAGTCTTGAACCCCTCAAAGCATCCAGGAAAGTTGGAGTCAACTTCTTACAAACTCCTATTCATGTTGATATTTTGACATCTTCTTATGAATCGTGAATATTCTTAATGGCATTTAGAGTGGTGAATCCTTTTCAAAGGGTTTTCAATTTACTGTGCCCAGATTCATTAGAGGAATCACTATCTGTGGCATTTATAGTCTTACAAAATGTGTCTCTGAAATAATAAGACTTAAACATTGCAACTATTCCTTGATCCATGGGCTTCAGAATGGATGTCGTGTTAGCAGGCATGAAAACAACATGAATCTCCTTGTACATTTCCATCAGAGCTCTTGGGTGATGAGGTGCATTGTCAATGAACGGTAACATTTGAAAGAACTGTTTTAATAAGCAGGAGGTTTCAACAGTGGGTTTCAAATATTCAGGAAACCATGTTGTCAACAGCTGCACTGTCATCCAGGCTTTATTGTTCCATTTATAGACCACAGGCAGAGTAGATTTAGCATATTTCTTAAGGGCTCTGAGATTTTTAGAATGGGAAATAAGCATTGGCTTCAACTTAAAGTCACCATCTGCATTAGCCTCTAACAAGAGTGTCAGCCTGCTGTTTGAAGCTTTGAAGCCAGGCTTTAACTTTTTCTCTCTAGCTATGGAAGTCCAAGATAGCATCTTCTAATATAAGGCTGTTTCATTGACATTGAAAATCTGTTGTTTAGGGTGGCCACCTTCATTAGTTATCTTAGGTAGATCTGGGTAACTTGCTGCAGCTTGTACATCAACCCTTCCTCTTCACCTTGCGTTTTTCTATTATAGAGCGAGTTTCTTCCTTTTACACCTCATGCCCAACTTCTGTTAGCTTCAAAATTTTCTTCTGCAGCTCCCTCACCTCACTCAGTCTTCATAGAATTGAACAGAGTTAGGGCCTTGGATGGGATTAGACTTTGGCTTAACAGAATGTTGTGGCTGGTTTGATCTTCTATCCAGGCCACTAGAACTTTCTCCATATCAGCAATAAGGCTGTTTAGTTTTCTTATCATTCATGTGTTTGCTGGAGTAGCCCTTTTAATTCCCTCTGAGAACTTTTCCTTTGTATTCCCGACTCGGCTAACACTTTGGAGAAAGAGGCCTAGCTATCAGCCTGTCTTGGCTTTGGACATGCTTTCCTTCCTAAGCTTAATCATTTGTAGCTTTAGATTTAAAGTCAGGGACAGTGTTCAAATTTCAAGCTTCACTTGAATGTTTTAGAGGACATTGAAGAGTTGTTAACTGGCCTAATTTCAGTATTGTTGTGTCTCAGTGAGTAGGCATGTCCAAAAAGAGGGAGAGATAGAATGGCTAGTTGGTGGAGCAGCCGTAGTACAAGAACATTTATTGATTCAGTGTGCTGTCTTATATGAGCACAGTTTGTGGAGGGCCAAAAAAATTCTAATATTGAAGATTGCAGATCACCATAATAAATATAATAATAATGATAAGTTTGAAATACTGTGAGACCATAATTTGACACAGAGACAGAGAGCAAATACTATTTAAAAAATAACACGGATAGACTAGCTTGTATAGTCAAAACTATGGTTTTTCCAGTAGTCAAATACAGATGTGAGAGTTGAACTATAAAGAAGGCTGAGTGCTGAAGAACTGATGCTTTTGAACTGTGGTGCTGGAGAAGACTCTTGAGATTCCCTTGGACAGCAAGGAGATTAAACCAGTCAATCCTAAAAGAAATCAACCCTGACTATTCATTAGAAGGACTGATGCTGAAGTTCCAATACTTTGGCACCCTGGTGTGAAGAGCTGACTCATTGGAAAAGACTCTGATGCTGGGAAAGATTGAGGGCACGAAGAGAAGAGGGTGACAGAGGGTGAGATGGTTGGATGGCATCATCAACTCAATGGACATGAGTTTGAGCAAACTCTGGGAGACAGTGAAGGACAGGGAAGATTGGCATGCTGCAGTTCGTGGGGTCATAAAGAGTTGGTCACGACTTAGTGACTGAACAACAAATATTTGCTTTTATTTTTCCTTAAAAATAATTTTCTCACTCCACTATTTCTCTTAATGTATTAGAAGCAACCTGAGGCTCTCTGCAACAATAAACATCAGGAATAGGTTAGGGCCCTTATTCAATCTTTGCAACAAGGTTGATTTATTTTGTTTCATTGAGAAATTTTACTGAACAGTTTTTGCTGGAAGCTTTTCTCAGTGGTTTGTTACTAGATGTCCAGGAGCAGTGAATGTTTCTAAACTTCTGTACTTTCTTCTTTTTAAGTTTTGCTTGAAATAAGGCAGTTCTTTTGAAGGTTCATCTCCTTCTTGTACCTATATCTTGCCTAAGGCAGCCAGTAGTAACAGGTAACACAAAGCATTCCGATTCTTTCTAGCTCCTGCTCCTAGATGTTTAGATTTTGTTGTTGTCTGGATAACAGGCAACTCTTTTATTAAATATTTCGCAGTTTATAACATATATTGCCATCTTTTCAGATCTTGTGACAACTGCTTCTTTACTGCTTGGTTTCCAACTGGTAAGTCACTGCTGTGTGTTTTGGGTGTTTGTTATCAGAATTCCTTACCAGAAGAAACCAATTTACTGGGTTGGCCAAAAATTCATTTGAGTTTTTCCATAAGATGTTACAAAAAATTAGAGTGAAATTTTTGGCCAACTCAATAATTGGGAAGGTAAGCCTTTATAATTCTCCAAACCTCAATTCCTCAATATAATAAAGATGCATTTCTTTCTCATATATCAGTTTGCTAAGGGTCTGTCCTAGGGGAAAACTTTATTCTATGTCATTCAGGGACCTCTGCTGCTTTCCTCTAGTGCCTCTTTCACCCTGAGGTTCTGAGTCTTCCGCTGGGTTCTGTGCATGTCTGGCTGTCAGGCAAATGCACAGAGTGTGAAGGTTTAAGATCTGGAAGTAGTATATTTCATTTTAATCCACATTCTATTGGTAGGATCAGTAACATGGCCATACCTAACTGCAAAGGAGGCTGGGAAATATTTTCTATCCGAGTACAAAGAGAAAAGGATTCATCATAACTGACCTGGTAGATGAGTAGAGTGTACTATTTACTTTGGTAAGAAACATTGTGTGCAGCAGGTTTTAGATATATATATGTTCAGAGGAGGAGAGTGAGTTAGGAACAGATGGTTGTTTGATGTACACCTATTGATTTTTGAGATGTCTCATTCATGCAGTAGGAGAGTGCAGGAAATGATTGGAAACATTAATCTGGAGCTCTGATTAAAGGCATCATTTTTAGAAATAGGTTGGTGGTGATTTACATACAGGTAACTAACTTACGAACTCAGCATAATTTTGCTGCTTTTACCAGAAAGATGTTGTGGGAAAACCTGTGTGAACTTTTTGGCTAAGCCAATACAGTTCTGTTGATTCTCAATCTCCAATTTCTCTTACTCTCAGACTACTTCTCTGTCCCACCCCAAATTCTTTTTATCCCATTTTATGCTTTTTCTTTTTCTTTTTCCTTCTTTCACATTTTTACACATTTCACATTTTTCACACATTCTTCCTATTTTTTTCTCACCTTCTCCTTTATCCTCTTCATTCTGCCAGTACCCCCTATTTGAAGTGTCTAAATCTTTATATTTTAACAATTAGAATTTTAAACAATAGAAGTTTTACATAAAGTATACCATTGTAAATAAATGCATTCATTTTAATAGTGGCCTAGAAAATCCATAGACATTGATTGCTACCACATGTATTTATATTTGAATTGGCAAAACCAAGATGGGTAGCAACTCTGGATTTCATTTTTCTAAACTTACAATACTGATATATTTCCAAGTTGGTGTCCAATACAGTTAATCTCCAGAGTTTTTCCAGTTTGCTCTAACTGCAACAGATGTCTGTATATTCTCCTTATATCTCATTGCAACAGACATACAAGAAAGATGAATTTTGCATTTGGTTTTGTCTACTTAGTAAGCAGTTACAGGAGTTATCATGGCTAGACTTATTATTAGAGTCATTAGAAGTGACTGAAAGAAATACCTTTTAGTAAATTTTATGTAGTTGAGTGAACTACTGGCTCTGTGAAAGGAACACAAAAGGCAATTGAAATAGAAAAAAAGACAATGGTGTTTAAAGGGGTCACGAATGATGCTGGTTGGATAGTATCACCGACTTGATGGACAAGGGTTTGAGCAAACTCTGGGAGCTTATGATGGACAGGGAAGCCTAGTGTGCTGCAGTCCATGGAGTCACAGAGTCAAACATAACTGAGCAACTGAACTGAACTGAATGATACCAAGGATTTATATTTAAAGGAACTATAACATCTAATAAACATCATGCGGAGTCCCTACTAGTAGTGAGGAAGGTATATTTTGGCTCACAAATGAAATGAAAAATTCTCCCAGTCAGAATATCATGCATGAAGTTGACATAAGTCATCTGTGAGTGTTGCCTCACCATCTGTGAAGAACCTGAGATGGAAGCCTGCAAATAGTCTAGTTTGGAGATGTTGTCAGAGGTCTATACTACGTATCTTCATATAAAATATTTTGGGGGTTCTTTTTCTCCTCCTCACTTCATGTTAAGGCCTTTGTGGTATCACTAGGAAGGAGTCTAATCTAAAGACAGGACTTGCTTCACTCCATTGCTTTTCTGAAGGATCAGTGTAAAGAGAAGAGCCAAGTTAAAACCAGTGTTATTGATGCTTTTGAACTGTGGTGTTGGAGAAGACTCTTGAGAGTCCCTTGGACTGCAAGGAGATCCAACCAGTCCATCCTAAAGGAGATCAATCCTGGGTGTTCATTGGAAGGGCTGATGTTGAAGCTGAAACTCCAATACTTTGGCCACTTATTTCGAAGAGCTGACTCATTAGAAAAGACCCTGATGCTGGGAAAGATTGAGGGCAGGAGGAGAAGGGGACAACAGAGGATGAGGTGGTTGGATGGCATCACTGACTTGATGACATGGGTTTGGGTGGACCCTGGGATTTGCTGATGGACAAGGAGGCCTGGTGTGCTGCAGTTCATGGGGTCGAGAAGAGTCGGACATGACTGAGAGACTGAATTGATTGACTGATTGAAAGGAGTGTTAAAGTTACTTGAACCGTTGTATGTGATCCTACTTCTAGCAGTAGAGATGGATTGTGTGTTCAGTTGCTCAACTGTGTCTGACTCTTTGCGACTTTACAGATTGTAGCCTGCCAGCCTCCTCTGTCCATAGACTTCTCCAGGCAAAAATACGGAAGTGAGTTGCCATTTCCTTCTCCAGGGGATCTTCTGATCTGGGGATCGAACCAGCATCTTCTGTGTCTCCTGCATTGGTAGGCTGATTTTCGCCACCGAGCCACCTGGGAAACCCAGGGATGGATTACATAGTCTAAAAATCCTCATAGTGAAAACTATGTAGGTGCTGTAAGCAACAACAACAGCTGCTGCTGTCGCTTCAGTCGTGTCCGACTCTGTGCGACCCCATGGACTGCAGCCTACCAGGCTTCTCCATCCATGGGAGTTTCCAGGCAAGAGTACTGGAGTGGGGTGCCATTGCCTTCTCCAACAACAGCAAAACCATTCCCCCCCCTAAATATTGTATTTATTTATTTGGCTGTGTGAGGTCTTAGTTGTGGCACACGGGATCTTTGTTTTGTCCGTCATCAGGATCTTTTCTTGCGGAGCACAGACTCTCTAGTTGTGGCACTCAAGCTCAGTAGTTGTGGTGCTTGAGCTTAATTTCTCCATGCATGTGGGATCTTAGTTCCCTGACCAGGTATCGAACCCATGGCCCCTGCACTGCAAGGTCTATTCTTAACCACTGAACCATAGGAAAGTACCTCCAAACCACTTTTAATGTATTGTTTACATCACAAAGAAGGAAGAGAACCTTTTAAGGAACAGAAAAAAGAGAAAAGAGTATAGCAAGCATATATTAACTAGCTGAAACAAGAGTGGTGGGTTAAAAGAATTTCAGACTACCTTGGCAGCAAAAGTCAAAGTCAAGGATTTTGATGGCAATGACAGATACTGGGATAAACCAAGTGGATCTATAAGGAGAGCAGTCAAACTTAAGGCCTTCCTAGAATCTTGGGCCCCTTGAAGGGACTATGCCTTCAGTGAAAATGTGGCCATAAAAATCTCTGCTTGCACAAAGCTGAAATTAAACTTATTTGTCCCTGTCTCTGTTTTTGGGCTTCCCAGGTAGCACTAGTGGTAAAGAACCCACCTGCCAATGCAGGAGATGTAAGAGATGTGGGTTTGATCCCTGGTTTGGGAAGATCCCCTGGAGAAGGAAATGGCAATCCACTCCAGTTTTTGTGTCTGGAGAATCCTATGGACACAGGGGTCTGCTGCTGCTGCTGCTAAGTCACTTCAGTCGTGTCTGACTCTGTGCGACCCCATAGATGGCAGTCCACCAGGCTCCCCTGTCCCTGGGATTCTCCAGGCAAGAACACTGGAGTGGGTTGCCATTTCCTTCTCCAATGCATGAAATGAAAAGTGAAAGTGAAGTCGCTCAGTCGTGTCCGACTCTGTGCGACCCCATGGACTGCAGCCTACCAGGCTTCTCCATCCATGGGATTTTCCAGGCAAGAGTACTGGAGTGGGCTGCCATTGCCTTCTCCACACAGGGGTCTAGTGGGCTACAATCCGTAGGGTCACAAAGAGTCAGACATGACTGAAGTAACAGAATGAATGCATGTGTCTACTCTTAAATGGGCCTGGAGTCTAACTTTATGTTACTAGTGTAATTCACAAAACCCAAGTTAATACACTAATTAAATGTCCTTCCAGAATACATAAGGTAATCTTACATCCTGTAGAAGCAGACACAAGTCTCTTTTTAGAAAAGCATACTAGATCCAGAGTTCCACAGATTAAAATTTAAAAATCAAATCTATTACCCCTAGAAAAAAAAGGAAGAAACAAGTGATGAGAGTTAGGAAAAATAATAAATTTATGTCCTCAAGGGCTTCCTCTGGAGAAGAACCCACTAATATTGGCAACTCACTCCAATAGTCTTGCCTGGAGAATCCCATGGAGAGAGGAACCTGGTGGGCTACAGTCCATGGGGTCGCAAATGGGGTCTAAACCAAGGACTTCAGATGCTGAAATTATCTGAAATACAATATAATTATGTATAACATAATATATAAATAGAATATAAAGCTGAAAAAATAAGAAAAATACATTAAAATGTTAGGAAAAAATACAGAAATAAAATGTGATCTTTGAAATTATGACACATTTCTGCTCATGGTAATGGGTAACTAGATAATTTTACCAACTATTACTGTGAGTAAAGGAGCAAAAATAAGGCTTTCTGTATTCTTAAGACTTCTTAATAGAAACTAGAGTACAAGAGGTGATGGTGATTTTTTCCCATATGGATAGCCAGTTGGAAAGATTATCCTTTCTCCTTTGAATTACCTCGTCATCTTGATGAAAATCAATTGACCACGTGACTGAGTTTATTTATGAACCCTCTGTTTTGCTTCAGTGATCTATTTTATTTATCCTATGTCATAGCTACTGTCTTTATTATTGTAGTTTTATAGTTTTTCTTGAAATTAGGTAGCATAAATCCTTCAGCTTTGTTCTTCTTTTTAAAAATTAGTTTGAAAAGTAGTGAGATGGGGAAGCAGTCAATATTTCCCCACTAATTATGATACTAACTATAGGTGTTCTGCAAAGGTCCTTTATCACATTGAGAAAGTTCCCATCTATCCTTAGGTTACTGAGAATTTTTGTCAAGAATGGATTTTTAATTTTGTCAAATGCTTTCTCTGCATATATTCCAGATTGTATGTATGGTTTTCCTTGTCTGGTCTGTTGATATAGTAAAATACAGTGATTGTATATTGAATGTTGAACCAACTTTGCATTACTATGTCATTGCAGTAACGACCCCCTTGGTCATGATGTATGATCCATTTTACATACTCAAAGGTTTCATTGCTAATATTTTGTCAAGGATATTCATATCTGTGTTTCTGAATAATATTTGTCTGTACTTCTTCTTGAAATGTCTTTGTCAAGTTTTGATATAAGGTTTCAGGCTGGTCCAAACAACTGAAATATTTTCTTCTCTTTTTTCTGAAGGTGTTTGTGTAATATTATTTTTATATCTTCTTAGGTGTTTGATCAGAGAAGGCAATGCACCCCACTCCAGTACTCTTGCCTGGAAAATCCCATGGACAGAGGAGCCTGGTGGGCTGCAGTCCATGGGGTCTCTAGGAGTTGGACATGACTGAGCGACTTCACTTTCATTTTTCACTTTCATGCATTGGAGAAGGAAATGGCAACCCACTCCAGTGTTCTTGCCTGGAGAATCCCAGGGATGGGGGAGCCTGGTGGGCTGCCATCTATGGGGTCGCATAGAGTCGGACACGAAGGAGCAACTGAACTGAACTGAACTGAACCTGGAATATTCAAACAGGGGCTGTCTGAAAAATTGATCAATAGCTATTTAGCACATAGCACATATAACACATTGTGCTAATAGAAGTGAGTTTTGGGTTAGATGAAAACTAGATTGGATGTACTAAGTATTTATCACTTCAAATTGTATCTGAAAGTGTGAACACTTCAGTCCTGTAATCAACAAAATATAGTATTTTTGGTACTTGCCATAGAATTTAACCTTGACCTTATGGCCAATAAAACATATTAAAAATTTTACTGAGAGAAATTGTATTTATTTATTGCTTTTTAAAGAGTATGCTATTCATGCATACCTCACAGGTCATTTGAAAATAGACCAGGGACAGTATAGTGTTGTATTTACAAGTATAGGTTCTGGGGTTGCATTGCCAAGATCTGAATATGAACTCTGCTGCTTTTTACCTATGTGATTTTAGGCAAAATACTTAAAATTTTTTTATACTTCTCTAATCTATAAAATGAGGATGAGAATAATACTTTTCATAGCATTGTTATATTCAATGTATGATGCATGATAAGTACTGAGAAAATTTCTGACACACAGAAAATATTTAAAATGTCAGCTATTTTAACCAGAGACCTCAATTATGTTCTGATTTTATAGACCTGTGCTCCATTACACCATCACTTTGCAGGAAGGCTCACTAAAAGGAAGTGTTACAAACTTATTATGACCAGGTAATGACATTATCTCCATTTTATAGGTGAGGAAACAGATGCCTAGAGAGTTTTGTAGTTTGTCCAAGGCCATTTCATCAGTAATAAGCACGTATCCCCAGACTTGCATGATTCCAAGCCCTGCTGTTAACTGCTCAGCCATATTTTAGTTGGCCTAATCAACCTGAAGCAGGACCTAGCATAGACTGGCTTGTTAGGCAACTACAAGTAATCATTATCCTCCTTTTTGGGGTTCACATTTATTTCCATATGATGGGATGAATTTAGCTCTTCTGCTCAAGGTTAAATTTCATGGGGTTCTGATGAGCTAATGCCAGCGCAAACTCACTTTGACAGGTGGAAATAAAGTCAGTATTATCGTTATCACTGTCTTACAATTGCCCCGATAACTGATCATCATTTAAGTAATGACACGGGTAGAATTCTGTGCATGGAAAACCCTATGAAAGGGCACTGAGTTTTTCTTCCTTGCATTCCAGTAGGATTTGTCCACATTCTCCCAGTCAGATAAGAATCTTATCTGTTTTAAGCATCTCCAGTGCTGGATGACCTACTGTCTGGTAGCCCAAGAGTTATGGGGTTTCCCATGTCGATTAAAAAAAGGCACAACGGAAAACTGGAGAGTTATGTTTTATTCTGTGGGCATTCTTAGAACTTCACACCTGGGAGACAGCATCGTAAATAACTTTGGGAAAACTGTTCTGGGGAGACAAGGAGGAGAGCCAGAATACATAGGGATTTTTGCAACAAAGTGCAGGCAGTTGGAACATGAAAAGATTATTGTTAATTATAGAGAAAACTAGAAATCTCCAGTGAAAGAATTTAGTGCTTTTCTGTGTATGGAAAGATTCAAGAGTTTGGGCTCATTGCAATAATTCTTTAGCTATCTGGAGCCAATATCCTGTATTTATTTATTTTTAAAAAAGTTTTTTAAAATTGAAGTATAGTTGATTACAGTGTTGTGTTAATTTCTGCTGTACAGCAAAGTGACTCAGTTATACACACATATATTTTCTTTTCTATATTCTTTTCCATTATGGTTTATCTCAGGATATTGAATCAGAGAAGGCAGTGGCGACCCACTCCAGCACTCTCGCCTGGAGAATCCCATGGGCGGAGGAGCCTGGTGGGCTGCAGTCCATGGGGTCGCAAAGGGTCGGACACAATTGAGCGACTTCACTTTCACTTTTCACTTTCATGCATTGGAGAAGGAAATGGCAACTCACTCCAGTGTTCCTGCCTGGAGAATCCCAGGGACGGGGGAGCCTGGTGGGCTGCCGTCTATGGGATCGCACAGAATTGGACACGACTGAAGCGACTTAGCAGCAGCAGCAGGATATTGAATATAGCTCTCTGTGCTATACAGTTCGTTGTTTATCCATTCTATATGGTGGTTGGGAGTTTGGTTTAGTAGCATCCTTGTTTTTTCATCCTGAGATTCCTCAGGCTGTACCATCTGGGGTGACTACTGTCTGATGACTTGTAGATGGAGGGCATTCTTTGGTTTCCGTCCTGAGTTCCCTCAGGGTTCACCATTGGGTGGCCATAATGTGACGACCAGGGCTTCCCTGATAGCTCAGTTGGTAAAAGAATCCACTTGCAATGCAGGAGACTCCTGTTCAATTCCTGGGTCAGGAAGATCCACTGGAGAAGGGATAGGCTACCCACTCCAGTATGCTTATGTTTCCCACTGTGGCTCAGCTGGTAAAGAATCTGCCTGCAATGTGGGAGACCTGGGTTCAATCCCTGGGTTGGGAAGGTACCTTAAAGAAGGGAACGGCTACCCACTCCAGTATTCTGGCTTAGAGAATTTCAAGGACTGTATAGTCCATGAGGTTGCAGAGTTGGACATGACTGAGTGAGTTTCACTTTTACTAATGTGATGACCAATGGCTGCAATGTCCTTAATTTACTAATATGGCAGGTGATATTTTATGTCTCACTTGGATAGGACTTTTATTGTTAAAACTGGGGAAGTCCTGATTGAACTGGAACAAGTTGGTCACCCTGTTGATGAATCCTAACCTATCATAACTGGCTTTTGTCTTCTATTTTTGCTCTATATCATGGGTTGTTGTCATTAACTAGCCAAGTCGTGCCCGATTCTTTGCAACCCCGTGGACTGAAGCACACAAGGCTTTCCTGTCCTTCAGTATCTCCCAGAGTTTGCCCAAACTCATGTCCATTGAGTTGGGGATGCCATCCAACCATCTGTTGACCCCTTCTCCTCTTGCCCTCAACCTTCCCCAGTTTCTGGGTCTTTTCCAAAGAGTCACTTCTTTACATCAGATGGTCAAAATATGGAGCTTCAACTTCAGCATCAGTCCTTCCAATGAATATTCAGGATTGATTTCCTTTAGGATTGACTGGTTTGATCTCCTTGCTGTCCAAGGGACTCTCAAGAGTCTTCTCCAGCACCACAGTTCGAAAGCATCAGTTCTTCAGTGCTCAGCATTCTTTATGGTCCAACTCTCACATATGTACATGACTACTGGAAAAGCCATATCTTTCACTATACAGACCTTTGTTGGCAAAGTGATGTATCTGCTTTTTCATATTCTGTCTTGGTTTGTCATAGCTTTTCTTCTGGGTAGAGGCAGAAACAGTCAGTTACCGTTTTTAGGAAATAGTGATCCTTATCCTTCCTTACAGAGAAGGCAATGGCACCCCAGTACTCTTGCCTGGAAAATCCCATGGATGGAGGAGCCTGGTGGGCTGCAGTCCATGGGGCTGCTAGAGTCGGACACGACTGAGCGACTTCGCTTTCACTTTTCACTTCATGCATTGGAGAAGGACATGGCAACCCGCTCCAGTGTTTTTGCCTGGAGAAATCCAGGGATAGGGGAGCCTGGTGGGCTGCCGTCTATGGGGTCGCACAGAGTCGGACATGACTGAAGCGACTTAGCAGCAGCAGCAGCAGTATGTTCTTTACATTTTTACTCCTAGGTTAATCAACAGGTTTTTACAAAGGACTTACTTCACCTTATATGTTTTACTCACTGCTCGAGCAAAACGGGATGCAAAATCCCTGCCCTGAGGAAACAGGGGAAAAGCTGGCTCTTTCTGTCTTTGTCCAAAAGCCTTGTTTTCCAACCCTTCAATTATCTGTATTGATTTGCTTTGACTTTTCTGCAAATTCACCATGCCTTTTTATAATTGGTGGGATCAGAAATGTGTGAAATACTTAACTGTTAGGTGACCTTCCATGTTGCATAGAGTAAGATCCCACAGGGGCTTTGAGGACCCTACTTCTATTTTTATATGCACCTGTCTTGTCTGCTTTGAAACTATTTTAAGCCATGACCATACTGTGTACTGATGCTGAAGCTGAAGCTCCAATGCTTTGGCCACCTAATGTGAAGAAGTCACTCATTGGAAAAGACCCTGATGCTGGAAAAGACTGAGGGCAGGAAGAGAAGGGGGCAGCAGAGGATGAGATGGTTGGATAGCATCACCCACTCAGTGGACATGAGTTTGAGCAAACTTCAGGAAATAGTGCAGGACAGGGTAGCCTGGTGTGCTGCAGTCCATGGGGTCACAAAGAGTTAGGCACGACTCAGTGACTGAACAGGAACAATACTGTAGGAGATTCTGGCGAATCCTGAAGCTCCTATGCCACTGGCAGTGGAGCTAATCTGTACCCAAGATGGAAATCTTTATCACAAGGAGCAGAATTGTCTGTAAACTGCTCTGCTTTGTATTAATCTCAGTGGTTTGAAGTATAAAAATCATACTTGATCGGGTGTTTACAAATAGTTTTTAAAAAATGAACTGCACATATTCTATAATACTAAACTCTCTCCAATTTGCCATCTGCCTTTTATTAAATTGCATTTGGATTACTTTCTCTAGCAAAAAAAAATTTCTACCCTTACCAATTACCCTCCTATACATGTCAGTTTAGGAATTCAACCCGTGTCATAGTGACCTTATTCCTTGATTTGAATCTGTTTACCATTTAAACACACAAAAATATATCCTTGAAACAGGTGGTTAAAAATATCTGGGGAACTCCAACAGCCTACAAAGAAATGAGTTCACTTTGTGCTTCTATCTTGGGCCCTGGAAATACTTAACCATTAAGCATTTTGTTTTTGAAATACAGTATCATTTATGGTCTAGACACCACAGGCAGCTGTTCAAATTCAATTCAATTGGGCCTTGTTTCTGCCGTATTCATTTAGCATGTCTAGCTAAATCTCTGAGTAATCTTGGCTGAGTATTTAAACAGGGATTAGAAAATACCAATTGTTGATTTTTCTTTTCTTCTAAGTACATGGTAATGAGAAATTGTCTATGAAGTTTGGTTATTAGCTTTAAGCAAATAACTCTCAATTGTTCTTTAATTAGTTCCTCTTTATTTGGCAGCCAGTCAGTATGGCCAAAAATTTAGGGAAAACTAATAATAAATGAATTAAATAGAAGCTTACCTTTACATAGAATCTCTTTTAAAAACAAAGGCTTAGATTTCTCTCCTCCCCATTGACAGCATTGTATGTAGCCACATGGGAAACTATAGCTGCCTTCATGTTTGAGAAAACTATAACTTTAACATTTAACTATAGATGCATATTTAAAAAAACCATGTATTTTATACTCATTGATATATATATATTTGTGTAAATTTCGTTAGACCTGGCAGTATCATTAAAGTCTAGAAGTTTTCTTTTAACTATGGGTCCCTAGTTAATGCATCAAAAGAATGGTAAACATTTGGATATGTTGCTTTGGCATATAGCCATGAAAGTTACTGAGTGGTGTCATATTTAAGAACAGTTTTTAGATTTTAAAAGAGTATTTACTTTATGTATTTGTCTGCGTCAGGTCCTGGCTGTGGCATGTGGACTCTTCACTGTGGCTCTGGCTTCTCTAGTTGTGGCACGTAAGCTCCAGAGTTGCAGAGCACGGGCTTAGTTGCCCTGCAGCATGTGGGATTTTATTAATAGTTCCCTGACCAGGGATTGAACCTGCATCCCCTGCATTGGAAGGCAGATTGTTAACCAGCGGACCACCTGGTAAGTCCCCAAACTGTTTGTAGATTAAATGACACTTGTTTCTAATGCACTGAGAAGCATAAAATTATATATGTATTATAATAAGGCTGCTTCATGTGTTTGGATTGAGGCTGGTAGGTGCCACTTTTCTGTTAGTGTTGATATAAGAGAGAGAAGAGAGGCACTTTATTGCTTTGCAATGCTATCCTGTGTTTTGTTTTTATTTTGAAATAAGTGTTTTTACTTGGAATTAGGCAAGCATAGCCATTTCATGTCTCCTGTGCATTGAGGGCCAAATTCCTTACCTCTGATGTCATTAGATTCTCCCCTGTGATTTTTGCTCCTTATTGGGGAAAAGCAAGGAATTAATTCTGACTACTACAATTGGTTCCACACATTTGCACTAATGCTCCCATTTGTTGTTTTGAAATGTCATATCTTTCATGAAGTACAATTCACCCTTTGCATTGTTGAGTCCTGTGAATTTCAACAAACACATACAACCGTATAACCACTACCGCCTCCAAGATACAGAACAGTTCCATTAACCTCCTGAAAGCATTAGTTGTTCAGTTGTGTCTGATTCTTTGTGATGCCATGGACTGTAACCTGCCAGGCTCCTCTGTCCGTGGGAATTTTCAGACAAGAATACTGGAATGGATTGCCATTTCCTTCTCCAGAGGATCTTTCTGACCCAAGGCTTGAACCTGGGTCTCCTGCATTGCAGGCAGACTCTTTACTGTCTGAGCCACCAGGGAAGCCCACCATTACCCTCCTAGTTGTTTTTCAAGTGTAAATAGAAAGAAATTCAGTGCTTTATTCAGTTCAGATAAATTCGGGCCAACTGGGTCAGGTGCACAAACAAGTATAAAGAATCCCAAGGGATTAATCTACCCATTTTTCTAGTTATTCTGATCGTATTGCTATAATGCTGATGATGGTTATAAATCACTAATTATTTGCCACATCCCATGTTAAGAACTTTATATGCATTTTGCCTTAAATTTTATCAATAATCTAAGAGCCTTCACATACATATTACAGATTAAAAATCTCAGTCATAGGGAGCTTAAGTAACATTCCCTCCATAACATGGCCAGAAGGTGATAGAGGTGGGTTTGCACCCATATCTGATTAGAAAGTATATGCTCTAAACTAGGACTTTTCTACCTGGCTCTCAGTAGTGTCAATGATATTTAAAGGACCTGATATTTCCTTGCTGTTCCTGATCCAGTCCTCATGAACAGTTGATAAAACACTGAATCATAATGAAATTAATAGGTTAATTCATTGGTTTAACATATTTATTGGATACTTAGTATATATAGTATAGAGCAGTGAATGAAAGAGACAGAAAGCACTACCCACTTGGAATTTTATTCTAGACAATAAACAACATAAATGAGTACAATATAAGGCAAGTATGTGGAATATGGAGAAAAGGAAAGCAGAGAAGGGGGATAAGGAGTATGGGGGCATGTATCCATTTGGGGGCTTCTCTAGTGGCTCAGTGATAAAGAATCTGCTTATAATGCAGGAGCCACAGGAGACTTGGGTTTGATCCCTGGGTTGGGAAGATCCCCTGGAGGAGGGCATGGCAATCCACTCCAGTATTCTTGCCTGGAGAACCCCTATGGACAGAGGAGTCTGGCGGGCTATAGTCCATGGAGTCGCAAAAGAGTTGGACACGGTTGAAGAGACTTAGCACATGCACATGTCCATTTTTATCATGTTGGTCACTGAGGAGCTGACATCTGAGTAGGAGGAGGGAGTCAACCCTTTGGACATCTAGGAGAAAAATGTTCCCCCAGGTGGAGGAAATGGCAAGTCTAAACACCCTGCATCATGTGTGCACCTGACTTGCCCAAAGAACAAGACCCTTGTCCTAGAATGCAGAGTAGCACAGGGGACTCGGGCAAGAGTTTTCAGTTACTCTAGTGGTTCTTTTTAAAACTGATTAAAAGTGGGCAGAGTGGAAGCAGGAAGACCAGTTGGAAGGCTTTTTGAGACAACCTAGGTGAGAGATGATGGTGGCTCAGATCAGGTGTCAGCAGAGGAAGTGGTAGGAAGTGTCAGAAGTTTGGATATATTCTGAAAGTAGAATCCTCATCATCTGCTGAGGGCTTGGGTGTGGGTTGTGAGATGAGTCGAGAAATTGGTGCTGAATCCAAGGCTTTTGGTCTGTGCCCCAAGTTTAACAGATTGTGTGAGTTTGAATTTTAGGAAAAACATGCACACTGCATATGCTTTAGCAACACCTAAATGGAACAGAAAATTTGAAATTGCATTTTATCAGCACAGCTTTAAAATATTTAAGATTTGAAACAGTCCTTAAAACTGACACCTATATTATTAATCTAGAATTTAAAAAATATTTAATGCCACTTTTCTGGGTATTAATTTTTAGAAAACACATTAAAAAAGAACTTTTCCTCTTTTCATTTAGGTAATATAGATTGCAAGCTCAAAAAACATATGCACAAAGAAATAAAAACCTTTTGGTGCTTTTGACAAATTTTTCCTTTAGACTCTCTAACACACAAACATATGTTTTTCTTGGTCAAGGCTGACTAGTTATTTAATGTTTTAATTTCTCAAATATATGGTATTTTTCAGGGGCTCAGATATAAAAAGTTCATTCTTTTGACCAAGTCAAAAGTCAAGACAAACAATTTAGAGAGCTTCATTAAATTATAAGCACTTGGAATTGATCATATATACAAACTTGAACTTCTGGTTTCAAAGCAAATGAAATTAAATAATGGAAATCGAGTAATCACTCATTTAACTTTTGGAGAAATAAAGACTTTATCTCAAAGTTTTAGCATCCCCATCACACTGTAGGATTATTTTGCTAATGTATTCATGACTTTTCTTATCTCTTATAACTCTTCTACTAAGTTGCTCTAAGGTCTGCTGTAGTCCTCCTAAAACATTACTCACGCTTCCTGTATCCTGCATCGAACCTGGACTGGTGATTCATTTCTTATATGATATTATACATGTTTTAATGCCATTCTCCCAAATCATCTGCCATCCATGGAGTCGCAGAGTCAGACACGACTGAGCGACTGAACTGAACCATTAATAAACTTTCTGTCTTTAGATATTCACCTGTTCTGGATATTTCATATAAACAGAATCATACAACACACACATACACACAAAAACATTACTCGCTATATGCCCTCCCTATCCTTTCAGAACCAAGATTCCAGTCCAAATTCATTAGCTTAGTATTCACGATCATACATTAGTTTGATTCATCCATTTTCTCTGTCCCACCTATTTTCTGTACTTACCATCGGCTTTGGTTAAGACAGTCTCACTATGTCTGTTTCATATACATGCACCATGGCTCTCTCTCCTTTCTTAATGTTCTGTGGCACTGTCTTCACTAAACTACTCAATGAACACATACTACAGATATTTTTAAACACTCACTAGGTGCAAGGAACTATATGAGGGTCTATATTACCTGTGTGTCTCTTTGCAGGCTTTGTTGCTGGAATCTCTCTTATCATCTCCTCTGCTCCATCGTGATTCCCTCACTAAAACCACCTCCCCTTCAAGGAGAGTGAATGAGCCTATGGTCAAAACTGCACCTGTTGCAGCTACTACATTTATTATGATCTTTTCCAGCCTCCTAGACTTATGAATGAAAAGTCAGGTCTTTGTTAGCTAGATATAATAACAATAATAATAATAATTTAGTAGCATATATTTATTGAACACTGCTTATGTGCCAAGTCTTATTCTAAGCACTGTACATATATTAACCCATTGAATGCTAATGATGTGATAAACAAAGCCGATTGGGGCAAACTACTTGCTTAACCCAGTCTATAGCTGGATGTCATGGGAACTGAATGGTTTATAAGCAATATTGCTAAAGTGACCTTAGCTGTTTGCTGTGTCAGCCAAAAATTTGATCAGCATGTCTTTAATGCCTTCATCTACAGCAGTTAAAACTCTTGAATAGGACAAGTTCTAGAAATAAGTCTAGTGGTAAACCTCCAGAGACTTCTCTTCAGTTGCTCAAAGCCCACCAATCAATTCTTGGTAGAGTTAATCTTTTGGCCATTGAAGATTTTCCAAGTATGCATATTAGTTTGGGTTCTCCAAAGAAATTAGATCTATATCTACATTTATATCTCTACCTATCTATCTATATCTATACCTATATCAGGAGACTTATAGGAATTGGCTCATGTGCTAGAAGCATTTCTCTGAACATCTTCTGGATGTAGATATGGGATTGGACAGGTTTAAAGGATTGCTAGGAGAGATACCAACAATATTGGGACATAACATTACATAGCATACCAGTCAGTTCTTAGTTGCAAACTGAAATGTTTATTAAAGAGATTGGGTAGCTCAAAGATTGATTGAAAGGCCACAAAACCATTCATGACAACCCCTCTGATGGTCAGAAGTGACAGTTTGCACTGCATCAGGATTTCAGCTCATAACTTTGCTCCTGTAGGCATTGCCAGGAAGGAGAACGTGAACTCCCACACCTTTGTCCTCTTGTGCCCCAGGTCTGAAATCCAAGTCTGGTTCTCTGACTGGCTTAGTCAAGGTTACAGGCCACACTCTGGGTGCAAGAGAGAAGGAGGTTTGGGAAATAAGTATTCAATTTATTCTGCTCCTTGTAGTCTTGGATCTCAGTCAAGACTTAGGAAGTGGGGCATTCTCCAAACCTATAAAGGATGTCAGATTCATCTGTTTTACATGACAGATGTGCTCTATAGACAGTGATGCAGAAGAAAACAAAGAAATCCCAGCTACAACATTTCATCCGTCTGGGATCATCTATGTAAGTGAAAGCAGCCAGGTCATAAAAGTTAATATCCTTTAAACTTATCATTGAGATGGATTACCATCCCCATTGTGCGAATCCAGAATGTGAGAAATGGAAAGTTTTAAGTTATTTGTCTGAAGGCACATACTCAAAAGACATCCGAGCTAGGATGTGAACTTGCCTTTGTTCAAAAAAATCTGTGATCTCTCCATTATCCTATCTTGAGGGTTTTTCTTTTTTTTTATATATACATAGGCAGATATTTATTATATATATATTGGTGAATAATCTAGCAGCTTTGAAATCTGAAATGAACTAGTAGTTTCATTAAAATAATCTCAACTCTGCCAACAGCTTTTACAGATATCATTGGGCTTATTTATGGGATTTTGGGAAAATTGAGATTCAGTGATAAATTAATCATTTATGGGCACATAGTAAGTAAAAGATACAGAATATAATTTTATGTTTTTGCGGTTTTTAAAATTAAAGTAGTACCTTAAATTTTTTCCCCTGATAAATTATAATTGTATATTGAAGTGCTGTTTCATCTTAAAAGGAATCTGTGCCGTAATTTCTTCTAAAATTATTTTGCTTATATATTTTCAGCCTTAAATGTTTTGATATTTATTTATGTATGAAATTTGAAAAATATTTAGAATGAGGGTAATTTCTAAGCTCTCCTAGAAGTATAAGTTTATTATTATTTTTATTTAATTGCAAAAACAGTAAGTTCATGGAACAAAAAGGTAAGACAAAGTAGAACTATGTAAAATATTGAAAATTCCTGCTTTCTTTAGAGATAACCACTTAAAATCATTCTGGTTTCAGCACTTCAAGGATTGTTTGATATCTTTAATAATGTTTTTATATAGGCACCATTTCTTGATTTGTCAGCTTTAGACAGAATTTAATTAATTAATGAATTTAATTAATTAATTAAATTAATTTCCTTTATGAAATAAGAAGAATTTAGCTAATTATAGTTTCTCTTACCTTTTCCTCTTCACTATATTTTTGTTATATTTGATATACTATTAATTTAATTTATTAAATTTCCTTTATAATTTAACATAATAATCTCTTAGGCTTCTACTTCTTAATCTGTCAATTTCAGACAATTTTCTTGTTTTCTTTCTTTTCCTGCCTTTTCAGATTTATACATTTCCCAGCTGTATTTTTTTACATTGCTAAAGTTTATGAATGTTGTATTTTGCTTTGAAAGTATTAATTAGTCTTCTGTGCTTTGGCTATATATATATATATATTTATAAATTTGTTTATTTTTAATTGGAGGATAATTGTTTTACAATATTGTATAAATACTGCCATGCATCAACATGAAGCAGCCACAGGTATAAACATGTTCCCTCTCTCTTGAGCCTCCCTCCCACCTCCCACCCCATCCCGCCCCTCTGCATTGCCACAGAGCACCAGATTTGAGCTCCCTGCATCAAAACAGAAAGTTCCCACTGGTTATCTATTTTACATATGGTAATGTACATGTTTCAGTGCTACTCTCCCAATTCATCCCGTTCTCTCTTCTCCCACTGTGTCTGCAAGTCTGTTCACTGTGTCTGTGTTTCCGTTGCTTCCCTGCATGTATGCTGGAGAGTGGGTGGAGAAAAGTGAACCCTCTCGGACTGTTGGTGACTATAGGTATATTTTTAAAATTGAAAAACAATAAATATTTGCTATTGTTATTCATAGCCAGACTATAAGAAAGAAATTATTTGTCAAAAAATTGTGCCACTCAAGGGAGTGTTAGAGTCAATGTCAAATGGCTTCTCTCCTACTTTATTAGATGCTCAGCATCATTTTACAATTAGTTAATGATACTACTCTTCACATGGGGCTTCCCTGGTGGCTCAGCAGTAAACAATCTGCCTGCAATGCAGGAGACACGTGTTCAGTCACTAGGTCGGGAAGATCCCCTGGAGAAGGAAGTGACAACTCACTCCAGTCTTCTTGCCTGGGAAATCACGGGGACAACAACAAATCGCGTGGGGTTGCAAAGAGTCAGATACAACTTAGCAACCAAACAACAACACATTTCAAAAATGCTTTAGGTGGAGACCATGATACTTGTTTTAGCTATTTTATTTTTCCTCCTCTGGAGCTTTCTGGTTGTTTTTTCCTTATTAAGAGGAAAGAAGTATACTTTTACCTTATTATTAAGGTAACTCACCCTTTTCTTCATCATATTAATTATTTGAATGAATTGATTTTCCTTCTTGGATTTCACTGATTTGCAGTTGGGGTTAAAGCAACAGTAGACAGCTTTTCCTATCTCACGTGTCGGAATGAGAGGGACCATACTCCCAGGGGATGCCCTTCACACCATCACTCCCCTGGAAGATGATGAATTTTCTTTAGTAAATCCTCCTCTGCTTTTGTCCCAGTGCAAACCCTCCTGCTGCCAGGGTCCTGTTTGGGTAGAGAGGGTGGAAGGAGATGTGGCCCAGAGGTTAATGTACTGTCCTCTTATCAATAAATTGATTACTGGATTGCCACCCATTCCTACTTTCTAAATAAATCTGCCATGACTGTACTTACGGTCAAGAGGAAAGAGTCTCACATTTGCTGGGTCTTTTCCCAGGCTGAGGACTCTGGGGTTGACTTTCTTCCACCATGGCTACCTGGAAGTAAGATTCACACAAGTGCTCGCTCCTCCGGTACTCTATCAGGTCTCTGGCATTCTGATTGGCTCCCCCACCCCACCTCTCAGCACTGTTAAGAACTATTCCCTATTATACATCTTTACTTATATTTCACTGGGATTTTGAGAAAATGGTCAACTTATGTACTTGGTTTATTATCTTGAAGCAAAACCTCCCTATTCATATTTTTTTTTAAGTGACAAATACGGCCTACTGCTTGGAGGTTCAATAAAAAGTTACATTATAGTTATTATACTTTGAATATGGATTCAGGAATTAGTGGAATTTATAAAAGGTTTCATTTAGCCAAAAGGTAAACCACTATAGTATTAAAAAGGATAGTTTCACTTACCTGAAACATTTGCTCATCTAGATACCTTATTCTTCAAAGATTCTTGCTACTTGTAGTATCACAGGATTTTATTATATTATTATGACTTTTTTCTCTTCTTTTAAAAAAAATTATTATTGGAGTATAGTTGATTTACAGTGTTGTGTCAGTTTTGGTGTACAGCAAGGTGAATCAGTTATACACATACATATGTTATCCACTTTTTCATACATACATATCAGTAACCTCAGATACGAAGATAACACCACCCTTATGGCAGAAAACAAAGAGGAACTAAGGAGCCTCTTGATAAATGAGAAAAAGGAGAGTGAAAAAGCTGGCTTAAGACTCAATATTCCAAAACACTAAGATCATGGCATCCGGTCCTTTTGGTTCATGGCAAATAGATGGGGAAACAATGGAAAGAGTGACGGACATTTTTTTCTTGGGCTCCAAAATCACTGCAAATGGTGACTGCAGCCATGAATTTAAAAGATATTTGCTCCTTGGAAGAAAAGCTATGAACAACCTAGACAGCATATTAAAAAGCAGAGACTTTACCTTGCCAATAATGGTCTGTATAGTCAAAGCTGGTTTTTCCGGTAGTTATGTACAGATGTGAGAGTTGAACCATAAAGAAGGCTGAGTGCCAAAGAATTGATGCTTTTCAACTGTGGTGCTGGAGAAGATTTGTGAGAGTCCCTTGGACAGCAAGAATATCCAGTCAGTCAATCCTAAAGGAAATGAGTCCTGAATATTCATTGGAAGGACTGAGGCTGAAGCTGGAGCTCTGTACTTTGGCCACCTGATGTCAAGAGCTGATTCATTAGAAAAGACCCTGATGCTGGGCAAGATTGAAGGCAGGAGAAGGGGACGGCAGGGGATGAGATGGTTGGATGGCATCACCAACTCAATGGACATGAGTTTGAGCAAACTCTGGAATTGTGAAGGACAGGGAAGCTTGGTGTACTGCAGTCCATGGAGTGCAGATGGCATTATTTTGTTCTTTCTTGTGGCTGAGTAATATTCCATTGTATATATGTACCATATCTTCTTTATCCATTCCTCTGTGTGGATCACAACAAACTGTGGAAAATTCTTAAAGACATGGAAATACCAGACCCCCTAACCTGCCTCCTGAGAAATCTGTATGCAGATCAAGAAGCAACAGTTAGAACTGGACATGGAACAATAGACTGGTTCCAAATTAAGAAAGGATTATGTCAAGGCTGTATATTGTCACCCTGCTTATTTAACTTATATGCAGAGTACATCATGAGAAATGTGGGGCTGGAGGAAGCACGGGCTGGAATTAAGATTGCCAGGAGAAATATTAATAACCTCAGATACACAAATGACACCACCCTTATGTCAGAAAGTGAAGAGGAACTGTTGAAGAAGAACTAAAGAGCCTTGTGATGAAAGTGAAAGAGGAGAGTGAAAAAGTTGGCTTAAAACTCAACATTCAGAAAACTAAGATCCTGGCATCTGGTCCCATCACTTCATGGCAAATAGATGGGGAAACAGTGGAAACAGTGACAGACTTTTTTGGGGGCTCCAAAATCACTGCAGGTGGTGATTGTAGCCATGAAATTAAAAGATGCTTGCTCCTTGGATGAAAAGTTAAGACCAACCTAGACAGTATATTAAAAAGCAGAGATATTACTTTGCAAACAAAGGTCCATCTAGTCAAAGCTATGGTTTTTCCAGTAGTCATGTATGGATGTGAGAGTTGAACTATAAAGAAAGCTGAGCGCCAAAGAATTGATGCTTTTGAACTGTGGTGTTGGAGAAGACTCTTGAGAGTCCCTTGGACTGCAAGGAGATCCAACCAGTCCATCCAAAAGGAGATCAGTTCTAGGTGTTCATTGGAAGGAGTGATGTTGAAGCTGAAACTCCAATACTTTGGCCACCTGATGAGAAGAGCTGACTCATTTGAAAAGACCCTGATGCTGGGAAAGATTTAAGGCAGGAGGAGAAGGGAACGACAGAGGATGAGATGGTTGGATGCTGTAACCGACTCAATGGACATGAGTTTGAGTAAGCTCCAGGAGTTGGTGGTGGACAACAAAGCCTGGTGTGCTGCAGTCCATGGGGTTACAAAGAGTTGGACACGACTGAGCGACTGAACTGAACTGAACTGAGTAGGTGCAGACCATATTTTCTGACCATGAGTTAGAATTCAAACTCCTGAAAGCCAAGATGAACACACATAACCCCATTGGAAAATTTGAAATTTCAGTTGACAAAGTTGCCTGTTTGCTTTTCAATTATTTCTCCAGTTGTTTCTGGTGTGCAAAATACCACCTTATATTTCCTTACAAACTCACCTTGTGTTTTAAAGGATGTAGGTGATTTTTTAGCCAGAATTTCTAGATATTTTTCTATGGGGAATTTTGTCATGCCATTTTACAGATTGTCTTTTCTGTCATTTTTCAGGAAAAACAAGCATAAAATTTAGTTTTTAAAAATTACACGAAAGCCATAATTTTAAAAGAGTAATTTTCCAACTCAAAAAAAAATTAACTTTGTCATCTTAGCATATTCTCTTTTCTTTGAATTAAAATTACATTTTCTGAAGAAGAATTAAACAGTAGGATATCAGATTTGAAATCACAACAATTTCAGCAGCTTTAATCGTGTTGAATTCTTGACAAAATGTCAGTAGTTATTTCAACTGTGAATCATTTTAATAAATACCTTTCCATGTGGAAGAAGACAACCTCATTAAAAATGGCATATTTTTAATAATTGTGGTATGATTTTAACAGTTTTATTGAACTATAGCTGACCTATGATAAGCCATACATAAGTAAAGTCTATATAATTTGATAGATTTTGACATACACACACACCTGTGAAACCATCATCATAATCAAATCGGTGAACATACTCATCAGCCCCAAATGTTTCCCTGAGCTCCTTTGTCATTCTTCCCTTCTGCCCCCAACCTCAACCCCAACTCTGTCCGGGCCACCACTCACCTCCCTGTGGTCACTATAGATTAGTTCAAATTTTCTAAAATTTTATATGAGTGAATATAGCATATACTCTTTTGTCTGTTTTTTCCCTCAGTGTAGTTATTTTGAGATTCATCTATGTTATTATGTGTATCAATACCTTATTTTACTTTTAAAAATATCTATTTATTTATTTGACTGTTCTAGATCTTAGCTGTGGCATGTAGGATGCAGCTCCCTGACCAGGGATCAAACCCAGGTCCCCTGTATTGGGAAGATTGAGCCACTGGACCACCAGGGAAGTCCCTATAGTTTGTTTATTTATTTATTTTTACTGATGAGTAGTATTTCATTATGGGCCTCCCAGGTGGCTCAGTGGTAAAGAATCTGCCTGCAATGTCAGAAACGAGGGTTTGATCCCTGGGTCAGGAAGATCTCCTGGAGAAGGAAATGGCAACCCATTCCAGTATTCTTCCCTGGGAAATCCTATGGACAGAGGAACCTGGTGGACTACAGTCCATGGGGTGGCAGAGTTGGACATGAATTAATGACTAAACAACAGCAAAATATTCCATTATGTGATACTGATATACCATACTTTATTTCCATCTTCACCTGTTGATGAACATTTGAGGCGTTTCCAGTGTGGAGCTCTTACAAATAAAGCTGCTATGAACATTTGCATATAAGTATTTGTAAGAACATACAAAGTGGGCAAGCATATGCATTGGCTATAGAACTTAAAGAGAGAAGTCAAGAATGACTTCAGAATTTTTGGTTTGAGCATAGATATAATGTATTTACTTGTCATGGGTTGAGAAGCAGAAAGGTGTGGAAAGGACAGGTTTTGTTGTGGGTAGGGTGTTGAGTGGAATTCAGTAGCTTGGTTTTTGACATATTGGGTTTGAGACCTTATAAGATGGAGACAGGAGGGCTGGAGTCAGAGAGAGGGAGAGAGAGAGAAAGATGAGAGAAAGGCACTTGAAGATGGCTAAACTGCTGACTTTGAAGATGAAGTAAGAGACCATGAACCAAGGAATGCAGGCAGCATCGAGAAGATAGGAGAGACAGAAAAGAGAGTTTCCTCTAGAGCCTCCAGGATGAACAGAGTCAAACTGACACCTTGTGTGTAGCCCAGTGAGTCTTTTTCTTCTTCTTTTAAAAATGTTTATTTGCATTGAATCCTCATTGTGGTGCACGGATTCTTTCACTGCGGCACATGGGCTTATAGTTGCTCCCACGGCACATGGGATCTTAGTTCCCTGACCAGGGATTGAACTTGCATTCCCTGCATTGGAAGGCAGATTCTTAACCACTGAACCACCAGAGAAGTCCCCCATGAGTCTTCTGAGCACCATAACTTTAAGATAATAAATTTGTGTTGACCTAAGCTAATAAGTTTGTGGTGATTTGTTATATACAATCAATTTAATTGTATATATATTGTATATACATTACATGTAATTGTATATACATTACATGTCATATACAATACAATTTAATACAAAGCCTTAAGACAGGATGACATCATACAGAAAGCACATGATCACTTATGGATATCTTTAGAAGATTCCTGTCCTTCACCTAGACTGCCTTTCTTCCTTTTGGTCTTGCTGGTAACAAGAGTCACGTGGCTCAATTCAGTCCTCACCACAAGTCACTCTCTGCCTTGTTGGGCTGAAGATAATGCTAAGTCTGCTCATGGAGATATTTTGGCTTCAGGTCTAAAGGTTTATCTTTACTTGATCTCCAGGGTTCTGAGTCCTCATCACCAGCTCCACCATTTGATCCCCAGCTATCTGGGTAATTTTACAGCTTCTGGCAACTTTGATTTTGTTCTTTGTCATCATTGTACATCACATTCTTGACTGTTACTTGTTCATCTGTTTTGGAGTCTGTTCATTCTCATCTTTGCTTCACATGCTTGGTGTTGAGACTTTTGCTTATGACATCAGATAATATCAGTGGACCTTTCAGATGTCCACTGCTTCATTTAGTCAGCATAACATGCCTTCCTGCATGTGTGCTAAGTCTTTTCGGTCGTGTTTGACTCTTTGTGATCCTATGGACTGTAGCCCACCAGGCTCCTCTGTCCATGGGATTCTCCAGGCGGGAATACTAGAGTGGGTTTCATGCTCTCCTCCAGGGGATTTTCCTGACCCAGGGATCGAACCCGCGTCTCTTACATCTACCCGCATTGGCAGGCAGGTTCTTTACCATTTGCCCCACCTGGGACGCTCTAACATGACTTCAGGTAGTCTAAAATGTGGGAAACAAAGCTTTGAGAGTTCAGACAATGTGTTCAGGTTTCCCACTGGCAGAACTGGCTCTGAAAGCGGATCAGTCTACTGGAAAAGGCCATGCTGTTTGTTACAATGTGATCTGGACTCTTTTGATCACTCCATTTTCTGAAGGCAGACTTGCTTCTGACAACTCCTCTCCCCCAGCAAAACAGAGGAAGATTTAATGCCTCATTTTTCAATCTCAACCCAGACTGCTCGCCGCCCCTGTTTTGGCAGACAAACAAACTTCAGCAGCTACTCACCTCTATCTACATTTGGAAATGTTTTATCAATATGTAAACATCTTAGCTAAATACATTCAGTACACTTGAATTTGTATCAACTATCTTTTTGACAGTTAATTCAATAGTAAAATTCAGTTCTTTCTCTTGACAATGGAATTGTGGGGACAGAAGGTAACCTTGTATGTGTGTGCTTAGTCACTCAGTCATGTTCGAGTCTTTGTGACCCATGGACTGTAGCCCTCCAGGCGCCTCTGTCCATGGGGATTCTCCAGGCAAGAATACTGGAGTGGGTTGCCATGCTCTCCTCCAGGGGATCTTCCCGACCCAGGGATCGAACCCAGGTCTCCTGCATTGCAGGTGGATTTTTTTACCATCTGAGCCACCAGGGAAACCCATGAATACTGGAGTGGGTATCCTATCCCTTCTCCCGGGGATCTTCCTGACTCAGGAATTGAACCGGGGCCTCCTGCACTGCAGGTGGATTCTTTATCAGCTGAGCTACCAGGGAAGCCCAAAGGTAACCTTACGATATTAAAAAAAAAAACACCCTGAAAACCTTTCATCCCTTTTACCATCTTCCTTAAAACAAAAAGGGGCTTCCAAGGTGGTGCAGTAGTATAGCATCCACCTGCCAATGCAGGAGACACAAGAGACCCAGGTTCAATCCCTGGGTCGGGAAGATCCCCTGGAGAAGGGAAAGGCAACCCACTCTAGTATTCTTCCTTGGAGAATCCCATGGACAGAGGAGGCTGGAGGGATACAGTCCATGGGGCCACACAGAATTGGGCATGACTGATTACCTTAAAAAAAAATCTGAAAAAGCATACCATTAAGAATGTATAGCTTCAAAATAGTGCCATGATGTCTAAGAAAATTATTTCTGCAACTACTCCCTTCATCAGGATTTGTTTTACTCCGGATCAAAGGCCCGGCTTTCTGCTGAAGATAGAAAGTCAAGAGGGTCCAAAGCCCATGAATCAGCAATGCAGTACACTCACATCCCCAGGAGTCGGGTTGCAAGAGACTAAATGTGTAACTTCTATAATAAAAGGCAGCGGCAGCAGCATTATTTTTACTCAGCTTTTATATAATTTGAGAATTCTCGGTCTCCAAATCGAGGCTGTTAATTGTGGCTGGCCTCCAAAGAGAGCTTTCACATGTCAGTATAATGGTGAGGCTGAGTCTTGTCCCCTGGGGTTGTCTCTGGTTTCCTCAAGGGCCACTGGATACCTCACTAAGAGCCTGGGGAGAAGTCGGGCAAGGATATACTCTAGGAGGCAAGGATATGCTCAGAACTCTGCAGGACAGACCAGCAGTATTGAAATCTACAAGCAGGTTGAAAGTAACCTTGAGCCCTTTCCCGGATCAGCAGTGCCTCGATCGGAAGTGGTGTTGGGGACCACGTAGACCCCAGAAGCGGCACTCACGTTGGAGGGGGCACGTAACCTCCTCCTCATACCACCCCTGCCACGCGGACACACAAAGATGAATGGGCAGCCCAGGTGACAGCGCCGCCTCTCTCGCGGGCTGTAGACAGAGCGCTCTGTGTCCCCGGCGATTGCAATACTTCCCTCCTGCCCTGGGGCCAGCTGGCTTCTCCGGGGCTGCGGAAAGTAACGCTTGTTTCGGAATTGGTTAGAGTTCAATCTCAATTATGTCTGGAAACAACATGCGTTCCTTTTCCCCTTTCTGTATGAGGCAGTGTTCATTTCTAAGTAAACTGCTGCAAGTCACTTTCAAGTGGAAAGAGCCAACACAGCGTTGACATTTACTGGGCACCGCCTTTGCAGCCTTCCTGGCCTTGGGGCCACCGAAGTGTCACCCCTCTGCCGGGGGCTCACTCTTTCCAGCCTGCACGTCCCATCCTTGAGCCAGGCTGCAAGACATTATTTGGACAGGATCATGGTCAAATCTGACCTCTCCTCCACCCACACAAGCCCTAATGTCAACTTTTCCCCACATGGTCTAAAACTGGAACCCTAGACTGAGTCCAAGAAAGAGAAGAAAGATGATATAATTTAATTCGCTTGCCATTTAAAAGTTGCTTTTATTATGTGCAGGGCTGGCAGCCTCCTGAGACTTTCAAAAGGTGGCATGCTCACCAAAAGTAAGAGAACAGAAATCCTGCTCTGGGGATTTAAAGTTCTACCTTTATGGCTTTTTTTTTTTTTTTTTAAGCCTTGGTATTTCAGCTGATCGTGTTTCTGAATTCCTTTATGTGCCTCCACTACATAGTTTATTGAGACCTTGGTCTGATGAAGAAGTGAATGTCATGCTTTAAAATTATTATTATTTTTTTTTTACAGCACACAGCAGTTTTAGTCTGGAGATGCACCTGTTTTTGGTATCTGCACATACTCAGCAGGGGCGTGTTGTGGAGACTGCCTCTGCAGCTGTTGTTTTGCATAAAAAATCCTACTGTATTCATGTAGGTTTAAGCCCTGTGAACTCTGCAAACTTGGACTTGTTGAGGGAAAGCCTGAGAGTCTGTCTGGACTGCGGATAATAGCTCAGATAAAGATCTCACCCTGACCCGTGCACAGCAGCCTTTCTGTATTGATGGGAGGAAGTCTCGCAAACAATATACAGTCCAGCAGACAGCAGATGTGGAGCATGTAAAATTAATGATCAACTGCGTGCCAGTGTGTTTGTCAGGGCGCAGTCCTGCTCTTTAAGGGGCTTAGATCGTCTATGAAAGAAATTAGCTCATGAGAGGGACTCGTAAAGATGAAAGAAAAACCTTCAGTGGAGGCTTGATGTATCCTGCTTTTCTCACAGGGTGAAAAGTTACACATAATGGTCTTTTTCTAGAGTGTGAAGTTCTGACTCCAAAGTTGGGGTCGATCACCCACTCGTTAAAACTAGACATGAACATTCTTGTTATTTCTTCTGAGGGATGAGGGATGGTGTGCACTCAAACTGAACTCTAAATGTACCAGAAAGAAGGGGGAAATAATCCAATAGTTATCCTAGATGTGGAAGACTGTGAAACCAAAAACGATTAGGAAAATAACAGCACAACAGGAAATAAGACTAGATGTTCATAATTCATTACCCCTTTGGACTAATTGGGCTTTAAAATGCCCAGGAAGTCTCATCAAAGTTCACAGATAAAAGTAAAATAAGTATTGGTTAAGTATTAGCAGGCCTATAATTTGTTGAAGGGGCTTCCCTGGTGGCTCAGTGGTAAAGAATCTGCCTGCCAAGCAGGAGAGGTAGGTCTCAAGCAGCTTTGATCCCTGGGTCAGGAAGATCCCCTGGAGAAGGAAATGGCAACCCACTCCAGTATTCTTGCCTGGGAAATCCCATGGACGCAGGAGCCTGGTGGGCTACAATCCATGGGGTGACAAAAGATTTGGACACAATTTAGCAACCAAAAAGCAACAGCAATTTATTGAAGTTGTGTTGCAAGGACTATAATCTCCTAAAATACCTGTTTAAATGAATTTCATAATGATAATTTTTTTTCACAAGACTTAAATTCCCTTCCTGAATCCCAGTGGTGGTTCAGCAGACTGAAGATAATAGGAATCTGGGAATTACTCTGACCAGTATAAATATTGTAGTGTTCCTTTGACTGAAAGAGCCCTGGGGTGCCAGTGCTTCTGCCCTCCCTGTGGTCCTTCCAGACAGAATCTCCTTAACTTGAACTGTCACATCTTTGCAAAGACAAAATGCAACCTATAAGCCTTAAACAACTATTCACAGACCTTAGGGTCTGGTCCATGTTGCCTACTTTTGAGTAAGGAATAAAATCAGTAGAATTAAAGAGATTGGAATTGGAGGTAAGAGAACATGTCAGAAAGGAGCTAATAAAAGAGGAGGCAGAGACTGCAATTCTTTTCTTTACATCCAAGCTGTCTATAAACTGGTTTTGGTTTCCTTATCTAACTTCATTTCCCATTGCTTCCCTATTCTCACCCCACACCATCCTGATTAAGAGCCTGGTTTATTTGCTGTTTCTACATGCATTCTAACTTCTACTTCATAGAGTTCCTGAAATTAATCATTCCAACACACATTCTTTTTATTTTTTTCTGAATTCGATTTACTTTTGTCCTTATTATATCTTTTACTTCATTCTCTTAAGAGTATTTGTTTATTTTTTAAAAAAACATGTTTAATTCCTTTAGAACAGGGAATAGCTATATCTCTCTATATCTCTGGTGGCTCAGATGGTAAAGAATCCACCTGCAGTGCAGGAGACCTGGGTTTGATCCCTGGGTTGGGAAGAACCCCTGGAAGAGGACATGGCAACCCACTCCAGAGAGAGAGAGAAAGTCCCTAGGGAGTTAGACAGGATGAACAGGTTATTGAAAAAGGTGAAGAACAACTGTTTTACTACCTTTATTCAGTTTGTAGTGTCAGCTTCCTCTTTCAACATTACATGGTGTAGTTCTCTTCATGTAAGAATGAAAAAAGCTTCCAAGGCCATTCGCTTCCCACCCAATCTCCTTGCCCCTGGCTGCCTCACTTTGGCCCTGAAACTGTGTTTCCCAGGTTTGGTGAATTCCCTCACCCTCTGGGCCAGGGTAGAAGGACATGGGACTAGATATTGTTTTTCAATATTAGGCACATCTGGTTACCTTTCTTTGTGTCTCCTATTGACTGCTGTCCCATACTATACTTGAAAGCAGAAAGTGATACAGTATGGGAATTTAAGTATTTAATTTAAAACTTTCAGTTTGAGTATTTCAATGGAGGATGTAGGAGTTCTGGATTTTCTCTTCAGGGGCTGCTAACGGGTCTGCTCTCTTGCCAGTACATTTGCCAAAATCCCATGATCAGGAAGGTAATAGAGCCCAGAACATCCCCTGAGGGTTGGCAAACTATAATTGCATATCTAGAGAAGACGTGATGCCTAGATGTTAGAACTTTATAATACAGCAATTATTCTTCAATTAAAAAATAAATAAATTTTAAAAATTAAAAATAATTGGGAAACAGACTTTAAAACTATTTTCATTTTGGAAGGTAAAGGTGATAAGAAACATAAAACACCAGATAATGACCATTTCATGTAGAAAAGATCATAATAAAAGATAATCCTTTTTCAATGAATCTCATTTTAGGAAAAAATGGTCACATTATTTTTATTTATCTTATTTTCCTAAGGACTTTAGGAACTTCTTGATTGACCACCACTAGTCGATGGTTTGATGTTAGGAAAACCTCTGGCCTAGACAAAGCAGAAAAGGTTTAAACTCAAGTTTTATCACCTCTCTGGTGGGGAGAGAGTAGGCCCTGTTTTCTTTTGACAGACTCTGGCTTCCCTGATAGCTCAGTTGGTAAAGAATCTACCTGCAATGTAGGAGGCCCTAGTTCAGTTCCTGGGTCAGGAAGATCCGGTGGAGAAGGGATAGGCTATCCACTCCAGTATTCTTGGGCTTCCCTTGTGGCTCAGCTGGTAAAGAATCCATCCGCAATGCGGGAGACCTGGGTTTGAACCCTGGGTTGAGAAGATCCCCTGGAGGAGGGAAAGGCTACCCACTCCAGTATTCTGGCCTGGAGAATTCCATGGACTGTATAGCCCATGGGGTCACAAAGAGTCGGACTCTACTGAGTGACTTTCACTTTCACTTTCCACCCATGATCTACAAAGCATGTGAGGAGAAAAGCCCTCAGTAGAGATTTGGGGAAGGAAGGGCTCAAACACAAGCAAGGAAAACTAGGATAACTTCTAAGAGGACCCATGGTTTAGCTTGAACCTTTCATGGTTCAGAGACTGCTTGGAAGAGTCAGGCAGTGGAATGCCAGTTGTTGAGATAAGGCTTTGGCCCATTAGTGATACTTACACCCAGTCCTGCTGCAATGTGACATATTCTTTCCTAAGAATCACTGTACTATGTGAAATCATGCATTTATATGGAAAGTTGTAATATCAGGTATGCATGGATGTGGCTCATAACACATAAGAAACTGAGATAAGTGGTAGATTTTAAGGTATGTGTGTGTGGTGGGGTGGACTTTGTATATTCCTATACATCTTTATTTAGCTGATGCAACTTTCTGCCTTCACTCTAGTATTTCTACTGGACAAAATGGTGCACAAGAAATTACACTCAAACTGTTCCCTAACATATCAATCATGTTATAAGAAAACTGTCCTTTCAAAACAAATTATACAGCAGAACTAACTGCATATATATTTCAGAACAATGAAAAGTTCAGCCATCAGTAAATATAACTTGAAACCTACATGAACTTTGTATCTGTGTTAGTCACTCAGTTGTGTACGACTCTTTGGGACCCCATAGGCTGTAGCCCACCAGGCTCCTCTGTCCATGGAATTCTAAAGCAAGAATACCAGATTGGGTAGCCATTCCCTTCTCCAGGATCTTCCCGAACCAGGGATTGAACCCAATTCTCCTGCATTGCAGGCTGATTCTTTACCAACTGAGCCACCAGGGAAGTCCATGTGACTTCTATCTGTATGCAAACCGGACATCAAACAGAACTCAAGTTTCCTACTCTTGATATCTAGATATAATAGTCTTAAACCCTGGGAAAGTCTAAGCCTACCCAAGATTTTCATGTCCTTGTTATCTTATGGGTCTATTAGTTTGTATGGTTCTGGGTTCTCACTTGCTATGGTTTATCCACTGATTCAGGGCTTCCCTGGTAGCTCAGATGGTAAAGAATTCGCCTGCAACGCAGGAGACCCAGATTCCATCCCTGGGTCAGGAAGATCCCTAGAGAAGAGAATGGCAAACTACTCTAGTATTCTTGCCTGGAGAATTCCATGGGCCAAGGAGCCTGGCAGGCTACATCCATGAAGTCTCAAAGAGTTGGACAGGACTGAGTGCTAATACTTCCACTTTTCTTTCATCCGCTGACTCAGATCTGAAACTCAAAAGTCTCAAAGAATCTGCTCACAGAAAGTGTTGGCTTCACATTCAGTTTTACCAAAGGGGGAGGGGGGGGGGTGGGTGGTGCAGAGGTGGGGGCTCCAGCAGAGAGAAGGAAGGGTGTGTGGTCAGACTACTAAACTACCAGCTTCCTCTCTGTGGTCCCCATGGGCTGCCTATATCCCTGACCAATGGTCAGAGCTTCTGAAAGACACAGTTTGCTGATGAGCACCACCTCCCCTGCCCCTTTGAACCAGGGACAGTAGTGGATTCCACTGGAACTAGCCCTAGAATACTTTCCTCTACTTTCCTCATGCATTGATTAAACTTCTCGAGTTCCAGTGTTCATGTGTGCCACTCATTTCTTACTAGAGCCATGACTTGTATGTCTGGATATGAATTCTGCTTCCATCACTTAGAGCTTAACCTTGAGTGAGTTTCTTAATCTGCTTCGATTATACCATCTATAAAATGGGGCAGTACCACTTAAGTTTGCTGTGGGAATTAGACGAGATAGATGGATATATAGGTACAGTACCCAGAATATAATAAATGGCAAGTGAATGACAGCCATTATTGTGGTGGTGGTTATTATTGGTTTGTTACTACCGTTCCTTTCTCATTGTCCATTGCTTCAGTCGTGTCTGACTCTTTGCGGTCCCATGGACTGTAGCCTGCCAGACTCCTCTATCCATGGGATTCTCCAGGCAAGAATATTGGAGTGGGTTGCCATGCCTTCCTCCAGGGGATCTTCTTGACCTGGGGATCTTCTTGACGTAGGTATCAAACCTGGGTCTCTTATGTCTCCTGCATTGGCAGGCAGGTTCTTTACCATTGGGAAGACCTCCTTTCTCCTTGTCTCACATTAAATCTGGGCACCAACTAACCTTTCTTGGGAAAAAAAATGAAGGTTGAACTTAAGATGACTGAAATGTAATTTTCTATGAAATTAAACTGCTTCAAGGCCACCATTTTGTTAATAAAAGTTGAGCACTGATTATGAAGAAGCAGTACATAGAACAGCCTTGTACTGAGGGATCTGTTTTTGGTCCACTTCTCATGAATGTGCCAGGCGAGCTCATCTTCCTGAACAAGAGAGGCTTTTGTTGTTTGGGAGGAGGTGTTACTAAAATTTTATGGGCGAGACGGTGGAGTGAACATTTGCACTGAGCATCTCACAAGAAGCAACTTTTAAACCTGTATGCATGAGATATTTCTCTTCCTTAATGTGTTTTCTGGACTACTACTCTGAATTTTTTAGTTTTCTCTCTCTGGATTTTTCCTGTTACAGAATCTAGTCTTGGTATTTCCTCTTTTTTCTACTCAGGCTCTTCTCTTTGACTTCCTAATTTTAGTCCTCCTCCCCTTTATATTTCTGCATCTTACTCCTAAAGTGATATTGAAACTGAAGCTCGAATACTTTGGCCACCTGATGCAAAGAATCAACTTACTGGAAAAGACCCAGAGGCTCAGAAAGATCGAAGGCAGGAGGAGAAGGGGTGACAGAAAATGAGATGGTTGGATGGCATCACTGACTCAGTGAACATGAGTTTGAATAAACTCTGGAAGATAGTGAAGGACAGGGAAGCCTGGTGTGCTACAGTCCATGGGGTCGCAAACAGTCAGACCTAGCGACCTAGCAACTGAGCAGCAATAACTCCTAAACTTACAGACACAAACCCATCAACACATAAGAAAGATGATCCACCTCTCTTGGCAGAGTTGCAGGTAGCAAACTGGTTCTGTCTTGGTTAGAAATCCTTCTCTCTAACACTCCTGGACTTCAGTTGCTTTTCATAGCAGCCTCTCACCTGTAAGGGATCACTGCACAGATAGTGGAGTTAATGTAGCTTGGAGCAAGAGAGCTCTCTGTTTAACATTTGAGATAATCTCAGGCAGCTACAGTGGCTGGTGAAGATCAAAGGTTTTCTGCCCAATGGAGGTCAAGATTACTCTTGCTTTGCAAGCCTGAGTGTTCTCAAGTTATGTCAGCAGTTACAGAGCCACTGCCTTCTCTCCCAAAACGTTGTAGCAAAAAAAAAGACACTAAGTGGAAACAAAATCTTTCTGAGGCAACTCAGAAAGTCACACAACTTCAGCTCTCTGCAATCTTCTGAGATAATCTATGCATGTGGCAACTTTGAGACTCACTGTAATTTTTGACCAGTTCTTTCTCCAGGAGCCACTTTTATTTAGTACTTTTCTGGATAGATGAAGTAAACAATTCACCTCCCAATTAATTCTCCACCTAAGATCTCACTTTAATCCACTCAAGTTTTACCCATAGTAACTAGCCTGGACTATTTTATTTGGAGATCTGAAATTAAAAATTAATGCCTAGGGGTCAGTACACTTTTGAAATTTTTACTGCAGATACATTTTTTAAAAAATAGACAAAATTAAATAAATAGCAATAGAACTATCCAAATAATTTTGGAGAAGGAAATGGCAACCCACTTCAGTATTCTTGCTTGGATAATCCCATGGACAGAGGAGCCTGGTGGGCTACAGTCCTTGGGGTCACAACAAGTCAGACATGATGTAGCAACTAAACAACAATCCAAGTAATTCAGCACCAGTGTGTTGAGAAAGAAGATGGGGAAGGCTAAGATGATTCAAATTGTGTTAATCTAGATGGAGGAGCCTGGTGGGCTGCAGTCCATGGGGTCGCTAAGAGTCGGACACGACTGAGCGACTTCACTTTGACTTTTCACTTTCATGCATTGGAGAAGGAAATGGCAACCCACTCCAGTGTTCTTGCCTGGAGAATCCCAGGGATGGGGGACTTGGTGGGCTGCCGTCTATGGGGTCGCACAGAGTTGGAAATGACTGAAGTGACTTAGCAGCAGCAGCAGACATGTTTATCATGGAGTTTAAAGACAGGTAAAAGTTGAATCTTTTTTTTTTTCTTTCTAAAGTGGATCATTTCAAAAGTCTTTACTGAATTTGTTACAATATTGCTTCTGTTTTTTATGTTTTGGTTTCTTGGCCATGAAGCACATGAGATCTTAATTCCCTGACCAGGGGTTGAACTCTCATCCCCTGCTTTGGACGACTTGATCACTGGATCAGCAGGGAAATCCCATAAAATTGAGTCTTAGGGACCAAAACAAGGGTCTTGAAAATAGAGAAAGCTAATCTCCTACCTTTTCTGTCTCTTGGTTCTACTTCTGTCTATAATTCTACTTTCTTCCCCTGTCTCTGCACACAGGCTTCCTCTGCTTCTCTGAGTATGGGTAAATCAGTGCTGAAATATTCCATATTTGCACCACTCAATGTGGTAGTCAGCAGCTACACGCAGCTATTGAGTACTTGAAATATGGCGGGGATAATTAAAAATCTGATTTTTTAATTTCAATTTAAACTTAAATGGCCACATGTGGCTAGACTCTGCCATATTAGACAGCAAAATGGTAAAAGGACACCCCAAGAATACCTACTTTTGCATATCCTCAGTTTGAGGAACTAGTAGAGACTAGCTTCCTTGAATCTCTGTTTCAGCTTCTCAAGAGATAAATGTTGATTGGCCCAACTTGTGTTAGGTACCGCCCCTGGTTCAACCAGCTTTGCCAAAGAGATAGGTTCAACATGGCAGCCAGGGCCAACCCTTATGTGTAGAGAAGGGAGTGCAATTCTTACAGAAAAATAGTCATGTTCTGGGTTATCACTCCAAAGGATAAGTGCTCCTCATGTTAACTTCCTATATTGATTACTTTCACTGTTTAATATTCAAATTGCCTTGGCTCATCAATGCAAAAGAAATGAAGTTTCTTGTTTACATAAAAACAGAAATTATATTTTCACTGACATGCAAAAGATGCATCAGTAAGATCAAACAAAAACTCAAGAATGATTCAAAAATTGATTTCTGAAGCCATTAGCCTCCCTTCAGTTTTCTCTTTTATAATGCAGTTTAGTTTAAGAGGGGAATTACCACTTAACTAGGGCTTTAGGAGAACAGGAATGTTACTCTTCTGTCTCTTATTTTTTCTGTTGTCAACATTTATCTCTAGTTTCTAAACAGTGGAGTAAGATGCCACATATCTGGGCAGCATTTGACCCTGGGATGGAGCCTCTGCCATGGTGTTAAGCAACCTTCCTATGTGGGTAGATGAGGGTGCACATACAGTCTAAGATCAAAGCCCTGGCATTTCTTAGAGGTGCCCCTCATTTAGTCTGCCTGAGTACTTTGGCCCTGTCTGTCTCCCTCATCTGTTCTGACCTCTGAGGCCTGTTGGCTAATTAACATCTTGGCTATTGACATCTGACACAGTCTAGCCTCAAGCTTTGCTTTCTGCCTTTCCCAGCCCTGCGCACTCCTTGATCTTGATTCTTAAATCAGCTTGCCAATGTCTAGCTTGCCAGATCCATCTCAGACATGGTTCCTGATGACTCAGCTTTTCTGTCTTAGTGATCTTCCCTGAAGGCTCCAGTCTGATGAGTCCCACTGTCTGGCATGACAGATGTATCTTTAGCAAATATTTTCAGTTGAATGTCTTTCCTACTTAAATTACATAAGTATACTGATATCTCAACTAATGACACATGTATGGTCTAATGACCTTTCTTAACTATTATCAGAAATGTTATAAACTGGATTGGAATAATAATAAAGCAATAGGACTTACATTCCTACTTAAAAAATAATTATTTAAAATCTTCAAATATATATATATACTTTTACAAAATACAATTATTTATGTATGTATATATATATTTCAGATTCTTTGACATTATTGGTTATTACAAGATATTGAATCTAATTCCCTGTGCTATATAGTAAGTCCTGTTGTTTATTTATTTTATATCTAGTATTGTATATCTGTTAATCTCAAATTCTTAATCTATTGCCCTCCCTTCCCCCTTTGGTAACCATAAATTTGTTTTCTATGTCTGTGAGTCTATTTCTGTCTTATAAGTAAGTTAATTTTTTTATCAGTTTTTTTGATTCCACATATAAGTGATATCATTTATTTGGCTTTCTCTGACTTATTTCACGAAGTATGATAATCTCTAGGTCCAACTATGCTGCTGGGATTATTTCATTCTTTCTTTATGGCTAAGTAGTGTCCCATTGTGTGTATATACCACATCTTCTTTTACCCATTCATCTGTTGATGGGCATTTAGGCTGCTTCCATGTCTTGGCTACTGTAAAGAGTGCTACTATGAACACTGGAGTGTACGTTTCTGAAGTTTTCTTTACAGAAGGCAAAAACTTTAAGCCAATACACTGAATTACAAACCTTTTGACACCACTGTTGTCTAGGTTGATACTCTGAGACTCTGACACATTAAAGTTTTCTTTGATTAGCTGATAGTGAGTGATTAATTGGGAGGAAAGTGAGAGAAAGCTTTAAGGAGAACTGGAGTGAGGTGGGGAGGGACTGTTATCTAAGAATGCAGAAAGAAATAAAAGAGGAAAGGGGATATACGTATACCTATGGCTGATTCATGTTGAGGTTTGACAGAAAACAACAAAATTCTGTAAAGCAATTATCCTTCAATAAAAAATAAATTTAAAAAGAGAAATAAAAGAGGAGATGGAAGAATTGAGGGCAGTCCTCATACAATGATTTATCTTCAAATCTTTGTTCTTTTACAAAGTATTTATTTATTTTTAAAATAGAGGTTTTGTTATTGAAAATGTTTACTCCCAAATAAGTTATTAACTGAGACATTGCTACAACTTTTTTCAGCGAAAGTTTGATGCATGAAACAGGGCACTCAAAGCCGGTGCTCTGGGACAACAGAGGGATGAGGTGGGGAGGGAGGTGGGTGGAGGGTTCAGGATGGGGGCACACATGTGCACGCGTGGCTGATTCGTGTCGATGTATGGCAAAAACCACCACAATAGTGTAAAGTAAATATCCTTCAACTAAAAGAAATAAATTTATTAAAAATTGTAAAAAAAAAATTAAAAAACATAAAATAGAGACTTTGTTATTGACCATGTTTATTCCCAAATAAGTTATTAACTGAGGCATTGCTGCAACTTTTTATTTTTTCTCAAAGTTAACAAACTTGGTGCCCAGGGACCCAAGTTCTAGTCACATCAACTCTTTGCAAACTATGCTGTTGGCCAGAGTCAGAGTCACTGTATTATTTCTCATCAGGCTATTTTAAAGAATGAGTAAATCTGTTTTAACTTCTGAGTCAAGTTCTATTTAAAATAACATTTTAAATTCTGTTTTTTATATAACTTGTGAAAGGGAATGCTACATTAATATAGCAAAATGAAGAAAGCAGTTGTTCTCATTTCAAAAAGGAGTTTTCACTTTTTAAATAGAGTCCTCATACGGATCCTTTAAGTATAGAATTTTCCCAGTGTACTTGAAACATGTGTACACGCAATCAGTGGCGTCTGACTCTTTGTGACCCCATGGGCTGTAGTCTGCCAAGCCGCTCTGTCCATGGAATTCTCCAGGCCAGAATACTGGAATGGGTTTCCATTTCCTTCCCCAGGGGATCTTCCTGACCCAGGGGTAGAACCCGCATCTCCTGCATTGGCAGGCAGATTCTTTAGCACTTCGACATTATTGTTGTTCAATCATTAAGCTGTGTCCAACTCTTTTTGATCCCATGGATTATAGCACATCAGGCTTCCCTGTACTTCACTATCTCCTGGAGTTTGCTCAAACTCATGTCCATTGAGTCAATGAGCATAACTGCTCTGTAAGTTGAGATACTACTGAAACCTTTCTACATTTATCAAGCAATTAAATGAAGCGCCCCTATCTCTCATTGGCTTCTTCCGTTTCTGGAATGACACGAAGAAACAGATGTAATGAAAGCAGTGAAGTCCTTGCTTTCTCCTTCTCCTCCCCTTCCTCCTCCTCCTTCCTTCCCCTTCCTCTCTCTCCCATCTCCCCTTCTCCTCCCCTTCTCTTCTTTCTTTTCCTTCTAGGCTGTTTCCTGGCACAGACAGGGCCCATGCTCTCTGCTGAGGATAAAGAGGCTTGCTCCTCGCTGGGAGAAGACTTTTCTGGGGACTGTGAGTACCCACCCTCAGCCACGATAGAATCAGCAGAGAAAATCCACCCTGCCTTAGTCTAGGGTGCTGAGAGAACGGCCAGCAGTCTGTTACTCTCAGTATTATTTAGATTTCTGTTCCCAAAAGTCTCTGGAAGGGCACCCCTGAAGGCCAGTCTGTGAACTTTGGTTGGTAGCTACTGTGAGTGGCTCTGAGGGCCTCTGGAACACTATAGGAGGAGAACACTTCCTCAGAACTTGGAAAGCAGGAGCCACAGACACTTGGAGAAACGGGCTTGGAAGCCCCAGGAGCCCTGTCAGGAAGTGCAGAAAGGATCAGCGTGAAGATGCTCCCTTCCCTGCAGCCCTCCACTTCCACCCTTCACCTCTAGTTAGATTTGCACATTAATGGATGAGTAGGCCACATCCGTGGTCCAGTGAATGTCCATTCAAATGGGCTATGGAGATTGTTGACCTGGTTTTATATCCCTCAGTGAGGAGAAGCAATAAATTTCTCATCCAAAAATCTAGCTGGATAGGGTCTCCAGCAAATTACAACAAAGGTTTATCCTGCTCCCCATCTAACCGGAAACTCAGCCATCAGATTCTTGGCAGGAAAGGAGAGGAGTTAAAGGTGATGACAGACTAAGAGGCTTCAAGCTCTGTTGGTAAAGCAAGTAGGGGGAAAGGCAAGGAAAGCACTTCCTCACCCTCCGCCCCACTGTACACTTATTTTTGTATCTTTGACATAGGTTGTTCTAGCATTTGGATAAAATGACAAAATGAGATTTTCAAATCTTCCTTTCACATTTTCCAGATATGAATGGTACCAGATTTACCATTAAAAAAAAAAATCACAGTTGAGCTTCCAACTTGTACTTTTTTTTTTTTTTTTCCATTAATGGGTTCTTTCCAAGACAGGAAATCAACAAGAGAGAAAAAATTTATAGCTAGTCTCAGTTAAAGAATGCCATTTTGAGCACTGGATTTTCTTTTCTGCTTTCAAATACCCACATTTGTCTTCACATTTCTTCCCCAAACTCCTCCTCATCCTATTCCACGCAGTAGAGGCTTAATATGCTAACACTTATGGGAAGAGAAGGTCTTTCCAGGTAGAGTCACAGAGTTGTTCTGGGTGACTGCCGGAGCTGCTGACCTGAGCCATCCCGGTGTTGCCAGGATGCAGCGTGTCTCCAGTTTCAGTGGATGAGAGGCTCAGGGGCACCTTGGGCTGGCTTTGTCGATCCAGATTTAGAAGATGGCTTCAAAGATGGAGCCAAGGCTCCAGAAAGATCTTTTATAAGGTTATCAATGGAGGTGACTGATTGGAGAAGATGTCAGGGTCACGCTCCTTGTTTTCCTCAGTAATTTCTTTATTCACTCCAGACTGTCTTCTTAAACTGTTAAAATCAAAGAAAAAGTATTTTTTAAAATTATGATGCTTCTAATGTACCTTTTGTATTATGTTCTGAGAGAGTTAAGATAGGGCTCAGATCTTATAATTATACAAGTTATTGTGTATAATTGCATGAGATAAACTTTTAAGAGGAGAAGAAAAGGTGGTTTAATACATTTCTGTCTCTTAGTATTTTGGAATTGTGAGAAGTCACCAAAAGAAGAGAACGTTATCATAGACCTTAGGAATAATGTTTTTATTTATCATTCTCTTTATTTTAAAAATGAAACAGTTGAGATTTTTCACCAATAAAATTGGCAAAGATAATCTTTATATGATCATATCTGCTAGTATGAGTAGGAGATGAAGGGGGCTTTTTCAACACAGCTCATCATGAATATAAATTGCATAAAATTTTAGAGGACAATAAAAAAACACGTATAACTTACAGATGAAATGACATGACATCTAGAGTTTGCTTTAAAACTAGTAAGAAGTGACTGAAGGGAAATAGAATGGGAAGAATAAAACCAAATGACCTTATACTAATAACTGTCAAAGTTCACTAACGAATAAATGAAGATGCATTAAACTATTTCCTCTAATAAACTTTCATCATAAACATTTAAAAAGACATGCACACATTTTTCATTCATTTGTTTATGCATTAAATGCTTTTCTATGTGTCAAGCTCAGTTCTATGTGCTGGGGACACAGTAGAGAGCAAACATATCTCTGCTCTCAATGAGGTTAATTCTAGGGGCCGGGGAAAGGCTACAAAGAAACAAAAATGAACATAAAATACAGCAAGTGGTAATCACTGCTATAAAAACAGGAGCAGGTTTAGAGAGTGTTGCAGGGGGTTTAATTACATGCTTTTTAAAACAAGATCCCTATGGAAAACCTCTCTGATGGCATGATGCTTAAGCAGAGACATAAAGAAACTCAGGAAGCCATCTCTGTGAATATCTAGCAGACAAATATTATAGGAACATTCCAGGAAGAAGGAACAATAAATGCAAAAGCCCTGAGATGAGAGTAAGCTAAGTGTGTGGAAGAACTAGCAAGAATACTCTGTGAAGGGGAGAGAGATATGAGATAAAGATAGACAGGAATGTGCAGAACAAGGTGATTTACAGCCTTGCAGGTCAAATAAAGACATTGGTCACTAGGGTTTTGAGCAGATAAATGACATAATCTGGTTGCTCTAAGAAGAGTCTGTTGGGGAGGAAACAAAATAGACTGGTTCCGAGGCATCTCTCTCACCTTGGTGAGAAATCATACTGGAGAGAGTTGTAGGTTTCTGTACATTTTGATGTCAGAGTCCACAGGATTTCCTGATGGAGTGGATATGTGGTATGAGAGAAGGAAAGATGGCACCAAAGTCTTGGGTCTGAAAATTAGACAAACAGCTGCCATTTACACATTTGCAGGGGAAAAAAGATCAAGGGTTAGGTATTAGATGTGTGAAAGTAGAGATAACTTAAAAAAATTTTTTTTTTATTGAAGGATAATTGCTTTACAGAATTTTGTTGTTTTCTGTCAAACCTCAACATGAATCAGCCATAGGTATACATATATCCCCTCCCTTTTGAACCTCTCTCCCATCCCTCTTCCCATCCCACCCCTCTAGGTTGATACAGAGCCCTTGTTTGAGTTTCCTGAGCCATACAGCAAATTTCCGTTGGCTATCTATTTTACATATGGTAATGTAAGTTTCCATGTTACTCTTTCAATACACCTGACCCTCTCCTCCTCCCTCCCCATGACCATATGTTGAGTAAGCAGTTAGACATATGAGTCTGGAATTTAGGGGAGAGGTAATAGACCATGTAGATGAATCTGGAAGTAGTTGGTATTGAAATGATAGTTAAAGCTATGGGACTACAGGAAATCACCAAGAAAAAGTAAACATAGAGAAGAGAAGGGGTCCAAAGACTGGGGCATTTACAATTTTAATGTTGGAGGTTAAGAGAGATGAGGAGGAACCAGCAAAGGAAGGTGAACTATAAATGATGTCCCTGATATGAAGTGACTAAAGTATCTGAAGAATGAATGACAGTTTCACTAGACCAAGTGCTGCAGATAGACTAAGAAAGATGGGGCTCAATCTAGGATTTGGCAATGTGTGATCCATTGCTGTTTGTGTTAGTGATGGGTGTTTCTTGAGAAAGAAGGGAGAAAGCATTGACAATCAATGAAGACAACTCATGTAAGGAGTTTGGCTGCAGACAGGATAATTCAGATAGTGGCGTGACACTGAACTGATGACAAACTCAATTTAGATAATTTTGGATTTTAATAAATGGACTGCTTGCAAAGATTTGGACAGGGAGTGGGAAAACTAAGAAGGATAACAGTTCTGTGGGGCTACTTAATAGTGGGCTCTGTTACTATTAATACCTTAACCTGATGAGGCAAGAGAAGGGAACCATCTCTAGGACCTAGAGAGAGAATGGTAGAAGAGATCTGTGGAAGCTGATGCTGATGGACGTTGTGATGCTCAGTTCAGGGATGCAGTTAGCCCCTGGCCAACCTTCCAGATAAAGGAGTCAAGGGAATATCTACCCCCATTTTACTTTCCTGTCTCCATCCCTCTGATCTCGTTTCATGCCTCAGTGACTGAACTCAACCAAAAGCAAGAAGTCCACGGAGCTTATCAATGAAGTTCATGAAGATCTGTCTCCTGAGACATAGGACAGGGGCAAGGAGTGGATTTGGAGATTTTAGTGGAAGATATGCGGAACAAAGAAGGTCAGAAATGGACCAGTGACTAGAGGGAATGTACAGAGTTAAGAGAGCAAGAAGTGGTGGTACCAGAAACTCCATTTCCTGGAACTTCTAAGGATATTAATATAATAAAGGATACTTGAAAATTTTAGCTATATATGTGTAGCTCAGGATGGCTAATAATTTCATAAAGTGGACATCTTGTAGAAGTTTCTCCATTGAATGGAATACTCTATAGCAATTAAAAGTACTCTTGCAGAAGTAAAATAGAATGACATAAACATAACTAGGATAAATTATTAATTGAGCTAAATGTTATTTTATAAATGTTTTATGTACAGGATGATGCCAATATACACATATAAGTGTTTGTGTTAGTCATGCAGTCATATCTGACTCTTTGCAACCCTATGGACTGTTGTCCGCCAGGCTCCTCTGTCCATGGAATTCTCTAGGCAAGAATACAGGAGTGGATTGTCATTCCCTTCTCCAGGGGACTTTTCCAACCTTGAACCCAGGTCTCCTGCATTATAGGCAGATTCTTTATCATCTGAGCCACCAGGGAAGCACCAAATATATAGTCACTCAGCTGTGAAAGTGCATTATGTTTGAGTAGTGCAATTTTATGTAATCCCATTTGTTTTTTGCTCACATTCTTCCCTGTATAGACTGCCCATTCATTCAACATGAATGCACCTCTCCCTTCCTCCACACTTAGTTTGTTTCCTGGGCTGACAGTCTCATGCTTCTTGCTTCTGTGAATTCTACAGATGTACTATATTATTTGAAGTCTCACGGCATCTATGTGGGGACTGAATGACCCGTTCTGCTTTGGCTTTTCCTATTTCTTAAAGTAGAAATCACATACATTAGTGTCTGACAGCCATATAGCCTTCCTGTAAGCCCTGAATTCAAAGAAGCACCAATTCAGTGCTGGGGAAGTGGACACACCACTCTTGGGGATACTGAGGTGGTAATAACTGTTAACTATAGGTCACAGGTAGAGTTGAGGGAACGAAGCGCCTGACCAGAGATTGCCATGGATGGAGCCCCATTGGTGAACATTCAGGGTATGTGGTTAATGTCAAAGCAAATGGTAATTGTGATAAAATGACATCAATTATCAATTGATAATTCTTAATTTAATAAAAGGTTATTATTGAACACCTTCTCTGCTGAAAGTTAGGTTGGCAGTTAAGGGATTAGAATACAGGAAATGGTCTTTGTGCTCAAAGAACTTTTTTAGCTAGAGACACAATGACTCAATTGGTAGAGAATTCACTTGCAATGCAGGAGACGTCCTGCAATGGAGGAGATCTGGGTCAGCAAGGTCCCCTGGAGAAGAAAATGGCAACCCACTCTAATATTCTTATCTGGGAAATACCATGGACAGAGGAGCCTGATGGCCTAGAGTCCAAGGGGTCTCAATGAGTTGGACACGACTTGGCAACTAAACCACCACCACCACAGTTAATACAGGAAACAGAAAGGATATGATATAATTAAATATAAAATTGTTTCATTTTTCCTTTTCTTTAATTGAAATATAATTGATTTACAATGTTGTGCCAACCTCTGCTATACAACAAAGTAACTCAGTTATACACGAATATATTCTTTTTATAAATATTCTTTTCCATTATTCTTTATCCCAGGAGATTAGATACAGTTCTCTGTGCTATAGAGTAGGGCCTTATTGTTTATCCATTGTAAATAGTTTACATCTACCAACACCAAACTCCCAGTCCCATCCCTCTCCTTCCCCTGGTTGCCTCCATGGCAACTGAAAGTCTATTCTTTTTGTCTTTGAGTCTGTTTTCTTTTGTAGATAGGTTCATTTGTGCCATATTTTAGATTCCATATATAAGTGATATCATATGGTGTTTTGTTTTCTCTTTCTACTTGCTTAGCTTAGTATGATCATCTCTAGTTGCATCCATGTTGCTGCAAATGGCATTATTTCACTCTTTTTTAAGGCTGAGTAGTATTCCATTGTATATGTGTACTGCATCTTAAAATTATTTTTCATAGACCATAAATTCTATGTTTCAGAGGAAACAGGAGGGTAGTATTAATTATGAGTGTACTATAAAGATAAATTCTCCAGGCTAGTCCAATGGTTCATGAACTGAGAACATCCAGATGTTCAAGCTGGATTTAGAAAAGGCAGAGGAACCAGAGATCAAATTGCCAACATCCATTGGATCATTGAAAAAGCAAGAGAGTTCCAAAAAAAATCTACTTCTGCTTTGACTATGTCAAAGCCTTTGACTGTGTGGATCACAACAAACTGTGGACAATTCTTAAAGAGATGGGAATACCAGACCACTTGACCTGCCTCCTGAGAAATCTGTATACAGGTCAAGAAGCAACAGTTAGAACTGAACATGTAACAGCAGACTGGTTCCATATAGGAAAAGGAGTATGTCAAAGCTGTATACTGTCACCCTACTTATTTAATTTATATGCAGAGTACATCATGTGAAATGCTGGGCTGGAAGAAGCACAAGCTGGAATCAAGATTGTCTGAGAAATATCAGTAACCTCAGATATGCAGATGACACCACCCTTATGGCAGAAAGTGAAGAAGAACTGAAAGAGGAGAGTGAAAAACTTAAAACTCAGCATTCAGAAAACTAAGATCATGGCATCTGGTCCTATCACTTCATGGGAAGTAGATGAGGAAACAGTGGAAACAGTGACAGACTTTATTTTCTTGGGCTCCAAAATCACTGCAGATGGTGACTGCAGCCATGAAATTAAAAGGCACTTGCTCCTTGGAAGAAAAGCTATGACCAACCTAAACAGCATATTAAAAAGCAGACACATTACTTTGCTAACAAAAGTCTGTCTAGACAAAGCTATGGTTTTTCCAGTAGTCATGTATGGATGTGAGAGTTGAACTATAATGAAAGCTGAGCGCCGAAGAATTGATGCTTTTGAACTGTGGTGTTGGAGAAGACTCTTGAGAGTCCCTTGGACTACAAGGAGATCCAAACAGTCCATCCTAAAGGAGATCAGTCTTGAGTGTTCATTGGAAGGACTGATGTTGAAGCTGAAACTCCAATACTTTGGCCACCTGATATGAAGAGCTGACTCATTGGAAAAGACCCTGATGCTGGGAAAGATTGAGGGCAGGAGGAGAAGGGAACGACAGAGGATGAGATGGTTGGATGGCATCACTGACTCAATGGACACGAGTTTGAGTAAATTCCAGGAGTTGGTGATGGACAGGGAGGCCTGGTGTGCTGCAGTGCATGGTGTTGCAAAGAGTTAGATGCACCTAGCTACTGAACTGAACTGAACCACGTGTAAAACAGATTGCTAGTGGGAAGTTGCTGTCTAAAACAGGGAGCTCAACACGGTGCTCTGTGATGACCTATAGGGTGGGATGGGGTGAGGGAGGTTCAAGACAGAGGGAACATATATATATTTATGGCTGATTTGTGTTGTTGTATGGGAGAAACCAACACAACATTGCAAAGTATTCATCCTCCAATTAAAAATAAAAAGAATACTAAAAAAATATTTGGAAAAAGAAAGCCACTAGGCAGGGAGGTAATGTACTTTAACACACCATTCAACAAATTACGAATGATGAATTTTGTAATTACTCTTTTGATATTAAATTCTTTACTCACTTTGACTTCACCTCAAGGAAGCCTGTTACTGACTGCTTCTTCTGTACAAGGCCTCATATACATTGCATCATTTTATCCTCATAACAACCCTAGAAGTCCAGTTTTTAAAGAAATTTCTTTATTATACAAATGAGAAGACTGAGACTCAGAGAAGTCAAGAAACTTGCCCAAGGTACACAGCTAGAGGTGGAAGGTTTGTGATAGAAACTTAAGTCATCTGACTCCCTGATTCCACAATGTTTCAAATAGTCCTGATTTCTGAGTGCCAAAGTGTTTCCAGAACTATGCAAGGAAAACATATCTGGGGAAGTTGATATAAATTCACCTCTCCTAACGTTCAAGGATTTGAAATAGCTCAACTGGAATTCCATCACCTCCACTAGCTTTGTTTGTAGTGATTCTTTCTAAGGCCCACTTGACTTCACATTCCAGGATGTCTGGCTCTAGGTCAGTGATCACACCGTCGTGATTATCTGAGAAACGCTGGACTGGAAGAAACTCAAGCTGGAATCAAGATTGCCAGGAGAAATATCAGTAACCTCAGATATGCAGATGACACCACCCTTATGGCAGAAAGTGAAGAGGAACTCAAAAGCCTCTTGATGAAAGTGAAAGTGGAGAGTGAAAAAGTTGGCTTAAAGCTCAACATTCAGGAAACAAAGATCTTGGCATCCGGTCCCACCACTTCATGGGAAATAGATGGGGAAAGAGTGGAAACAGTGTCAGACTTTATTTTTGGGGGCTCCAAAATCACTGCAGATGATGACTGCAGCCATGAAATTAAAAGACGCTTACTCCTTGGAAGGAAAGTTATGACCAACCTAGATAGCATATTCAAAAGCAGAGACATTCCTTTGCCAACAAAGGTCCGTCTAGTCAAGGCTATGGTTTTTCCTGTGTTCATGTATGGATGTGAGAGTTGGACTGTAAAGAAGGCTGAGTGCTGAAGAATTGATGCTTTTGAACTGTGGTGTTGGAGAAGACTCTTGAGAGTCCCTTGGACTGCAAGGAGATCCAACCAGTCCATCCTAAAGGAGATCAGCCCTGGGATTTCTTTGGAAGGAATGATGCTAAAGCTGAAACTCCAATACTTTGGCCACCTCATGTGAAGAGTTGACTCATTGGAAAAGACTCTGATGCTGGGAGAGATTTGGGGCAGGAGGAGAAGGGGACGACAGAGGATGAGATGGCTGGATGGCATCACTGACTCAATGGATGTGAGTCTGAGTGAACTCTGGGAGTTGGTGATGGACAGGGAGGCCTGGCATGCTGTGATTCATGGGGTTGCAAAGAGTCGGACAGGACTGAGCTACTGAACTGAACTGAACCTTCAAGGAAATGGCAACCCACTCCAGTACTCTTGCCTGGAAAATCCCATGGACGGAGGAGCCTGGTAGGCTGCAGGCCATGGGGTCGCTAAGAGTCCAAAACGACTGAGTGACTTCACTTTCACTTTTCACTTCCATGCATTGGAGATGGAAATGGTAACCAACTCCAGTGTTCTTGCCTGGAGAATCTTAGGGATGGAGGAGCCTGTGGGCGGCCGTCTATGGGGTTGCACAGAGTCGGACACAACTGAAGCGACTTAGCAGCAGCAGCAGCAGCAACCTTCAAGGACTTGTTTTTCCACCTCGTGATAAGGCATGACTTCAATTCTGACATAGCTGGACGTTTTTCAAGAGAACTCTTGAAAACTGAAGTATCTGTTTTCAAATAGCACTGAAATTCTAGAGGCCGATGTGTTTTCTAAGAGTGTAAATCTCTTGGTCCAGGACCCAGGTACAAGTGTCTCCTGCTCTGTGTTTCCATGGAAACCGACCAGGGCTGTCCACTGCTGCGCAGCGGCAGAGGCATGCAGACCTTGGAGAGATAATCAGAGAGGGTGCTCAGCAACAGGAGGAAACGGCAACACTGCAAAATCCTGCAGGACTTGGAATTCACAGGAAATAATTTCTTCCCTTGTGGGAGCCCAAGCATTCCAATAAATCCAGTGCTGTCGGAGAAGCCGCCGGCGCTGTGCTTGTTGATTACATTTGCAGTTAAGCCACCTCTCCACTCCCCGCCCCGCCTCCGCTCCAACCCCACTCCTGACAGTTTTGATTTTGAAAACTTATCTCACAGAGGTCTTTAGTGCTAATGTCTCCCCTACCAAACAGATTTAATCTTCTCTGAAAAATCCCTGTAACCCGCAGAGATCAGCTGCTCATGTGGACGCAGAGGAGCGTGTTTTCCTGAAATGTAGGCGGAATGGGACTGGGGTGTGTTAATCAATTTCTATATACGCAGATCTGCCTGGAAGGTTGGGTAATTTCTAACAACACCAGCCTTTACCTCGGATTCACAGAAGGCCATTCATGTTACTTTTGGGGTTTTAAGCCTGGTGTCTGATTGGTTTCCCCAGTGGGCCATGGTTTGGTTAAGAGCACTGTATTCTTAAGTCAACTGAAAGGCAAACTATTCAGCAACCCAGAAGATGTTGGTGTAGACTGTTGAAAGTCCTTTGTGAAACCATGCTGGTTCTACTGGAGGCGCATTCAGCTTGACGGAAAGTGTTTTTTCCTTTACAGAACTTGGATTTTTAGAAGGCTCTGATGTATGAAAGGGGAAAATAAAAACACCAGGTGGAAAAGAAATCTCTAAAAAAATCTATGTCTGTTGCACACACACTCTCCTCAGAATTATGCAGAGGCTTCTGCCAAAAAGACTAGAAATAATGATTTAATGTGGTCCCCTCAGCCCACAAACCCATCATCTTCTAGTCCACACTGGACATCTCCATCAAATAAGAACAGTAAGGGACTTCCCTGGTGGTCCAGTGGTTAAGTCTGCCTTGCAATGTAAGGAACACGGGTTCAATCCCTGGTCGGGAGACTAAGATCCCACACACAGAGGGGCAACTAAGCCCTTGCGCCACGATCGGAGAAGCCTGTGCGCCATATCGAAGACCCAAAACCACCAGAAAAGAAAGAAAAAAGAAATAAAGAGCAACCTAGTAATAGTCAACTTTCAGCTTCAGAGTGAAACTCTCTATTATTAAGAGGTTATTCCCATGCTTCTTGTTAACATTTTGAGGCCAGGTAAGCAGGCTGCACATTTAGACTTGAAGATGGAGTTTTCTCTACAGCTTTGGAGCCACAGTAGCCTGTCTCTCTTTATCTGCCCGATCCTTCTTCACAATTCTTTTCCTTTCACCTTCAATTCAGTTCAGTTCAGTCAATCAGTCATGTCCAACTCTTTGTGACGCCATGAACCACAGTACGCCAGGCCTCCCTGTCCATCACCAACTCCCGGAGTTCACTCAGACTCACGCCCATCGAGTCAGTGATGCCATCCAGCCATTTCATCCTCTGTCGTCCCCTTCTCCTTCTGCCCTCAATCTTACCCAGCATCAGGGTCTTTTCCAATGAGTCAGCTCTTCACATCAGGTGGCCAAAGTATTAGAGTTTCAGCTTCAACATCAGTCCCTCCAGTGAACACCCAGGACTGATCTCCTTTAGGATGGACTGGTTGGATCTCCTTGCAGTCCAAGGGACTCTCAAGAGTCTTCTCCAACACCACAGATCAAAAGCATCAATTCTTCAGCGCTCAGCTTTCTTTATAGTCCAACCCTCACATCTGTACATGACTATTGGAAAAACCATAGCCTTGACTAAATGGACTTTTGTTGACAAAGTAATGTCTCTGCTTTTTAATATGCTGTCTAGGTTGGTCATAACTTTCCTTCCAAGCAGTAAGCGTCTTTTAATTTCATGGCTGCAGTCACCATCTGCAGTGATTTTGGAGCCCAAAAATATAAAGTCTGTCACTGTTTCCACTGTTTCCCCATCTATTTCCCATGACGTGATGGGACCAGATGCCATGATCTTAGTTTTCTGAATGTTGAGATTTAAGCCAACTTTTTCACTCTCCTCTTTCACTTTCATCAAGAAGCTCTTTAGTTCCTCTTCACTTTCTGCCATAAGGGTGGTGTCATCTGCATATCTGAGGTTATTGATATTTCTCCTGGCAATATTGATTCCAGCTTGTGCTTCTTCCAGTCCAGCATTTCTCATGATGTACTCTGCATAGAAGTTAAATAAGCAGGGTGACAATATACAGCCTTGATGTACTCCTTTTCCTATTTGGAGCCAGGCTGTTGTTCCATGTCCAGACTGTTCCGTGTCCTTTCACCTTACCTCTCCTGAAACACCTTTCTTTCCATTTTCCTGTTCTTAGCTTTTGCTTTCTTCCTCCTCCCCTTCCTTCATTCTTCCTTTATATGCCTTTGCTATTTCCATTCTCCCATCATCCCTTCCGGAACTCCCTTCTCTGAAAAACAAATGGTAAACACACCAATACACTCAAAACCACTCAAATGTACATTGTAATGGAGAAACACAATGACGTCCATTGATTTCAGTTCAGTCTCTTTTGACTGCATGCTTTCTGAACAGGGCAGTTGTTCAGTCATTCAGTCTTGTCTGACTCTTTGAGACCCCATGGACTGCAGCATGCCAGGCTTCCTTGTCCTCCACTGTCTGACGGAGTTTGCTCAGATTCATGTCTACTGAGTTGTGATACTATCTAGTCATTTCATCCTCTGCCTCCCCCTTCACCTTTTGCCTTCACCTTCAATCTTTCCCAGGTTTAGGGTCTTTTCCAATGAGAGCAGGGCAGGGCCCAAACCAATTCCAATTGGTTCCTGCTTTTAGGCTGCTCTCCTAAAATTATGTACATAGCAATAGAATTGGAAACAATTTATACTATTGTTTTGGCTTCCTAAGTGGCTCAGTGGTAAAGAATCTTCCTGCCAATGCACTAGCTGCAGGAGACATGGGTTCAACCCCTGGGTTGGGAAGACCCCTTGAGAAGAAAATGGCAACCCACTCCGGTATTCTTGCCTGGAAAATCCTATGCACAGAGGAGCCTGGTGGGCTACAGTCCATGGGGTTGCAAAGACCTGGACATGACTGAGCTACTGAACGTGCACTCATGGATCATTATCTCCACATAATTTTAGGAGCTGAACTGGTAGAAGTCACATCTTCATAGACAGAAAACCTAGGTACAGAATGGTTAATGACTGAAAATCAGACAAAGCCATAACAATCAAGTAATCGACAGAACACTCTTCAATTCCCATTATATTTAAGACATTGTAGTAAGCAAAATGGGGACACAGGCTGATGTATTGTTCTCTGTTTCAAGTAGCTTATGATCATGTTTGGGATGACAGGGAATGTATACGTGAAAAAATAGCTAGAATTAACTTGAGCTAGTATTCATGGTTGTTATTGTTCGGTTGTTATTTTTCAGTTGCTAAGTCATGTCCAACTCTTTGCAACCCCATGGACTGCAGCACATCAGGCTCCTCTGTCCTTCACTATCTCCTGGAGTTTGCTTAAATTCATATCTATTGAGTTGGTGATGCTATCTAATCATCTCATCCCCTGCTACCCGCTTCTTCTTTTGCCTTTAGTCTTTCCCAGCATCAGGGTTTTTTCCTAGTGATCGTCAGGGCTCTTCACATTAGGTGGCCAAAGTACTGGAACTTCAGCTTCAGCATCAGTCCTTCCAATGAATATTCAGGGTTGATTTCCTTTAGGATTGACTGGTTTGATCTTGCAGTCCACAAGGACTCTCAAGAGTCTTCTCCAACACCACATTCAAAAGCATCAATTCTTTGGTGCTCAGCCTTCTTTATGGTCCAACTTTCACATCCGTACATGACTACAGGAAAAATCATAGCTGTGACTATACAGAGCTTTGTTGGCAAAGTGATGTCTCTGCTTTTTAATATGCTGTCTAGGTTTGTCATAGGTTTCCTTCCAAGGAGCCAATGTCCCTTAATTTCATGGCTGCAGTCCCTAACTGCAGTAATTTTGGAGCCCAAGAAAATAAAATATGTCATTGCCTCCACTTTTACCCCTTGTATTTGCCATGAAGTGATGGGACCAGATGCCATCATCTTAATTTTTTGTATGTTGAGTTTTAAGCCAACCTTTTCACCCTCCTTTTTCACACTCATCAAGAAGCTCTTTAGTTCCTTTTCACTTTGTGCCATTAGTATTCATGGAGCACTTACTAATTGTCAGCTGTGGTGGTGAGGTCTTTCTACGTGTTCTGTCCTGTAGCCCTTAGAATAATTCTGTAATGTATACTGCATACCATTATGATCTGCATTTCATAGATGAGGAAACTGAGACTTAGAGATGAAGTAACTTACTCAAGGCTTCACAGGTAGCCCATGTGGGCTGGGAGGTGAACTGCTAAATGTTGGCAAAAGTTAAGTACCAAATGAATGGGACAGAGGAATCTCCTTGAAGTTCAGAGCTGGAAATTCACTGTGTACTTGGGAGGTTATGAAAAGATAGCATCTCAGGACTGAAGCAGACCTTCAAGATCTGAATCTCCACTTTAATGTCACTCTTGGGGAAACTGGAACCCAAAGACAGGGATAATCTGCCGAAAGAGGTGGCATGTGAATGGCACGTGTGGGATGAGTGGGCGTTTGGACTGTCTAGACAGACAGCAGGTGGCATTCCAGGGAGGGAAATGGGAATGATGGTCTACTGAGTCATATTCCACTTTTGGTATTGTTTTTGCTTCATGAAGAACCTTTACTCAGTATCTGGGAGGAGAGAGGAGTGTGATTTCCAGGAGAGGAGTTTGGGAAATGAGGAAGAAGAAGAGCTTTTTAACTGTTATCATCTCCCAGTATCTGAGAGTTACCTCCTCATTGGGACTCCTGGTAAAAAAGTAGTTGCTATTGCTCCTGACTATTGGATGAAGTCTGTTGGTTGTCAAAAAGTATGAGCAAGAATGGGCAAGCAAAACTGAAATAAGGGATGGCAGAAAGAAAAATGCAGTAGAGGAATATGTCAGCATAGAACTTATAGCTTTGAAGCTGAAAAAACCCAAGCTTGCAGCACAGCCTGCTGTAGTTTCTTTAGTCTGTGTCATCCTCGAACAGAGCACAGTTTTATATAGAATGTTTGCTGCAAAACTAGACACAAATAGTTCCGAGGATTAACTTTGAATTTCCTGGATTTGGTGGGCATAAATCAGGGCCTTCATGCTATTTTAACACTTTTTAAAAACAAGGTCCTTCTGAATAAATGGCAAAACTGGGTCAAGAAATGCTTTATTCATTAATAAGTAAAATCTAGAACTTGGAGTAATGCTCCCTAATTATGAAATGGGCAGCACACTGTACTGTTTTCTGATTGGCTGACATCAGTTTGAATGCAAAGCTTTATTTCACTCAGAGTCCTGGCATACTTCACACATTAAAATTCTAAGCTGTCTAAGTAGGTGTGAAACTAATTTTGTGTTTATTTTTTAAAACCCACCTATGATCATTTAGGACCATCCACTTCACTTTGGGAGGGCAGCACCCGGTTGTAGGTGGGCCCTGGGAGACAATAAAGGAGAGGATAATTTCTTAAAAGCCTTAAACCAGAATATTTATAGTTTCCTGGAATAGTTGTAACTACTTATCCATTTTTCCAGCCACAACTTTTCTTAATAAGAAGGGCTTTGAAAAACCTGCTAAATCTGGGCATAAAAGGAAACAGAAGTTTTCCTAGAGCAGTGGAATTTTTTAAAGTCACATAGTAACCTTATTGATGAAATCAGGAAGAGAGCACTTTCAGATCAGACTTAAGGGAGGTTATTTACAAAACATGGGATTTTTCTCAGCACACCAGGCACATTCTGTGAGATTTCCTGCAACATGAAGACACATACCATCCCTGGCTTTTAATCAGGCCAGACTGGCTCACAGACCCTTCTTCAGTGGGGGATGTTAAATGGCACTACCAACACCCTGATTCATTCAGAATCACTAGGAAGACGATTTGTAGAGGTCATCTGGCACTTTAGAAAAGGAAGCAAACCCCCCCAAAACTTAAGTTCATTAGCAGTTACATTTTTTTTTAAAAAGGTATATCTATTTTTTCCTGCTTGGACATGGTGTATCTCACTTGAATTAGTCTTCTCATAAAAACACTTTCTTGTTTATGAATATCTGTCCTTATAAAAAGTCATCCTAAAATTTAGTGCCTTTTGGGGCTAAATTTGATCAATTTATGAATTTGGGACAATTTGATCAAATGTGCATTTTAGAAAAGTCATATTTACACTGACCATCATTCATAACATTCATAATTTGTACCTTTAGACCCAAAGATTTTAACTGTTTTGTTGCAAAGGAAGGACCCCTAACTCAAATTATGCTCCTTGGAAGGTCTGTGACCATGAGTAGTGGTTTTTTCCTCCCCCTTCCTCCTCTTCCTTTAAAAATTAATTAAATACTGAGTAAAATAATCCAGAATTTTGTGGAATGTTGTAGAATAAAGTCTCCTTCTTCGGAATGGTGGGCTTCTCCTTTAGAAGCCCCGTCCCCTCTCAGTTGGGCCCTTTAAACAGAACATGGGTAAGGCAAAGTTTGGGTGTGGTTCGTGCTTTCCTGGGGCGTCCCTGGTGGCTCAGCAGTAAAGAATCCACCTGTGAATGCAGGAGACCCAGATTTGATCCCTGGGTGGGAAGATCCCCTGGAGAAGGAAATGGCAACCCACTCCAGTATTCTTGCCTGGAGATCCCATGGACAGAGGAGACTGGTGGGCTACAGTCCATGGGGTCACAAGAGTCAGACATGACTAAACGAATAACACACACACACACACACACACGTGTGTGTGACAAGAAGGATGTTGATGGATAGCTCCTTTATAATGGGGCCCGATCTCCCAGTTACCCTCAGAGGCCCTTAGAACATATGTCTGGCTTCTCACAACCAAAGAGAGGAATCAGTTTCTTTCTTTCTTAGCTTATCTGTGGGAATTAAGGCACTGGCACTGTGTTCACCCCTTCTCTCTAATCTCTGCTTCCATATATTTTGGTGATTTAAATCTCCACTTAAGCCTATCAATTACGGTCATAGAAATGATAAGGATGGTATGGGGAGGGCAGTGCCGTTTATCTAAGTGTCAAAAGGTGGCTGCTTCACACACTTTGCTGGGTGGGTGGCAGGTTCTTCTCAGGTCCTGATACCGGAATGGACCACAGTGGCACACACCATCCTCAGGAATGACCTGGGCTATGTATTTGTTGGGATGACGAGATGTAAAGAGTCATTTGAACGCAAATGATCTGCATTTGAACCTCAGCCTTACAATTTAGTGGCTATCCAAACCTGAACATTTTTCATATGTAAAATAAGACTTTTACCTAAATTTTAGGGTTGTTGCAAAGAATAAAGGAGATAAGGGATGCGAAACGTGTAAATTGCAAAGGCTTGTCTAGATGTTCCTACTTGAGTTCTGTGTTCCTAGATACTTATCCCCACTTCTGGGTTCTAACTAGTAAAGAAGAAATGTTAGGACCAAGAGGAGGATTAATGATATTGATGGGGGTCCAATTATTCTCAATGTCATGGCTCCCAACTGGAGTTGCATTAAAGCATATGGCATGGAACTGAGGCTAAATAGGGGAGCCTAATACGGGCCCCCAAAGACTCAGCCTTGGGACCCATCTGCAGGGACAGTTGGGTTCTGCAAATCAGGCTCTGGCCAGTGGCATGAGGGGCATTTCCCTATCTCTCCAACACTAGAGAAGGCAGACCCAGGGCTGTGACTAGAATGTTCTTTGCATGAGAGGAGGAATGGAGAAGCCACTGGTACTGTCTATTTGTTCCATGTGGCTGACAGCTGTGAGAAAAACAGGGTGGAGTCTCTTCTTGCTTTAAGACAAAGCAGTGCCCTCTGACACTGGGGAGAGAGAGCCCTGCAAGGGAAACACTGGTTCTCTTCTAGAGAAGACCAACAGAGACAGTTTCCCATGCCGTCTATTCCAATGCAGTGAGTGTGGCCTCCCTTGAGGACTGTTTCTGAGTTTTAGTTGTTTTGGGGAGCATTGGATTCCTTTGAGAATATGATTAAAATTTATGGAAATTATCTCATAGAAAATACATTAAAATTCTTTTAAGGCTAATATTTACATATAGCTTAAGCAGTACATAGACTGCAACCATGGACTCTAGTTTTGAAGTTACATTTCATATTCTGAGACTGTATAACTCAGTCGTTATGACTTTTCCTTTTCTTGAAGCAAAGTTAGGGTCTACTATTAAAAATAGTATCTGTTTTTCAAAAAACAAAGATGAAATAAAAACATGTTTTTAAGCTAATTTAATTCCTAACATATCTATTAATTTGGATGTTTCCTTGAATTATTAAGGGGTTTTGCTTTGTTCGTCTTGGCAAACTTTGGCCTACATAAAAGAACATGGTTTACTCATTTTAAAATTTGCTTATTATTGTCTTACTTAAATTGCTTATTTAAATTACTTAAACTCTAAAACCTCAGAATTGCACTCATCTCACACACTAGTAAAGTAATGCTCAAAATTCTCCAAGCCAAGCTTCAGTAATATGTGAACTGTGAACTTCCAGATGTTCAAGCTGGTTTTAGAAAAGGCAGAGGAACCAGAGATCAAATTGCCAACATCCTCTGGATCATGGAAAAAGCAAGAGAGTTCCAGAAAAACATCTATTTCTGCTTTATTGACTATGCCAAAGCCTTTGACTGTGTGGATCACAATAAACTGTGGAAAATTCTAAAAGAAATGGGAATACCAGACCACCTGACCTGCCTTTTGAGAAATTTGTATGCAGCTCAGGAAACAAGAGTTAGAACTGGACATGGAACAACAGACTGGTTCCAAATAGGAAAAGGAGTTCATCAAGGCTGTATATTGTCACCCTGCTTATTTAACTTATATGCAGAGTACATCATGAGACACGCTGGACTGGAAGAAGCATAAGCTGGAATCAAGATTGCCAGAAATATCAATAACCTCAGATATGCAGATGACACCACCCTTATGGCAGAAAGTGAAGAGGAACTCAAAAGCCTCTTGATGAAAGTGAAAGTGGAGAGTGAAAAAGTTGGCTTAAAGCTCAACATTCAGGAAACAAAGATCATGGCATCCGGTCCCATCACTTCATGGGAAATAGATGGGGAAAGAGTGGAAACAGTGTCAGACTTTATTTTTTGGGGCTCCAAAATCACTGCAGATGGTGACTGCAGCCATGAAATTAAAAGACGCTTACTCCTTGGAAGGAAAGTTATGACCAACCTAGATAGCATATTGAAAAGCAGAGACATTACTTTGCCAACAAAGGTCCATCTAGTCAAGGCTATGGTTTTTCCAGTGGTCATGTATGGATGTGAGAGTTGGACTGTGAAGAAAACTGAGCGCCGAAGAATTGATGCTTTTGAACTGTGGTGTTGGAGAAGACTCTTGAGAGTCCCTTGGACTGCAAGGAGGTCCAACCAGTCCATTCTAAAGGAGATCAGTCCTGGGTGTTCATTGGAAGGACTGATGCTACAGCTGAAACTCCAATACTTTGGCCACCTGATGTGAAGAGTTGACTCATTGGAAAAGGCTCTGATGCTGGGAGGGATTGGGGGCAGGAGGAGAAGGGGAGGACAGAGGATGAGATGACTGGATGGCATCACCGACTTGATGGACATGAGTTTGAGTGAACTCGGGGAACTGGTGATGGACAGGGAGGCCTGGTGTGCTGCGATTCATGGGGTTGCAAAGAGTTAGACACAGCTGAGTGACTGAACTGAACTGAACCTTACTTAGTAAATATCTATCCATTTTAGTTAACTGAACATTATAACAGAAATTTAGTTTGAAGACAAGTTTCAATCTGAGTCATTATTTTATTCTTCAAACTGAGGGTTACTTAGCAACTGGCTTTCTGGAACTTTGGAAAATGATGGTCGTCTTCTCCCTTTTGACCTCCCACCTTCCTTTTCTCCTCTGAACGTCAGCTCTAAACATCCAGAATGCAGCCCCAGGCAATGACTATAGGTGTGACCCTTGGTGTGTTCATGCTCAGTTATGTCTGACTCTTTGAGACCCAATGGACTATAACCTGCCAGGCTCCTCTATCCATGGAATTTCCCAGGCAAGAATGCTGGAGTGGGTTGCCGTTTCCTTCTCCAGGGGATCTTCCCAACCCAGGGATGGAACCCACATTTCTGGTGGCTCCTGTATTGGTAAGTGGATTCTTGACCACTTGCGCCACCTGGGAAGCCCCGAACTTTGTGAAATATATTGAAGTTAATCTTACATACCCCAGTCCACTCTCCATCTGTCAGTGTTTCTCCTGAACAGGCTTTTCCACCCAGTTTACCAGGACATCTACCTTGTCAATGTCCTTGCCCATCCAACTTCTGACACACACAGACACATCCAGCTTCCCTGTCAGAATCCGTTCACCTGAACTTTGGCTACTCTTCACCCACAAGTAAACAGTCCCCTCATAGCCTACTTCTTCCTTCTTTCAAAATGGAGAATTCCAGAAGAGATCTCGATTTTCATGTTGTGTATTCCAAAGGTCCCTGCTTTAAAAAAAGAACAGGAGGGATATCCCCCTCCGTCCAGTGGTTAGGACTCTGGGCTTCCACTGCAGGGGGCATGGGTTCGAACCCAGGTCAGGAAACTAGGATCCCACATGCTGTGTGGCCAAAAAATGTTCTCTCATTCAAAGCAGAATTTAAGGCTCTACCTCTAGAGAAACAGCCCGGTTACCCTTTAAAATGAGAACTTATCCAGTAATTCCAGAAAATAACATTTTACAATGAAATAAAAATTGGGGAGAATGGTCTCTCCATTACAAAAAATGCATTTCTAAGCATATCATTTTAATGCAATTTGCATTAAAATGAAAAATTCATTTTAATTTAATGTATTTTTAATTTAATTCATTTAATTAAATGCATTTTAATTTAATGCAATGTGAGTGCATTAAGATTCATAGATAAATTCTAGGATGAAAATTAGATGTTAAAATATAAATAATTCCTTTCTCTGATTTTTTTTTAAAATGAAACTGTAAGTTATTATTCATTTAAAGACCAGTTTCACTTTGGATTATTTTCCATGTAAAATTCTAGAAATCAAGATAAGTGAGCTGCTCTGGGATCTAGTTGTCAATATTTTTTTTTTTTACTGCTTCACAAGAGTGCTTTATATATCCCTTTACTATATATATATGTATATACATTTAAAATTTCAAGAATATATAGAATATAAATAGTCTGTAAGCAAAAGTTATATACACACACAAACACAAGGTAAGTTAAAAAATAAAAGAAAAAAAGAAAAAAAAAACAAACACAAGGTAAGAAAAAAACTTATAGATAACCTTACAAAATTTTTGGCAACTTACATAAAATGGAGAAATTTCTTAAAAATAAGTTTACCAATAATGACACAAGAAACAGAAAAATCTAAATAGTCCTATATCTATTAACATAATAAAATTCCCAATTTAAAACTTACCTGGAAGAAAGCTAGAGGCCCAGAATGGTATCACCATGGAAAGACACACTGATACATTGGATATCATTAAAATTAAGAACTTCTATTTATTAAAGATACCATAAAGAAGATATTGTGTCTATATATACACAATATCTTTTATATATGCATATATTTTAATATTCTTTTATGTATATATATATCTTGTATGTGTATACACATATATATACATACATTCATGTGTGTACACACATATATGTATATATAATGCCTTTATCTCCTTTTACCCTCTCCATCTTTATTTCAGGCATCTGTTAGCTAAGATACTATTTTTCATTGTTAATATTTTTAACAATGACATTCTCATCTGAAACCATATCTTCTATGCTTTATCTTAAGCTGATCCCCAAACTGAAAAGTAATGAAAAGTACTCAATATAGCATATATATATTTTTACCTGAAGTACCAAGTAGTAATATTTGATGCATAGAGAAAGAAATAATAACTCTACACTGCTAAAGGAATATCAGTGCCAAACAGATTCTTTGAATTATTACTGTTTGTATTTCATACCATCAATTATATGGTTTTCTTATTTTAGTTTTTTCCATGGTTGAATTATAACTTGGTCACTGAGCTCTCTTCCCCCTGAAGTTTTCAATTTTCTTTATTCTTACTGACATAAGAAACATATTTATTAACATATCATTTCACTAAGAAGTTTAAACTTTCCATGTGGTACATATACATAACGGAGTAATTGCCTAGCCACTAAAAAGAATGAAATAATGCCATTTGCAGCAACATGGATGGACCTAGAGATTGTCATACTGAGTGAAGTCAGTCAGACAGAGGAGGAGAAATATCATATGACATCCCTGATACATGAAATCTAAAAAAAAAATGGTACAAATGAACTTACAAAACAGAAAGAGACTCACAGACTTACAGAACAAACTTATGGTTTCTGGGGAGAAGGGATAGTTCGGGAGTTTCTGATGGACATGTGCACACTGCTATATTCAAAACTGTTAACTGACAAGGACCTATTGAATAGCATATGGAGCTCTGCTCAGTGTGATGTGGCAGCCCGCATGGGAGGGGGGGTTTGGGGAAGAATGGATGCACGTATATACATGGCTGGGTCCCTTCATGGTTCACCTGGAACTATCGCAGCATTTTTGATTGCCTATACCCCAATACAAAATAAAAAGTTCAAAAAAAGAAGTTTAAACCTCTCAATAATGTTATTTGTCTTGAAGTTATTCTATACATTCTGACTACTTGGAGTTTTGACTTCCTTGTCTGATTTAGTCTAACTCATTTTTGGACTTGTCATAGAAATCCCAGGGTTTATTTTCATTACACTGCTGAATTAAATCTTCTATCAGTTCAGTTCAGTCGCTCAGTCGTGTCTGACTCTGCGACCCCATGAACTGCAGTACGCCAGGCCTCCCTGTCCATCACCAACTCCCGGAGCCTACCCAAACTCATGTCTGTTGAGTCGGTGATGCCATCCAACCATCTCATCCTCTGTCATCCCCTTCTCCTCCCACCCTCAATCCTTCCCAGCATCAGGGTCTTTTCAAATGAGTCAGCTCTTCGCATCAGGTGACCAAAGTATTGCAGTTTCAGCTTCAACATCAGTTCTTCCAGTGAACACTCAGGACTAATCTACTTTAGGATGGTCTTCTATGTCTTGAGACATATTTATTTCTTAAGATAAATATCATCTTGGCAACATTTTGGACTTTTATGGAGAACATCTTTAATAGATTATTTTTCCCAGAAACATGCATGGAAGTTAGCCTTTTCAGGCTTTGTATATTGTGGTTTTCTCCAGGTGGGCAGGATCAATACCCTGTTCAAAATTAGTCTAAATTTGAGACTGATGACATCATGCATTCACCTGGGGAGAGGGGCTGAAAATTATTATTCACATAATGAGGCTTTCTGGGAAGATGGCATGGCAGTTACCCAAGCCAGTCAGAAGTGGCTTGAGTGAGAGAAAGGGCAAGTGGCTTTGGCTTTAATTGTGGTTAGAGGTGCTGAAAGGCTGCAGTGAGCATTTGAGCCCCTTGCTAGTGCCAGGGAGGAAGTATATGGTCCTTCTTAGACGTTTGCCTAGATGTAGGGCAAGAAGGACCTGAGAAGAGTGGAGATTGAAAACTGTCAGGGGTAAAGTGTCAAGAATGGAGTCAGATTCTTAATACATCTTTGTGCTCATATGTGTGCTCATTTGCTTCAGTTGTGTCCGACTCTTTTTGACCCTATAGACTGCAGCCAACTAGGCTCCTCTGTCCATGGGTTTTCCAGGCAAGAATACTGGAGTGGGTTGCCATTTCTTCCTCCAGGGGATCTTCCAAACCCAGGGATCAAACCCGTGTCTCCTGCATTGCAGGTGGATTCTTTACCACTCGCACCACCTGGGAAGCCCTATCACATCCTTATTACAGTCTTTTTTCATTACTAAAATAATAGTTCACCTGAATGTCCAACATTACACCGAAAATCGTTTGCCTATAAAACTTTACATTGTTAAATTTTCTACTAACCTCTTCTGTTGATGATAAAAAGCCTGATGACAGTTCCTTTGTAGGTGCAACCCTTAGATTTTCTTCCTGGGTGCTTATTAGATCTATCGATATTCTTAGAATCCTAAAACTTCCAAGTTATAGTTATTTTTTCCATTCATTTTTTGGAAATTTGTGAATTCCTTTTAATTTGAACTGAACTTCAGAGGAAAAATCAATTTCTTTCAGTTTCTCTGATTATATTCTCCCATTTGTTTTTTCCCTCTGTAGATCTTATTGGACCAGATTTCATGCCTACTGGATTTATCTGCCATTTCTGTGAACTTTTCTCTTAAATTTTATATCTTTGTTTATTTGTTTTACAATCATAGAATTGATTTTACTCTATCCTTTTCTTTTCGTTTTTTTTTTGGCCACATCAAGCAGCTTGCAGGATTTTAGTTCCTTGACTGGAGATTGAACCTGGACCACTGCAGTGAAAGTGTCGAGTTCTAATCATTGGACTGCCAGGAAGTTTCCAAATTTTTCTCTATCCTCTAACCTTTATATTATTATTATCCTTTTTTAATTGGGCAATCTTGTGTGGAAATCACAAGAATTCTTTCAAGTTCTCTGGTTGTTCCTTTTTCATAGCAACTTGCTCTTATTTTTATGGATGAACTACTTTATAAATCTCTTTAAGGATATTTTAGTAGTTATCAGTAGAAATGAGTAGTAGAAAATCCAACTATAGGGGCTTAAAAAGCAAAAGTTTAAGTATCACTATCCAGAATTGGGCCACATGGCTACCATAGACAGGTCATAAATGAGGGACATTCTTGAGTTTACCTGATTACCAAAGCTGGTTCCCTCTTTAATTAGGTGAATAACTATCTATCTCTCCTCTTTTATTCATCCCTTAAAGCAAGAATCTAGGGATAGGCAGCCTGGGGTTGATCCTGTAAAGAAGATCTCTGCATCTTGGGGCTCTGCCACCTTTAGCACATTGGTCTCTTTCCTTGTGCTTATTTTATCTTTTCATGGTCATAAGAGAGCCCTACTGCATTTTTTTTTTTTTTTTGGCATCTTGTAAGGATATGCAAAGGAAGAAAAGATACAAGCAAAAGGCTGAACTGAAGTTGTATCATTTCTATGTCTAAAGATAGCTATACATATTTTAAAAGCTTTCCTGAAAGTCCTATCCAGTGTCTTCTGTTTAAATATCACTAGGTTGGGAAGATCCCCCCGAGGAGGGCATGGCAACCCACTCCAGTATTGTTGCTTGGAGAATCCCCATGGACAGAGGAGCCTGGCAGACTATAGTCCATGGGGTTACAAAAGAGTTGGACATGACTGAGTGACTAAGCACAGCACAGCATCAAGAACTGGGCCACATGCCTACCACAGGCCAGTCATTGGAAAGTGTAAAGACAAGGAGTGGTGAATAGGGTTGGGATGGTTAATTAATGCTGTCCACAAAAGATACTAACTGGAATGTTAATAACTGTTCTGTTCTAGTTTTTGAATTGCCTTGTTTATTCTACTGCAATTTCTCAAATAAATAGTCATACATGGGGCAAAGAGTTGGACAAGACTGAGCGACTGAAATGAACCGGGGCTAGGGCTGCTGCTGCTAAGTCGATTCAGTCGTGTCTGACTCTGTGTGACGCCATAGACGGCAGCCCACCAGGCTCCCCCGTCCCTGGGATTCTCCAGGCAAGAACACTGGAGTGGGTTGCCATTTCTTTCTCCAGTGCATGAAAGTGAAAAGTGAAAGTGAAGTCGTTCAGTCGTGTCTGACCCTCAGCGACCCCATGGACTGTAGCCTTCCAGGCTCCTCTGACCATAGGATTTTCCAGGCAAGAGTACTGGAGTGGGGTGCCATTGCCTTCTCCAGACCTGGGGCTACCGGGCATTAAGAGAACTAGATTATTACATTTACTTTCAAATGATTTCTCTCTTTTCCTGTATTTACCACTTATGCTAAAGTTAGTATTTTTCAAGTTCTGTCATCTATTTTTTCAAGCAATCAGTTTGAGAACTTTGTTATACTACTTTTTTAACTTAAGTGTGGAGTCATGGCAGTCACAATTCTCTCAGTCATATATGAAGAAAATTCTTGATTTTGCCTGATTACTAGAGTTGGCATCCTCTTTAATTAGATAATTGTTCGCCATGTGCACTCTCCACTCTTCACTGTGGACATGTGGTCTTGGTTCTTATATGATCCTGGATCTTTGCCAGCAAATTTGAAATGAACCAGAACAGTTCATTTCCCAAAGTTTGCAAAATGTTTAACTTACATTTGTTTTCATTATTTTTCTTCTCTAGTGGGCTTCTGGGAAGAGTCTTGGGGTTTTGGATTTGGAGGAAAAGAGAGGAGGGAGAAATAAAAAGATAATGGAATTGGACCAAAAGAGTAAGAAGACTAAGTATCCTTATTGAAAGTTTTGCCTTCTTGAATTAGTAGAGTTTTCAAGTATAGTGATTGATTTGGTTTTTATTAGCCCTAATTTTCACTAGTTCATAAAATCTACAGAAGTAAATTTTTAAAAAATTGTGTTAGGAAGATACTGAGTTAACCCTATACTAATATAAGAAGGTAGCAATGTAAGAAGATGGAGTGTGAAAAGAGGGAAGATGCTGGTTGTAAGAGAAGCAGCACCAACATTTTTGTTTGAGTTTTTGCTAAAAGGTGGGAGGAGGAAAAAAAAAGACATAGTAAGATGATCTTGATCCTATTTGATTCTGAAAGTTCAGCAAACATGCACAGATACATTGAGATTTGAATGGACATTTAGACTTTGAATTGTTTATCTAAATGTATCTAAATGGTGAAATCCATGAAGTTTTGTAGAGAGAGCCTAGAGCTTACCTAGATATAAAACTTGTACTGTCTGGAGTGACAAGGAGGGTTTTTACTTCATATATATTTGTTCTGAAAGCAAAAATGTTATTAAATATAGCTAATTGCATTGAATGTAGTTTGACAAAAGATGTTACATATCAATATCTATTTTAAAATATTTCATTGAATTCTATATGCATAGGCCAGGTGGCTATTGGAAGAACAAAGAATAGATGAAATTATATTCTGTAAATTCAAGTTCACTTGAAAGCAGTGGCAAGTTTCAGGAAGGGAAAGAATTAGTGTTTGAGTAACTGCTTTGTGTGAAGAAGGCAATGGCAGCCCACTCCAGTACTCTTGCCTGGAAAATCCCATGGGTGGAGGAGCCTGGTGGGCTGCAGTCCTTGGGGTTGTGAAGAGTCGGACACGATTGAGCGACTTCACTTTCACTTTTCACTTTCATGCACTGGAGAAGGAAATGGCAACCCACTCCAGTGTTCTTGCCTGGAGAATCCCAGGGACGGGGGAGCCTGGTGGGCTGCTGTCTATGGGGTCGCACAGAGTCGGACGCGACTGAAGTGACTTAGCAGCAGCAGCAGCAGCAACAACTGCTTTGTGATAGGCATGAGTAGGTTTATGCATATCATCATTTTTAATCTTACAACTTAAAAAGAAATCATTATCCTCTCTGGTTGAAGTATAAGCAATTTGAGAACATAAGTAACTTCATCAGTCACAGATTAGGGCAAGAGGTGTATTCATTTGCTAGGGCTGCCATAACAAAATACTGCAGACTGGGAGGCTTAAGTACTAGAAATTTATCTTTTTATAATCTGGAGGCTGCAATCCCAAAACCAAAGTGTTCTCAGCATGGGGCCTTTTAAGACCTCTCTGTTTGGCTTGCAGATGTTGTCTTTTTCTGGTTCCTTCTCCCTCTGTCCCCACATGGTCTTTCCTTTGTGAGCAGATACCCTGGTGTCCCAGGTGTATCAGAGTGGTGTCTCTTATGTGTCCAAATTTCCTTTTCTTATAAGGACACCAGTCAGATTGGATTAGGGCCCACCTGAATGGCCTCATTTTAACTGCATCATCTCTTTAAAACCCCTGTCTCCCAATAGGGTTGAATTTGAGATACTGGGAATTGGGACTTCAACACTCCAAAATGGGAGGATGGGATTTAGCTCCTAACAGGGAGGCCAGTTGTATTTAGGAATATTGAAATGGACATCAGTCCAGAAGACTTTCCTTGTCTTCTGGTCTCCGAGTACAGAATACAGAGGAAGCACACGACATTGAGGACATTGATCCTCAACTATTTATCCAGCCCTAATAAAGAAACGGGTCCAAACGGTCATGATTGAGAGAATGCCCAAATCAAATGCCTTATGCTAGAATATTCAGCCCAGGAGGAATCGAGGAATTACTTAGTCTAAGCTCCTCACTTGACAAAGAAGCAAGATTCCAATTATGAAATGACTTAGCAAACATCATAAAATTGGTCAGTATTACCAAGGTAACATTTTTATAAAATATTGTGTGCTAACCATTGAGAATGTATATATATATACACACATATATATACATATGTATACATACACATATGTATATACATATTGGGTTGGCAAAAAAGTTTGCTCATTCTGGTTTTCTGTAAGCTATTATGGAAAAACCCAAATGAACACTTTGGCCAGCCCTATACATATATATTTATGGATACATATGTGTGTGTATATATATATGTTCAATGAATAAATATAAATGTTTATATGCTTATGTGCATGTATAGATGATCTATAAAAATAAAATGTCTTCTAATCTTTAATATGACATTTGAAGGTGGTCATTTCTATCTCATTTTACAGATACATAAAATCCTGAAGCTGAGACTTAAGTTTGAGTTGTTTTATGGATATAAATTTTTTCTTCTTTTTCAGCCTTAGGATGGAATTATACTATACTATAAATATTTATCACAGGGATGGCTAAAGTGTCTAGCCAAAAAGATTCAGACTCTCACATGTGATACATATTAATAGACACAATAGAAAACATCTCCTTGTCACTTATTTTCCATGATTGTATAGCCATGGCAGTCATAATTAAGCTTCAGTTAATTTGATTCATTTTGTTTCATTTGCTTGTTTCGTGAGTAAAGAGGTTGCTAAAGTTCCTGCCCCTCATGAGTTGGTTTAAAGAGATAGTGGTTGATGAAATCAATGAAATTTGTCATTTCTAATGCAATTTTTCAGGGAACTGCATCAACAGTCAAAGGTTCTAACTGTGTTTTCCTATGAGGAAAACCCTCTAAAACCTAAAAACTTACTCCGTTGAACTGTGCCTTTGAAACTTACAAGCCTCTTCAGGTCCTAGATCCTTCTCTTGAGATTGAGCCTATAGGTGGCAGCAACCGTTAGCTATTGAGCTTGGGTGATATGGGCCAAACGTTCTCTTAAAATACTTTGAATACTTTACATATTATCGAATACTTGAAAATGAAATTTTCTCTAGATAAGAAAGTGAAAGGTCAAACTTAAAGTATGACTGTTAATGATTTATACCCTATAGTCAACAGCATATAGGTTAAAAAAGAGTGTAGTGGCTAAAAAATTCGATATTTTAGAAGTTTGAGACATATTGATGGTTGGGTTCAATCTCTAAGATTTGTAACTGCTGGGGTCAGATTGGTTAGCCTTTGTTCTTCACTGCTTTGTGCAAAATGGGTTTTTGAACACACACTATTTTCCAATCACTTCTGTTCTTCATATCTCATGTAAGTTGAGATTGTAATTCACGCACCATCCGTTTACACAATGAATGTGACACAGAAGCATTGAATACAATTCATAGTTTTGCAAATAACAATGCATATAACACATATTTTAAGGGTAATTTTCAGGGAACACTCTACTGCAGTTTAGATTAGTTTATAGTAGCTTGTTTTGAAAGTTTGGATTTTTGTTAGTTTTCCTAGATGAGGGACACCTGAAATTCAACAATGCCTTAAAGAATCAGTTAGGTTCTGGGACAGCTGAGGCAACATGGACTTTAGCTGGTGATTGCTAAACTACATTTTGGGATGACTGATCACATCAATCACCTTTGTGGTTTATATAATCTGTGGCTCAATCCACTGGGAAATCATTAGCCACATTTCAGTCAACTGAACACATCCCTTGTGTTCCCTCATTCTCAAGACAACTTAAAACGATACCACTGTATCCACTAGACCTCTGTGTGTGTGCTTAGTCGCTCGGTCATGTCTGACTCTTTGTGACCCCATGGACTGTAGCCCGCCAGGGTCCTCTGTCCATGAGGATTCACCAGGTAAGAATGTTGGAGTGGGTTGCCATGTCCTCCTCCAGGGGATCTTCTCAACCGAGGGATTGAACCCAGGTCTCCCACACTGCAGGTGTTTTCTTTACCATCTGAGCTACCAGGGAAGCCCACTAGACCTCTGTAACCATCTTAATATATCTTATAAACTAGAAGAGTAGCTGCTTCTAATACAGACCTTTGACCACTCAACCAAAACAAGTTTATTTGATTTAATAATTTTCAAAGGGGATATTTTTTGATGTTCATCATTTAGTGGGGCTTTTCTATTGTACGAAGAAAATGTCTAGTTTCCCTTTACTACAGTGACCCAATATGAAGAAGGAAAAAAAAAAAGAAAAGTGGCATCACTTTGGGAACAAAAGTTTCAGGGCACATCGACAGCAAGACTCACTGAATGAAAGCAGATGGCTAAAAAATAGTTTGGGATCGATGCATCTATACTATAGAAAAGCGAGGCATAGTCTTTATGTTACCTGGCAATATTCATCAATCTGGGGTTTGGAATAAGAAGGCTGAAATTGAAATTGAGTGTGAACAATTGAACGTTGTTTGTACTGGAGCTTACCTAAGACAAAAATCAAAGAGTTCGCTTCTTCCTGTGGGATCAGTCTGCAATTGATCTGTTAGAGCTTTTTTCCCTTTCTTTTCTTTGTGTGTGTGTGTGTGTGTGTGTGTGTGTGTGTGTGTGCTGTATGAAGGGAAGAGGATATAGAACAGATACATAGACATTTATAACACAAAAGTATTACAGAGTCAAATCAGCTACAATCAGTGTATAATCCTGGGCAAAAGTTATTAGGTACCTCCAGAGAATGTGTTGGAAAGCAAAGCAGGAGGAAGAGTCCAACGCAAGGGCAGGGCTGGAAAAATGAAAGAAAGTGCTTCAACCAGATGGGCATTTTCTACAGAGAACTTCCTTGTTGTCCTTGCACTTGAAAATATCGTATACGGTATCGAATCCTTTAATCCTTATCTTTAAAGATAAGGATTTGTCCTGATGATTATTTTATTATTGCTGCAAAGCTCCTATAAAATGTAAGAAGTCACAACTTATATTTACCTTTTAAAGGCTACTGCCTTTCTTCTTTCTGAATTCAAGTTTTATTATAATTAGGTAATGCTTGGTCTATTTCTATGCACAAAACAATATCTGGCAGAATTCCTACCTGATAAACAGTCAAGTTCCAGATTCATTCTGCCCTTAGCAACACTTAGGCTTCTCTTCTATCCCTGGATTTTGTCCTCATTATAAATTTCCTGTGTTTGGTGCATATTCAAGTTATTCTCCTTTCCCTTGAGTTGAGTGAACTGTGAACACGTGATCCTGAAGGAAATGTCCTAGGAGATTTTAGAAAGTAAATTATTTTTCCTGAGAAACTATTATTTTGAAAGAAAAACCAGAGTGCCTCCAGGAAGGCTAACTATCTCCCCAAAATAACCTTCTCCTCTGTGATTATTTTCTGAATTTCACATTTAAAACTCCCTTCCTACCCCCACACTTTTCCAACAAAGTCTATATAGTCAAAGCTATGGTTTTCCCAGTAATTGTGTACGGATGTGAGAGTTGGAACTAAAGAAGGCTAAGCACCAAAGAATTGATGCTTTCGTACTGTGGTGCTGGAGAAGACTCTTGAGAATCCCTTGGATGGCATGTAGATTAAACCGGTCAATCCTAAAGGAAATCAACCCTGAATATTCATTAGAAGGACTAATGTTGAAGCTGAATCTCCAATATTTTGGCCACCTGATGTGAAGAGCCAACTCCTTGGAAAAGACCTGATGCTGAGAAAGATTGAGGGCAGGAGGAGAAGGGGACCGCAGAGGATGAGATCATTAGACAGCATCACCGACTCAAAGGACATGAACTTGAGCAAACTCCAGGAGATAGTGGAGAACAGGGAAGCCTGGTATGCTACAGTCCATGGGGTTATAAAAAATCAGACACACCTTAGCAACTGAACAAAAACAACCCCCACTCAAACACAGACACACACACAGAGTCAAATTAACCAGTGATTAATAGTACTATGACATAAATTATTAGAGAAAAATGGCCAGAATAATTGACTAAGGCCAGTCTTTGCAGTCTCAGGTTGCTTGTAATTGATTGTATAGCAACATGGTAATAATATCCAGGATATAAGCTCTCTGATGGCAGGATTCTCACCTGTTTTGTTCTTAGCAGTTTTGCCAACACCTCAACAGACCTTGGCAGCTAACAGTTGCTCAATAAATATTTGTTGAATGAGTGAATCATTAAAAAAAATTATTGGAATACATTGAATGGTTTTGCTATGTTACAATGTCTAGCTTTTCCCAGGTTAGAATTAAATACATTTTCATCCAAATACCCTGTTACTCTGACTTCTAATTAAGTTCCTTAATTTCCCAGGGACTTATTGAGTGTCTGTTTACTCATCAGTACTTGAGCACCATGACTGGATTATCAGCCTCTTTCCCTTCTCTTCAACATACCCCAGACCTACCTCTTCCTCAAGAAAGAATGCTTTCATATTTTCCTCTCTTTGGAGTACTCTAAGGCATTTCGAGGTTTTGCTGTCCACTTGAACAGTTGATAATCGTCCTTTGAAGTAGAACTTTGAACAAGAGATAAGAAATAGTAATCTAACTGGTGCCTATGCTGATAGTCAAGAGGACCATCTTGCTATTTAAGCCACTGAAGATGATCAATCTCACTCAAAATTGGGTAGAAGCCGTAGTCTATAGCTTCTAATTCTCAACTTCTTTCTCTTCCTCTTCCTCCCTCTAGTATCCTTTGTTTTTCTGAAGTTACATCCCCATGTCTGTGGGATGTAAGTATAAAGGAGGGTGAGTGGCATTCTGTACCAGCCGCCTTCTCATAGGCAGCATGGCCTGACATGAAGTGAAACCAGAGTGTAAATGCACATACTTTCCTTTCTGATCAAACAGTTTCAAACAAGACTCTCACACCAGAGTGTTCTTTAGAAAAAGTGTCAATAGTAGATACTGGGAGTATTTTTCTTGAGTGGGAGGGCATTTGACAGAACACACAGTTGTTGGTACTAAGATTTATTGTCTTACCTAGACATTTAACCCAGATCCCGGAGGCGACAGATCCACTACCACTGAGAGATTATTCTTGAATTCTTATGCTTTAAGGAGTCTTGAGACATAAAGCAACTATACTGCAATAAAAATTAACTAATAAAAAATTAAAGAATGAAGAAGGGAAACAGATAAGGAGAAAAAAAAAGTCTTGAGACTAATTCTCAGAAATGGGCTAAATAGCCACAGGAAAGTTTAAGTTGCCCTTAAAAGACTTAACCTTTCCTTCAATTGGTCTGCGTATTTTCCAAGAGAAGAATTAGTCAAAGAGCTCATTTAGAAACGTTTTCATTCTGTTGAGACTGGTTCAAACGCTTTCCCAAAGCTTCTTTCTAGACCAATCTGGTTTTCCTGCCAAGAAACTGAGGTTCACTGCTCTTCTGTCTCCTGGGCTTTGGACATTAGCTATTGATCGCGTTCTGTGGTTTGCTCTCTGTTTTTGTCTCTGTGTTAAGCTTACTCACCTCCATAAATCCAAGTTATCTCACTCTATGAAGCTTCTTGGTCCACATTGTTCAGAAGCAGAGCCAGAGGGCAAGGCGGCTGCTGTCATATTGCTGGGGTGGAGGCTGGGGGCGCTCCCAGGGGCTCCCTAGGGTCTGCCCCTCTCTCCTTAAGGCAGCAGGTTCCCCAAATCAGACAATGCATTGTCACGTGGATTACACCGATTAACTCTAAGTCAGTTAGGTAACATGAGCCCTTTCAATGGTGTCCTAGGATTCTGTCAGGTTGACTGTTCAAACACTGGTTTTTGGGATCCCCTCCAGCATTCCTTAATGTAATCCAGGCATGTTATTGCAGGTTTTATTTGAGAAGGGGCTACTTACTTGTCACTTGGAGTATTTTCAGTTTTAAGTCAAAACCTTCTTAGTCAAAAAAAAAAAAAAAAAAAAAAAAAGACATGAGAGAATATGGTGCAAAGTGAGAGTGATTTGGGAAAGGCAGAAAAAGAAAACAAAACAAAAACCCCACCCCAAATGCAGTAGTGTATCAAACGCCAAACTTACATTAAGGGCATGTGTGTTCTGGGAATGAGGTTTCTGTTGTGTGTGTATGTATGTGCGTTTCCCTGTTGTACATAGAAATTGCAATAATTTTGCACTGCTTAGGATTTCATCTTTCCAAGGAACTACTAAGATCCTTAAAAAACAGAGGGATACAGGCAAAAGAGTTCTGCTCTGAGCTGCTTACAGAGCTTGGATATGAGCTTCTGTGTTCCCTTCCTGGGCAGGAGAAAGCCACCTCTCTAGGCTATAGGTGGATCCCCAATTTACCACTGGCTGGATTGGACTGGATGCTAGTAAAAAGACAGGCAAATTTCTGGAAGCCAGGGCAGACAGAGGCTGTGGCCCCACATAACTCAGATTGTTATTACTGCTGGAAGGAAAAGACCCAGCAGTTCCTTAGAGGTACTCAGAACTTGGGGTGAAGGCAGAAAGAGATGAGACTTTAGAAACCCAGCCACTGGATGATGTCTTTTGAGTATCTATGAAATGTCAAGCTTTGGCAGACTTTCTCTGTACAGAATGTCCTTGTGTGTGTGTCTGTGTGTGTGTGTGTTTGTGTACACACTCACATGAGTCACTCAGTCTTGTCCAACTCTTTGTGGCCCCATGGACTGTAGCCCACCAGGCTCCTCTGTCCATGGGATTCTCCAGGCAAGAATACTAGAGTGGGTTGCCATTCCCTTCTCCAGGGTATCATCCCGACCCAGGGATTCAACCTAGGTCTCATGCATTGAATAAGAAAGACTTCTCCTAACCTGACATAGAGGAGAGATTGGGCACAACAGGTATTCCAGAAGGAGATGCTCTGTGGATTCTAACCAAGGCCCTTTTCTAGAACTGACCCTTTTTTTGCTCCTCAATTCTTTATTCCTTCTAATTCCATTCTGGAGTGCTACCAAGATATGTAACTTGGAAAGTGAAGTGAAAGTTGCTCAGTCATGTCTGACTCTTTGCGACCCCATGGACTATACAGTCCATTGAATTTTCCAGGCCAGAATACTGGAATGGGTATCCATTCCCTCTTCCAGGGGATCTTCCCAACCCAGGGATTGAACCCAGGTCTCCCTTATTGCAGGCGGATTCTTTACCAGCTGAGCCACCACGGAAGACCAAGAATATGGGAGTGGGTAGGCTATCCCTCCTCCAGTGGATCTTCTTGACCCAGGAATTGAATCAGGGTCTCCTGCATTGCAGGTGGATTCTTTACCAACTGAGCTATCAGAGAAGCCCAACATAGCTTGGAGATGCCTTTTAAAATATGAAATATAACATACTCCATAGTCACCTGTAATCTAATTCTAGTGAAATACAGGCTCCATGGAAGTCCATTATGTACTTTCTTTAGAATTTCTGGGTTATTTAGTAATAATGCATTCCTCTACCCTGCCTCAAACACATACATACACCATACACACGTAAGCAGTTACATATAGCACTGAATATTCTGGAGTGGTTGGTTGCCTTAAAAAAAAAAAAAAACAACCAAATAACATCTAATAGGTCAGAGTGACGTGGCCAAAATCAGCCCAGCCAAGGGAGGCAGTTTGGCAGGTGGTGCAGACGGGATAAAGAATGTTCTTTTAAAAATTATCTATCAGTTATGGTTTGGGGGCTTCCCTGGCAGCTAAGATGGTAAAGAATCTGCCTGCAATGTGGGAGACCTGAGTTCAATCTCTCTGTCAGGATGATCCCTTGGAGAAGGGAATGGCTACACACTCCAGTATTCTTGCATGGAGAATCCCATGGACGGTGGAGCCTGGCGGGCTACAGTCCATAGAGTCACAAAGAGTCGGATGTGACTGAGTGACTAATTCTTTCACTTTCACTATGGTTTTGGATATGTGATACAAACTCTCCACAACTGAAGATCCTGATTAGTAAAACAGAAAAAAAAAAAAGTTTCATAAAATTATCCATGTCCATGACCCAGTGGACATGACAAGGAGAGGGAAGCATGGCCAGCTACAGTCCATGAGATCACAAAGAGTAGGACACGACTTAGTGACTGAACAACCACCACCCATGGTATTATCTTAACATTTAAAGAGATTTATATTACATCTATATTTTTATATATAATCTTTTAAGAACTGTCTATCTAGCTTGTTGCCTGACATTATTTTTCTAACCATTCAATAAATGGAATTTCCATTTCTTATTCATATGGGTTAAAGGCCTTCTTTTAAGAATTGAGACCTATAGTAAATCAATTTGTGAATATACTAAACACTGAAGTACTTTGAAAAATGCCTCTCTTCCCCTCTATTCATTTCCTTAGATAACTAGTCTTCTTTGGACTTAGAAATGTCAGGATAATGCATAGATACTGTCTTTCTTTTGTAGTGCTTAGTTAGCCCTGGTGAATTATTAGCTAACTCATAAGACTGTTGGAGAAATGGAAGCGGTGAGATGCTAGAATATTTTTGCATCTCTGTTGGTTCAAGTTATATGTTCCCACTTCCAAGATTGTGCCATTCATTTTGAACTATCTCAAACAACCCTAAAACAGAAAATCCATCTTTTATCTATTCACTGTGGCTCTTTGCATTCCCTATGAGTCCAACTTTTTAGCAAAGGCACTTAAGAAAATAGTTTCCTCAACACTATCTTTACAACTCCCTCAGTTAGATAAGTTAGATGCTTTCAGGATTTTTTCTTTCCCTCCTGCACCTTCTTCCAGCTGTTGGAGCTACCTCATGTTGCTGCCAACTTCCACAGTCCCCTGGAGAAACCATCTCAGGGACAGGTTGGGAAGAGGGTAGGATGTTGGGGGTGGAGGGCAGATATATTCCTTCTCTGACAGAGGTGACATGGGCTGGCATCCACGCCTGTGTGTGTTTTTCCTCACAAGTAGTTGTTGAGTTGTTAATTATGTTTTTGAAGTCAGGTTTTCAAAGAAAGAGGATAAAAAAAAGAAATGCTTTAGCTAAATGACTCCAGAGAAGGGAACAGGAGTGGTTGCTATGAGCTTTGAACCACACACGCGTGTGTGTGTGCACACACACTCACAAATACACGGACAGAAGGACAAATTGAAAATAAATGCAGCAACCCCTGCTTGGCTTAGCAGTCCGCTCAGCCCCACAGATGAGGAAGTCCTGCTTTGTTCCAAGCTCAAGCCTTGTTTTCTTGCTCACTGTCTTTCATGGTAAAATCGGGGGGAAATTCACCTGTCTGATGCAAAGTTAAACTGCTGGCTTTAATGTGACTGCATGGGAACTTGGGTTTATTAATGAATACAACATACCCTCTTTGATTTGAAAGCTTTCACCCTGTTGAAAAGATTCAAAAGGCATCGCTTCCTGCACCAGAGGCATTCCTTTATCCGTCTCAGTGGTTCACCCCTACCCAGCTGCTATATCTCATTAACAAGCATTTGACCACTGCAGCCGGCCTGGGAGTGTTGACACTTGAAAGGCCCAGGCAGGCGTGGGCAGGCCATCAGCTATGGCAACAGGAAACTGCCCCGGAGACAACACTGAGAAAACAGCAGCTGCAAAAGCCAAAGTCAGAACAGACATAAAGGATTGCCTATATCCGCATCGGTCTGGGGTATCGGTGCATGCCTGTGGGTCTGAATTCACACATCTATTTTCTCTATTTAGGGGATATAAGGATCGCTATCAACATGGGTCATACTCTGACTTGTTGACAACCCAGAATGATTTTTTGAACTTAAATGTTCTCGAACCCTTAGGTTTCAAAAATCTGATTCTTCTCAATAACGTATGTTCTTGTTTAAGCACATCAGAATGCTCACCAGAGGTCTTAAACTTGATATACACATTCACTCGAGTGGAAAGCATATGGACAATAAAAATGTGTATGCCCGATCTTTATCCACTTTTCATGCTACCGAGTTATTTTTCAAGAAACAAATCAACCTGTAAAACTGCCATGCAAACATTTAGGACTATTCTGAGAATCTTTGGTTTAGGAATCAAACTGTGATGGTTTTGTGCAAAATAAGACCAAAGCAGTCATGTCAATTACATAAAGAGAGCTTATAAAATTAAGTGGGATATTTCACATAAGTTATTATTGATTATAGTAATTTTAAATGCCTATTTTAATAAAATTTATTTACTATTCATTGCATTGTAGGCTTCACAGGACCATACCCCTGAGTTCAGCTCAGTTCAGTCACTCACTCATGTCTGACTCTTTGTGACCCCACGGATTGCAGCACGCCAGGCTTCCCTGTCCTCCTGGGGCTTACTCAAATTCATGTCCATCGAGTCAGTGATGCCATCCAACCATCTCATCTTCTGTTGTCCCCTTCTTCTCCTGCCTTCAATCTTGCCCAGCATCAGGGTCTTTTCTAATGAGTCAGTTGTTTGTATCAGGTGGCCAAAGTATTGGAGCTTCAACCTCAGCATCAGTCCTTCCAATGAATATTCAGGACTGATTTCCTTTAGGACGGATTGGTTTTGATCTCCTTGCAGACCAAGGGACTCTCAAGAGTCTTCTCCAACACCACAGTTCAAAAGCATCAGTTCTTCGGCGCTCAGCTTTCTTTGTAGTCCAACTCTCACTTCCATACATGACTACTGGAAAAATCATAGCTTTGACTAGATGGACCTTTGTTGGAAAAGTGACATCTCTGCTTTTTAATGTGCTGTCTAGATTGGTCATAGCTTTTCTTCCAAGGAGCAAGTGTCTTTTAATTTCATGGCTGCAGTCACCATCTGCAGTGATTTTGGAGCCCCCCAAAAATAGTCTTTCACTGTTTCCCCTGTTTACCCATCTATTTGCCATGAAGCAATGGGACTGGATGTCTTGATCTTAGTTTTCTGAATGTTGAGTTTTAAGCCAACTTTTTCATTCTCCTCTTTCACTTTCATCAAGAGGCTCTTTAGTTCTTCTTTGCTTTCTGCCATAAGGGTGGTGTCATCTGCATATCTGAGGTTATTGATATTTCTCCCGGCAATCTTGATTCCAGCTTGTGCTTCATCCAGCCTGGCATTTCGCATGATGTACTCTGCTTATAAGTTAAATAAGCAGGGTGACAATATATAGCCTCGACATACTCCTTTCCCCTTTTGGAACCAGTCTGTTGTTCCATGTCCAGTTCTAACTGTTGCTTCTTGACCTGCACACAGATTTCTAGGAGGCAGGTCAGGTGGTCTGGTATTCCCATCTCTCTAAGAATTTTCCCACAGTCTATTGTGATCCACACAGTCAAAGACTTTGGCATAGTCAATAAAGAAGAAGATGTTTTTCTGGAACTTGCTTGTTTTTTTGATGATCCAGCAGATGTTGGCAGTTTGATCTCTGGTTCCTCTGCCTTTTCTAAATCCATCTTGAACATCTGGAAGTTCACATTTCACATACCGCTGAAGCCTGGCCTGGAGAATTTTAAGCATTACTTTGCTAGCATGTGAGATGAATGCAATTGTGTGGTAGTTTGAACATTCTTTGGCATTGCCTTTTTTGGAGATTGAAATGAAAACTGACCTTTTCCAGTCCTGTGGCCACTGCTGAGTTTTCCAAATTTTCTGGCATATTGAGTGCAGCACTTTAACAACATCATCTTTTAGGATTTGAAAAGCTCAACTGGAATTCCATCACCTCCACTAGCTTACCCCTGAATCTGCTTCTAAATGTTGTTGTTTCTATACTCATCAGAGGAGCTCAAACTACAGATACTAATTAGACTGCTTTATGCAATGTTTGGGGCAAATATTTCTCTAAATGTTGAGTGTCTTCTGCACTCAAGATTATAAGAACATTTTTAGAAGATAGGTAAGTAACAATTCAAAATCAAAATTTTTCACTCATAAGGAAAATGATCCTTTTCATAACTGAAAAAAGAAATCATTCCATTTAGGGGAAGAAAGAAAGTGAAAAAAGACACTAATGCAAAGTGTTGTAAGTGAAGTTGACTGCCCTTCAAAGAGTACTGAGTTATTTTCCTGTTATCAGAAGTACAAGAGACTAATCATGATTACATTACGTTACTAAACATAATTTTATTCTTTTCAGTAACTTAGATTTATTTACATTTTTCTATCACTCATCATAAAACTACCCTAATTTTTTTTATATTTTTACTCTAAAATGGTTAATTAGATAAAAAGCATGTAAATTTATTTTAAAATGATTTCCAGTTAGCTCTTTTTTTTTTAATCAGAAAATGTTTCTTGAATGCAGTGAATTCTCCAATTCTGCCTTCATCAACCTGTTTGTTTGTTTGTTTGTTTTTCCCCACCTTTTATACTCCAGAGGAAGAGAATGCACCAATTGCCACTAGAAATTTACATTCTTGACAGTGTGGTAGAGATCTTCCTGAGTGCCATTCAGGTATTACCATTTGACTTTGTTTTTTTCCATCACAATTATATTGGGTCACATTCATGTCTAATAGGCAGGCAGGTGCCCAGAATCTGGAAACAGACGTCTTGGAAACAACCCTCCATCATGCCACCTACAAGCAAGGCAGACCTTGATAAGTAACTTAACTTTTCTATGCCTCACTAAGACTCCTAGTCTACTAAATAGGGGTAAAGTTAGTGAGTGAATGTGAAGTCAGTCATGTCTGACTCTTTGCAACCCCATGGACTGTAGCCTACCAGGCTCCTCTGTCCATGGGATTTTTTTAGGCAACAGTACTGGAGTGGGTTGCCATTTCCGTCTCCCAGGAGATCTTCCCAACCCAGGGATCAAACCTGGGTCTCCTGCATTGTAGGCAGATGCTTTACTGTCTAAGCCACGAGGGAATGGGTAAAGTTAATGGTACTTAATTCATAGGGTATTGTAAGGATTAAGGGTGTGTATACACGTGTACACTTCAGCAATACTAAGGACACAATACATATGAACTATTACTGATATTATTAACATCAACTGTTTCCCTACCAGTTAACTGAGAGACTGAGGGACTAGGGATTAGAGGAAACCATGGCACCAAAATTTTAATAAGACCATGTAGGGCTTCCCAGGTGGCACCAGTGGCAAAGCATCTGCCTGCTAATGCAGGAGATGCAAGTTCAATCCCTGGGTCAGGAAGATCCCCTGGAGGAGGAAATGGCAACCTACTCTAGTATTCTTGCTTGAAAAATTCCATGGACAGAGGAGCCTGGCAAGGTACAGTCCATGGGATTGCAAAGAGTTGGACACCACTGAGAACATGTGTGTGTGTGTGCACATACATGCACACACATACACAGTCCAATCAAGATAGGTTTGGGTGGACTAGACTTTAATACAATTTCTAAAAGCAGCCAAGAACTTTTATATATTTGGGTTTTTTTTTAGCTGCACATTATGTGATTTCTATAATTGTAGTAATTTGTATTTATTGTTTTGTTAGTCCTGCCTATTCTTTGTTGTTTATACTTTTATACTGGAGGCAGTGGGAGCTTGTGATACTGTGTTCTACCTCAGAGTTTACCTTGCACACTGATAGGCTCAGGTAAGGTCAGTGGAAGTATCGGAGGAAAAGTGCCTGACACGTTAAGGACCCTAGCAATGAAGCAGGGGCTCCAAGGGCAAAGTGGAGGCTAATCTCAAAGGCCTTAACACATTGAGGTCTAAAACAGTGCCTCAACTGTGGCAAACGCTGGGCTGCAGTCAGCCCAGGGCCAAGGCAAGTGGGGGGTTATTTGGGGGCAATCAATTTTTTCAGAGTTGAAAAATTTCCAAACCACTCAAAAGTACTCCAGTGAGCTACAATCTGACACCTACTCTCAGTCCATCTTCCCTCAGATTCAGTGATACAAAAAGAATTCACCCCACCATAGCATTCACTGACTTTAAATTCCATCTTTTTGTAACTTTACTCACACATAAAATCTCTTCCATCCCCACACTGCCCATTTTGAAAAGGAGGGAATTAGCATAGATGCTAGACACTACTCTGGGACCGCACACACTCTTTCAGTTAATCCTTGCCACCATCCATCATAATCAGTATTTTTACCCCCATTTTTTGGGATGGTACGGGAGTCAGAGTCCAGTTTGACTGTTTCCCTAAGGTGACGCAATTAGTAGGCATGCCCTTTGGACTCAAACGGAATGTTGAACTTTATTTTTTTTTTAACTTTTCATTTTGTATTGGGATATAGCTAATTAACAAACAATGTTGTGACAGTCAGGTGAACAGCAAAGGGACTCAGCCGTACATACACAGGTATCCATTCTCCCCCAAACCCACCTCCCATCCAGGCTACCAGGCAACATTGAGCAGAGTTCTATGTACTAAACTGTAGGCGCTTGTTGGCTACCCGCTTTAAACTTAGCAGGACACGCTGAACTTTCTTTCTATTACAAATTTTCTTTCTTTTACATCCCCTTGTCTGTAGCATGTCTCAAATTGTCTTAAACAATGCAAAGAAGTTGACTTTATTCTGGCGTTTTATATTTCAGAGGTGTGTTTTCAAAATGTTCCAAGCATTTTCCTGAGAAACCACGTGACAATGAAGACCTTCGCCCTGGGGTGGCAGCTGAGAGCATGTATTAGAAATAGGACCTAAAGCTGGGTTATGTCACTTCTATAAAAAGCACAGGAAAGAGAGGAGGAAAGAGTGGGCAGTGAGAGAAACCAAAAAAGACTGAGTGGCTCTGGGTATGCAGGCAGATTTGGCTCTGGAGAATGTGAGGTCTGCGTGGGATAGCAGAGCATTGTGGTAATAGGCTCCTAATTGCTCTTCCTTCTTTTGCCCAGTGCTCCCTGCAGTCTATTTTTGGCAGCAGCCTTCCTTGTTCTGTTAAGTCAATTATGTCATTTCTCATGCAGACTGTGCAATGACTTTCCCATCTAACTTAGCGTAAAAGACAGACTCCTCCTGGCCACACCATCCCCTCTCACCGCATATCTTCTCCCCGTTTTCACCCTGATGCTCTGCATCCTCCAGCCACACTGGCCTGACTATGTGTGGGAAGTGCCAAGCACACTCCCACCTCACTGCCTGGGAAACTCACCTAACAGGGACCCCGCATCCTCATGGTTCGTGCTCTTACCCCTTCCCATCCCTTTCTTTGGCCACTCAATCTAAAAAGCCCCCTACATTCAACCTTCATTTCTACTTCCCCTTCTTTAAATTCACTCACTTCTTTTTTTTAATATAAAAATTTGAAAACTTTCATATTTTTTATATTATAGTTGATTTACACTGTTGTGATAGTTTTGAGTGTACAGTGAAGTGATTCAGTTATACAGGCGTCTATTCTTTTTCAAATTATTTCCCCATTTAGGATGTTACATAATATGGAGCAGGGGCTTCCTAGGTTGAGCTAGTGGTAAAGAACCCACCTGCCATTTCAGGCAACATGAGAGACACAGGTTCAATTCCTGGGTTGGGAAGATCCCCTGGAGGAGGGCAGGCAACCCACTCCAGTATTCTTGCCTAGAAAATCCCATGGATAGAGGAGTCTGGTGAGCTACAGTCCATGGGGTCACAAAAGAGTCAGACATGACTGAAGTGATTTAGGACTAGCACTTAGCATAACATGGAGCAGAATTCCCTCTGCTATACAGTATGTCCTTGTTGGTTATCCATTTTCAATATAGCAGTATGTACATGTTTCACTGACTTCTCAACCCTTCTTACTACTAACAAATGACATGCTTTACTTTCTTTTTTAATTTATTCCCTCTCTACCCCTCTAGAACTCAAGCTTTTTGAGGATTGGATTTTTGGTAGTATTGTTTACTGTGGTATCCTTGGCATCTGAAACAGGACATGGTAGTAAATGCGTTTTAAAAGTTTGTTGATTATTAAAGTGGTAGTGGCCTAAAATGAGATAATTCCTTGCAAAAGTGGCTCCAGTTAATGACCTCCCTGTATCTATGCTGTTTACAATGTGTCTCTGCATCTTTTCTAGGACGTTTGGAGTCTATTTCCCAATGTTTTGAATTTGGACTCTATTTGGTTTGGCTGATGTGCTGTGTGTGCTTAGTAGCTCAGTCATGTCCAGCTCTTGCGGCCCCATGGACTGTAGCCCTCCAGGCTCCTCTGTCCATGGGATTTTTCAGGCAAGAAAACTGGAGTGGGTTGCCATTTCCTTCTCCAGGGGATCTTCCTGACCCAGGGATCGAACCTACATCTTCCGTGTCTCCTGCATTGCAGGTGGATTCCTTACCCGCTGAGTCATCAGGGAAGCCCTTTTGGTTTGGACAATTGATTGGAATAAATATAGCATGGAGCTAGTTCTCAGTCTAGGCCTCATGAGGCCGTGTATATCACTGCAGGTCTCTTGAAACTCTGCTCCCACAGTGAGGACAATCCAGGAAGATCTTCTAGAGGATGAGAGAAGGGTAGAAATGAATTATCCCAGCTGAGGCCATCCCAGACAGTTCAGCCCCAGCTGATGCACCACTGACCACTAATGCATAAACAAACCCAGCCAAGATCAGCCAAGACTGACTTAAATTAGCCAAACTACCAGTCAACCCATAGACTCAGCAAAAAAAGAATTGTTACGTACCCCTGAGAATTTGTTGTTGCTGTATTCTTGTAGTAACAGCTAATTGATATGCAAGATCACTCAGCTAGTGAGTAGGAGAGATAAGATTTGAATCCATATCTTCTCTCCAGAGTCCATACTCTTAACCATGACATAAGTCCTGTCTTTAGAGCATTCACAATCTAGTAGAAAAATCTAATTAATGAAATATATTGTGATAATAAATAATATAAGCACAATTTGGTAGTACCAGGAGAAGAAAGTAATTACTTTTGTCTGAAGTGGAGCAGGCAAAAAAATGTAGATGATCAAAGATAGGGTCACAGGGTAATTATCATCAGAATTGAGTGTAGGGAAGCTCTCCAGATAGACAAGGAGGAAAAAGAATTTGTGGGAAGAGACAATAACAAAATACCCAATAGTCTGTGTGGAAAAAATTATGAGGCTCTGTTGTTAAGGCATACTCAGTCATGTCCAACTCTTTGCGACCCCATGGACTGTATAGCCCACCAGGCTCTTCTGTCCATGGGATTTTCCAGGCAAGAAAACTGGAGTGGGTTGCCATGCCCTCCTACAGGGGATCCTCCTGATCCAGGGATCCAATCCAGGTCTGAGTCTCCTGCATTGGCAGGCAAATTCTTTACCCTTGAACTACCTGGGTAGGCCTTGCTATAGCATAAAGAGTGAAAATTGAGAAATAGGAGATTTAAGTCAGGAGAAGTAAATAGTGTTCAGATTGCTGCATGTTATAATGAGGAGTTTGAGTTTTGTCCTATTGGAAAGAGAGAATCATTAAAAGCCTCTAAGCTAGGAAATAGTGTGATGAAGTTCATGTTTAGAAAGATCAGCCTGGTGGCAATGTGGAAAAGCATTTGGAGATTTCTATGACTGGAAGGAAGTAGAACCTTCAGAGGCCACTATAATGTATAGTTCTGAAAATACAGAATGAGAGTAATTGTGGTGAAGAAGAAGGCAAGAGACCACATTACTTATTTGGGGGAGAGTGGAGGAAGAAAGGTTTTCTGAGACAATGGTATTTGAATAGGTCTTTGAGGGATGGATAGACTTCAGTAATACAAACAAAGGTAAGAACATTCCAGGCTGAGATGGCATAGGACACTGAATCTTCCTGTACAATCTCTGAAATTATTCTGAAAAATAAAATTTGTTAAAAAAGTTTTTCTAAACTACACAGCTGAAACTGTAAAGGCAAGGAATTACAGATTATTCTCAGAAATGAATACAACCTATTTGTAGGTAGAGTCACCTGAGTTCTAGAATGTATTATTGATTGCTACTGAGAAATAAGGGAGGATATTTAGAATCATAAAGTTCTGGTATGTTAGAACTGAAAAAGATCAACAAGTTGATTTGAAGGCATACTATGCAAGGCTTTGAAAGTCATGGCAAAAGGTTTAAGTTCATTTAGCAGGCCTTTGAAATCACTGCTAATTTTTGCATTTTGGCTGCACCTTGCAGCATGGGGGGTCTTATTAATAGTTTCCAGACTAGGAATCGAAAATGCACCCCCTGAATTGGAAGTGCAGCATCTTAAATGCACCACCAGGAAATTCCCATCACTGCTAAGTTTTAAGCAGTCATGAGCAAGCATTTTGTAATATTCTGGGAGTGACAAAATCAGGGCTGGAGGTTCTTCCAGTGGAAGAGAGCATAAAACATGGGTTTGTAGCATCTTGATCCAGAAGGACTTAACGGGAAATGACCTAAGATTTTTTTGACAAGATGATATTCCAATATTGAGCTTAACTGGTTTCTTTAACAGAAATAATAATGCCAGAGAGTAACTGGTCTGTCTGGAAAAGATTTATTATTTGTTGAGTCTATGGTTCTAGAAGGGCTCTCAAATAGACATGGAATACTGGAATGGAGCTGTTTTTCTGGAGCTTGAAAGGGAGCGGCAGGGCTGGAGGAGTGATCAGGTAGACATTCATATTGAATGGTATTTGGATGCTGCATAAATAAGATATTAAAGATGTTATAAGGAGGAAGGGGAAAAAACAAAGAAGGCAGCCATTTAATTTATCTTCCAAAATGGCATACTTCTGTGAGTGAAAGGCAGTGGTATTATGAATGATGATGAGACAGCAGGTTATATAGGATGTCCTTTAATCAACGGAATCTGTGTCCACCTGGGAGAGAGGGGAGGGCAGATCATGGAAGTTCTCTGGGTAGATGATTGACAAGGAAGAAACTTGGAAAGAGCTAAGGGAAAAGATACCAGTGTAGGTAGAAATTGTCTATGGAGGCCATCCCAAGTAGGGACATCTGGTAAACCTGGAGAAGTCTATTAACCTAGGTTAGAAAGCCTACATGAGGGACTATTGGTGTTGGAAAAGACCCTGATGTTGGGAGAGATTGAGGGCAGGGGGAGAAGGGGGTGATAAAGGATGAGATGGTTGGACGGCATCACCAACTCAATGGACGTGAGTTTGAGTGGCCTCCGGGAGATAGTGAAGGACAGGGAAGCCTGGTGTGCTGCAGTCCATGGAGTTGCAAAGAATCAGACACAACAGAACAGCAGCAACATTGGTCCTAATGAAAACAAGTATCACTAGAGCTGTGGTTTATTTAAGAGCTTTTACCCACAAACTAGTATCTGCTTTTGAGGGGTTAAATCTGACTCTTTCTCAATTCTTTGCTATCTAAATTGGTCTCTCATTAGCAAATACTTTCCTTTCTGAAACACCCCTAGATGCCTCTTCAGCACATCCCAGGACAGTTTTACAGCTCCAGACAGAAAGTAGATGAATGGTTGCTGGTTTCCATTTCATGCTTTAGATTTAGAGGTGCAGGGTGCATAGCTTCTCATCATTACTGAAATTGGAAAATATTTTCAAAGCTTCCAACATGTCAAGGTCTGTGACTTTTAGTTAAAATTGGATTTTGCAGTCTGTTGTGTGTCTCTACTATTTCCTCTGCAGAGAAAATTGTAATAATAAAGCAAAACAAAGCACCCGTTCTGTGGGAAATGTCCTCTAAAGATCATTGGGGGTAGTTTGAGTTGGGAAGGTGAAATTGCCTTGTCAAGTGAAATTGACATGAAATTATTCATTCTGATTTTATTATTTTTCTATGATTTAGGGATGACCTAGTCTGTGCGCTCAGTGTTTGAAGCGGGGGAGCTCTTCTGTTTGGAGACGGTGATGGCACCCTACTCCAGTGTTCTTGCCTGGAGAATCCCAGGGACGGCGGAGCCTGGTGGGCTGCCGTCTGTGGGGTCACACAGAGTCAGACATGACTAGAGTGACTTAGCAGCAGCAGCAGCAGCTCTTCTGTTTGAGTATGTGCTTAATTGCTCAGTCATGTCCAAGTCTTTGTGACACTATGGGCTGTAGCCTGCCAGGCTCCTCTGTTCATGGGATTTTCCAAGCAAGAATACTTGAGTGAGTTGCCATTTCCTCATCTAGGGAAGTCTTTCTGACCCAGGGATTGAACCCGAGACTCATGTGTTTCTTGCATTACAGATGGATTCTCTATCTGCTGAGCCATCAGGGAAACCTGTTTGGGTGGGAGCTTTTAAACCAGAGCTATTTCTCAAGGAGGGGTCAACTTGACCCTAGAGGGACCATTTTTGGCTGAGATGTCAAATCACTTTGGCTCAGAATGGTTCATAATGGCTAGAGGAAATTTTCTTCTTGTCACTTGTCCTGGTTAGCTAATGAATCCCATGACTCAGACAAAATGCTTCAAGCAAACAAAACAACTATTTTCTGTGTTTCTCCAGTTCTTTGTTACCATAAAATAAGTTCTATTGATCTCTTTGTGCTAGTTTTGTGAATCTGCTGAACAAAATTTGCAAAATGGATAAGTATGCTTGACTGTAAAGTTTTGTGTACTGACAAATGAGGGCTGGTGCATGTGAAAAGATTCACGGTAGTTTATGGTGTTCAAAATGTATCATAGATTTGTTGAAGGGTGAATGTGGACATTTTTTCCAATATAAAGTACTAAAAAATAATTTTCTGCAAAACAATATTCTCCAAGGTATCTGTGCTGTGTGTGCTCAGTTGTGTGACTCTTTGTGACCCCTTGGACTGCAGCCCACCAGACTCCTCTGTCCCTGGGACTCTCCAGGCAAGAATACTGGAGTGGGTTGTCATTCCCTTCTCCTGGGAATCTTCCTGACCCGGGGATTGAACCTGTGTCTCTTCTGTCTCTTGCATTGGCAGGCAGGTTCTTTACCACTAGCGCCATCTGGGATGCCCAGTAGAATTTCAAAGAAGCTCTCAGAGTAGATTGATTGAAGTAAGTCCCCATTATCCTGTTTGATTGTAAAATCATATGGGCACGGGTGTTTTGAACTGGGTTAAGAAACTTAAAGCTCATAGAATCATCTGTCAAGTGAGGAAGTAGAGGCTAGGAAAAAGGGAACTCTCCTGTGCCCATACATGCCTGGTGGCCAAGTTAGGTTCAGAATTCAGCCATCTCAGCCCCATGCTTTCTCCACTGCATGACCAGCATGACAGGTGTCTCCTGATCCAAAAACCAGAGCCCTTCAGAGAGCAATTGTCTGACACCATGGCTGATATGTGAGCCAGCTGCATGGCATATGCTTTGTATTTCTTTGAGAACATTTCAGGAGCTCAACTGCTTGTAGGCGTCGGGCACATTTTTAGACACATAGGTCATTCAGAAATGGCAAAGATGGTCTTCAGGGTCACAGGCCTGGCTTCAACACCTACAATTTGTGCAGGTGACAAGTGGATCTTTGCTGAAAGGTAGACATTTATGGGAAAGGAAGAATGTAAATTGTTCACCAGACAAATATTTACTCAAATTGTCATTCTTTAGCACGGGGACTGTTTTAAGCAGGATCACTAGCTCCTATGGTGTGAATTCCCTTGTATTCTGATCAATCTTGTCCTGCTTCCTTCAAAACACTGTCCTATCCCAGAAGAGAGCTGACACTGTGTTCAACTTATGTTGCTTAGTTGCTACCAGACTGTGTCCTGTGTCCAGGCTTCCAACCCTCAAATTGGGGCACACAATCTGACCACCCAGAGTGTGCTGTAGTGGACTATGAGAAAGAATATTTATAACCATGCTGTCTGGGAGCTCTGCACTGGGTAGTCACCTTGCCTATATAGTCAAAGAGAGGTTCGTGAGATGACACTGGAAAAACTTTGGAAGAAATTCTGTGAAAAGACCTTTAAAAATTGATAGACTCCAATCCTGCTTCTCTTCACAGAGATGACATCCAAGGTATCCCGAAGACGCCTCTAGTGTGAGGCTATATTATTCCTCTTATTAAGTTAATATTAATAGCTGTGATAATGTAGAAATGTTAAGTGTACAACTTATACTCAAGTTATGCAATGAAATGTAATTAACCATTATGGAGGGTCAAGTTCCAGTTGATTAAGAAATGACACCAGATGTGTTTGTAATTCTATTCTGTGAAAGAAATCACATGAGCTAGCAATTAGCTCTGAAATAATATTTGTATTGCTTCACCCTCTTTGGGTTCCACTGAGTAGAACAAAGTGTATTGTCATGACACACAGAGAAATGTATCAGGTCTCTTTTTTCTCTTGGTACTATGGTCATAATTCAGGGTCATTGACTAGTCTGCTGTTTTCTATGGCACTTCTGTTGCATTGCTTTATAAAACATCAAAATATACTAGCATACTCTAGGATGTACTGTACAGAGCAGATCTTAAAGTCTTCTTCCTGAGGATGAATTCCTAAAGGACAATTCCTAAACATCCCATGAAGCTGAAGCAATGAAATTCTACTACTTTTCAAAGAATTCGAAGATGACCCAATGGTTGCTAACTGGATACAATAATAATTTTTCTGATGATTGCTCAGGCACGTGGAAATGGACAAGGGCACTTCAGAAATATTTTCTGACACCTGTCTTACTCTGTTCTTAACTGTGATCTGTGTCCAGAATCGGAGAAGGCAATGGCACCCCACTCCAGTACTCTTGCCTGGGAAATCCCATGGACAGAGGAGCCTGGTAGGCTGCAGTCCATGGGGTCACTAAGAGTCGGACATGACTAAGCGACTTCATTTTCACTTTTCACTTTCATGCATCAGAGAAGGAAATGGCAACCCACTCCAGTGTTCTTGCCTGGAGAATCCCAGGCAGGGGGAGCCTGGTGGCCTGCCGTCTATGGGGTTGCACAGAGTCGGACACGACTGAAGCAACTTAGCAGCAGCAGCAGCAGTGTCCAGAATCAAAGGCTCCACTCCTGCCCCTTCTCTTTTATAGTCTATTAACAATTTGCCAGAACAATTTCATATTACCGAGTTAACTCCGAAAGAGGAACGATCTTTAAGTGAAATCATACCACTCAAACAAAAATAGTGTTGAACATTCCAGTGAAATCCCATTGAAATGACAATGTACTCCCTGAGTTGAAAGAGTCTGCTGTGATTACAAGCAGATTATTTGGATTCAATATCATCACCTATTTGTTCTTAGGCACATTAACTTCCTCACAACCCAACCCCTTGATCTATAATCTGGGAAATAACAAGATCTCCTTGTAGGACAGTTGTCAATGAGACAGGGTATTTAGTTCTAAGCACATTTTCACTAGTGCCTGGAGTTTGTAAAAATTCAGTTACTAAGAGCTTTTTTAGCAGTAGCAGTGTTATTACTCCTAGTACTACCACTACTGACACTATACAATTTGCTGCTGCTGCTGCTGCTAAGTCACTTCAGTCGTGTCCAACTCTGTGCGATCCCAGAGACGGCAGCCCTCCAGGCTCCACCGTCCCTGGGATTTTCCAGGCAAGAGTACTGGAGTGGGGCGCCATTGCCTTCTCCGATACAATTGTCTACTGGATGGTTAATTATGTAAACCGTAGAAAGTGCCCAACTGTTTATTCATTCAACAAACATTAAAAACACTTGGTTCAGGCTAAGGGCTAAAGAGACAAGAAATGAAGGACTTGTGTATATAATATATACCTACACATTTGTATCTTATATGCATGCGTGTGTTCTCAGTTGCTTAGCTGTGTCTGACTCTTTGAGACCCCATGGACTGTAGCCCTCCAAGCTCCTCTGTCCATGTGATTTCCCATGCAAGAATACTGGAGTGGGTTGCCATTTCCTCTTCAGGGGACAGGGATCGAACCTGTAATTCCTGAATCTCTCGCGTTGGTAAGGGGATTCTTTACCATTGAGCCACCTGCTGCTGCTGCTGCTGCTAAGTCACTTCAGTCATGTCCAACTCTGTGTGACCCCATAGACGGCAGCCCATGAGGCTCCTCCGTCTCTGGGATTCTCCAAGCAAGAATACTGGAGTAGGTTGCCATTTCCTTCTCCTGAGCCACCTGGGAAGCCCCCATATGTTATATATGTGTAGGTATATATATGAAACATATAAATGTGTAAGTATATATACACTAATATACATATACATTAAATATGTATTACTACATATACATATTAAGATATAAAAATATTTTAAAATATATATTACATATAAATGTCCTATGCCTGATCCAGAAAGGCTGATTTTATCTGGTATGTTGCTTATTCACATCACTTAACAAAACAGGCTTTGGGCCTAGGGCATTAGATTGATAGGAATGTGACCAGATGTCACATTTTCAAAATTGAGTCCTGTGACTCAATATTAAGGATTCAAACTCCACATCAATCAAGGTCATCATCAACTAATGACAGGTATTTTGACTTTATTGTTAGAGCCAAACCAGGGATGACAATAGAGAGAGAGAACTCAATTTGGTTTCAGTTTTGTTGCGGCTGGATTGCTATCATCTAGGAGCCATTTACCAAACAGAGGAGAGACACATGGCTTTATTTATAGCCGTCTGCAGGGAAGGAATGCAGCCAATTGCCCCAGCTCTTCCGCACTCGTTTAGCTTCAGCATTATCTCTATCAGGTGGAGGATGTATTAGGCAAACATAGGCTCCCTTAGGAATGTAGGCAAATTGATCCACCAGTTAACTAGGCAATGCAGTGTCACCTGGGGAGAGACAGTTTTACAAGTGGGGGAGATTTAGTACAGGCAATTTTTTAAAAACCTCTTGAAATAAACATCATAACCAGTAACTCTTATTTTTATTTAATAATATTATTTTTATATTATTCTGTCAATTCAGAGACTTTGAGTTAAAATCATCCTGATGATTTATACCACTGATACTTCCGACAATGTGTGCGTACTGCCTGGCCTGTTTCAATGGCACTACTCTGATGCTATCACACTTAGACCCTTCACTCTGAAATAAACATTCCCGAAACCTCTCAAACAGATAGTGCTCAGAGCTCTCCCCTGGGTCCTCTTCTGAATTAAATCAATTAGGAGAAGACCATATGTTCACCATATGTATGTCAACTTGCCAGGAATTCCTAAAAGGAAAGGAGATGACATTAAAAAAATCACAGATGACTTGAAAACACAAAAACTGAAAAAGAATTAATCAAGTAGTTAGATACCTATAGATATAATTCCAAAGCTGATTGAATTTAGACAAGATACCTCCTGATTTTCATTATATATTACACTTCCTATTTTTTTCATTCTCATATGTAATTAATTTCTTAGGCAGTATAGGGAATCAATCACTCTTTATCAAGTTTTCTTCACCTGTTTATTCACCTGGAAAAAGTGAAATGATTGCCAGGCCAGTGGTAGTAGATCTGAACAAAATTCTTCAGAGTTTAATGGTCTGTAGAATACATGCAACAGCATTTGGTGAAGATCTTGACTATTCTTCATTCATGGGATTGGGAATCCAGTTGGCTGAATCCTGATTATAATATCATGTTAGAGTTGGAACGTGCAGAATGGATCTCTTGGTCTAACTTGAACTGTACAAATGTTAGAATTACTACCTTAGAGGGCCTCACATGGTATTTAGCACAAAGTAGAAGTTCTATACACATTTAAAATCTTGAAACAATAAGGACAATGAGAGTTAGAGCAGTGGTGTTGAGCCAGGTGATCTAATTAGTGAGCAGGTCTGACTCCTAAACATTTGCTTCTACACTGAATGCTATCAAATATTCTCCTCCCAGGTGACCATGCCAACCCCTACTCCCACCCTCGCCATGTTGGCTCCCAGGTTAAGCATGATGTCCTCACCTTGGCATTCATCAAGTCTGCTGTGTCCCAGCTCCCTCTTCTCCTTTATATTACTTAGATGTACTTGTACTCTAGTCCACATGTTCTTTTGATCTACCCTCATGGTTCCTATTTTTTTTCTGCCTTTGCTCAAGCTGTTTCCTTCACATTGACAAACTTTTCTACCCACCTCTCCTTTTCAGAATCTCATCTGCCTTTTAGTGAGATTAGGGGTGAATCCACAGAGATGTTAGAGGACTGGGTCCTGATACAGTTAAAAGAAAGTTGATAACAAACAGCAAAATGTCCTGGTGGGTTCCAGAAGAATGGCAGAGGTATGTCCTTGGATACCTTCAATGAGTTGCCTTTTTAGTTCCCATTACAGGGAGTTGAGGTGCTGAAAATGTGGGGATAAAGGGTCTGGTAGGACCTAACCCTGGAAGAAATGTGCACTGTGCAGAAATTGTTTTTAAGGCATCCCTATTCTTTTCTTCTCCCTTTGGCTCTTTTCCCCTTTCCATCCTGCAAATGCAGTTAAAGTTGTCCAGAGTTTTATTGCTAGGCCCTAAGCCAGCTGTCTTGACAGAGGTCTAAAGAGTTAAGTACCTTCTTCTTAGTTCTGTCCAATAGTAACACAACTTAGTTGCATAAGCAACTAAGCCGTATGCAGTGCTTACTATGTGTCAGGAACTGTTAAAAATCATATATATGTATAAATATTATTTTTAACATATTTCTTTAGTTCTCATGATCAATTCATGGGTTAATACTATTATTATCACCATTTTACAGAAGCGGAAACTGAGGCATGGAGGGGTCAAGCAACCTGTCTAAATTGCCCAGCTAGTAAATGGCTGCTGCTGCTGCTGCTAAGTCACTTCAGTCGTGTCCGACTCTGTGCCACCCCAGAGATGGCAGCCCACCAGGCTTCCCCATCCCTGGGATTCTCCAGGCAAGAACACTGGAGTGGGTTGCCATTTTTTTCTCCAATGCATGAAAGTGAAAAGTGAAAGTGAAGTCATGCAGTTGTGTCCGACTCTTAGCGACCCCATGGACTGCAGCCCACCAGGCTCCTCTGCCCATGGGATTTTCCAGGCAAAAGTATTGAGGTGGGGTGCCATTGCCTTCTCTATAGTAAATGGCAGAGCCAGTCTTTTATTTCAGCTAGTCTGGCTTGAGTCTGTGTTTTTAATGGTGTAGAGCCAATCATTTGCTCGATGGTTCAGCAGGTAAACAATCAGCTTGCAATGCAGGACATGCAGGAGATGTGGGTTCAATCCCTGGGTCAGGAAGATCCCCTGGAGGAGGAAATGGCAACCCACTGCTGTATTCTTGCCTGAAAAATCCCATGGACAGGGTAGCCTGATGCACTACAGTCCAAAGGGTCACAAAGAGTTGGACATGACTGAGTGACTGAGCACTTACATATAGCCATCCATCTAGCTGTTGAGATCTGACCATTGAAGTATAGTCAATGGGGTATAACAAGCTAACTATGTTTCTACCTTTCTATCCTAACTGGAGTCCTTTTTTGAGTTTCTGAAGATATAAACCTTTTTTCCCCCCTACTTATGCCCTTTCTGACCTGAATATAGTCTCTTATGGGAAACTTGGGTTTCTCTGGTGGCTTAGACGGTAAAGAATTCGCCTGCAATGCAGGAGACCCAGGTTCGATCCTTGAGTCAGGAAGATCCTCTGGAGAAGGGAATGGCAACCTACTCTAGTATTCTTGCCTGGAGAATTCTGTGGACAGAGAAAGCTGGTGGGCTACAGTTAATGGGGTTGCCAAGAGTTGACACAACTAAGCAAATAAGCACACACACATGCATGGTAAACTTAGTTTTCAAATAACAAATTAAACAACAAGTACTTATTCAAAATGCATTAATGATAATTTTCACTTTCCTCTTTTGCTTTCAGTTTTGTGAATTGTTTCGGTTACTGTCCATGACTTTGACCTTAAATCTCCCATCTTTTTTCTGCTCCTTCAAAACTTTTTTTTTTTTTTTTTGCTAAAATTACCTGTAACTCCACATAGATCCATTTTGGGGCAACACTTACTCATGAAATCCAATTGAAGGTAGCTTACTCTTTGCCAGGCTGGCCATTATCTTCCTTTTCAATATCTCTGTTCAAAGATCCATGATGGCTTTTTGTATCTAAAATTTAACTCGTTGATTTTTATATAATATCTCCTAAATACCATAGGTTTGCCATTTATATCTTGAATGAGACATTTTTGTCTCCTAAGTTCCATACACTGATATAGAAGAACCTTGGGGGAGAGGAACATAATGACTTTATTTTCCTGCTGATGTTGAAGCAAAGCCATAGATGAAGAACTATGTCCCATATATTTATATGTTGTCACAGATCCTTGAATTAGAGATGAGTAAAACAGTCACCATGAAATTCTGGAAATGCTAATAGTAAACTACAATGTGGACAGTGATAGAAATCCTAGGCAAGGAAAATGTGACAGTTCAGATAAAGCACAAGGAACAGCTGTATGATGAAGGACTTACAGGAAGAAATGCTAAACCATTTTGGGAAAGAGGGTCACATATTTTAGGGGGAGAACCATATTTGACAAGGACATAGATTCAAAGAAAAAGTAATAAATGGAATAGGAGTATCCCATTGCATCTTATCTCCTGCTGTCATAGGAAGTAAATAGACAATGCAATTCACCCTTGGGGGCTCAATACCCTGGTGAGTTTCTTGGAACCTTGCAAGAAGGATGGACCGTATGGTCAGACGGCCTCTGCGACAACATTGGCTCAGATGAAATTTCAAGGATTATAAATCCTCCTGTATTTCATAATTTAATCACCAGCTGGCATTGGGAAGTCTAACATTGCACAATTAAGTGCCTAGAGGTATTTTTTTTTTTTTAATATATTTTCCTCAGTAGCATCCGGATTTGGTCCCTGGAAAACAGACTGTGGCTCTCCTTCATGGTGATCATGAATCTGCCTCAGTAGGGCAGTCTCCCCACCGGAAGCCCATCCATAATGGTCTGTGATAGAGATCTGTCACACCATATGGGGGAAGATGAAACAAGAGTGCAAGCAGCTGAGGGACACACACAACTTGGAATCCTGGCACAAACGGAAAAGAAGGAAGGAAGCATAACATATCCTCTGTCGACGCAGCCAAGCAGAGGTCAAGTAGTTAATTACGTACCCTTTCTTGGTCTTAGAGTCTGTCACACAGACTTGGAGAGGAAAGAGAAAACCCACAGGGAGAGTAAACCAGTATTTCTGGAGAGCCACCAAATTAAATATCCTTTCTGTGGAATCTCTCAGGGGCCAATTGAATGCAAGAGAGTGGGGTCCCTGGAGGGTACCACCATGCTGTGTACACAGAGCTTGCTCATGAGGCGTGGGTGTGAAGGTCTCAGGGAGATAAGAGATATAAGCCAGGCTGTGTACTGAGTGATTGATTAATACCATGTCCTTTTCCAGGCCAGCTTCACCTTGTTGCACCTTTTCCTGGAGCTGCACCGAATTACTCGGTTCACAGCTGTCCACCCTCGAGAACTCAGATCTGCCTGGAAGATGAACGGCTGAATGATAAACAGGTGGATGGGATAAGTGCCTGAATGGAGAATGCATTTCTCACACAGCAACGCTTTGAGAAATTCGTTAGTTGTTTTAACCCAAATGTCAGTAGCCGTCAGAGAGTTTATCTCCTGGAAGCGGCGTGGCTGGATGGCAGAGTAGGCTGGTAGCAGGTGAGGTGGCAAGAGTACACACATGGGAGAGAAGGGTCCTAGAGGGGAAATTATGTGACTTATTTAAATGAGAGCTTTCCCTGTGTCGTCTGTGTTTCCATGGTGCTTCAGTAATTGAATGCATAGTTTCTCATTCATTTCAAGCATCTTAAAACAGCAGTACACACTGCTATGTTTAAAATGGATAACCAACAAGGACCTACTGTATAGCCGAGGGAACTCTGTTCAGTGTTACGTGGCAGCCTGGATGAGGGCGGCAGTTTGAGGGACAACAGATACATGTATATGTCCGGCTGAGTCGCTTTGCTGTCCAGCTGAAACTGTCACAGCATTGTTAACCAGCTATCCTCCAAAACGAAATAAAAAGTTCAGAATGAAAACAGAAAAAGCCAGCGACCCAAGCACGTTTTAATGCAATTTTCAGGATTCATGGATCCACTGATGTTAAGAAACACAAACTGGGAAATCGTTGCACCCAAATGGAATCGTCAGCGTTACAGCACCTATTCCCTTAACCTTTTCAAGGTAAGACTGGCCATGTCAGCTCAGCTGCAGCAAAGACAAAAGGGTTTGGTGACTGGAGGGAAAGAAAAGGGAAAACAACCATTTTTTTTTTTTTTTTCTTTTCAACTGGTATTGCAGGGGAAGGGGCTCACTCAGCAGGTGGGATCTCAGGGCCCTGGGAGAGCAAAGGCAGTGTGCAATGCACAGACAACAGGAAGTGAGCACACACACCCTCTCCTGCACGTAAACACACCCAGACTTAACCCGCCGCTGAACTTCTGCCCCTAAGTGACCGGCACCATTAGGACACAGATCAAAAGGTTGGAGGGTGACAGAAAATGGAGCCTTACTGAATGAAAGAGAAAATGAAAAATTCTTTTGTTTGCTTAACTCTGTGGGTTGTATACTGAGTGTGATGGCAGAATGGAGTCCGGAGTGCGAAACAGAAGTCCCTGATTTATCATCCTGAGAGAGGTAGTTGGAGATTCAGTTCAGGTTGGAGGAAAAAAAAAAATTTATAGGGAAGACCTACATAAAAGAAAAGTTGAGTCTCCCTGCTCCTAAGAGGGAGTGCAGATGTGATCAGCCTCTGAGGATAGTCAGAAGGTATGAAGGGCAACCTTAGGAAATTTCTCTTCCTGTGATGTACAGGATGGAGGAAACACAGATGGAAGAAACAGCGCAGCTGGCCAACCCATTCTTTTATCCCCACTTTCCATGGCAGGCACCCCATCACAGCAGGCAAGGAAGAACTTTTTGATGAAAGCTGTATGCTCTGAATGTGTGCGTGTTTTGTATATATCCATCTACAAAAGGCATGACAAGATGAAGCTCACCTGGCAAATTGTTTCACCTCATAGACAAGCATAGAATCTGGGGATTTCCTGCAGTGCTTGGCTATTTCTACCCCTTCAAAACTTTAAGCACTTGTACAAGTTCTGGATGTTTCTATTTCTTTTCTTTCTTGTTGGGTGATTCTATTTCTTCCAGAGTGTTTCTTCAGAGTGAAGCATCAACCACTTAAATGAGGGTGTAATTGATTATCCTGTGTTCCAACTCCATGCATTATTCTGTTGGTGGTGGTTGTTCAGTCGCTCAGTTGTGTCTGAGGCTTTGTGACCCCATGGACTGCAGCACACCAGGCTTCCCTGTCCTTCACTATCTCCCAGAGTTTGTTCAAACTCATGCCCATTGATTTGATGATACTATCCAATCATCTCATCCTCTATCGCCCCCTTCTCCTCCTGCCCTCAGTCTTTCCCATTCTGTTGATAGAGAGAATATTTTTTGAAAAGGAGAAACAGATTAGATTACACTGCTTCTGTGAGTGTGAACTCCAGAATGTCTGCTATTATTCTAGGACTCTTCCCCTATGTGCCTTCTCCTAGGTTGAACTTCCCCTACAGAAATTTTCCCCCTGATAGCTGAACAAATAATTGAATGACTGCTTCTCAAAATGGGTTTTAGATTAGAGATCCTGGAGCAGGCTCACACATGTTATTTTTTTAATGCAGTTTTCAATGACTTGCCTTCTAGCATTCCTGATTTTTGTTTCTAAGGGTTCCTCCGTGTAAAACTGCCACAAGCCCCTAGAAATGAGGTTTTTAGCTCCTTGCAAACACGAGGCAGATGTGAACACCTCCTGGGAGATTGATAAGTCTTACTAACCTTGTTGCAGAGATGGAAACTCAGAAACAAAGTGCCTGCGAGGATTAGGAGGAAGTCAATGTCAGCACCGGGATTAGAATTCACACTTGCCTGGTTTCTCAGCCCATGACCAGCTCCCCCACGGACCTCAGCTTTGTCTCTAGCCCTGAGTGAGGGGGCTGGGTGTTTCCAGACATTGAAAGAATCCTGTTATCTTCAGCCCCCACCCCCTTGCAGGAAGGTCCCTCTTTTTAATAAGTGACAGAGCTGGGAAGTAACCTGGATTTATTCCAATCTCTAAACTTTATAAATGAGAAACAGCTGATAAGAAAGCTAGAAACAGACTAAAGATACCCAGTTTGTGCTCATACCACAGGGAGGCAAATCCGTGCGGTGACAGTACCACATAGGATTTAGTGTCTGGCATTTGAAGCCTGGCTTTACCTCTTGGTGAGTATTTTCATTTTTCTTTCTTTAAAAGTATTATTTAATTAAAATTTTAAAGCAGTTTTTAAGGGTTACCCTCCATTTACAGTTATTACAAAATATTTGCTTTATTCTCCTTGTTGCACAATACCTCCTTAATTATCTTACACCCAATAATTCGTATTTTCTACTCCCTCACCCCTATATTGCTCCTCTTTGAGTTTCTGTAAAGGTAACCACTAGTTTGTTGTCTTTATCTATGGGTCTGCTTCTTTTTTGTTTTATTCACTAGTTTGTTGTATTATTTAGATTCCAATATAAGTCATATCATACATTATTTTTCTTTCTCTGTCTGACTTATTTCACTTAGCGCAATACCCTCCAAGTCCACCCATGTTGCTGCAAAAGGCAAAATTTCATTGTTTTCTATGGCTGAGTAGTAATCCATGATATGTATGTGTGTGTATATATACACACACACACACATACCATTCTTCTTTATCCATTCATTAATTGATGGACACTTAGATTGTTTCCATATCTTGGCAGTTGTAAATAATGCTGCTATGAACATTGGGGTGCATGTATCTTTTTGAATTAGTGTTTTGTGAGGGGGAGTGGAACCCCTGGGTCATATAGTAGTTCTACTTTTAGTTTTTAAAGAAACTTCCATACTCTTTTCCATAGTGGCTATATCAATTCGCATTCCCACCAACAGTTTACGAGGGTTCCCTTTTCTCCATATCCTTGTCAACATTTGCTATTTGTATTCTTTTTGATGATAGCTATTCTGACAGGTGTGGAGTGATATCTCCTTGTGGTTTAGATTTCCCTTTCCCTGATGACTAGCAATGTTGAGCATCTTTTCATGTGCCTGGTGACCATTTGCATTTCCTCTTAGAAAAGCGTCTATGCAGTTATTCTGCCTATTCTGGGCAATTTGTTGTCTTTTTTTTTTTTGGATGTTGAATTATACAAGCTGTTTATATATCTTGAATATTAATCCCTTATTGGTTATATCATTTGGAGATATGTTCTCCCGCTCAGTGGGTTGCCTTTTTGCTTTGTTGATGATGTCCTTTGCTCTGCAAAAGCTTTCAAGTATAATTCGGTCCCATTTGTTTATTTTTGTTTTTATTTCCTCTAGGAGACAGATCTGAAAAGATAATACTGTAACTTATGTCAAGAAATTTTCTGCCTATGTTTTCCTCTGGGAGTTTTATAGTATTTGGTGTTACATTTAGGTTTTTAATCCATTTTGAGTTCATTTTTTTAATATGGTGTGAAGAAATGCTCTAATCTCATTGTTTTGCATGCGGTTGTCCAGTTTTTCCAGCATCACTTATTCAAGAGACTATCTTTACTCCATTGTATGTTCTTGCCTCCTTTGTCATAGAGTAATTAGCCATAAGTGTAAGGGTTTATGTCTATGATCTCTATCCTGTTACATTGATCTGTGTGTCTGTTTTTGTGCCAGTAACATACTGCTTTGATTACTGTAGCTTTGTAGTATAGTCTGAAGACAAGGAGCATGATTCCCCCAGCTCTAGTCTTCTTTCTCAAAACTGTTTTGGCTATTTCGGGTCTTTTATATTTCTATACAAATTTTAAAATGATCTGTTCCAGTTCTGTGAAAAATGTCATTGGCATTTTCATAGGATTGTACTGAATCTGTAGATTGCATTGGATAGCATGGTAATTTAAACAATATTGGTTCTTCAAATCCAAGAACACAGTATATTTTTCCAAATGTTTGTGTTGTCTTAAATTTCTTTCATCAGTCTCTTATAGTGTTTTGAGTGTAGACCTTTTGCTTCCTTAGGCAGGTTTAATCCTAAATACTTTGTTTTGATGTGGTGGTAAGTGGTATCGTTTCCTTGCTTTCTCTTTCTGACAGTTCATTGTTTATGTATACAAATGCAACAGATTTAAGCATATTAATTTTGTATTCTGCCACTTTACTGAATTCATTGATGAGCTATAGTAGTTTTCTGGTGGCATACTTAGGATTTTCTATGCATAGTGTCATGTGATCTGCAAACAGTGACAGTTTTACAAGATCCTTTCCAATTTGGATTCCTTTTATTTCTTTTTCTTCTCTGATGACTGTGGCTAGGACTTCCAATACCATGTTGAATAAAAGTGGTGACAGTGGATATCCTTGTCTTGCTCCTGATCTTAGAGGAAATGCTTTCAGCTTCTCACCATTAAATATGATGTTAGCTGTGTGTTTGTTGTATGTAGCCTTTATTATGCTGAAGTATGTTCCCTCTATGTCTGCTTTCTGGAGAGTTTTTTATCATAAACAGATGTTGAATTTTATTAAAAGCTTTCTCTGCTTCTATTGAAATGATAATTTTTTTATTCTTTAATTTGCTAATGTGATATATCACATTGATTGATTTGCAGATACTGAAAAATTCTTGCAGGCCTGGGATAAATCCCACTTGATTATGATGTATGATCCTTTTCATGTATTGCTGGATTTGGTTTACTAGTACTTTGTTGAGGATTTTTGCATCATGTCCTTCAGTGATAATGGCCTATAATTATTGTGTGCATGTGTGTGATATCTTTGTCTGATTTTGGAATCAAGGTGATGTTGGATTCATATAATGAATTTGGAAGTATTCCTTTCTCCATAATTTTTTGGAGTGGTTTCAGAAGAATCAGCATTAACTTTTTGAAATGTTTGGTAGAATTCACCCGTGAAGGCATCAGGTCCTGGGCTTTTGCTTTTTGGGAATTTTTAAATTACTAATTCAATTTTATTACTGTTAATTGTTCATATTTTCTATTTCCTTCTGTTTTAGTCTTAGGAGATTGTACTTTTCTATGAATTTGTCCATTTCTTCTAGGTTGTCCATTTATTGGCACATAGTTGCTCATAAAAGTTTCTTAGATCTTTCATATTTTTATGGTAACAGTTTTAACTTCTTTTTCATTTCTGATTTTATTCATTTGGGACCTCTCCTTTTTTTCTTCCCTTTGGTAAAGAATCTGCCTTCAGTGCAGGAGACCTGAGTTTGATTCCTGGGTCGGGAAGATTCCCTGGAGAAGGAAATGGCAACGCACTCCAGTATTCTTGCCTGGAAAATCCTATGGACAGAGGAGCCTGGTGGGCTACAGGCCATGGGGTCATAAGAGTTGGACACAACTTAGTGACTAAACCACCACCAAACCACCACCTTTTCTATATGAGTCTGCATTGAGCCTCTGTCTAGTCTGTAAAATGTAGGAAACCATCTCAACTTCAGCATTTTATGAAGATTAAATATGCCAGATATGTGAGATGGGCACTTCTTAAAATTTTTGCCCACCCATATTTCATCTTCTCTCCTATTTTAGTTATGCAATTTCTCTACATGAGCAAAACAATACCCAAATGTGTTCATTTAAGGGTCTGATCCCCCCATAATGGGAATTTATGGGACTTTATTTTGCAGCTTGGGAAGTGGTAAAAAACTTGGCTCAGTGGTAAAGAATCTGCCAGCCATTGCAGGAGACATGGGTTCAATCCCTGGGTCAGGAAGATTCCCTGGAGGAGGAAATAGGAACCCACTCCAGGATTCATGCCTGGAGAAACCCATGAACAGAGAAGCCTGACGGGCTACAGTCTCTGGAGTTGCCAAGAGTCAGACATGGCTGAGCACAAGCATGAAAAATAGAAGATTTTGCAACTTAGCTGAGTCTGGTGTCAGGAACTAAGGCCCAAATGCAGTGCATGGCAGTCAAATACATTGAGCTCAGAGTTGCAGTGTTTTTCTCCAAGGTTAGGATTTAAAGAACTCCTGCACACAGAGTCCGGAGGGCCAAGTGCAGAGGCAGTCACGGGAGTGGAGACCATGTGGAAGGCTGACATTCTGGAAGCTGCCCTTTGATGGATAAGCACTGAAGCAGGTTCACGCTGCCCTGTGTTCTCTCCCGACTGACAGCCCTGCTCTTCCTTATCTTGTTTCTCCCTCCCTAGTTTTCTTTTGCCACTCCTCCAAGAGAACATCTGCTCTTCCTAATCTGACAAGCATGCTTTGTCCTCCAAATAATTACTGAACATACTTTGCCTTATTTCCTCAGAGAACGAATGAGCAATTCATCTTCCTGAGTTTGAAAAGGAGGGGGATAAGTTCCCTTTAACTTTTCTCTTCAAATCCGATCTGAGAGTTTTAGGCCAGAAACCTTGCATGGATGGTTGAAGCAGGAGGACACCAAAAGGGGAACTTTGTCAGGTATGAAGGGCAGCAGGCCTTCTGCCTCCTGGAGGAATCCCTGACTTTTGTGTATTTAAACCATTTAAAAACTAGAAGGTGCTTCAGAGAAAAGGATGCAGAATAGGAAGGATTGGGAAAAATTTAAAAATAATGTCCCCCGTATAATGGGATTGTCATGGTAACAATAATTATCGAACATCTACTAAGGGTCAGGGGCTTCCCAGGTGGTGCTAGTGGTAAAGAACCCACCTGCCAATACAGGAGACACAAGAGATGCGGGTTCAATCCCAGGATTGGGAAGATCCCCTGGAGGAGGGCATGACAACCCACTCCAGTATGCTTGTCTGGAAAATCCCATGGACACAGGAGCCTGGCGGGCTACAGTCTATAGGATCACAAAGAGTCAGACACGACTGAAATGACAGCACTCACGCATGCACCAGGGTCATGCCCGATACTGTGCTTTTATATACAATGTCATGTTTAATGTTCAAAATAGATTTGTGAGGTAGATTCTATTTCCTCCATTTTGTATGTGCAGGACAGTGGTGCAGAGAAGCTGGACGTGGGAGTTTCTGAGCACAGAGCTTACAAACCACCCAGCAGAGATTCAAACCCAGAAGAGTCTGTCTCCAAGGTCTGTGCTCTTGACCATCAGTCTTGCCAGCTGTCCTGCTCATCATGACTTGTGTATACTCAAGCACTCACTTTACCCCACTCACCTGGTGCCCAGGGTATCTATGAACTCCCCTCTTCTGATAGGCATCTCAAAGTGTGCAAAGGCCTCCCACACTGTGCCCTTAGTTCCCAAGCACTGGTGGTAGCTCACACACCTGGGCTGAGGGCCAGGGTGGCTGGGGTTTGGGTGATGAGACGTGAACCAGTGAACTGGGGGCTTGGTTGGAAACAGCAGGCTATAGTATTTGGCAGCTTATATACTACCTCATGGAGAAGGCAATGGTACCCCACTCCAGTACTCTTGCCTGGAAAATCCCACGGACGGAGAAGCGTGGTAGGCTGCAGTCCATGGGGTCGCTAAGAGTCGGGCACAACTGAGAGACTTCACTTTCACTTTTCACTTTCATGCATTGGAGAAGGAAATGGCAACCCACTCCAGTATTCTTGCCTGGACAATCCCAGGCACAGAGGAGCCTAATGGGCTGCCGTCTATGGGGTCGCACAGAGTTGGACACGACTGAAGCGACTTAGCAGCAGCAGCAGCAGCAGCAGCAGCATACTACCTCACTGTAGTATCTCTCACACCAAATCTTGGAATAAAGGAAAGAGAGGGACCAGCTAAGTATGTGCTCTCCAGAGCAGACAGAATCTTCCCAGTCTGCCCTCAAGGCCATATTTTTGTGCCTACCATGGAATTCAGGGCACCAACACCTCACCTCTGACAGTACTCTGTCATAAAATCTGATACTAAGATTTTATTTGAAAGGCTAATATGAGGAACTTCCTGGGGCCAAAATATCACTATTATTTTCCACTTCCTAGAGGCTAGACAGAGTGGGATTGAAAACCACCTCCTTGGTCTTCATTATTTGGCTCCTCCCAGTCTCTTTAGTTTTGACACATTGATCATTTGATAACATTTTAAAGAAGTCTGGGATTGTTCTATTAGTGACCTGATAGTGTCAGATTTAAGAGTGCTTCCCACAGTCTCTCTGAATTTTCTAAAATACGAACTGGCAGAACCTTACAAACCTCCAATCATTTCTGCCTATTGACTTGAGGGAATTTAATTTATTTATTTATTTTTACAGTCTTCATTTTAGAAATCTAAAAATTACATTATCTTTCTTTGTGTTGTTCAGTCACTCAGTTGTGTCCGACTCTTCGACCCCCATGGACTGAAGCATGCCAGGCTTCCCTGCCCTTCGCTATCTCCTGGAGTTTGTTCAAAGTCATGTCCATTGAGCTGATGATACCTTTCAACCATCTCATCCTCTGTCACACCTCTTCTCCTTCCCTCAATCTCTCCTAGCATCAGGGCGCTTATCCAGTGAGTCAGTTCTGTGTATCAGGTGGCCAAAGTATTGGAACTTCAGCTTCAGCATCATTCCTTCTAATTAATATTCAAGGTTGATTTTCTTTAGGACTGACTGGTTTGATCTCTTTGCTGTCCAAGGGACTCTCAAGAATTTTCCCCAACACCACAGTTCGAAGGCATCAATTCTTTAGCTCTCAGCCTTCCCTATGGTCCATTCATATGTGACTACTAAAAACACCATCAGTTCAGCACAGTTCAGTCGCTCAGTTGTATCCAACTCTTTGCGACCCCATGGACTGCAGCACACCAGGCTTCCCTGTCCATCACCAACTCCCGGAGCCTACTCAAACTCATGTCCATTGATTCAGTGATGCCATCCAACCATAGCTTTGACTATATATGGACCTTTGTCAGCAAAGTGATGTCTCTGCTTTTTAATATGCTGTCTAGGTTTGTCATAGCTTTTCTTCTAAGGAGCAGGCGTCTTTTACTTTCATGGCTGTAATCACCATTCACAGTGATTTTGAAGCCCAAGAAAACAAATTGGATGATAATTGCTTTATAGTGTTGTGTTGGTTTCTGCTGTACAACAACGTGAATCAGCTATCAGTTCAGTTCAGTTCAGTTCAGTCACTCAGTCGTGTCCGACTCTTTGCGACCCCATGAATCGCAGGACACCAGGCCTCCCTGTCCATCACCAACTCCCGGAGTTCACCCAGACTCACGTCCATCGAGTCAGTGTCGCCATCCAGCCATCTCATCCTCTGTCGTCCCCTTCTCCTCCTGCCCCAAATCTCTCCCAGCATCAGAGTCTTTTCCAATGAGTCAACTTTTTGCATGAGGTGGCCAAAGTACTGGAGTTTCAGCTTTAGCATCATTCCTTCCAAAGAAATCCCAAGGCTGATCTCCTTCAGAATGGACTGGTTGGATCTCCTTGCAGTCCAAGGGACTCTCAAGAGTCTTCTCCAACACCACAGTTCAAAAGCATCAATTCTTTGGCGCTCAGCCTACTTCACAGTCCAACTCTCACATCCATACATGACCACAGGAAAAACCATAGCCTTGACTAGATGAACTTTTGTTGGCAAAGTAATGTCTCTGCTTTTGAATATGCTATCTAGGTTGGTCATAACTTTCCTTCCAAGGAGTAAGCATCTTTTAATTTCATGGCTGCAGTCACCATCTTCAGTGATTTTGGAGCCCAAAAAAATAAAGTCTGACACTGTTTCCACTGTTTCCCCATCTATTTCCCATGAAGTGATGGGACTGGATGCCATGATCTTTGTTTTCTGAATGTTGAGCTTTAAGCCAACTTTTTCACTCTCCACTTTCACTTTCATCAAGAGGCTTTTGAGTTCCTCTTCACTTTCTGCCATAAGGGTGGTGTCATCTGCATATCTGAGGTTATTGATATTTCTCTCGGCAATCTTGATTCCATAAGTATACATATATCCCCTTTCTCTGGAGCCTCCCTCCCACCCCATACTCATCCCACCCCTCTAGGTCATCACAGAGCACCCAGCTGAGCTCCCTGTGCTATATAGCAGCTTCTCCCTAGCTGTCTATTTTATGCATGGTAGTGTGAGAGCATTTTAAATTGCAGAAATTCTGGATCCACTTTTCTTCTTTTTTTGGATGACTTCCGCCTCCTACATGTGGTCTGTGAACTGGTCATTGGACTAAAATTGACCAGTCCATGGAGAAGTAAGGTAAAAAATGACACAGATATCCTCTTGTTTTTTTGTCTTGTCCATTATAACTCACCCTATATAATAAAAGGGCAGCTCTCTCTTTGGTCTATCCCTAGTCCTGACTTTTAAAATGTGAGGAATGTAAAGAATGCTTATTATGAACTATAAGAGTACCTTTTAGCCACCAATGCCCTCCCCTCTTAGCTTCTTGGGCAGTTGCCCTTGGAGGAGGAAGGCAGGCAGAAGTCTGGGGGCAGGGGAGGTGATATATTACTGTAGCTTGTTTCCTTTTTTCACTCAGACAGGCTGCTGTCATTTTTTTTCTACCGGAAAATAACCAAGCGGCACTTTGGAATTAAACCCTCCCAGGGAAAGTGGGATGAATATTGAGAGTTTTAAAGTAAAAATCACTTTCTGTTCCTCTGCACAATTTGATTCTTCTCTTTATCTTATTTCCTAAATATCATAAAAACAATATTAAGTTTAAACAGTGCCAAATGATCATGGTTAACAGCAGAAGAAAGACAGCTCTTTTGCTGATTTAAACAAGAGAATTTTCTGACACAGAACCTCAGCTGAGAGGCTGAGAGATTGCAGGAGGGGCTGCTGTGCCTTCTGTTTCTAGAGAGATAAAGATGTCCTGACTGAAGGCAAGACAAGGCCACAATTCCGAAAGAGGGGATATTTACTTGTTGATTAGGACTTAGTTAACTTAACCAGGGAAGTGATGAGCTTGGTTGTTTCTTTTAGCCTCAGGAAGACTTAGGCTATCCCTACCATCCTTTCTTCTTCAGGGAGTCTCACTTCTCATAGACTGATGCCAAAGGGAGGAGACATGGTTTCTTTATCATCCAGAAGACCAGATGGAGAATATTATCCTTTGCCTCAGATAAACCAAAATAATTAGTACATCTTGCTAATGATAAGGAGCTTCCCAGGTGGTGCTAGTGGTAAAGAATCCTCCTGGATTGCAGGAGACATAATGAGTTGTGGGTTCGATCCCTGGGTCAGGAAGATCCCTTGGAGGAGGGCATGGCAACCCACTACAGTATTCTCGCCTGGAGAATCCCATTAACAGAGAAGCCTGGAGGGCTACGGTCCATAGGGTCGCAGAGTCAGACACGACTGAAGTGATTTAGCATGCATGGTAGTGATAAGGCATGAGTGCCTGCCACATAGAGACAGTATGCCAACTCTAGTCAAGCTGGGACTCGTTGCCATCTTAGAATGTCCTGCTGACATTCTAAGTGGATGAAACTGAACCCAGAGCTGGTCACAACTGTGAAATCTTTTTATTGTTGCCTATTGCCAGGTTTATCTTACCTATTTTATATCATGTAGCACAGATTCATTCTCCATTTCCTTACCTGGTCTTGGCACCATTCATCAAACACATGGCTTTACTTCTGAATTCTCAATTCTATTCCACTGATTTAATATCTGTCTTTATGTCAGTATCATACTGTTTTGTTTACCATTCCTTTGCATGAAGTTTTGACATTCACAGGTGTGTATCTTCCAACTTGATTCTGCTGTTTCAAACCTGCTTTGGCTGTCCTGTTGTTGTTGTTGTTGTTGCTAAGTCACTTCAGTCATGTCCAACTCTGTGTGACCCCATAGATGGCAGCCCACCAGGCTCCCCCGTCCCTGGGATTCTCCAAGCAAGAACACTGGAGTGGGGTGCCATTTCCTTCTCCAAATGCATAAAAGTGAAAAGTGAAAGTGAAGTTGCTCAGTCATGTCCAACTCTTCGCAACCCCATGGACTGCAGCCTACCAGGCTCCTCTGTCCATGGGATTTTCCAGGCAAGAGTACTGGAGTGGGGTGCCATCGCCTTCTCCGTGGCTATTCTGGGTCCCTTGCAATTACATTAAAAAAATTTAGAGCCAGCTTTTCAATTTCTATAAAAAAAATCCACTGGGAATTCTCACTAAGATTGCACTGAATCTACAGATAAACTAGGGAAGGCTTTCATGTTAATGATATTAAATCAGCCGATCCATGAACATGGTGCATTTTTCAGATCTTTTAAAATTTCCTTCAACAATATTTTGTAGTTTTCAGAGTATAAGTTTTTGAATTCTTTGTTTAATTTATTCTTAAGTATTTTATTCTTTTTGATGTTTTTGTAAATGGGACTGTTTTTAAATTTTATTTTTGGATTGTTTGTTGCTAGGGTATAGAAATACAATTGATTTTTGTATCTTGACCTTGTACCCTGCAAGCTTACTGAACTTATTTGTTAGTTCTACTAGCTTCTTAGTGGTTTTTTTTTTAGGATTTTCTATGTAAAGAACATGTTATCTGGAAATGTCGTCTTGCTTTCTAATCTGGATGCTTTAATTCCTTTTCCTTGCCAAATTGCCCTGGCTAGAAGCACAAGTACAAAGTTGAATAGCAAGGGTGAGAGTGGACCTCCTGTCTTCATCATGATCTTCCAGTCTTTGGCCATTAAATATGATATTAACTCTGGGTTTTTCCTACACGTCCTTTGTCAGGTTGAGATATTTTGTCATGGAAAGGGGTTGGATTTTGTCAAATGCTTTTTGTTTATCTATTGAAATATATAGTTTTTTTTTATTGATATGGTATATTTCATTAATTGATTTTCAGATTTTCAACCAATCTTGCATTTCTGGTATATATCCCATCTGGTCAGGGTGTATAATTTTTTTTTACTATGTTGCTGGATTTAGCTTGCTACTATATTACTGAGGATTTCTGTGTGTTTACTCACAAAAGATATGGTGTGTGGTTTTCTTGTAGTATCTTTGTCTGGTTTTGGTGTCAGGGAAATACTGCATCATAAAATAAGTTGGAAAGTGTTCCCACCTCTTTTATTTTGGGGGGAAGAAATTTGTGAAACACTGATATTGATTCTTCCTTAAATGTATGGTAGAATTCACCAGTGAAGCCATCTGACTCTAGACTTTTCTTTTTGGATAGTTTTTTGATTGCTAATTCAGTGTCTTTGCTTGTGATAGATCTCTTAGATTGTGTATTTCTTCTTGAGTCATTTTTGGTAGTTTGTGTCTTTCTAGAAACTGATGCACTTCATCTAAGCTTTTCTAATTTATTAGTACACAATTATTCATAGTATCCCTTTATAATCTTTTTTTAAAAAATTTCTATAAGATCAATAGCAATGCCTTTTTTCATTTCTGATTTTAGTAATTTGATTGTTTTGTCTTTTTATCTTAAGCTAGCTAAAAGTTTATCAGTTTTATTAACCAATTCAAAGAATCAGTTAATTGATTTTTTCCATTGCTTTAAATTCTCTACCACTGTTCTGGCAGACAGTGGTAGAGAGATAGGCATGGAAGAGTGGATATAAGGACAGGAAACCCACCAACTTATGAAATTACATAGGAAGACCCTGAGGACATTGGAAAGAGGGATACCAGTATTGTTAAAAAGGTCAGGGATAACTGTTCTCTATAAGCCAAGGCTGATGATGGTAGGAGATGCTGTTACAGAAGAGGACTCTCTGAGAGCAATGAGGATAAAAATATCTCAGTATAATAAAAGCCAGGTGGCTGTGGTTATCTGTCAGCAGTAAAGTGACTGCTGCTGCTGCTGCTAAGTCACTTCAGTCGTGTCCGATTCTGCGCAACCCCACAGACCGAAGCCCACCAGGCTCCCCCATCCCTGGGATTCTCCAGGCAAGAACACTGGAGTGGGTTGCCATTTCCCTCTCCAATGCATGAAAGTGAAAAGTGAAAGTGACTTTCACTTTTCTTTCAAAAGTGACTCTTTTGAAAGTTGTGTCTGACTCTTCGCAACCCCATGGACTGCAGCCTACCAGGCTCCTCTGCCCATGGGATTTTCCAGGCAAGAGTACTGGAGTGGGTTGCCATTGCCTTCTCCAGTAAAGTGACTACAGTTTTCAAAATGAGCACCAAGGTCAAAGTGGCACCCAGGACCAGAGAATCATGGCAATGATTAAGAGTACACTGTGCTTTTGGGGGGTCAAGACTGCTAGTCAGCCAACAAGGATATTACTCAACTCATATTTTTTTAAAATGGGAGAACAGCAAGCTGAAAGCAGTTGTTGTTCCATTGTTAAGTTGTTTCCTACTCTTTGAGACCTGTGGTCTGCAGCACACCAGGCTCCTCTGTCCTTCACTATCTCCCAGGATTTGCTCAGACTCACGTCCATTGAGTTGATGATACCATCCAACCATCTCATCCTCTGTTGTCCCCTTCTTCTCCTGCCCTCAAACTTTCCCAGCATCAAAGTCTTTTCCAATGAGTCAGCTCTTTGCATTAGGTGGCCAGAATATTGGAGCTTCAGCTTCAGCATCAGTCCTTCCAATGAACATGTAGGATTGAATTCCTTTAGGATTGGCTGGTTTGATTTCCTTGCTGTCCAAGAGACTCTCAAGAGTCTTCTCCAGCACCACATTTCTAAAGCTTCAATTCTTTGGCACTCAGCCTTCTTTATGGCTGAAAGCAGTAGCCTCTAATAAAGTCAAAGTCTCTTAATTTTCATGCTCAGAGCCATTGACTAAAGGAGAAGGTGAATTTCAGTGAAAATTACAACAACAAGGCAATTGTACATAGTAATTTCATATTAGTTCTTCCCCAAAAGGACATGTGGCCACTTACTTTATGTTCAGCTCTTCTATCATGTGAAGAGTGTTTCATCCTGCATTTATTCAAGGCTGCTCCATGCACCCACTGCAGCCTTGGTGATCATTCTGTGACAATCTTCCCATTCTGGAGACTTCTGAGAGGAGTAGGGGCAGAAGTTCCATCCACACTGATGCTGGGGTCTTCTCTCAGGATGGGCCCTGGTTAGGTATAAAGATGTCAGTATTGACACTGTAGAGCCAGGTTAGGTAGGGACAGACTTGGATCTGGGCAGAGGGCATGATCCCATCTCTGCCTGGGAACCAGTCAAACATCTTCCTCTTTGTAAGGAAATTGGTTGCTAATCAAATGGAAATTCACACGGGTGATGCATGTCAGTCTTTGGTGATCCTTCACTGTCCCAGTGCCTCTAAAATCAGCATTTCCCATACTTGGCCCAGCATCATGTGGTTGATTCCAGTGTGCCCAGGATTGTCACAGCTGGGGTCCTAAAATACATTTTTCATGTCGGGAGGGAGACAGCACTGCCTCAGTTGGTGCAGGGTTACCTGGACTTGGATACCAGAAGGTATATGATGATGTTCTCAAATAATAATAAGACTTCAGTTTAGAACTTATAGGGCTTCCCTGGTGGTTCAGAGGGTAAAGAATCTGCCTGCAATGTGGGAGATCCAGGTTCGACCCCTATGTCTGGAAGATCCCCTGGAGAAGGCATTGGCTACCCATTCTAGTATTCTTGCCTGGAGAATTCCATGGACAGAGGAGACTGGTGGGCTTCAGTCCATGGGGTCACAAAGAGTCGGACGTGACTGAGAGTGACTAACACTTTAGAACTTATAAGATTCATGAATTATGCCTTTGAGGCACAAGAGCTTCTCTTATTTTGTGAGTGAAGAAACAACCTAAGAGGGTAAGGAACTGGCTTATATCTCAGAGATGGAACAGAGTTCTGAACTCTGGCCTGCCTTATTCCAAAGCTCATGTTCTGTTCATTATAACATGCTGCCATGATGAGGAAGGAAAGGAAAAATAAAAAATAACAAGTAAACGAATCAAAAAACTAGGAACATCTATGGTTGGACTTTACATCAACTAGTGCAGCGCTTGGATGATAGTGAAGAGGTCCCTAAGTTTGTCCACACACCCTTCTCAGAACAGCCAAGGACAGAATTTCAAAATGTAAAAGACATCTGTGAACATGGGTATGTATTGGCATGCTATGTGGACTTCTCAAAGGACTTGCAACCTGATTTAAGATGAGACTGAAGTGATGTCATATTTTCATTTTTTCACCCATGATGCTCATTTTTACTTTGGGCTTCCCAGGTGGCTTAGTAATAAAGAATTTGCCTGCCAATGCAGAAGATGTAATAGACACATGTTTGATCCCTGGGTCAGGAAGATTCCCTGAGGAAATGGCCACCTACTCCAGTATTCTTGCCTGGAGAATCCCATTTTTACTTTATCAGATACTTATTTTTTTCCCTATGAGAAGAGGTCGTGGGATTTGAGGCTGTTTAAGGAAAGTGTGATTTTTTTGTTGTTGAGGTTCTTTATTGATGGTGGTAATTTAGTCACTAAGTCATGTCTGATTCTTTGCGATCCCATAGACTGTAGCCCTCCAGGCTTCTCTGTCCATGGGACTTCCCAGGCAAGACTACTAGAGTGGGTTGCCATTTCCTACTCTAGGAGATCTTGTCGACCCAGGGATCGAACCTGTGTCTTCTGCTTGGCAGGCAGATTCTTTATCACTGAGCTTCGAAGGAAACCCTCCTCAGTGAATAATGGAATCTAAAGTAAAGAGGAAAGAACAAAGCTCTTTTCATTTTTTTCTTGTTAATTCCTTATCAGCTGAAACAACTGACCATATCTCAGCTTTTCCTTTGCATATGTAATATGTATTTTTCCCAAAGAGAGCTGGATATTATAGTTGGTGACTTAGTATTTAAAAGAAGGCCCTATTTTGATTTGTTTAGACATTGGCCCATTGCAGATTTGTACCGGGGAATGGCCAAATGAAAACACAACAAGAAAAAGTAAATGTCACCATTATGTTCCTTCACTTTGTAACCAAGTTTACTTTGCTGTTTCTGAATCTAGAGAAATCTGGGCATATGCTCCTGAAAGGAGCAAAATTAAATATCCAGACATTTCATCAAAGGAAGAAGCCAAGAGAGAGGAAAAAAAAAAAAAAACACACAAGTTTCTGATCAATGGCAGAAGTCTGGCTTCCAGTGGAGCAAGCTGGTGCAGGTGGGGATGGGGGTCAGGCTCTAACCCCATGTGCCCCGGTATCACAGATGCTGAGCATGGCACAAAGGCAGCCTGGAGAAGATTCAGCTTAAAGTACGTTACAGAGCCTAGGTTGTCAATTCATCCATTTTTGAGCATCCCACCCAGCTTCCCACCAGCCCTGTGAAAAAAGCAAAAGCTGGAAGGAACCAAAACTATATCTAAAAGCTCGTCTTATCGCCGCTGTTGATTGAAGAGTAGCAGTAAACGCATTTGTTGTACGTGGTTTTTTCCTCTGGGTACTCTTCTAGCTTTCTGAGCAGATGTGCACACATGTAAGCAATAATACTGGTGCAGTCTTTTATTATATTCCCGGAACTTCCTGGGTTTTTCTTTTCTTTTTCTTTTTTTCTTAAGCGACACTGTGACTGTCCAAGGTCCATAACTCTCTCAGTTCTCGGAGATCATTTTTGATTAGAAAAGAGACCTTGGGTCTCCCCCCGCCCCCGGGAACACATTCAAAGCAGATGTTGTCCATTATTCTTTTTCTACAAGAAAGGGATGGAGCAGTGACATTTGGATTACCTTTCTACACCAACAGGTATTAGCCAAACAGGAGAAATTATTTATTCCTCATTAAAATTGGCTACCCAGACACCCTTAATGTCATAACCATGACTTTGCACTGCCTTAGGGAGACTTATGGCAATATGTGGCACTAAATGATCTGAGTGACAAATTGTGGCTTCATTGGCCCAGGGGAAAAAAAAAATCTCATGTTTTGGATTAAATGGCTTATTTTAGGTCACAAAAGGGCACAGGTGAATTAGCCAAGGCATCAAGGGATTTGAATGCCCTTAATTAAGTGGTCACTTTGGTAGAATTCTTTATTTTAAAGAGAGCTTGTTTGCTTATAATTTAACACTGAAATTGCCAGGAAGAAAATGTTATAGCTGAATGTTTATCTGCCCTGCCGCCTACTGCCAACCATGAAACGCTGTTCTGGAAACTCAAGAGAGCTCTGTAAACAAAGCTGGATTAAAACTCAGGGACTCTGGGTGCAAATGAAACCTTTCCATAGTGGAGTTGGAACTTTAAATCCTCTATCAGTATCCTTGGAAATTAGAGGGTGTGAGCTGACTTAAAATTCTAGCTAGAAGTAATGGCAAAAGAGACCATTTGTGTTTCTAGCTCAGGCAAATGAGGCTCATTTCCTTTTTACTGGGGAAAAAGAATCTTGCCAAAATTTGTCTTGTTGGTTAAAGCGCTTGTCAGCAGAAGAAAAATAATTTTGGAAAATAGGAAAACTTCCCTTTCTGCCCTCCTTCAAAGTGTCTAAGTGATGTACTGGTATCTTATAGTCATTCAAACTTATGTGTATTTCACAGATGATAAAAGCACTGGAAATTGAATACATCTTCTGTGTTTAAGAAGGAGAAAAGACTCTGCTTCTTTCAATCTACAAGACCTATATCCTTAGTTCCTTTCCTTTTTCACATCCTGGTTTATAAAGATACATTGGCTTTTAGCCTGGATCCTGGGACCTCGTTGACTTGAGTCAATAGTTATATTGCTCTGTGGTTTATTCTCATTGGTTAAAAAAAAGAGATGATGGTACAGTCATATTATATTACAGCTATTCAGAGATATAATTAATATTTTCAAAGAGCTTTAAGAACTTTGGATGAAAAGAAACACAATGGAAAGCAGAACATTATTGTTTGTTCTTTCACATTTCTATCAGGTTTGAATAAAACCTCCCCATTATGAAAGAGTATTAGCAGCTGAAAATGACAAAGACAGTTTCCTTAGAAATCTAGAGGACTTGAAATAGAGTGTGTGGAATTAGAGTGCAGAAAAGGAAAGAATGCATTTTTAAAGTCTATTAAAAGCATGTTTCAGACAACATGATGATTTTGCTAACATACTTCCTGCACAAAGAAAAGATAGGGACATTCTGGATCTTATAGTTGAGTCTGATCCAGATGGAAACTCACCCACCCAAAGTTTGGTTTTGCACACAGTCACCCATGCATTCTCCTCACTTCTCCTTGCTTGTAACTTCTTGCAACTTCCCCCTCATGGCGGCTGTCTGGCTTCATTCTGTCCGTGTCAGCATCCCTGAAGCTCAGGTGGTTGTACCTGCCCATTGGCCCATTAGAGTTCTCAGATCCTCAGTAAGCTCTCCTTTTGGAGGCAATTATTGCACAAGCATCCTTCCTGCATCCTTATACTTTTTTATCATTAGGTTCTTTTTTCATTTGTCCAGTGTCCCTAACTTCATCAGATGCTCACTGAGACAAAGATCATATATCATTTCACTTCTAGTTCTATCATGACACTACATTATCTTTCAGCATATAGAAAAACAGTTAAACTTAGCCACCCATTACATTTTCTATATTTAAGAGGATGGGCAGAAAGAGGAAAAGAGAAAGAAAACATCTTCTAACACCATAACATGGAAAACTAGTCTCTATTTCAGCAAGGATGAATTGTTGCAAATTAGGGCTTCAAGGAAATGCAACTTCCGCTGACTTGTTTCTGGCTGTTTTTTAGAACTGTGATGGTTGTGGGATCTCTGTCTTTTTCCTGGTGTCACATTGAGCCCTTGGCTATAGAAGTGGCCTCGTCAGTCTTGGTGATGGGAGAGCCTGTGATGACCTCCTTTCCCGTGATTCCATTGAGAAAGCAATGGAATGCCTGGGGAAGCAGGATGATCGCCATCCATCAAATGGGCTATCTTGTTCTCATCAAGAATCCAGGGAGGACTTCCCTGATGGCGCAGTGGATAAGAATCTGCCTGCCAATGCAGGGGATACTGGTTCGATCCCTGGCTCTGGAAAGATCCCACATGCTGTGGATCAACTAAACCTGTGCGCCACAGCGACTGAGCCCTTGCTCTCCAGCCCACAAGCTGCAACTCCGGAAGCCCACCTGCCTAGAGCCCAAGCGCCACAACAAGAGAAGCCCCTGCAATGAGAAGACCACACACCACAACAAAGAGTAGCCCCTGCTCGCTACAGCTAGAGAAAGTCCATGCAGAGCACTGAAGACCCAGTGCAGCCAAAAATTAATATATAAATGAATAAAATTATTTTTAGAAAAATTAGAATCTAGGGAAGTGACTGCAGGGTATATTCTTGTCTCATGACTGCAACACAGAACAGGTGAGACCATTAATAGCTGGCTGTTCTACCCTAGTTAGACCGTCTTCTGAAGGAAGTATGTTTTAAATAGACATCCCATGATATATTAGTAACATTTTTCAGGCCTTGAAACTACTTTCCTGGTGGCTCAGACAGTAAAGAATCTGCCTGTTATATGGGAGACCCAAGTTTGGTCCCTGGGTTGGGAAAATGCCCTGGAGGAGGGCATGGCAACCCACTCCAGTATTCTTGCTTGGAGAATCCCATGACAGAGGAGCCTGGGGGGCTACAGTCCATAGGGTTACAAAGAGTCAGACACAACTGAGTGACTTTCACTTTTAGGCCTTGAACCCATTTTGAAAAGTCTATTCACATACCCCTTTCACAAAATTTCTCATCACCAACTCTCAATATGCCTCTTTCCAAATTCTTGACTGTGGAACCAGATCAATAGATACTTCCTAGGAATCAGAGGATTCATTCCCTTGAACCTGTTCTTCTAGACAAAGTGGAGAATAAAGTGTGCACTTAAGATTACTCTGCACTCCACTTATTTCAGGGTTTCAAGTGTGTGTGTGCTCAGTCATGTCCAACCTTTACGACCCCTTGAACTGTAGCCCATCAGGCTCCTCTCTGTCCATGGAATATTCCAGGCAAGAATACTGGAGTTGATTGCTATTTCCTCCTCCAGGGGATCTTCGGAATCAAACTCGTGTCTCTTGTATCTCCTGCAATGGCAGGCAGATTCTTTACCACTGAGCTACCTGGGAAACCCTCACATTTCAGGGTTACTCCTGGAAAATACTTCTATCCCACAGCATTCTCCTTTCACCTAGTACCTACCTATTTCACCTCTAAGCCAGGCCAAACTGGGCAATTCAGGGCTAATCTGATAACAAGCAACATACCTGCCACTTAGAAGCTTTTTAATTGCACCCATCTCTTCAGTTTCTTTGGAAGTAGCATTGCTTCAACATAGCCTTTGTGTCAGGAGGAGCTAAACCAATGGATTCCACTAAGCCGTTACTTTAAGGGTTGATGTCCACTGTGAGGATTCCAGTGGTGATTGAAGATATCCATCTGTGTCACTAGACACTGGGAACTGGGAGAATGTCCACGGGATGTCTGGGTCTCCCTGTACAGCTGCAAGGACAAGAGAGGTGAGAGGAAGAATGCTCAGCCCAAAGGAAGTCTGACAAGTGAGACCCATGAATTTCATCCCGAGACCCCAGGTCTCAGTGCCACTTCAGAGGCAGTTGTCAAAAGATGTCACACTTTTTCAGGATTTCCTTGACACTTGGGTAAAGGACAGGAACAGGACTTGCAGTATAGCCATGTGGTGGTACAAGAGGGCAGCCCAGCCTTTGTTGCTGCCTGCTCTGGGCTTGAGGACTGAGTAGGACCTGGTGTCTGGGGAGGTGCCAGGACTCTCTAGAAGGGCTCTGTTTGTCAGCACTAGAGGTTCTCTCTGTCGCATGAGGCCATCCACTTAATACCTACATCCTGGAGATTAAATAGCTGTGGTAGGACAGCTCTGTAGGTCAGATCATTTTCTGAGATCTGATTTCCAAATTAGGCACTCTGCCTATTTTGATGATTATACCCATTTTCCTTCCTACTTCCTCTCTTCTGCATTTCAATTGAATATAATCAATAGTCCCAGCCTACTATACTCTGTTATGAAGCACATTTCAAAGGCTGGATTGCTACCCTCCCCAATCTTTTCCCTATGGTAGGAAAGAAGGGTGTCTTTGGGGCCCTCTTGAGGGACTGATGAGACAATGGGTTGAGCTTTATGCCTATTTTGGGAATCCAGCACATCCCCAGAGTCCTCTAAGTTCTTTAAAAAAATTTTTTTTTTAATTTTTTAAATTTTATTTCTAGCTGTGCCGGGTCTTCATTGCTGTGCTCAGGCTTTCTCTAGTTTCAGCAGGGGTGGTGGGAGCTACTCTCTAGTTAGAGTGTGCAGGTTTCTCTTGGCTGCTACACTTTTCTTGTTGCAGAGTACAGGCTCTAGAGCACGGGCCTCAGTAGGCTCACATGCGGCATGTGGAATCTTCCCGGACCAGGGACTGAACCCATGTCCCCCGCACTGGCACACAGATTCTCAACCACTGGCAAGCACACTGAATGCAGATGCTATGGCCATTATGCTTGTATCAGCGCTGATTGCCACTCAGTCCAAACAATGTTTTATCCCCCTTAGTTTAACATCTTCAAAATGTATGACATTATTTTCCCCCAGATACAGATAAATATAGAGAATTTCTATCATTTTGTTTAAGAATAACTCCTCCTTCCTGACTTGACTGCTACGCTTTATCTTTTGGATCACACTGAGGTCCAGTGCTGGCTACCTACTTGGCAATAAGAAGGTGTTAGAGGAGATTAACAAGTGAGAAGCATTTACTTATGCGTTAGAGTTCTTGAAGTCCCCTGATCTCTTGTAGGTTGTCAGTCCTATTCCAACTGTAAGGATGCCCTTTTTTTTTTTCCCAGTCAGTGCCTTGCCTTTTACACAGGAGACCTAGTGAGTTTGTTATTTTGGTTGGAAGCATCGTTTAGCAATTTATGATTTTGAGTCTATATCTAATTTTGGCTTGTGGGGTTCCCAGACCAGTGTCTAAAGGTGGTAAGGAGTTCTTGAATGGTTGTATTTTCTCAGAAGCATCTGGTTGCAGAAACTATGGATTGAAGGTGGAGGTGGGAAGGAGTCGTGACAGGAGACAGAAAGAGCAGCTAAAAGACCACTGAAATGGTCTGAACAAAAGAGGATTTTGATTTAAACAAGGGTAGTGGCAATGGAAAGAATAGGTGTGGATAGTTGTAAGAGATGTCTGGAAAGTAGAATCAGTAGGACTTGATGAGAACTGGATACTAGGTGTTCAGAAGGAAAGAGGGTTCTAGCTTGGATAAACGAATGGATCTTGGCTGGGGCTGAGGATGTAAAAAGAGGAGCAGAATTGGCAGGAAAGATGATGAATGAATTGAGCTTTCAACATGTTCCATTGGAGATGCTTGCTTGCTCTTCTCAGAGAGAATCTCAGGGAAGGTTTGGGTATTATATTTTGTATATGGCCTCCTTAGCATATGGAGGATTCCCTCAAGGCATGAGCCCTCAGTTCCCAGTCAAAGGATGTCACCTATCCCTTTGAGCCTGTGTTTCCTTTTATTTGGACATGGATGGGTCATACAGAAGATCTAGAGACTTTTCTACTAATATTGTTCCACTGTTGCATGTAACCTAGGATTCCCATATATGGAAATTTGCCTGTGACAGCCAGTCATTTATATTAACTTGGCCAAATTTTCTAGGTACTTGTAGTTGATAGGGCTTTGATAAATTAAAGGATCCAGGATTATCTATGTACATAACACATTTCTTCACTCAGTTCAGTTCAGTCGCTCAGTCATGTCCGACTCTTTGTGACCCCATGAACTGCAGCACACCAGGCCTCCCTGGCCATCACCAACTCCCAGAGTCCACCCAAACCCATGTCCATTGAGTCGGTGATGCCATCCAACCATCTCACCCTCTGTCGTCCCCTTCTCCTCCTGCCCTCAATCTTTCCCAGCATCAGGATCTTTTCCAATCAGTCAGCTCTTTGCATCAGGTGGCCAAAGTATTGGAGTTTCAGCTTCAGCATCAGGCCTTCCAGTGAATATTCAGGACTGATTTCCTCTGGGATGGACTGGTTGGATCTCTATGCAGTCCAAGGGACTCTCAAGAGTCTTCTCCAACACCATGGTTCAAAAGCATCAATTCTTTGGCACTCAGCTTCCTTTATAGTCCAACTCTCACATCCATACATGACTGCTGGAAAAACCATAGCTTTGACTAGACAGACCTTTGTTGGCAAAGTAACATCTCTGTTTTTTAATATACTGTCTACGTTGGTCATAACTTTTCTTCCAAGAAGCAAGTGTCTTAATTTCATGGCTACAGTCACCACCTGCAGTGATTTTGGAGCCCCCTAAAATAAAGTCAACCACTGTTTCCGCATCTATTTCCCATGAAGCGATGGGACAAGACCCCATGATCTTAGTTTTCTGAATGTTGAGTTTAAGCCAACTTTTTCACTCTCTTCTTTCACTTTCATCAAGAGGCTTTTTAGTTCTTCTTCACTTTCTTCCATAATGGTGGTGTCATTTGCATATCTGAGGTTATTGATATTTCTCCTGGCAATCTTGATTCCAGCTTGTGCTTCATCTAGCCCAGCGTTTCTCATAATGTACTCTGCATATAAGTTAAATAAGCAGGGTAACATATACAGCCTTGATGTACTCCTTTACCGATTTGGAACCAGTCTGTTGTTCCACGTCTGGTTCTAACTGTTGCTTCTTGACCTGCATACAGATTTCTCAAGAGGCAGGTAAGGTGGTCTGGTATTCCCATCTCTTTAAGACTTTTCCAGAGTTTGTTGTGGTGCACATAGTCAAAGGCTTTGGCATAGTCAATAAAGGAGAAATAGATGTTTTTCTGGAACTCTCTTGCTTTTTAAATGATCCAAATTTGATCTCTGGTTCCTCTACCTTTTCTAAAACCAGTTTGAACATCTGGAAGTTCACAGTTCAAGTACTGTTTAAGCCTGGTTTGGAGAATTTTGAGCATTACTTTACTAGTGTGTGAGATGAGTGCAATTGTGTGGTAGTTTGAGCATTCTTTGGCATTGCCTTTCTTTGGGCCTGGAATGAAAACTGACCGTTTCCAGTCGTGTGGCCACTGCTGAGTTTTCGACATTTGCTGGCATATTGAGTGCAGCACTTTTATAGCATCATCTTTTAGGATTTGAAATAACTCAACTGTAATTCCATCACCTCCACTAGCTTTGTTCATAGTGATGCTTCCTAAGGCCCACTTGACTTCATACTCCAGGATGTCTGGCTCTAGGTGAGTGATCACACCATTGTGATTATCTGGGTCATGAAGCCCTTTTTTGTACAGTTCTCCTGTGTATTCTAGCCACCTCTTCTTAATATCTTCTGCTTCTGGTAGGTCCATACCATTTCTGTCCTTTATCAAGCCCATCTTTGCATGATATTTTTCCTTGGTATCTCTAATTTTCTTGAAAAAATCTCTAGTCTTTCCCATTCTGTTGTTTTCCTCTATTTCTTTGCATTTATTGCTGAGGAAAGCTTTCTTATCTCTCCTTGCTATTCTTTGGAACTCTGCATTCAAATGGATATATCTTTCCTTTTCTCTTTTGCCTTTTGTTTCTCTTGTATTCACAGCTATTTGTAAGGCCTCCTCAGGCAACCATTTTGCATTTCTTTTCCTTAGGGATGGTTTGATCCCATACAGTGGGATCCTGTACAGTGGCCTCCTGTACAATGTCACGAACCTCTGTCCATAGTTCTTCAGGCCCTCTGTCTATCAGATCTAATCCCTTGAATCTATTTGTCACTTTCACTGTATAATCATAAGGGATTTGATTTAGGTCATACCTGAATGGTCTAGTGGTTTTCCCTACTTTCTTCAATTTAAGTCTGAATTTGGCAATAGGAGTTTATGATCTGAACTCCGAGTCTTGTTATTGATGACTGTATAGAACTTCTCCATCTTTGGCTGCAAAGAATATAATCAATCTGATGTCGGTGTTGACCATCTGGTGATGTCCATGTGTAAAGTCTTCTCTTGTTTTGGAAGAGGGTGTTTGCTGTGACCAGTGCGTTCTCTTGGTAAAACTCTATTAGCCTTTGCCCTGCTTCATTCTGTATTCCAAGGCCAAATTTTCCTGTTACTCCAGGTACTTTTTGACTTCCTACTTTTGTATTCCAGTCCCCTATAATGAAAAGGACATCTTTTTTGGGTGTTAGTTCTAGAAGGTCTTGTAGGTCTTCATAGAACCATTCAACTTCAGCTTCCTCAGTGTTACTGGTCAGGTCATAGACTTGGATTACTGTAATATTGAACGGTTTGCCTTGAAAACAGAGATCATTCTGTTGTTTTTGAGATTGCATCCAAGTACTGCATTTCAGATTCTTTTGTTGACTATGATGGCTACTCCATTTCTTCTAAGGGATTCTTGCCCTCAGTAGTAGATATAATGGTCATCTGAGTTAAATTCACCTATTCCAGCCCATTTTAGTTCACTCACCCTGTGTTTTTAAGGCCATTTCCCTTTCTGATGAGTGGCTTTGAAAATTCAGCTTCCCCCTTCAGGGATCTCAGCTGCAATTTCTTTCCTTCAGCCTAATTGCATCTCCCTTGATTTTGAAGCTAACAAAACTTTCCCCAAGCACCATTTACTTCTAAATATTTTCTCCTAGAAACTGAAAGAAGCTGAAAGCTTCATCTTGCCGTTCCCTCAGTAACTCCACAATGTTGTCAGTGAGAATGGCCCTGAATTCTGTTTTGGCTGCTGGTTCTCCATCACTGGTCTTTAACATTCACAATCCTTCACAGAGGAAGCATGAGAAAAAAAGCGGTGTATTGTGAAAAGTTGTATTTCATTCATCATATTCTACCTTGGTGGCTAAAGAAGTTTGACCTGTAAACACCACTCAAAACAATGGTGTGTCTTTATATAATGTTTCACACAAAAATATTTCTGGTAGTTGACTTTGTTTGGCTGGTAGCAGAGGTTTGTCTTTGATTTCTTTAAAACGTCTGTGCAGCATAATTCCTTTGGTGTTAATGCCTGGCAACAGTTTTGGAGAGGACGAATGAAATCTGACTTGGCTGGAATTTACAGATTGCAAGCACGGTCTGAGAAAGGGCTGTTCCCATGTTCTCCATCTCAAAAAGACTGTCACGTGGTCCTGCCCACTCCAAGCCAGGATGCTGAGAGCTATGAGGGAAGGAGCCAGGAAAAACATTCCCCCTCTTTATTTCTTTTGGATGCAATTTGTCCTGAAACATCCAGAGACAAAAACGACTTCTGTTGTTTTAGTAGCTGTATGTGAACAACGCTCTCCTCAATGCTTTTCTCCAAAGCATGAGCGCTACATTCTCTCGTTGACCGCTATTCGAAAGGTCAAGTCCAATGTGCAACTCATGTTGCTAGATTCCCGCCAATCCAGTTTGTTTGTTTTTTTAAGATATTTGGCTTAAAAAATAATACATGTTTAATGAATCTTCTCTGAACATGTATTGGGGGTGGGGTGTGGCAGTGGAGGCATCGTTGCATCTACAATGAGCACTAACTACATCCTGGATCAAAGGTGTGGTTTTTTGAAAAGAATTTTTTTTGGTAGTCAGTGGCTCATAGAGGCATGCATTTGGGCTATATTAACTAAACATGAAATAAATGTCTAGGAACTTTAGGCAGACTATCTGACTCAACTTTGTCTGTATACTCAGACTACTGGTCAAGGTCATTCCAAAGTCCATCTCAGATTTTCCCATCCCGGCCATTTTCTGCCAGGCTCTGAAAGCTGGTCTGCATTTAAAACAGAAGTGAATTTTTCCTTGTGTTGAGTGTCACTGAACCACAGAGAAAATAACTAATAACAGAAGCAGCACAGCTACTATATTTAGGCACAGCACCAAACACTCTCTTTGCTTAATCTTCTTTCATTGGGAACAAAGGCAAGGGGTCATGCTGTCATGATGTGGTGTCCAAGATGCTCAACTGGGGGGCACATTTGGATTTGGGTGTACCCTGGAGTCATGGAGGAAAATGTTGGGAGTTGAAGCCGGAAAGGTAAGCTAGTTGACTGTTAAAAGACACACATGACCCATGCTAATTACCCCAGGCCAAAGGGATCACTTTCTTCCCAGTTTTTCTTTTCTTTTCTTTGGTCCTTATCTTCTTATATTTCATTTCGTTAGTTCCCATTCTTTCCTCTGCCAGTGACTGTGAACCCTCAACTTCTCTGGCTCCCTTGGGCTCTGTATCACTGTCCATGGGTTCTGATTGCCGTGGCCACTCCCACTCTGGTCAGCCTGCTGGCTCTGAACTGTGTCAGTAGAATTGCGCTCCACATAGCATTGTTTTCTCCTACAGGAATTGTGTAAGGTATTTGGGTAGAACTATATTCTGTCCCGGAGACATCCTAGCATGCTGTATGCCTTGATAAAAATCTTCCCTTCTGTCATATTTGGTGCAGGAGGGTGGACAACCCACTGCACTGGGATTCTTCACTGTAACCCTTAGTACAATAGAGAAAGGCTCACTATGAGGAAAAGATGCTGTAAGGTTTACAGATGAAAGCAAGAGACTAGAAAGACTCAACTTCTGTTTTTTTCTGATTTTTTTTTTTAATCTAGGAGACTTTCTAAGGTTGAGGATCACATGTGTCAAGGTTAAAAGAGAACTGAGGCTCAAGAAAGGTGAGCTGATTAAAAGAGTGATAGGCTAATAAAAAGAATAAAATAATGCCATTTTGCAGCAACATGGATGGACCTAGAGATTATCGTACTAAGTGAAGTAAATCAGAGAAAGATAAACACCATATGATATCACTTATACCTGAAATTACAAAAAAAGATACAAATGACTTTATTTACAAAATAGACTCACAAACTTTGAAAATAAATTTATAGTTCAAAGGAGAAAGGTTGGGGGGATAAATGAAGAGTTTGGGATTAACATATGTACACCACTATATATAAAATAGGTAATCAACAAGGACATGCTGTATAGCACAGGGAACTCTACTCAATACTCTGTAATTATCTGTATAGGAAAATAATCTAAAAAGAATGGGTATATGCACACATATAGCTGAATCACTTTGCTGTACACCAGAAACTAACAGTGATGTGGTAGTTTAGTTGTCTGCCTCTTTCGACCCCATAGACTGTAGCCCACCAGCCTCCTCTGTCCATGGGATTTCCCAGGCAACAATACTAGAGTGGTTTTCCATTTGCTTCTCCAGAAACTAACAATACTGTAAATCAACTCTAATACAAGATAAAATAAAATAAATAGGAGGAAAAAAGAGTGATAGGCTAAATATTGAACATTTAAATTAGTCTATTATTTCTGTGGGTAGCCAAGGAAATATGGCCTCTAAATCACTGTCAATAACCTGCCAGGGTATTTGGATGGCTCATGTCATGTGGAATGTAAAAGGAACCAGCCTAAGTCCTGAGATTAGAGAGCTGTGAACTTGGCTTTTACTGCAGACAAAATGATAGCTCTGGATACTGCAGATGTGATTTGTGATGATTTACAAGGAAGGCCACATTCACTCTTACACTCACTTAGAATCTACATTAAATCAGCTGCATTTCTTTTTTGGAAAGTACTAAGTGGGTTAATCATGAGAATCATAAAATGTCTGGGGTGTTTTCATGTCATTTGACAAAATCTCATTGAGAGAATAGGAGTACAGGAGTCTTTGTGAACTAAGTTGAAATCCTTCTGCCACCACTGTCTGATCGAATATCTTAATTGCTCAATGTCCTAGTTTCTTTATAGATAGAATGAGAATAATAATATGGCCTATTTCATATAATTATTACAGAAATTAAATGTGCTAATGCACACAACCCTCTTAGAAAAATACCTAGCACTAAGACTCACAATACACATTAGCTGTCCTCGTAATCATGATAGGGAATCTTCTTTTTGTACACCTGAAGAAATGAGGACTATCACCATGCATTCCAGAGAGTCATAGCTCCTGAATAGTGGTAGACCTAAAGAGTGATGATCATTTCCATGATGATCAACTTTATGTGGGGTTCTTTGGGTTGTATCCTTGACCCTGACTCTGACAAAATTGTTCCCAGTGATGTGCTTTAGGGTAGAGGAGGAGAAGTTGTTACCTAACTTATAGTTGAAGCAAAATGAAGGCAGAGTAACTATGTTGAATACTAGAGATGGAATTTTTTTTTTTTTATAAGTGGAAAAGTTGAAAAGAAGGCTTGAGATCACAAAATGCAGCTTAGTAAGTCTAAGTGCTGAGACTTTTATTCAGGTTCCAAACTCAACTATGAAAAAGCAGATACACCACTTTGCTGATAATGGTCTGTATGGTCAGAGCTATGATTTTTACAGTAGTCATGTACAGATGTGAAAGTTGGGCCATAAAGAATGCTGAGTGTCAAAGAATTGATGCTTTAGAATTGTGGTGCTGGAGAAGATTCTTGAGAGTCTCAAGACTTTAATCTCAAGGAGATTAAACCAGTCAGTCCTAAAGGAAATCAGTCCTTGATGCTAAAGCTGAAACTCCAATACTTTGGCCACCTGATGCGAAGAACTGACTCACTGGAAAAGACCCTGATGCTTGGGATTGAAGGTGAGAGGAGAAGTGGACGACAGAGGATGAAAAGGTTGGATGGCATCACTGACTCAATGGACATGAGTATGAGCAAGCTCCGGGAGTCGGTAATGGACATCGAAGCCTGGCATGCTGCAGTCGATGGGGTCACAAAGAGTTGGACATGACTGAGTGACTGAACTGAACTGAACTGAGAAGATTCTAGAGAGTCCCTTGGACGGCAAGAAGATCAAGCCAGTCAGTCCTAAAGGAAATCGACCCTGAATATTCATTATACAGAATAATGCTGAAGCTGAAGTTCCAATAATTTGGCCACCTGATGTGCTGCAGTCCATGGGGTCACAAAGAGTTGAACACGGCTTAGCAACTGAAAAACAAAAATTTTAGAGTAGAAGGCATCTGATTCAAAAGTAATTTTTATATAACTTGGAAATTAAATATTGTATGAGTTAGTAAAACTACCACGACATTGTTAATTGGCTATACCCCAATACAAACTGTTTTTGGTGTTAAAAAATTAAAATTAAAAAAAAAGGCAAAGATTTTCAAAAGCTAATGTGATATTAGTGAAGTTAAAGTTGCTCAGTCATTTCTGACTCTTTGCAACTCCATTAACTATACAGTCCATGGAATTCTCCAGGCCAGAATACTGGAGTGTAGCCTTTCCCTTCTCCAGGGGATCTTCCCAACCCAGGGATTGAACCCAGGTCTCCCACATTGCAGGCTTATTCTTTCCCAGCTAGCCATGATTAAGCTACTTAAAATAACGAAATGCTCATCCTTGCACCATGGTCCTGGGGAACATTGCATTTTGTTCCCAGTCAGAAGTGGTCAGAAGGGACATGGCATGAAGGACTCTACTGGAGAGTGGAAGGGAGATGGGGGCCAAAACATTTGGTTAATGGTTGAAGCAATTTGGGATAATTGGCCTGGAGAAGAGTAGGAATTGAGGATTTAGGTATTTGTTAAAATACCTAAAATATTTAATGGAGAATGGTGAGTCGATGTAAAGCATTGAAACACAGAGGGCAAAAGTGGTACAAACATGTAAAAATTATAGCCAGGTGGATTCCACACAATGGTTGGGAATGGCTGTAGGACATGGAATGGCTAAAAGTGAAAGATCTTGCCTGTAGAGCGGTGAGCTTCTTGTCATTTGCAGTATCTAAATGCAGTCAGGAACATGATTTGGGAGAAAACTTGGGGCCAGATTAAGGTTCTTTCTTAACCCAATAGTCCTCCTTCTCACTGAACCAGCAGCAAATAGAGACAAATTTGAACATATTTGATTATAAGTCAGGTGATTGACTAAGTGGGTCACTAAGAGGTAAAGGTAGAAATGCAATCAAAAACACAGAGCTTGGAAAATGCAACCCTTCCTGGTAACCACCCCTAGAGAAGTACCAGTAAGAGTTAAATACAAAACAAAAAGAGTCCCTCTGTGAAAACATGGTTCAAACAAACAAAATCTCAAGTAGCTTAAGAACTGTGTAAAGAAATCCAAGAGAATGTGAGTGGGTGGATGGGGAGATAAATAGTTTGCAATGAGCCATGAAACTAGGTTCAGAATAAGTAGATAGAATCAATGTTAAGAGTACAGTTAAGGAGAACAATCACCCTATACAGTGTTTTGATACAGAAGGTAAGGAATGCCAGTGGAGAACAAAAATAGGAAAAGGTAGAATGAATTTTCCTGAAGGAGACCAGTCTGTGCTCAGAGGTATCCAGAGGGACAGCTCTGGGTGGGCTTTCATTGATGTCTTTTGGAAGAGTGCCTGGGGCGTGGCTATTCTTTCCTTTACCTGCCAGAGGTATAGACAATGTGCAATTCTAGCTAGAAGATGCAGAGTACTAGACAATCAAAGGAAGGGGAAAATAAAACCACCTCCAAAGAAAGCAGTTGAAAAAAATTGGGCGAAGAATTCCCTCCTGCACTCTGTAAGGAAGGGATGTTCTCGGAGGTGAATTAACAAAGGTGAATTAGCAAGGAGGATGCCAAAAGCAATCACCTAAGCAGCAAAGAATTTGGAGACTGGTTTCATAAACCCAGGTTGAAGGATAACTCTCAACTGATGCCAGGGCTAGGAAGGTCCTTAATAAGGGAAAGGGGACAAGCGGAATAGATACAAATCTGCTTAAAAGAAAGCAAAGTTAATAGAATAAAGCAAGGCAGGTGTGTAATGGAAGTAGAAGCAATTTACTTTGAAATGGCAGGATTTGTGGGGGGAAAGGTAAGGAGACGGAAGAATTTTGTTTGGAACAGGAAAAGAAGAAGGTGATGGAAAGGCTGATAATTACAGGGTGAGAAGAATGTTCCCTTTCAGGATACAAAAGATGTTAGGAGACCTGGGTAAAAATGATGGCTCAGAAACAAACATGCTGAAATGAAATCCTCACATTCGGGATGATGGATTAGGACGTAAAGTCAACCACATGAATTTATTGAGTATCTAATATGTCACAACAGGCCCTATCTTCTAATAAAGAGTGCTCTCCTCAGAGAAGTTCAGTCTAGGTGAGAATAATAATGATGATAATGATAATAATAATGGTTATTGAGCTATTCCTATAAGCCAAGTCTTGTGATTAATGATGAACATATTTAATTATCACAATAATCCTTTGAGATAGGTGTAACATATTATTTCCATCTTGCAAACAGAGACATGGAGATAGAGAGGGTTTAACTAGTATACCTGTCTTAACTAATGAGAAATTGGTGAGTTGGAAGATTTATTTGGGTACTTCAACTCCATAACCTATGATTTTTTTTAATTAATTTTTATTGGAGTATAGACTTTACAGTGTTGTTAGTTTCTACTATGTACAGAAAAGTGAATCAACTATGTCTCTTTTTTGGATTTCCTTCTCATTTAGGTCACCACAGAGCATTGAGTGGAGAAGGCAATGGCATCCCACTCCAGTACTCTTGCCTGGAAAATCCCATGGATGGAGGAGCCTGGTGGGCTGCAGTCCATGGGGTCGCTAAGAGTCGGACATGACTGAGCGACTTCACTTTCACTTTTCACTTTCCTGCATTGGAGAAGGAAATGGCAACCCACTCCAGTGTTCTTGCCTGGAGAATCCCAGGGACGGGGGAGCCTGGTGGGCTGCCGTCTATGGGGTCCCACAGAGTCGGACACGACTGAAGCGGCAGCAGCAGCAGCAGAGCATTGAGTAGATTTCCCTGTGCTATAGAGTAGGTTTTCATTAGTTATCTATTTTATACATAGTATCAATCGTGTATATACCTCAGTCACAATCTCCCTATTCATCCTACCCACCTCACTTCCCCCTTAGTATCCATACGTTTCAGAACCTATGATCTTAACCAGTATTCTTTTCTGCCTCTTGGATAGAGAACCCTTCTTTGGGGTCATGTCAGGGGGCTAAAATTTTCCCTTACTCTCAAATAACTCCTCTGACAGAAATCCCATCGTGAGATTTCTCTCACTTAGGGTTGATTCAATATGGAAGGGGAAACATGAAACTATTACTGTCCATTCATGTCAGAGAATTGATCTCCATTCATTCAATAACCATGTCCTGAGTATTTATTGTACCAGGTGCCAGGATTGTGCCACACATTATGAAAGCAGAGATGAATTAAATGTTTTTCTCACCCAGCTACTGCTACTGCTGCTAAGTCACTTCAGTCGTGTCCGACTCTGTGCGACCCCATAGATGGCAGCCTACCAGGCTCCCCCATCCCTAGGATTCTCCAGGCAAGAACACTGGAGTGGGTTGCCATTTCCTTCTCCAAAGCATGAAAGCGAAAAGTGAAAGTGAAGTCGCTCAGTCGTCTCTGACTCTTCGCAACCCCATGGACTTCAGCCTACCAGGCTCTTCCACCCATGGGATTTTCCAGGCAAGAGTACTGGAGTGGGTTGCCATTGCCTTCTCCATTTTCTCACCCTAAAGTCCTGCATGTTCAGGATACCAGCCAGCCCCCAGGTCCAAGCTGTCACCATCTCTCCCCTGGAATCCTACAGAAGTTTCTGACCTGGTCTTTCCACTCTGAGCCCTTCCCACTAATTCCCACATGATTGTCACAGTTGTTGGTTTAAATGCTCATCTCAGCCTGTCTCTCCTTATGGGAATCCTTTGTCAGCTTCCCACTGTTCCTGGGATTAAGACCGGAATCACTAAAATGGCCTTCAAGGCTTGGCATGACCTTGCCTCTATCTAACTTTCTAGATTAACCTTGTTCTCTTCTGCCTCTTACTTCTCCAATGTCTCCACCATATCGTGGTTCTTCCCAAGGTACTTTTGCCCACTTAATTGCTGTTTATTTCTTTAGGTCTCCCTTCTGATGTTAGCACCCCAGGAAGTCCTCATTGAGCACCCCTCCCCAATGCCAAATCAGCTCCCTACACATTTAATCTCACAGCTCTCTATGACTTTGTGTTCTAAGCACATACCACAGTTAGTATGATGACTTTATTATGTGGCTCTTCCAGTAGATTCCATTAGGATAGGGACTTGTTTTAATCTCATTTATATCTTCACACATAGACAGTGCCCAAAGAACATGTATTGATTGGATTCAGAAGCTTTCCTTTTGTTTGTTGGTGTTATTTAGTTGCTAAGTCCTGTCCAACTCTATTGCAAGCAGATATTCTTTTTTTTTTAATAGTAAGTCTTTTTTTTTCCCTTAATTTTTGCCACACCACAGGGCATGTGGGCTCTTAGTTCCCTCACCAGGGATTGAACCCAAGTCCCCTGTATTGGAAGCACAGAGCTGTAACCACTGGACCACTGGGAAGTCCTGATATTAGTTATTCTTCACCAAGATCTCTACTTCTTTTACTGTCAATTCTCCAAGCCCTCCACTCACAGTGTATACTGAGGCATGGATTCTGGTATCATGGCCATGCAAATAGTTGCATCTGTCCTTCTTTATTGCCTTTTGCTCTGCTGTACTGCCTGTTCTCTCTCTATATCTGACACTTAACCTCCCTGAGAGATTCTTACAATGGTTCAGTTGTTTATTATCCAGTATAGAGAAGTGTTTGAGCCATTTCTTATAAAATTCTAGAAGGGAAATAGATGGCCGAGTTTGGATCAACTGCCAGTTCCTAATCTAATCAGGTATGGTCATGGTAGCAAGATGTCAGAGTATAAATCACTGAAATTGATACTTAAGGAATTGCCTGTACCACCTCCTTTGAAAGAAGTCTTAAACATGACAGGCTTTTGGAGCCAGCATGGCATTTGGAAAATATTACATACATAACAAGTATCCACTGAATGGCGAATGATTATATAAATGAGAAAGGACTAGGCTGAGGATGTATAACAGTAATGCCAGAAGTGCTGCAATTAGAACTTGTATCTCTCGATCATCTTGCCAGAGCTCGTTTGGGCTCTACCACTTTGCATCTAATGATAAAATGAAATAATTAAAAAGCTGACACATAGATAAAGCAGGCAGGCCCTGCATATAATGTTCGGTTCAGTTCAGTTCAGTTGCTCAGTCGTGTCCGACTCTTTGCGACCCCATGAATCGCAGCACGCCAGGCCTCCCTGTCCATCACCAACTCCCGGAGTTCACTCAGACTCACGTCCATCAAGTCAGTGATGCTATCCAGACATCTCATCCTCTGTCATCCCCTTCTCCTCCTGCCCCCAATCCCTCCCAGCATCAGGGTCTTTTCCAATGAGTCAACTCTTTGCATGAGGTGGCCAAAGTACTGGAGTTTCAGCTTCAGCATCATTCCCTCCAAAGAAATCCCAGGGCTGATCTCCTTCAGAATGGACTGGTTGGACCTCCTTGCAGTCCAAGGGACTCTCAAGAGTCTTCTCCAACACCACAGTTCAAAAGCATCAATTCTTCGGCACTCAGCCTTCTTCACAGTCCTTCTTCAACTGTGAAGAAGGTATATAATGTTAACATATCGTAAAGGACCACTTGTTTGTTTTGCTCACTAATTTCCTTTTTGCTTTGTTTCTTTGCTTCCTTTATTAAATATTGTATGTATGTATTCAGTCATATCCAACTCTTTGCCACCCTATAGATTGTGGCCTGCCAGGTTCCTCTGTCCATGGGATTTCTCAGGCAAGAATACTGGAATGGGTTGCCATTTCCTCCTCCAGGGAATTTTCATGAGCCAGGAATTGAACCCAAGTCTCTTGCATCTCCTGCATTGGCAGGCAGATTCTTTACAACTGCACCATCTGGGAAGGCCTGTGAAACATTACTCCCTTATAACTCTTGAAGTTCATCATAGACATGGGTGGTCAGAGGCTTTCTCTGGGTGGAGAAGGTTCTCACTCCACCCACTGTCTAGCACTCTCTGGAATACTTACCTACCGACGTCATCTGGTTCTGGTTTTCTGTGCACTTTGTGTTCCCTGGTACAAATAATGGAGAGAGGTTTTTCTGTGTTCTAAACCTAAAATAAAACCATATTCTGTGGCAATATTTTTCTAAATATTTAAATAAGGGAAAGAAAGAGTTTACTTGATTTTGTATTTTAAAACATACTTTGGAGTAGGCAAGCTTAAGAAAAAAAATCTCCACACACTCATGTATAGTAAGAACAAGGAGGGTCTAATTGAAGTGATACACAAGTAAGACTCCATCTGTATTGGAATGCTGAGCCTGTTCTCTCAATAACTTATTTTTCACAATGATTTTGTTGACATTTAAAATAAATTGAGGTTATTGGGGTACTCTTTCAGGGCCAGGTTATCCTGGATTATGCAACTTGTCTCTGTTCTTTCTGTCAGTGTAGAGACACAGAAGCAAGTCACTTGGCTCGTCGCTTTGAATCCTCTCCCTTGAGCTTTGTTCTGTGGGAAGTTGTTCTTGACAGTTAACCTAACTTTTTTTTTTTACACAAGGGAATACACTCAAGCACAGCCTTTGGGGCCATAGCGGACTTTTTGTTTTCCCATTGAAAGCCTCTGGGATTGGTGGCCGATGAATCACCCTGGTCAGATCCACAGACAAAAGCTCTTGCGATTGGCTGTCACTTGGTTAGTTTCCCACCCTGTCTTATCTCTGTGGCATCCTTGTCAGTTCACAATAGGACTTGGTGTAGGGCTGTGTTAGTGTAGGGAGAGATAGTGGGGATTTGTCTGAGCCTTTGCCTTGTGCTAGCGATGGCAAGTGAGACAAGAGACAGAAAGGCACTTTGCAAGGACCAAAATGTCACATACAGTAAGGGATATAGCAGCCAGGAAAGAGTGTCACCTATGGATAAGGCCCCAGTGACCTTGATGAGCTTGTCTGTTGAAGAGTTTTAGGGAAATTCTTTGTCAGGCTACCTTGTTAGAAGTGGCTTTACAAACACAAAGTTTACATAGGGAGCCCTTCAAAAATGTGGGTAACTGCATCTGAAAACTGCATTATATTAAAGTAAAAAGCACACCTGGGTTAAGAAATGATGGCAAAGGAAAGTTTCCTAACATATGAGCAGTTTCTGCGCTTGATAACAGAGAATACAAGGCTCTGGAAAAAAGCACATTTGAGAAAATGTGCCCCAACTGCCTGGGGCACTGCAGTCCATGGGGTCACAAAAAGCGGACACGATTTAGTGACTGAACAACAACTGCATTTAAGACAGGAGGAAACTGAAATTCAAGAGCCTGAGGGACTCGCTCCATGCCGGTTCATGGCAGAACCACAATTAGAACTCAAAACATGTCTGAGACCTGAATTCGACTCCTGGCTGTACCACTTACTGTGGGGCCTTGCACTTTCTAATCCTCCAGCATACCAAGAAATAACCCTAGTCTGTTTACCCCCCGGGTTGGCTGTGCGAGTATTAGATGCCAGAGCATGCTGCCAAGAGTTATGTAAGTGCAGGATTAGGTTGCATTTGTTTGCTTAATTCTAAGCATTACCTTTGATACTATCTGTTTGATAAAGCCCAACTTTGTAAATAATAAAATAATGGACATAAAATCCTGTTTTGTCGTTTTCTATCACCCTTTAGAGTCTGGCAGCAGTACTGGGCATATGCAATATAGAGCAGAGCTCCATAAATACTTGGTGATTTACTGAAGAGTAAGATTGGTGAAATTCAAATATCCCTGTGACAGCTGAGCTTATGGTAAAGCAATCTCACTTTCAGAGACTACGTGTAAAGAGACTATTATCCCAAATATTGCTCAACAATGTTATTCTACATGATATATGGATATTAGTGAGTTTTCTTTTTAAACAATCAAGGAGGTAAATAGTTTCTCAATTGCCAGTAAATAATCTGTACGACTAACTCACAAAATCAGCCGTGATTTCAGGTCCTCACTCAGATCAGTGTTACTTTGTCAGGCTGTCACCATATCTGATGTTGTTATCCCCTTTGGTTCTCTGTAAACACATAGGAAAATGTCCTTTTGAAACACGTAGAGAGAGAACATTCACCACACTTTTCTTTTCACAGCCTCGGCCAAAACATGCTTTAGAATTGTAAATATTAAGGTATAATTTTTTTGTTGTTGAGCTGAACCGTGCCATTTATTTTTATTTTTTTTAAAGAATAGTTAATTTATCTTATTTTTTGGCTGTGGTGGGTCTTCATTGCTGCGCACGGGATTTCTCTGGTTGCAGCATGCAGGGGCTCCTCTCTAGTTGCAATGCACCGGCTTCTCATTGCAGTGGCTTCTCTTGCTGTGGAGCACAGGGTCTAGGCACGCGGGCTTCAGTAGTTCTGGCGCATGGGCTCAGTAGTTGTGGCTCTCAGGCTCTAGAGCGCAGGCTCAGGAGTTGTGGTGGACAGTCTTAACTAAGCTCCATGGGCACACGGGATCCTCCTGCAGTAGGGATCGAACCTGTGTCCTCTGCATTGGCAGGTGGATTCTATTCCATCAGACCACCAGGGAAGCCCCCCAAATTACCCATTTAAAAGTGCACACTTTGCTGGCATTTAGTACATTCATAATATTGTGCAACCACCATTTCTATTTAACTTTGGAATGTTTTCATCAGCCCCAAAGGAACTTTGTACCCATTAAACAGTGACTCCCCAACCCTCCCTCCCAAACTTCCGGCCCCAGCCCTTGGCCACCACCCTCTTTCCTTTCAGTCTCTATGGATTTATCCAGATGATTCCATTGTGGTGGCTTCTGTCATTCTGTCTGGCAGTGTCTCCTTTAGCTTCACCGTGGTTCTGAGGAAGATGACCAGTCTGTATTTTCATTTCCAAGCTGCAAAAATAGACATAGAACTAAAGAGAAGTTAAGTAACTTGCCACTGGCCAGTCAGAGTGGCATTGCCAGCCATGCCAGAGATATAATTGGCCATGACAGATTACCTGTGTGCCTAGTCCTGTGTCTGCTAGTTGGGTTCGACTCTTTGTGATCCCATGGACTGTAGCCTGCCAGGCTCCTCTGTCCGTGGAATTTTCCAGGCAAGAGTACTGAAGTAGGTTGCCATTTCCTCCTCCAGGGGATCTTCCTGACCCAAGGATCAAACTTCTCCTGCGTTATAGGCAGATCCCTTACCACTGAGCCACTAGGAAGCCCACATGTGTGCTCAGCAAGGAGAAGACTGTATGTTAGTTTCTGTCAGTTTACTCATGCTCACCTGTCTCAATGGTGCTGCTGAGTTCCTCAGTTTGAGTAGCATGGCAATAATGTTCATCCATTCATTCATTTACTCATTCACTCACTCATTCAACAAAGAATGAACACCTACAATATGCAAGTTCCTGGACCATGTATGGTGAATAATTGCTGTGTCCATTGAAAGTCATGGTCCCTAAAGCAATAGTTTTCTAAGCACCGGTTTCTTGCAAATTACAACATGCAAAGTAAATATTATGTTCTTAGAAATCCTTTAAACACACACACACGTTTGTTTGTTAATATTTGAAAACCAAAGCTCTTTCAGCAGGACTAATGGTTTTCTCCTAAAATTGCTTTGCAGACGTCTCACATAATATGGGGGTGCACAAGATCATTTCATGCCCTCTCTGACCACCCATGGGTGTGCCTTAGTCACTGCTGAATTGACTCTTGGGCTGGTCAAGTTGTTCAGGGCTATTTAAAAGCCCCTTCGTCTGGAGCTCTTCAAATGCATGTTTACACAACCTCACCGTAGACTTCACTGAAACAGAGCCCCTGATGCCTTGATGTCTAGCCAGGGCTCCTGTATGGGTCACGAATGTGCAGGTGTATGCTGTGATAGAAACAGAGAGCTAAGTTTTGAAGTGAGGAAGATGGAACAACCTAGGCAGGTCATTGATATGGCTGTAAAAAATTATTTGGGGCATGACTCTGGGTTCAATTTAATCCATTCTTTGTTTAAAAGAAACCAAATTATACATGGAACTAGGCTGGGAACTCCCAGCCCCTCCCCAATATTATGGTCTGCCTGGGCCTTCATGATAAGAAGTTTCAGGTTATTCTATTGAAAGGCAAGGGACCAAAGAGTGTTTTTTATCTGTTGTCTTTCAAAGGCCTCTAAGCGGTGAAATACTATCTGAGCGAGTGAAAGAGACACAAGACCAGACTAGCAGGTGTTGAACCAAAAAGAAGTGAAAACACTCAAAGCACAGATTTTGAGCCGGTGTGAATTTATTTTTGCACCTTCACATAAGTTTCCTAATAAATGGAACAGTGTCTACATTTTTTATCTAAAGGAATGTGTGTGATATTTTTATAGTATATGAGTAAAAAAAATAGTTAATGGTATACCACAGTACTGAATTCTTTTATGTAGCAGAGGGAAGCTTACAAAAAGGCTAATATCAAAATGAATAATTTGTAGTTTAGGTTAAGAGATTTTCAGTTTGAAGAAGATTGCTGCTATGTGGTTCTTAATGTTGTTGTTCAGGTGCTCCGTTGTGTCTGACTCTTTGCACCCCATAGACTGCAGCACGCCAAGCCTCCCTGTCCATCACCATCTCCCAGAGTTTGCTCAAACTCATGTCCATTGAGTCAGTGATGCCATCCAACCATCTCATCCTCTGTCATCCCCTTCTCCTCCTGCCCCCAGTCCCTCCCAGCATCAGGGTCTTTTCCAACAAGTCAGCTCTTCCCATCAGGTCGCCAAAGTACTGGAGCTTCAGCTTCAGCATCAGTCCTTCCAATGAATATTCAGGGTTGATTTCCTTTAGGACTGACTGGTTTGTTGAGCCCATTGCTGTTCCTGTTTTTTTTGTATGTTTGTCTTGTTTTTTTAAACTTTTTATTTTGTATTGGGATATAACCAATTAACAAACAACATTGTGATAGTCTCAGGTGAACAGCAAAGGGACTCAGCCATACATATGTGTATCCATTCCCCCCCAAACTCCCCTCCCATCCAGACTGTCTCATCACACTGGGCAGAGTTCCATGTGCTATACTGTAGGTCCCTGCTGGTTATCCATCTTAAATATCCCATTGCTGCTCTTTGCATGAATGCGTTCACATTTCTCTGGTGTACCAGGCATAGCACCCCTGTTTGACCTTGAAAAGGGATAAGGGAAGCCATTCTTTTGGTTGTCCTTGTTTGCTGTGTTTTCCACTGAGCTACGGTGATTGTATCAGGTTCAGAGGTGACTAATTTTTCCCCAAGTGGTCCTAGGTTTTGAAAACACTTACACTATGCAAAGAAAAAATACTTCTCTATAGGATTTCACCTCTTTGTTCCCTTCTGATGATCTAGATCCTTCTCCTTCAAAAATCGAACTCAAAAACATCTCATTGTTCTTCATGAAGCCTCCTTGAAGTAGTTCTTGTACTGTGCCCTCGTATACCAGGCCACATAGAATTTATTCACCTGAGTTGAAATCTTGTTGCTGGCAACTTCTGTTGAGGTGATTGTTTCAGTCTCCCCAATGCAGTGGATGCCTGCTTGGGATAGTCTTCCCTAGTTGCTCAGAGTCTGTCTGCAATGTGGGAGACCTGGTTCAATCCCTGGGTCAGGAAGATCCCTTGGAGAAGGGAATAGCAACCCACTCCAATATTCTGGACTGGAAAATCCCCATGGACGGAAGAGACTGGTGGTCCCCAATCCATGGGGTCACAAAGTGTCGGACATGACTGAAACACTAACATACGCTGCTCGGGGTGTCAAGTGTCCTCCCCCCATATTGGGGTCTAGGAGAGACTTGGCCATTCAGGGAATACTCAAGGAATGTTGACGGACTCAACTCAAGGCCAAAATACTTTCTGCTCTTAGTCCTGTTCTTGTATTTTACACATGTGCACCAAATACTTTTCAGAGCAAAGAATGCCCTGCATAGTCATTGAAGGAGGGAGGGAGCAGGAAAGAGGGAAGAAGGAAAATAGAAAAGAAGGAGGAAGAGAGATTTTATCTCTATACAGGAGCCCCTGACCTACCTCAGGGGTATACTAAACCACCTTTTATTTTGATATAAGAATAATAATTGGTCACAGTTTTCACAGGTGATGTAGTAGGTCTACAGTGAGAGAGGAAGGTCATTCCTTTTGCAGCATCACAATCCAGATAAGCTTTGAAAACTTGGCTGCTCATAAAAAAAAAAAAAAAAAAAAAGAATGAGGAAATGGAGGAAGAAAGTCCAATGGATGCCATTGCCTCATCACTGACGGGTTTAAAACACCTCTGTAACTCCAGGCCCCTAAACCTGGAGGCAGTGTTTTTATTTGTATTGCCTTTTTTGATATCTTGTTTTTCTCTGGTTCCTCCAACTAAAAAGGCTTTGCAAACGCCTGACCGAATTGCTCTTCCCCTTTCTTTTGATTTAGTTCAACTCATTTTAGTACATTTATTTCATAGAGATGTTCTCAGTGTCACATTTTTTATCAGGCAGTTTGGGCCCTAAGTATAAACTGGCAGAGGACAATACCTACTTCGGGATGATTAAATGAATATGGGTATAAGAGAGAAGATGCACAAAAAGCACAGCTCCAGGCATCTTCTAGAGGTTTCAGGTTAATTTACAAACCCTAGAGAGAAGTTTTCTGTAAGACGCTTTTCCTGAATGCCTTAGGAAAGTGAAGTTGCTTAGTCGTGTCTGACTCTTTGTGACCCCATGGACTGTAGATTACCAGGCTTCTCTGTCCATGGAATTTTCCAGGCAAGAATACTGGAGTGGGTTGCCATTGCCTTCTCCAGGAGATCTTCCTGACCCAGGGATTGAGCCTGGGTCTCCCACATTGTAGGCAGACACTTGACCGTCTTAGCAGAAAGCCAGGTGAGAACACAATGAAGGAGACAGGGTAGGCAAATTTGGAAGCTATCAACAGGTTAAGCAGTGCATGTAAGAGTAAGAGAGGACAGCTGTGGAGAGAGGTGGAGCTTTCCAAGATAGTTCATCTCTTATACCTGTCTGCCAACAGGCAGCCAGATTTTGGGGCTTCCCAGGTGGCGCTAGTGTTAAAGAACCCACCTGCCAATGTAGGGGATGTAAGAGAAACGTGTTTGATCCCTGGGTTGGGAAGATACCCTGCGGTAGCGCATGGCAACCCACTCCAGTATTCTTGCCTGGAGAATCCCATGGACAGAGGAGCCTGGTGGGCTATAGTCCGTAGTATTGCATAGAGTCGGACACGACTGAAGCAACTTAGCATGCACACACCCATTTTTGATGATGTATCTGTGAAGATTGCTGCCATACTTGTAATTTGTTTTTTGTTCCCGTTGGCTTTTTTAACTTTTTGGCTGCAAGCCTTTTGGAATCTTAATTTCTTGACCAGGGATCCAACGCACATCCCCTGCATTGGAAGTGCAGAGTCTTAATCACCAGACTGCCAGGGTAGTCCCAAGAACTTGTTTTTTAATAATACAATATTGGACATTTTAATTAAAAACAAAAAACAGCTAACCCTACACTGGATTCCACTCTCCGAGATGAATCTGACCACGGTGGTACTCTCTCCCTAGACAGTAACGGGGAATAAAGCTCACATTTATTGCCTGCAATCCTGTGCTGGAAGAGAAGTATTGTGGCCCCTCTGGGTGTGGGAAACTTACACATGAAAACAGATTTGGAGAATGTAAGTACCTTGTCTAAGGACATAGTTACTAAGCATCAGAGCTAAGTGATAAACCCCAGATAATCTTTCTTTCCATGATAAACTAAGCACCTCTGAAACCTTCCAGGATATACATTGCTGAACCTATTTTGTCTTGAATAATTATCATTGGTTTTTTTGGTCACTTGACGTTTGGATAATAGGCAGGATATGTTCAAGAAAGTTGAAAGGACTCTTTTTATTGTTTATTGTTTGTTTCCACAGCTACAGTGAATGTTCTCCTTATAATATGAATGTAAAGTTATGTAATTACACATATCAAAGTTAGACGATATGACAAATGAGATAAAGACTTGAAAATACATCTAAGAGAAGGCCCCTTGAACTTCCCAAACTGAAGCTTTCAAAGCTCTTTCTTCTGATATTACCAGTGATATGGTCCCTTGCTGGGAGCCGGCATATTGCATATTGAGTGCATATTGCATATTGAGTGCAGCACTTTCCACAGCATCATCTTTCAGGATCTGGAATAGCTCAACTGGAATTCTATCACTGCCAGGAGCCAGCGTGAGGAGCTCCACCCATGACAAAGGTCATGAGGAAGGAGGCTCGGCATACCAAAGGCGGGATCGAGCCTCAGGAGTCCCCCTGGAAATTCTCGAGCATCTACCCCCAAAACCAGAGTCTGCCTACTTTCTGCTTTGTGCTTTCACCTACACCTCAGACTTTACAAGGGGCTGTCCCCCACTACCTCTCTCTGAAAAATGAGTTAGCTTACAGCTCCAGTTAATAATTCCTGGGTGTGACAGTGTTTCAACCTACAAACTCCTTTGGAAATCCTCTAGCCTGCCTGAATAGGTTTTTCCGGCCACATGTGATTGTTCAGAGCCTCCCAACTGTAAGAGGCAGGAGATGTTCTAAACTGTCTAAATACAGATTCCTTTGAGCAGTTAAAAGATTGATTAGAAATTGTATTGGTGAAGGGTTTTTCACTTGTTGGGCCAATGTTTGCTGCTAAGTCTCCATATCCCTTACCTGCTGTGTCCCTGGCAGTGTATTGATTAATATAATTGGTGTAAGTAGTAGCTTTAATGTTTGTAACCTGGGACCCTTGAATTAATTCTTTTTCTTGTTATAGCCCACCACACCTTTGCTCTGTAGGAATGCAACTTTATCTAATGCTTTTGGAGGGTGGTGCTTGACCTTTAGAGAAAAATAAGTTTTCTGAAGAAAGGGTCTTAAAATGTTAACAGGCCTCCGGGCCAGAAGATGATGCAAATCACCTAAACTTTTGCATATGATAAGTTTGCAGGAAGAAAGCCTGGCTTACTGCATGACTCTACCCCTTCCCCCATTATCCTCTATACATAACTTAAGGTATAAAAACTACTTTGGAAAATAAAGTGCGGGCCTTGTTCACCGAAACTTGGTCTCCCCATGTCGCTCTCTCTCTCAAACTCTGGCTGAGTCTCCATCTGGAGCACGGAACCCGCCATGCTTGCTAATTATGCCTGGGCTTCTAAGATCCGACCGGGGAGGCCTCAGTGTCTCCTCTCCTTCGGGAGAACGGAAGGACGCCTGCGGCCTACGTAAGTGGTGCAAACTTCTTGTCTTGAAGTTTTATTGGTCTCCCGCGTAAACCAAGCTACTCAGCCTCTTTTCTCCACTGAATTTTCCTACTGAGCTATCCTCATTCTATTACTCTTTACATCTCTAATTAATATCTAATTGAAGCTATTGTATCCTGATCCTCGCCGACGCCGTCCCTGCTTCGAATACCCTGGATCCACCGGGGCTGGACCCCGGCAGTCCCTCCCCCAAACTCTAAGGAAAATTAAAAGCAAAACAAGCAAATAAAACAACATTTTCAATGGAGACCTGAGACCATGATTTATATGCATCAAACCTCTCTAAAATAACTAGCCAAACACTCTCTCTCCAGTTATCTCTCTTCAAATTTGATGTTTCGTTGAAAGAAATGTTTTTTTTTTCTTGTTAGACTTTTTTTTTTTGATACTTAGCATCACACTAGATAATTGTGTTTACACTGGTAGTCACTTGATCGAATAGCTGGGATACTGAATAAAAAAATATTTAAGAGTGTCAGTCAATGAACTTATTAAAATGTCATATTTATGGTATTGAACAAATAACTGACCCATATTCCAAGCCCTGAGGATAAAACTGTAGCCATTTTGAGGTCATGGAATCTTAAGTTAAACATATGAAACTTTTTTTTTTTTTTTCAAAAAAATTTATTTTAAAAAATTTCTCAGGACTTCCCCTGTGGTCCAGTGGTTAAGGCTTTGCCTTCCAGTCAGGGGATACGGTTCAGGAAGTTAAGTTAAGGAAGTTAAGATCCCACATGCCCTGGGGCCAAAAACCTAAAATAGAAGCAATATTTTAACAAATTCAATAAAGACTAAAAAAATTTTTTTTTAATTTCTCACCTGCTCTGTCATTAAATTGTCTGTAATGGACACTTTAATCTTTCCTTAAAAAATCTTGAGGAAAAAAAGTATTTCTGATTCATTGTTGGCTGGCACTACATAGTTCTTGGGTTTTTTTCTGCAGTGAGAATTTACTTCATGAAACGTATTAGTCAGCTTCCTATTGCTGAAGGGACTTGGATGACAGGGAACCAGGGAAGCTTGCTGTTGATTGGCTCCAAATACTGGTTCACAGGTACACACAGGTACTCCGTCTCCTCAGAGAGCTAAGTCCTAGAGAAGAGAATTTTAATCTCCAAGATCGACCTCTTTCAGAAACAAATAGGGAGGGGGTGAAGAAAAAAAAGTACACACCTGCAACCTATTTCTTTTTGAAGCAAAGCCTTTGAGCAGATGGAAGATGAGATAGAGAAAGAAAATAGGCCAATTGCCAAGAGAGGTTTGTTTACAATACAGGCAAGTTCCTTCAGAAGTTGATAGGGAGCTGTTGTCATGGAAATGAAGGGAAATATTGCTGCAGGGTTTCAAAGAACAAATTCCTACTACAATTGTACCTGGATTTAAAGATGATGGGGATGGCAGGAGCACGAAGAGCCTCATGCAGTTTTAAGTAAAGCTTCTCTCCAGAGTGTCTCCATATATTCTTCCGGGCCTGAGAATTCCTTGCCTTGGAGTGTGTGCAAAATAAGTAATCAAAACAAATGTCGCTGGTATTTTGTATTGAATGAAATTCCTAATGAGAATAAGAGTCAATAGTCCATGATATATTTTAATTTGGAAACATTGCCTATTGTGTATGAGGCTTCTGAAAATTATATTACCATTATTAAAAATAAACCAAAAAGACATTCTTTGTTATTGTGGTTTAGTTGCTAAGTTGTGTCCAACTCTGCGACCATGCCAGGCTTCTTTGTTCTTTACTATCTCCCAGAGTTTGTTTAAACTCAAGTCCATCGAGTTAATGATGCCATCCAACCGTCTCATCCTGTCACCCCCTTCTCTTTCCCTCAACCTTTCCCAGCATCAGGGTATTTTCCAAAAGACATTCTTAGTGCTGACTATGGTAGCCCCAGAGAAGGCAATGGCACCCCACTCCAATACTCTTGCCTGGAAAACCTCATGGACAGAGGAGCCTGGTAGGCTGCAGTCCATGGGGTCGCTAAGAGTCAGACACGACTGAAGCGACTTAGCAGCAGCAGCAGTAGCAGTACGGTAACCCAGGTGAAGTGCCTACTAGAGTACACTGTTATACAGTATGTGAATATTAACCTTTAAATATTAAATAGAACTTATCTCTTCCGCTCCCCTCCAAAACCATGAACCCCCCCATCCCTTAATTTTATCATTTGTTGCCTGCTTCAATCAGCATCTAACCTTTTCTTTCATTTTACCACAACTTCCTATTTATGTTTTTTGAAAATGGAAAAAATGGGAAATCTTTCAGAAATTATTTTTCTGAAACACAAATTGCTCAATGGACAAAATTTAGTCCCAAACATCCTCAGCTTCCCAAATTCTCTTTCAGCTCAGGAAGCTATTTTCTTGCTTTTCTCCTTTCTCTGACAATTCTAGCTGAGGATAACGTCATTTTTCCCTTCTCATCTCCCACCCTTTCATCCCACGAAGTTTCTTATTAGGCTTTAATTGAACAAAGCAACACCTGTGTTTTTAACGTGACTTCAAACCCGTGTTTCCAATCCATTTCTTCAGCTGCCCACAAGGGTTGTTTCCATTGACAGCAGGTAATTAGCAACTTCACACAGATGGAGAGAAAGAAATCTAAAAGCCATAGGCTGTATGGTCTATGGCTCATATGAAATTTAGATGCTGATAATGAAAACTTGACGTTGTTTATTAGACATTGTAGCACAGGGTTATGGAAAGAGCAATAAACTCTAAGTTAGGAAATTTGATTTCTCTTCTTGGCTCTGATGTTAACCAGCTGGATAACTTGAAAAAAAGCAAAGAAAAGAAAGCTTGCCTCACATTCCGTAACTTGACTTTTCCTTTTTAAAAAATAATTTATTTATTTAATTTTTGTGCTGGGTCTTCATTGCTGTGAGGACTTTTCTCTAGTTGCAGTGGGCAGACTCTTCACTGTGGTAGCTTCCCTTGCGGAGGAACATGGGCTCTAGAGTATGTGGGCTTCAGTAGTTATGGCTTGTGGGCTCAGTGGTTTTGGCTCCTGGGCTCTAGAGCTTGGGCTAAGCAGTTGTGATGCACAGGCTTTGTTGCTCCGTGGCATGTGGGATCTTCCTGGATCAGGGATTGAATCTGTCTCTCCTTCAGTTGCCAGGCAGATGCTTTACCACTGAGCCACCAGGGAAGCTCTTTACTTTTCTTAACTTCAGCAGTTGGAGTGGCTGATACCTTTTGTCTCCTGTATATCATATGCAATTCATATAATACCATGCCTATTTGCAATGTGGCTCATCGCCTTCTAGAAAGTACTATAAAATCATCATTTGTACCTTTTTGTTCTGTCTCATCTATCCAACTGGCATAGGCATCCTCTGTTCCTCTCTTGCACTCACAGTATCTCTCCAGATGATGCACATGAGATCAGTCAGTGCTGACAATGTCACAGCATCTGGTAGGATTTCCAGCAGCATCTCCAGTTCACTGTAATTACAACTCCAGTTGCTGTAATTCTCTTCATATCCACTCATAAGCATCCTCCCAGGAGAGCATGCTCAAGATCTGCATATCGGAATTACTGGTAAAAGGTTTACCTGGACTCCTCACCCTCACCATCAGCATTCACTAAGACCATTAGAAGATGGGAAGCCTTAAGCAAAGAAGCCAAAGTGGACCAGAGGATGGGGGCTGAGAGGTGGTTCGCTGTTTGTACCCTCATCCATTTCAAAATATTCATGGTGTCTCTTAAAAGCTGTGTGACTTTGCACCAGCTGCTTAAATTCTCTGTGCTTCTGTTTCCACATCTAAGACATAGAACATGAATACCACTCGCTGAACTCGGTTGCTTAAATGAGATAGTCCATGTAAAATGGTTATAGCTGGGCCTGGAAAATAACAAGCACCTGATTGTGTTAGCTTTATACTGAGGAAGGCAGGGATGGTGGGGACCCGTGGACACATTCTCTGATGATTTTCAGCACCTGATTGTCTCCAGAGTTGCTAGCTCCTTTCCCACTTTTGAGTTATATTTTATGTCTCTGTTGTTCATTTTTTTCTGTCCTCACTTTATTTATTATCTTCAGGGCACACATTTTGTTGTTGTTTAGTCACTCAGTCGTGTCCGACTCTTTGCAACCCCATGGAGTGTAGCCCTCCAGGCTCCTCTGTTCATGGAATTTTCCAGGCAAGAATACTGGAGTGAGTAGCCATTTCCTGCTCCAGGGGTCCTTTCTGACCCAGGGATCAAACCCATGTCACTTGCATCTCCTACATTGGCAGGCGGATTCTTTACCACTGAACCACCAGAGATGCGGGTATGATCCCTCGGTCGAGAAGATCTCTTGGAGAAGGAAATGGCAATCCACTCTAGTATTCTTGCCTGGAAAATTCCATGAACAGAGGAGCCTGGAGGGATACACTCCATGGGGTCGCAAAGAAGCAGACTTGACTGAGCATGCACGGCATACATTTTACGCTCTTAAAGCAATCTTAATAAAAACAGAGGCTCCTTCCCATTTCTGCTTTATGTTAGGCTTCTAAGGAGGAAAGGGAGGCTATTAGCTCATCGGAAGTCACTGAAACATATTACTCACTTAAAGGCAATTAGTACTTCTGTGGTTCAGGAAAACAGGATATTGATTTTTTTTACATTAATCCATTGGAAGTAGTTGACACATTTATGTTTTCTGCCTCACAGGGACTTGAACGTGGGAACCCTGTTTCCCAAGTAACCCCAGCCTTATTTTGTGTCTAATGGAGCATTGTCCACCCAATAGGAACTCAGGGCATGGTTCCTTAATCCTTTTCCTTGCTTTAAAATGAGGGGTTCTAAAGCATGCTCCATGGTACGGTTCCATCCTTCTGACCTCAGCATCTGCTCTTTTTAAGGACTTTTGTTTATGATATTGTTACTTTAAATTGTGGTTGAAGCAATAGAAAATTGAAATATGGATTGTGCATGACTGTGTCTTGAGTGTAAAAATAATGCAGTTTGAAACTTGGACCTAAAGTATTGCAAATAAAAATGACAAACATCAAAAAATAAATAAATAAATAAATAAAGCATGCTCCACATAAGGCAAGAGGGACGATGGAGGATGAGAAACTGCTTGAGGCCCCTTCTCTGCTGAATCCTCTCTCTGCCACCCAGTATTGGGCTTCCAGAGGGTAGAGGTGGGCTTCAGTTATATTACCACTTTCAGTTAGTGATGTTTTTTATTTACTGCTCAGCCTACTGAATTTTAAAGGGAAAATTCAATTCAGATTTTAAAGAGAAAGTTCTGGGGCTTCTGTATAACATAGGGCTTCCCTGGTAGCTCACTTGGTAAAGAATCCTCCTGCCATGCAGGAGACCCCAGTTTGAATCCTGGGTTGGGAAGATCTGCTGGAGAAAGGGATAGGTTACCCACTCCAGTATTCTTGGGCTTCTCTTGTGGCTCAGCTGGTAAAGAATCTGCCTGCAATGCGGGAGACTTGGGATCGATCCCTGGGTTGGGAATATCCCCTAGAGAAGGGAAAGGTTACCTACCTATTCCAGTATTCTGGCCTGGAGAATTCTATGGACTGTATAGTTCATGGGATCACAAAGAGTTGGACACTACTGAGCAACTTTCATTTTCTGTATAACATATACATTTAAAGAAAAGTAATTATCCTGTATTTTGAAGAGTCATGTTTTGCTCCTTAACATATTAAGCAAGAAGGTAAGAGTAGGAGAGAGATCTGAAGATGCTATTGAAACTGCTGGCTTTTGGTAATGAAAAGTCTGCATTTGGATGCTCCCAGTAGATAACATTCTGGAAAAGGTATAAGTAGAAATAGATCACAAAAATCATTGGCTCTACCCTTACCTTCTTGCCCTCCCCCCTTTTATAAGGCCCCACCTGGATATTCTAGGGTACTCTTCCTATCTTAAGAGTCTTGATCGCAACTCCAAGTTCCTTGTGCCAGCAAAGGTAACATATTTGCAAGTTCATCTTTGAGGAGGTATTGTGCTGCCACCACAGACATTTTTGACCGGATTATCTCTAAATTATTTTCCACCCTTTTATGTTTCTATTATTTAGGTTTAGAGATCTTACTACTACTCACATTCTCAGGTCCTCATAAAAGTACAGCCTGTTGCTGTTCTGTTGCTAAGTCCTGTCCAACTCTGTGACCCCATGGACCACAGCACACCAGGCTCTCCTGTCCTCCTCTATCTCCTGGAGTTTGCTCAAGTTCATGTCCATGGAGTCAGTGATGCCATCCAACCATCTCATTCTCTGCTGCCCTCTTCTCCTTCTGTCTTCATTTTTTTTTTTTTTTTCCCAGCATCAGGGTCTTTTCCAATGAGTCAGTTCTTCGCATCAGGTGGCCAAAGTATTGGAGCTTCAGTCTCAACATCAGTCCCTTCAATGAATATTCAGGATTGATTTCCTTTAGGATTGACTGGTTTGATTTTACTGCAGGCCAAGGGACTCTCTAGAGTCTTCTCCAGCACCACAATTTGAAAGCATCAAGTCTGTGGCACTCGGCCATTTTTATAGTCCAACTCTCACATCTGTACATGACTTTAGTCTAGACCCACACCATTACAGTTATTATAAGCTCCCTGAGAGTCAAAGTTTGATCTGTTCTTCTGTGAATTCATGGTATCTGGCATTGGACAGCCTAACTCATAGTAAACAAAGTTCTTGTACCTGCCTCTCACATCTTGGTTCTTATATCATCCTTTCTTCACTCTTGCAAAAATCCATTAATAACTCTTCTTACCTATGGAAGTTCTTGATTCTCTATTTAATGTCATCATTAGAAACAAGCCCAGCTTCTGATTTCTTTAAGTCTCTTCTGCCATTTAACTGTAAGTCCTTTGTCCGATACACTACGTGCAGTTCTATTATTATTCTTTGCTGATGTTTTATCTTATCAACCCTACTTATTCACGAATAATGGGGCAAATGATTTAGTCCCCCTTTCTCGATACTCAATACTTTAAGGGTAGTTGGAAATCCAAGGATTACAAAAAATATATACATTTTATTTGGAATAATCAACTGGATTTTAGAATCAGAAATATGAGGTAGCATGTACCCTGCTATCAAACAAAATTCATGTAAAACATTATAGCGGACCTCCATTGTTCTGAAGACATTTGCAGAGTGCTTCTGGAGTCTGCTGATTAACGAGCCCTCAGCTCCCCCTTCCTATTTCTTATCGCATTATTTGTCCTTCCATAAAATCATCCAGTGTAACTTCATAAACACCAACATGTGTTTCCTTTATGTGTTCTGACTCTTCTCATCAGGTCAGAATCTCATTTTTAAACAGCTGTGTTCCTGAGTTTTGTCTTGACTAACATATTGCTCTTTTCACTGTGAATGAGAAAAATGTGGGATGGGAAGTATCAGAAATGGTGGTATTTTATCAAGTTCTTGTTTAGGCACTGTTGAAAACGATGGTATTTGCTTCTTGATCTAAAAATTCTCTCCCTTCTATTTAAGTGTCTGCTTGCTTCTGCTAATGGTAACATAATAAAGAGACCCATCCCTGATTCTCTGAAAATGGATCAACTATGATGAAAAGTAGAGCCATTACTTTGCCAACAAAAGTCCGTCTAGTTAAGGCTATGGTTTTTCCTGTGGTCATGTATGAGTGTGAGAGTTGGACTTTGAAGAAGGCTGAACGCCGAAGAATTGATGCTTTTGAACTGTGGTGTTGGAGAAGACTCTTGAGAGTCCCTTGGACTTCAAGGAGATCTAACCAGTCCATTCTGAAGGAGATCAGCCCTGGGATTTCTTTGGAAGAAGAAATCTTCCAAAGCTGAAACTCCAGTACTTTCGCCACCTCATGCAAAGTGTTGACTCATTGGAAAAGACTCTGATGCTGGGAGGGATTGGGGGCAGGAGGAGAAGGGGATGACAGAGGATGAGATGGCTGGATGGCATCACTGACTCGATGGATGTGAGTCTGAGTGAACTCCGGGAGTTGGTGATGGACAGGGAGGCCTGGCGTGCTGCGATTCATGGGGTCGCAAAGAGTTGGACACGACTGAGCAACTGAACTGAACTGATGATGATGACTAAATTTCTTCTAGTGACACCTGGAAAAGAAAGTATTTTCTCATTACTGTGGGAGCACAGTTTTCCAATCTTTTCAATAAGGCTTGAGTTTCACTATAATCCTTCAAAGAGCTGCTATTATATGGGGGTGCTTCTAGCAATTCCTGTGAAAATGATCAACTGCTGGGGCCTGGAGGCTTGAAGCAGACTTGTCACTAGCATTGTGTGTAAGTGTGAGTGTGTGTGTTGGTGGGGGAGGAGGGGAAAGCAACTTTGATGTGTTGATTACATGGTCCCTCCTAATCCTTGGAATTTGTGTAAAGTCAAGGTAAAAATCATGTGATTGGCCTACTTGCAGAAATATATTACATGGAAACAGGGGATGGTCCTCCAGCTGGTTTTCCTCAATCAGAAAAATAAAAAAAACAAAACCTGAAAATACCCTAGGGTGTGTGGAGCCCCAAGCCTGCAAATTTTTATTTTTTGCATGACCTGTTTCTATAGAGAAGTAAAAGTGTTAGTCTCTTAGTTGTGTCCAACGCTTTGTGACCCCATGGACTGTAGTAGCTCCCTAAACCTCTCTGTCCGTGAGATTTCCTAGGCAAGAATACTGGAGTGGGTTACCATTCCCTTCTTCAAGGGATCTTCCTGACCCAGGGATTGAATCCAGGTCTATTGCATTGCAGGACTATTTAACAAAAAAAAGATTACACCATTCATGAGTGCCTTATCAGTGAAGATTTAGACTGAAAAGTAGAGAAGAGGAACTTGTGTATTTATTGATTCTTCAATAGAAGAACAGGGAGGTTCTATGTGGTGTTCAGACATTATCTGTTTCTGTCCAGAACCAGGCATCATCTCTTCTTGTTCTTAATTGTTAAGTGTAATAATTCCCACCGTGAGAATAAGGTCACAATGGCACTATCACCCACAGTACAGTAACTCTTCGGATCCTGTTCATATTAAAATAGTGTTGATCTGTTTGCCTCTGAAGTTCTTGCTTACTGTATTTATATGAAGCTGGTCCTCATCATTATTCATTGCCTATTTCAGGCATCCCACTGCATTCTCATGGCCCACAAATACCAGCTTCCAAAGTTTCTCTCCGGGAGCTGGTGATTTGACAAGCAAGCTCTGGGAGTTGGTAATGGCCAGGTAAGCCTGGCATGCTGCAGTCCATGGGCTTGCAAAGAGTAGGACATGAATGAGTGACTGAACTGAACTGAAAGTTTCTCTCAAAGGTTGCTACTTGGCTTCAGGAATTATGACCACAAATGCAAATCATTTTAAAAGTCCACAGGAAATGTGAACAATAATACATTTTCTGGTCATACAGAATTTATTGTCTATAAATTTGTAGCATAAACATTCAACAAATACATCTCCCAACTACATTCTCTCTTGGATTCTTAATCAGACATTAAATAATAATCACTGCATTCCTGGATCTTTTCATCTTGACCATCACCCTACCTTTCACACATGGTCACCAGCAGGAAGGATACACAGAGGAGCCATGGATGGAGTGAGAAAAGTGATTCCAATCAGGAAAATGTGTTCATTATCTGGCGTAAGATCAACCTGAGAGCACAGTGTCACTACATGGATGGGAAGGGCCTGTGAGTGTTGGAAACAATGAATGTTCCAGGCAGAGATAGGTGTGGCTGCCCTGGAGGACTGCCTGCCATATGATGTAGGGCCCTGGAGGCTGTGGGGTGACCATCCCGGGTGCCAGCATGGGCAGGGAGGGGCACACCTGATAAAAGGTGTCAGCACCACCCGGCCATCATCAGTGCTCTAAACCTAAGATAATACTCTAGTTGGTATGTGCAAAGAACTCACATGGATTACTCAAGCTGGAGGGTTACCCAAAGCCTGACATTGCCCTTTGCCTCATGTGAATAAGAATCTATCCTACAATGTTTTGGGCACTGTAAATTGATGCAGCCACGATGAAGAACAGTATGGAGATTCCTTTAAAAACTAGGAATAAAACTACCATATGATCCAGCAATCCTACTACTGAACATATATCCTAAGAAAACCATAATTGAAAAAAGACACATGTACCCCAATATTCATCGCAGCAATATTTACAATAGCTAGGACATGGAAGCAACCTAGATGTCCATTGACAGATGAATGGATAAAGAAGCTATGGTACATTTACACAATGGAATATTACTCAGCCATAAAAAGGAATGCATTTGAGTTGGTTCTAATGAGGTGGATTAACCTAGAGTCTATTTACAGAGTGAAGTAAGTCAGAAAGGGAAAAACAAATATGACATATTGACACATATATATGGAATCTAGAAAGATGGTACTGATAAGCCTATTTGCAAAGGAGATGCACACAGAGACAACAGACTTGAGGAATCAGTGGGGGAAGGAGAGGGTGGGATGAATGGAGACAGGATGGAAACATATACATTGCCATATGTAAAATAGAGTGCCTTTGATATGAATAGCAGGGCCAACTGACCCATGGGGCACTAATATCAACAATACTATTGGAAGCCCAGAAAAGTGTTCTAATTGCTTTTACAATCACAAGAAAAAGATGAATTTTTAGATCCAAGAAAATATTTTCATATAGAATTCCTCTTTCTATTAACATAGTCATAAAGTATCACTTTACACAGTATTTTGGCGAGAGAGGAGTCCACAAAGGCTATGGTGCCCAGAGCCTAAGGAAGTCATAACGTAGCCCAGTTGGTGAGCATCTCCCTAAGGGCTGGAGATGCAGCAGGGAGCCAGAGGCAGTCTTGTCTTTCATAATACATGAGAGTGCAGGAAGATGGACAAGAGCGTAGAAAGTTACATCACAGAACAATATATTTTTCCAGGACTTGCCTGGTGGCCTAGTGGTTAAGAATCCACCTTCCAGTACAGGGGATGCCGGTTCAATCCCTGGTCTGGGAACTAAGATCCCACATTCTGTGGAGCAACTTAACCTGAGAACCACAAGTAGAGAAGTCCATGCACTTCAATGAGAAGGTCTTGCCCTGAAACAAGAGAAGCCCATGTGCTGTAATTAGAGAGAGGCCCCCATGTCCTGCAATGAGAGAAAGCCTGTGCCACAGTGAAGACCCAGCCCAGCTTAAATAAATATATATATTTTCTCTCAATAGAGATATGCTGGGGAACTACAAAAGGCTTAGTAGCAGGGCTGGGGTCTAGTCTGTGCAAATCAGTGATGGCTGGAGATGACTGCTTCATTTCACTATGCCGTGTAGCCTGTTCACCAGAGTTTTTACCTATTATCCTTGTAATGGATGCAGATGATGATCCAAGTGTATTGTAGGCAGCTATTAAAGTCAGCTACTGGTAGAGATTTAACTTTGATACTGGCTGCTTTGAAATATAAGCATCTCATCTGAAAGCATTTCTGAAATAATTGTGAAATGTGTAATAACTGTATGAATAATTTGCTACCTGGCTTTGTGTCCATGATTGCTTCCAGGTTCTTCAAAGTATCCAAATCAATGGTAATCTTAACACACCACACTGAGGCTGTGGAGACTAGAAGAGACATCTCCAAATGATGGCTGTTTAAATACCTCTGGGGCTTGTGCTCTTATAACCTCTCAGCCTGGACCACAAAGCATAGCATTGCACCTTAATAAATTTCTTTTTGAAACACCCAACTGTAAACAACAATAACAAAAACCTTTTGGTGTGTTTTTTCTTTTTTGCTATAACAAGCGAGTATACATTTTTCAATATATTTATTTTATATATAATATATATGCTTATATATCATGTGATATTATTATATATAAATATATACTAATATTATATATCAGTGATAGTGATATATTACAATATATATGCCTCATTAGTTTGGGTTGTATTCAATGACACCCGAAATTCCTTAAAATCATAAAAATATAATTTACTTGCATTTTATTTAATGGAAATAGGGATTCAGCTAAAAGACATACTTTATTCAACAAGCAAATATTTAGTGACTGTCCATTGCTGTGCCAGGTACTAAACGAGGCATGGAGTGGGGAGACGGGATCCATAAATAAACAGCATAAGCTTCTTATCTTCAAATAACTTATAGTTCAGAGGAGAAGATGGGCAAGAAAAGCAGTGATTACAACTCTGTCATAGTCACTTTCAGTGGCAGATGGACCCTCCAGCCAAAGTTTGGTTCAGATATTGAGACTTCTGACTACCCCCCACACAGGGAGAGGGTTGGAAAAGGTTTACCGCTCACATAATTGAGGTCTCTGAGGGGAGCGGAGCTGTTCTCTCAAGCAGATCTGAAATGCTTGAGAGAACAAGGGAAGGAGACTGGCTCCAGTTTTGATTGTGGTCGGGGGTGAGGCCAGAGTGGGAGGTCTTGCCGAGGGACAGAAACTCGCATAGTCTGAATCTCCTGCTGGTGCCAAAGGAAGAGCACCGGGCTTTCTTATCTGCTTGTCCACATGTGGGACACAAAGAGTGGGACTTAAAAGCTATCTGCAGCCAAACACCCCCAAAATGGAGCCAGACTCCTCACTCTAAATACTGTGTGATAAGAAGAGTTGTCCAAGAGGTTTACAAGGTGGGCCAACCTGAGATGAGCATGTAATCCAGCTTTGGAAGAATCGAAAGAGTTCCTGGAGCAAGGCGCTCTGGGTGAACCATGACGAATGAGAGGATGAGTGAGGATGTTTAACTATGAAGATCAGCTCAAGGCAAAGGGATATCATGCTTGAAGTGCCAAGTGGCATGTAATCCCTTCAACAGAGTAAGATTACACCATAGGGAACATGCAGAGACAACAGTAGATGAGCTTTCAGGGTGTGAAGTTAGAGCTTCACTTTAGGCTTCCTAGGTGGCGCCAGTGGTAAAGAACTTGACTGCCATGCAGGAGATGTAAGAGATGCTGTTTCAGTCTCTGGTTTGGGAAGATCCCCTGGAGATTTGGGAAGACCCCCTGGAGAAGGAAATGACATCCATTCCAGTATTCTTGCCTGGGAAATCCCCTGGACAGAGGCGACTGGCGGGCTATAGTCCATAGGATCACAGAGTCGGACGTGAGTATAGTGATTTAGTAGGCACTGAGATGATGGAGAATGACTGTAGGTTTTATTTAGATATGCATTTTAAAAGGTGATTCTTCACCTGCCCATGCTTTAATAAGAAGGAAAAGAGTAAAAACCATTACCAACAAGAGGTATGTCACTTGATTAGTCAATCTTCTCTTGGTAATCACAGGCTTAGCTTAAGGCTCTCGTCTCAGCGTAGTCTCAGGGTATTTCCAGGAGGGGTGTGTAGTGAAGGAAGGGGAAGAGCAGGAGAATAAGGACCTCTTGATCAGTTTTTTTCTAATTATAGAAATCATTCTGCTCTCCCAAACCATTCTGATATGTCTCCCATGGGAAGGAAATGTCTATGGTTCAAAAAAAAAAAAACTTTCCTGGTGATTTGGCTCTATATTATCTTCTGACAGATGTGAGACTGGGACTACAAGGAAGTCAGACTTCCAAAGAATTGATGTCTTTGAACTACAGTGCTGGGGAAGACTCTTGAGAGGGACAGCCAGGAGATCAAACCAGTTAGTCCTAAAGGAAATCAACCCTGAAGGACTGATGCTGAAGCTCCAATACTTTGACCGCCGGATGTGAACAGCCAACTCATTGGAAAAGACCCTGATGCTGGAAAAGATTGAAGGGAGAAGGAGAAGAGGGCAACAGAGGAATAAATGGTTGGATGGAATCACCGATTCAATGGACGTGAACTTAGGCAAACTCCAGGAGATGATGATGGACAGGGAGGGCTGGTGTGCTGCAGTCCATGGAGTCATAAAGAGTCGGACACAACTTAGCAACTCAATAACAGCAACAACTTCTTCTGACACTAGAGGAAGACTGGACTGACAAAGCAAAGCTCTAAGAGTGGATTTCAGGCTTTGGTTTAGCAGGGTCAAGGTGCTGGGTAGAGAATGGGAGCACAGGGATGTGTCATTATCCCCTGGAGAACTCGGATTACAGAAAAGTGTGCTCCAGTGTGTTTAGGAGATCCACTTCTAATTCTTTAGAACTGTTCAATTTAGTAGATGAGAATGGGAAAAAAAGGATAAAAATAATACACAGAAAAGAGCAGTAGAGATAACTGGAACTTGCCAGAAGGAGTGAGACTCAGACCAGAAGCTAACTGCTGAGGCATCCATCACACTAGACCCTCTCTATCCTATTGACCTGAGCACTAAGGACTCACCCGTCAGAACACTGGAGAATGGAAGACAAATACGAATCAGATGTTTGTGATAGGTAGTCACAGCTGCCTAAGCAGATCCCCTAGAGACTGCTCAGCCTGTGGTCTTTGGGTGTCTGTCTCTGTTTCAGGTAGCTCTCCTGGAAATTCTTGCATGGCCCTGAAATCTGCTGCTATCCAACTGTGGGCTCTGTGCTGCTGGAGGCCAGAGGAAAGAGTAATAGAAGTGGAGCTGGTCTGCTGAGCAAAGGCTCTCTCTCTCTCTCTCTCTCTCTTTTTTTTTTTTTTTGTGAAGCAGGAGAGTGAGGAGTTGGGGGGAAGGGAGATTTGATTAAAGGAAGAAAAGCTTCTGTGACCAGGGCAACCAGAAGGCCCCCAAAAACCTGTGGGAGTTTTGGGGGAGAGGAATGGAGAAGTCCTGTAGATTTGTTACATCAAGATGTTAATGTTTTTAATCAAGGTTCCTAGGTGACCCATAGGCAATTAACTCATGGTCCAGTTCTCCCATTATTCGTCTTCAGCTGATTCTTCTCTTTGTACAATCTCTTTTCCCAACAAAGACTACTGAATTTGAGAAGTGGTTATGAGCTGCTACATTCAGCATTCATTTGATCCTAGTGCTGAATTTGTTTCTTTCTCTTTTAAAGCTGATTGAAAAAAAGGAGGAAGTTATTTCAATCAAGGATTTATCCTCTTGAGAGAAAAGGGAATCATTTAAATACATGGTGCATGGTACTTCTAAACCCAGGGCATGTAGCCTAATAAAATAATCCTGACCATATAAATGAACCCACATTTCTTTTTTATTTCCAGGTATGCTCAACTAGAACTGATATAGTTGTATAGATCAATGTTCATTCAAGTGATTATAGAATAATGGTTATAAAGGTACTGTTTTAGCAAGTTAACATTTCAAGGGCATAATTACAAATGCCTTAATAATAAAGGCATCTTTAGGATCACATGAATTTAAGAACAAGGCAAACCCACAGTTTATAGTTCACCTTACAGGTTGATAGCAAACCAGCTTTGAACTGAACATAAAAGTTTTAGAGAGAAAAATAGATGGGGAGGTATTTAATAACATGGCATTTAAGCAGAAGACATGTTTTGTAGCTCAACTTGCTGTTTAACTTTATGCTTAAAATATTTCATAGTGTACTCTCCATTCCCATCCAGGACTATTTAAATTTTTACTTGCCAATTAGTTTGTAGGAGATTGGTTCATGAAGAGACAAGGTCAGTGGCATATTATCTATGAGTCACCAGGGCTAGCAAGTTTCATTAATGAAAAGGGGGACTCTGGATATAACCAGCATAAAGCTACTCAAAATTCACAGAAAATAGTACATATTTATTGAACAGGACTGTCAAAAGCACAGACTTTGCCCTCTACACTGGATTTATGATGTCAGGAACTTCCGCTGAATTTCTAAGTGTTAAATTTTCTAAAGGCAAAGATACCTGGGCTCAGTGGAGATGCTTAGAATTAGAAGAAAAAAAAAAACCTCTGTGACTATCGACTGCTCTCTCTCCAGCGTTTCTCAGGCACGTGGTGGCTGACCTACGGGCTTCCAGGTGGATCCCTGGCGATGGCTTGCCTTACGGCTCTTTGGTCTTGCCAACCACAGAGCAAAATGGGAGGGAGGGGTGAAGAATGAATCTTCTTGGTGAGAGGTGTCCTATTTTTCATGACATTGCTCCATGTGTTTTAAATACTTTTTCTAGGAACAGTAATCAATTTGCACACGTGTACGCAGACTGCTTCAACTGTCTTCCCTATTGCTAATAGAGATTTATGAGTTAGCTTTTCTAAGCCCTGGAAAGACGTTGGAGCTACATCTTAGAAACGAACCTGGGAACAGATGAGAACCTTGAAAGCCTTAGCACCTGACTATGTATAATCTATCTCTCTTGTATGCTCTCTTCCTGGATGAAAAAAATTAGTGACGTGTGAACCATTTCTCATTGTTAAATTAGATGCATCAGATTTAAAATTACTTTAACCAATGAAGGAAATTGAATTGGGATACAGAATTGGGTCTGAGGAGAAGTGGGGTCCATGTCAGCAACCAGATTTGGGTCGGTTGTAGCTGATAAAAATTTACCAGATCATGACCATTTCCTCAATAATTCCAAATATATTAATGTTAGGGTGTTTTGGTTGTGCTCTTCAAGTCATCTGACTAATTAGTTTGATCATTCCAAAGACTGAAATCCCAAGTGTCTGAAATTCAGGTGTCTGGAATACGGTCAATGAAATTTATAAAAATAATAAAGTCACTGCCATTTAGTGAAAATATTATTAATCCTCATAATAAAAATGTCCTTTAATCACATTGAAATATATTGCATTTTGGCCTGTAGCCTGTTTTGTTAAGTTTGATATATTTATGTAACATAAATAGAAACTAAATTAATAATTAGTCAATGAAATAGTGCACACCTGGTAATAAATATAATTTTATTTTTCAGAACATTTTTCAGAGTAGTTAAATCAGTACTCTTATTTAGTAGTTTGTCTTTTATTAATGTTGCCATACTTTTTTCCTATTTTTAAACTTTCTCCTGTGTTTGCTCCATTGTGTCCTGTTTTTTGAGACCCCATGGACTGTAGCCCTCCAAGACCTTCTTGTTCTTGTTCATGGGAGTTCCCAGGCAAGAATACTGGAGTGGGTTGCCATTTCCTCCTCCAGATCTTCCCAAACCAGGGATCGAACCCTTGTTTCCTGTGTCTTCTACATTGCAGGTGGTTTCTTTACCTGCTGAGTCATTGGGAAGTCTAACCTTACCTCTGTTCTCACTCTAAATACTGTTTCTTCCAGTATTCGAAAAGTGTGAATATTCTGAAAGTCTCTAGTCCAGGTATCTTCAGATAAAAAATACCATTTTTCCCAGCTGGCATGCTAAAATAGGGGATCTTTCTGACCCAGGGATCAAACCCACATCTCTTTTGTCTCTTATGTTTCCTGCATTGGCAAGCAGATTCTTTATCAGTAGTACCACCTGGGAAGCCCAATATAGTAGCAGTGCTATTTAAAGTTTTTGTGATTTCAGTGATGCACATTTTGCTGTTTATTTCTCTTACTTATCTGCTCAAGAGTAGGGACTATGACATCTGATCTCTTGAGTGTGGTTCATGAAGCTGAGTTGGTACCATTTCCACTTCAGGTCATACCAACTTCAAGCAAGAATGCTAATCTTTCCTGCTGTGCTGCTGCTGCTAAGTCGCTTCAGTCATGTCCGACTCTGTGCAACCCCAAAAACGGCAGCCCACCAGGCTCCCCTGTCCCTGGGATTCTCCAGGCAAGAACACTGGAGTGGGTTGCCATTTCCTTCTCCAATGCATGAAAGTGAAAAGTGAAAGTGAAGTCGCTCAGTCATGTCCGACTCCTAGCGACCCCATGGACTGCAGCCCATCAGGCTCCTCCATCCATGGGATTTGCCAGGCAAGAATACTGGAGTGGGGTGCCATTGACTTCTCTGAGTCTTTCCTAGGTTTCTCAAAGGAAGGACCTCCCTGTGTTCCTCTGGTGTAATAACAAAGAAGCAAAGCAGTATAAACTTGTGCACTGGACATAAACTTTTTTTTAGTGTTTTAACAAGATATATAGACTATGGTTTCTGGTATCAGAAACCATAAACTAGATGTTCATCCTTCTGATGATACATATAGCCTAATATTTGCCACTGAATTATGAAAATGAGGGATTTGATAGTTAATAAAAGAATCTGCCTGCAATGCAGGAGACCCGGGTTCAATCCCTGGGTCGGGAAGATCCCCTGGAGACGGGAATGGCTACTCACATTAGTATTCTTGCCTGGAGAATCCCATGGACAAAGAAGCCTGGTGGGCTACAGTCCATGGGGTCACAAAGAGTTGGACGTGACTCAGCGACTAATACTTTCATTTCACTTTGGGCTTCCTAGGTGGCGCTAGTGGCAAAGAACCAGCCCCCGCCCCCACTCCTCACCCCGCCCCCACTCCTCACCCTGCCCCCCCTCCCCCGCCACACGTACAACAATGCAGTAGATGCAAGAGATGCAGGTTTCATCCCTGGGTCAGGAAGATCCTCTGGAGAAGGACATGGCAACCCACTCTAGTAGTCTTCTCTGGAGAATCCCATGGACAGAGGAGCATTGCAGCTCAGAGTTGGACACGACTTAAGTTACTTAGCATGTATGCATGAAATGACACAGTCTTAATGGACTTGCCCTTTTAATCTTCCCTGTAAGCAGAAAAGAGAGAGGTATCAAATAATATTTTATGTTGCTCATGTACTTTGTGGGTCAGGGATTCAAAAGGGGCTCAGCAGAGACAGCTTGTTTCTGCTTCAGGGTGTCTGAGGTCTCAGCCAGGGAGGGAGATTTGAATACCTGGGCATGAGTCAGACTGCTGGAGGCTACATTCATCTGGAGACTTCTCTGCTTATAGGTCTGGCACCTGGACTGAGATGACTTGAAGGCTTGGCTCCGAGTTTTCTACCAACCAGATCCTAGCACATGGGCTTTTCATGTGACTTGAGCTTACTTGCAGCACGGTGGCCACCAGGAAGCTTCTGCTGTGGTGGCTGTGGGCTTATTCATGTATTTTCCAGCAAAAAGAAAAGATGGAAGGCACATGACCTTCTGTGACAAAGCCCTGGAAGTCACTTCTGCTTATTCTGTTGGTCAATCCTGTCAGAACGTCACCTGAATTCAAGTGGTGAAGAACAGACTTCATACCTTGGTGGTGGTGACAGGGGATGGGAGGGGGATATCAAAGAATTCCAGTCATACTTTATTTATTTTTTAAAATTTTTAAAAAATATTTTTAACACCAAAAACATTTCATATTGGGGTATAGCCGATTAACAATGTTGTGGTAGTTTCAGGTGAATATGTATGGCTGAGTCCTTTTGCTGTCCAGCCATGCTTTAAAACAGCCTGAGGAGGAATGGCTTTCCTCTGACAAAGCTTTGTTCAAGTATTGTGGATAAGGCTCAGATTGGTTACTCCTTGTTTCCCTGTGGACTCTATTTCATGTTCGTGAAGTTCTTTTAACTCAATGTGTGGTAAACACTTCCTTTACAAGAGAAAAGAAAGTGAAGAACTAAATTTTCTTGAGTTCTGACTGATCATATGTGTCATATTTACACCCCTCTCCCCCCCACTAAACTCATGTCAACATTAAATATGCCTAATCTGTTCTGGGAGTAGAAAGGTTCTTCTTAGAACCCTATAGGAGGGTTTTTCTTCACAGTCATTATTTTGGAGAGGGTGTGACTTGACTGACTCAATTTCCTCCAAGACTATGTGTCTCCAACATGTCAAATGTGTCTGACTACCATCCCTAGAGAAAGTCTCTCAGAGTCAACACAGAGTTGATTTGGGTGAATTAGGATCTGGAGGATAGAAAAGAACTCAAACTTAGGTTTCTGTGATAAGTATTGATTAACATAAGAAAAATAGATTTATAAATATCTAAGTAGCTAATGGGGCTTCCCTGATAACTCAGTGGTAAAGAATCTGCCTGCAGTGCAGGAGATGCACGAGGCTCTGGTTTGATCCTTGAGTGGGGAAGATCCCCTGGAGGAGGGCATGGCAACCCACTCCAGTATTCTGGCCTGGAGAATCTCAAGGACAGAGGAGCCTGGAAGGCTATAGTCCATGAGGTCACAAAGCATCCAACACTTTTACGGGAAGATGTGGGACATTCCGAGGAAAGGGATACAGTCTTTGTTCTTAAATAAATTTACCATCCTATGTGAAAGGTAGACAAGCAGATGTACCTTCTCAAATATGTACAGCTGCTTAAAACATGTGTAAAACTCCCCTTGGTGTGTAAACACAGAACTAGGTATAGCCATTCTTACGAGGCAGCTGAGCCAGAAGTCATGAAAGATTGGAGCCAGGTGCTGTTAACAAGGAATGCTCAGTGAGGAAGGTGAATCTCAAGGGGAGGAATCGAGTTCCATGGGGATGAGGTAAAGAAATCACAGTAGGAAGAAGATCCAGAGGTCTCTCAGAAAGGCTGAGGTATTTTGAAAGTCCATCTTCAGAGATGTGTACTTCTTGACCAAATTGAACCTTTGAGTCTAATTCTAACTGCTTGGAAATATTTCCTGGGTAATATATTCCCTTCCACCACCCCACAGCTTATTCCAGCTACCAAGCCATAGATTTCGTCAGAGAAAGGCTCGTTTTTTCACTAGCCTTGGTATATTCTGCAGGATCCAGGATGTACTAGATACATTTTAATGGAATTGGGTTACCTTGAGCAGGCCCAGCCCTTGACATCTCCTGACCAGCTCACACCTTTTTAGGCCTCTATTTCCTGAGTTCCCTAGAAGTGCCCTGGGGATATTCTTAGACCTGTTTTAAAATCTGAAGCCTTTGCATAAAACAATACTGTCTCTTTGAAAGTCTACACAGCTGTTTTTATTGAGCAGTCATATTATGCTGGTTATGCTTTATTATTTTGGAGGCATATCAATCCTTGTTGAATGAGCCCAGGGCCTAAGCCAAACTTTTCAGAAAAAGCAGAAAAATAGAAAGTACAAATGGATATTATTTTTTCCCTGCTGGAAGAAGAAACTGAAAGTCATATCTGCTTTCAAATTATTCATGAGAATTTGTAAAAAACAAACAAACAAACAAAAAAGCCCCATCCAGGGTGTAGAATTATTTTTTCCTCTCCCCACTTAATTCATTTTTGTTTTTAGCATTTTCTTTTCTCATTTCCTATGGAAACAGTTCTAGGTTTCAAGACCTGCTGCTGCTGCTTCTGCAAATGCCTTCCATACATTTCACATCCAAGGGTTTTAGTCATGGTCACGAAGGCAAAGGAAATGAAAATGCACCCATCACACTGGTTCACAGGCAGGACTAGCCCACAGAAGTCCCACTGGTTGGCCAAGGCTGGTTCAAGACTCTTTTTGCCAAGATGTTGCTGCTGCTACTAATCCTTTGGTGGTTCCTTGGAATAAAGCCCAGAAAGGACAAGTTAGTTTGGGCCATGATGGGGTTATCAGAAAAGCCCCAACACCTAAGACTCTAACCCTGACACTTGTGATCCTCACAATGGAGTTAAAACAAAACAGAAAATGATCCTGTTCTTGTAATCTTAGCTCTGCCCAGGTCACCATCTTGCCTGGCTGGTTTTGTTGATGGCAGCGTAATGTGACTCAGATTCTAAGGTGGAACTGTCTCCAGGACCAGGGAGTGGTGGATTATATAACCAACCTGGGGTAGTGTCAGGTTTATCAGAGGCTGATAGCTTACAGCTACTTGCCTTTGCCAGAAACATTCAGGGAGATCTTGTTTTTCTTTGTAAGGCAGAGTAAAAGGGTTCAAAATTCTACAGACTCAAATGAACACATGGTTTATGAAGATTTATTTTCCATGTAGAATCTATGGTTCATTTAAAAACACATTCCTTAATAATCTCTTTTCCAGCTGTGCATCTTTTCTTTGTCAAGGCTGGTGGATGGTGCAGGAAACAATATGTGTAATAAGACCCCTAGAATGCTGAGAATCAGTGGGGAGATAAAGGATCCATGTTTGGTGAATTAACAAGCAAAAAGTGATTCTAAATAATGTAACCTCGACACACACTGGCAAAAGAAGACAAGGTGCCAAATATATAAATAGCAAAAAAAAAAAAAAATTGCATTTTATTAAGTAATAACAAAATCATTTATTTGCAATACAGGGAAACACTTAACAATTTAGTAATCAACAGTTAGGACTGAGATGTTTAGTTCTGTGATTCCCTCTGGAATGGATCTGGGGTTCAGATTATGTCTAAAAGGCAGCAGGTTATTAAAAATGATTTTCATTCTTTATCCCACCTCAACCCACTTATCTGTGTTATTGCTTAAGAGTGTTACAGACAACGGTAAAGTAGGAGAGAGAGGAAAGAATAGCTTATATAGGGGATTTGCCCAGATCTAGTCCCAAAGAGTCCAGAAGATCTTGCATTTATCCAGGTTTTTCGCTAACTCAAAGAACTCTGGGAAGTCTAATCTAGATGCAGGCACAAGTGAAAATCTAAAGTGACCTGGAGTCCTTATTTCTCTACACTTTCCTCTTGGCAAAGGGCCAGAGTCAGTCCTATGCATGTTTTTGAGACTATATGCATGTAGGGAATAATTGAGTTATACATTATAAAAATGATTTTGACCTTAAGGAAAACCTTGTATTATGTTATTATGAAAAATAATGATATATAAGTAGAGAGTATCATGACTTTTTAAAACATTATCACTGCTATTATTTTAATTGATCAAGCCAAACAATTTTTCAAAGTAAAGAAAACATTATCCCCATTTCATGGAGCAATTCATGGAGGCTCTAAAACGATAAATAATTTATGCAAGATAAATTAGAAAGTGAGTAACCCAAAACACTTTCTATTTAAGGACTTTTGTGACTCCTTAAAATGTGTTCCTTAAAACACTACCCATGTTTTTTTATTGACCTTCAGTCACTAAGTTACATCCGACTGTTTGCAACCCTATGGACTGCAGCACATCAGGCTTCTGTGTGCTTCACTGTCTCCAGAGTTTGCTCAAATTCATGTCCATTGAGTTGGTTTTGCCATCCACACATCTCATCCTTTGTTGCCCCCTTCTCCTCCTGCCCTCAATCTTTCCCAGCATCAGGGTGTTTTCCAATGAGTCAACTCTTCTCATCAGGTGGCCAAAGTATTGGAGTTTCAGCTTCAGCCTCAGCATCAGTCCTTCCAATAAATATTCAGGACTGATTTCCTTTAGGATTGACTGGTTTGATCTCCTTGCTGTCCAAGGGACTCTCAAGAGTTTTCCAGGACCACATTTCAAAAGCATCAATTCTTCAGTGCTCAGCCTTCTTTATGGTCCAACTCTCGCACTGTAAATGACTGGGAAAAACCATAGCTTTGACTATATGGACCTGTGTTGGCAAAGTGACGTGTCTGCCTTTTAATATGCTTTGTAGGTTTGTCATAGCTTTTCCTCCATGTTAGGTAGCATAATGGCCCTTCAAAGATTTCCATATCCTGATCCCTGGATCCTGTGAATATGTCGCTTTTCATTGAAAGAGTATTTAGTATTGCAGATGGAATTAGGGTTGCTAATCAGCCGATCTGAAAATAGGGAAATTATCGTGGACTACCTGAGTGGACCCAGTGAAATCACAGAGGTCCTTCAAAGTGGAAGCGGAAGGCAGAAGAGAAGGTCAGAGTGATATAACATGAGAAGGACTTGATCTGCCGCTGATGGCTATGACAATGGAGAAAGAGACATGCACTAGGGGATTCAGATGTCTCTGGAAGCTGGAAACAAGTTATGGAATATGCTTTCTCCTAAAGCCTCCAAAAAGGAATCCTGACACCCTGATTTTAGCCCAACGAGACGTGTATCAGACACCTAACCTACAGAACTGTCAGGACATATATTTAGGCTATTTTTTGTAAATTTTTATTTATTTATTTATTTTGGCCAAAAGGAATGTGGGATCTGAATGCCCTGACCAGGGATTGAACCCAAGCCCCCCTGCATTGGAAGCATAGAGTCTTAACCACTGGACTGCCAGGGAAGCCCCTATTTGTGCTGTTTTAAGCCACTCATCTTGTAGTTATTTGTTACAGCAGCAATAGTATACTAATCCACTAGTGCCATCACATGTTTTATTAAGAAAGCATTTCTAAGACAATGGTATGCTGCTAAAAGTTTAAGAACCAGATCTCCCAGAAAAATAAACAATTAACCTCTTCAGTTCAGTTCAGTCACTGAGTCGTGTCCAACTCTTTGCGACCCCATGAATTGCAGCACACCAGGCCTCACCTGTCCATCACCAACTCCCAGAGTTTACTCAAACTCATGTGCATTGAGTCGGTGATGCCATCCAGCCATCTCATCCTCTGTTATCCCCTTCTCCTCCTGCCCACAATCCTTCCCAGCATCAGGATCTTTTCCAATGAGTCAACTCTTCGCATGAGGTGGCCAAAGTACTGGAGTTTCAGCTTCAGCATCAGTCCTTCCAATGAACACCCAGGACTTATCTCCTTTAGGATGGACTGGTTGGATCTCCTTGCAGTCCAAGGGACTTTCAAGAGTCTTCTCCAACACCACAGTTCAAAAGCATCAATTCTTTGGTGCTCAGCCGTCTTCACAGTCCAACTCTCACATCCATACGTGACCACTGGAAAAACCATAGCCTTGACTAGATGGACCTTTGTTGGCAAAGTAATGTCTCTGGTTTTTAATATGCTATCTAGCTTGGTCATAACTTTCCTTCCAAGGAGTAAGCATCTTTTAATTTCATGGCTGCAATCACCATCTGCAGTGATTTTGGAGCCCCAAAAAATAAAGCCTGACACTGTTTTCACTGTTTCCCCATCTATTTGCCATGAAGTGATGGGACCAGAAGTCATGATCTTAGTTTTCTGAATGTTGAGCTTTAAGCCAACTTTTTAACTCTCCTCTTTCCCTTTCATCAAGAGGCTTTTGAGTTCCTCTTCACTTTCTGCCATAAGAGTGGTGTCATCTGCATATCTGAGGTTACTGATATTTCTCCCAGCAATCTTGATTCCAGTTTGTGCTTCTTCCAGCCCAGCGTTTCTCATGATGTACTCTGCATAGAAGTTAAATAAGCATGGTGACGATATCCAGCCTTGACGTACTCCTTTTCCTATTTGGAACCAGTCTGTTGTTCCATGTCCAGTTCTAACTGTTGCTTCCTGACCTGCATATAGGTTTCTCAAGAGGCAGGTCAGGTGGTGTGGTATTCCCATCTCCTTCAGAATTTTCCACAGTTTATTGTGATCCACACAGTCAAAGGCTTTGGCATAGTCAATAAAGCAGAAATAGATGGTTTTCTGGAACTCTCTTGCTTTATCCATGATCCAGTGGACGTTGGCAATTTGATCTCTGGTTCCTCTGCCTTTTCTAAAACCAGCTTGAACATCTCGAAGTTCATGGTTCATGTATTGCTGAAGCCTGGCTTGGAGCGAGAATTTTGAGCATTACTTTACTAGCATGTGAGATGTGTGCAATTGTGCGGTAGTTTGAGCATTCTTTGGCATTGCCTTTCTTTAGTGCTGTCAATTTCTATGTTGTAAATGTTCCCAGCATGGCTGCACTCAAACTCCCAGTTCTATCTGAGTTGCGAAGAGTAGCCTACAATCTCTCATTAGCTGGTACTGGCCAGCTGCAAGAGGCTACTGAAATAAGTTTAAGAAACTACACACTTAACCTTTTTGGAATTTCACTTTGCACATTCGATTTATTAGAGGTAGCTCTTCAGATAAGAAGTCTGCTTATTTCTACTTAACCCAGCATTCCAAACTTATGTGACAACATTCTTTCTCCAGAATGGTAGACCTTAAGTAGAAACTTGGAAAGTTATTGATGACCTATTAGCCACTAGGTCTGCTGCTGCTGCTGCTAAGTTGCTTCAGTCGTGTCTGACTCTGAGACCCCATAGACGGCAGCCCACCAGGCTCCCCTGTCCCTGGGATTCTCCAGGCAAGAACACTGGAGTGGGTTGCCATTTCCTTCTCCAATGCATGAAAGTGAAAAGTGAAAGTGAAGTCGCTCAGTTGTGTCCGACTCCTAGTGACCCCATGGACTGCAGCCTACCAGGCTCCTCTGCCCATGGGATTTTCCAGGCAAGAGTACTGGAGTGGGGTGCCATTGCCTTCTCCAACTAGATCTACTATCTCCTAACTTAGATTTTTTTAAGCTCTGCCAAAACATTTACCAAATTCATGAATGCATTTTATTTTCCCTTATTATCTATCTCATAATATTTGGGGCATATAAGTCTAGGGGTAATAATGTGGGAGAAACAGAAGTAAGGTATTTGTGGCTAACTCGCATCACTGACTGCCCACTTTGCAGGATTAGGCAAGTAGAAGCAAGCAGCTGATGAAAAAATGATCTCTATTGACATCACAGATTACTGAGTGAGGATCTCTTCTCTTCTACCATGATCAATCCAAGTTGTCAACTGAGTGAGGGTCACCGTGCATCAAAGAGACCAGCTTTTGAGCCCTGGGTGTTAGTGTAATAGGATAAATGACATTTGCCCTGTGACTACTACTTGGTATAATTCCCTCTCCTGGGCTTTTCAGAAGCTTGGGGGAATCTTTTGATAATGATTTAATTTTTCTCCTGAGCTTGTTAACTCTGCTTATTAGCGGCATAGGGGTAGGGGTTGGGGTGCTTTAATCTTGCTAATTAACTGCATTTCTGTCTCTTCCTGTTTAGATAATTTCTCTTGGATGACTCAGTCTCTTTAGGGTAAATGTTCAGTCTTTCGGATTTCTCAACCATCTCCCTGCGCTTCCCCAAGATGGTGTCGTATGTCTCAGGGTCGGGGGCCGGGGGGAGATCCTGTAATCCTGTGGTAGCGGCAAGTGGAGCGTCTATGAATGCAGGTCCTTGTTCTGTGTGCAGATCTGGGGCTCTGTGGTGAGGAAGTTCGTCTGTGCGGCCCCCCTGGGGTCTGCTGACAAGTTCTGGCTCCACGCGGCCTCTGCGGAGGTCATGTTGATATCCACACCTGACGGGGGTGGGCCTGGCCGCTTGCTCGCAGTCTCAAGGCTCCATGCTCTGCTGCCCTCACTTCCAACCCAGACTTCCTCCAGCCTTCTCGACACTTCTGTGTGCTCTATTTGCTGCTTACAGGATCCAGGCATGTCCCATGTTGAAAAATGCCACTTCAGGCTCTCAAGGGACGTCACTCCAATAGCAGCATTGTCATGTGAGTGGCATGTTGGACCAGACACAGAGACAAATCCATCAAATTCAGTCAAATTTGTCATCCTTCCAATTATACCAGAGAAAGTAGATCATTGACTCGTATTCTCAGATCTTCCAAGATATTGGGGGGTGGGGGGAAGGACTAAGGAGTCAGGTTCTGCCATCATTGCCTCAGGCTTCTCTCGTTTTCGCACTCTGCCATGCTCATCAAGTGACTCTGCATTGCACTTTCTTTCCAATTGAAATACATCTTAGGCTACATCTATTTCAATAAGCCTCATGTCTTAGCCTTCCTGGGTACTAGACATATCCTCTCTTTACAAGGGAAGAAACTCTATGCAGTGGGGACTTCCCTGACAGTCCAGTGGTTAAGACTCTGCACTTCCATTGCAGGGGCCTTGGGTTCCATCTCTGGTCAGGGGACTAAGATCCTGCATGCCACATAGCATGGCCAATAAGTAAATCCATAAATAAAATATGCATACCTAGGTGTGGTTTTTTCCCTTTAAGGAATCGTGGAAAAACTAGGAAGTAAGGATTACCTAGGAGGAAAATACACTGACTTAATATCGTGGCTATTCCCTTTGTACCTTCCAATAGAACTGCGCTAATGTAGACATATAGATCCCACTGACATGCATTATGATATCACTTGAGAATTTCAGTAAATCTCAATTGAATTTTATACCTAATTGTGTGCATTCATTTGACGAATCCCTGGGAGCTAAAGTAGTATGATCCTTGTGGACACCAGTATTCATAAGATACTTTTAATAGACTCAGAAGATTAGACTCAGAAGAAAGAATGCTTTAGTTCCCAGATGAAAGGATTCCCCCAACATTCCTCTAGTAATTTGTATTTTGCTCTATTAGCACATATTATACCATGTTGTAATTAGTTGTTTCCATTTCATCTTTCTCCTCTTCCAGCATCTCTCCATATGTATATTAACCACACAGGACTACAAGAGGCAGAATCTTTTGATAATGATGTGTCTGTATCTTTCACATGTGTATCTCAGGTATTTGCCTGAAACACATTAACTACTCAATCTATGAATGGGTCAAGTGGTTTGCTAAGTACACTTTCAGCAAATAGGCAGCAGAGAAAAGAAACTTGTTTCATTATCAGTGTCAGGGCTCTGGTGGAGGCTTGTTACTCAGCACAAACACTAACTCATGAGAAGTAAATCATTGCAGGTTGAAAACTTCACTTGAAAAAATTTTCATCAAGTTTGACAATGTACATTGTGTGAAAATGAAATATCCAACCAATATGGACATGCTGCCACTGCTGCTGCTAAGTTGCTTTAGTCGTGTCTGACTCTGCGACCCCATAGATGGCAGCCCACCAGGCTCCTCAGTCTCTGGGATTCTCCGGGCAAGAATAATGAAGTGGGTTGCCATTTCCTTCTCCAATATGAACATGGGCTCTATAGTAATATTTTTATGACAAAATAAGCATAGTTGGAATAAGCAGAGGGTATCTAGATATTTCCTATCATCATTATTGTTATTGCTGTTGTTATTACTACAGAGTGTACTGCTATTATCTCATTCAGTGGTAAGGAATCCACTGCCAATGCAGGAGATGCAGATTTTATCCCTGGGTTGGGAAGATCTCCTGGAGAAGGAAATGGCAACCCATTCCATAGTCTTGCCTGGGAAATCCCATAGATAGAGGAATCTGTTAGGCTATAATCCTTGAGGCTGAAAAAGAGTCAGACATGTCTAAGTGACTAGATAACAACAACAACAATTTACTGCAAAGGGTACTGCTATTAGCTCCAATCAATAGCTCTTCTTTTTAAAATTTAAGCCATTTTAAATTAAAAATTAATGCCTATTTATTGTAGAAAAATTTGGAAAGCACAGGTAGGTTACAAAAGATAATTTACTGTGAAGATAATCACCATTAATAGTTCAATCTACCTATTTCTTTTAAAAATGACATCAAGTTGTATTTACTGTTTTACATAGTGCTTTTGGTTTGACTTAATATTATTTTGACACCTCTTACATATTTTTCTTTTTCTATTCTAAATGCTAAATCATACTGACTTCAATATATCTTCTTTCAATTTTTATGCAGTATTAGAATGTTTTTTTCCCCCCCTCCTGTAAAGAAAGAATTTGGCTTTATTTAGGAGAGTTTTCTTTCCACTATATTCAAGCAATCTTTGGTGTTTTTAGGGGTTCCTTCATTTTTAAACATGAGAAATGATTTTTATTGGGCTATGCAGTCGGTTAGTGAATTATGCCCTGGGCCTGGCTTTGAGTCATAGGCTCAATCATAATTGTAAGAGAGACCCACATTCTGCCATTAGATTATCTTAATACTGTGGGAACATGTTAGCCAACTCTCATGTCTGTTGTCCTGAATATAAATGTAAACTAATTTGTTGAAATGTGGACAGAGTTCATGCTGGGGCTTCAAGTAAAGAAAGTTTTTACGGGGTAAACATGCTCTTCACAAGTGCAGGTGTTTCAGGAGCGTAGAACAGGTTCTGCTCCATACATGAACCCCAAATGGCCTTCAGCTCATCTGTCCAACAGGTTGTATGAAGTGAAAGTGTTAGTTGTTCAGTTGTGTCCTACTCTTTGTGATCCTATGGATGGTAGACTGCCAAGATCCTCTGTCCATGGGATTCTCCAGGCAAGAAAACTGGAGTGGGTTGCCATGCCCTTCTCCATGGGATCTTCCTGATACAACAATGGACCCGTGTCTCTTACGTCTCTTATGTTGGCAGGCAGTTCTTCATCACTGGGCTTCCCTGATAGCTCAGTTGGTCAAAGAATCCGCCTGTAATGTGGGAGACTTGGGTTCAATCCCTGGGTTGGGAAGATCCCCTGGAAAAGGGAAAGGCTACCTACTCTGGTTATTCTGGCCTGGAGAATTCCATGGACTCTATAGTCCATGGGGTCACAAAGAGTCGAACATAACTGAGTGGCTTTCACTTTATTTACCACTAGCACCTCCTGGGAAGCCCAACAGGTTGCATAGATATAGGTATTTCTCAAAGAGGAAGTACCTGAGTCTCAGACTAAATTGATTTTCCTGGAAGCTAAACTCAGAATTTAAACCAAAATAGAACAACACACAAATAAATCCAAGTACATTGTAATATCATAAGAAAACAGTTGCCATGTGTTTGTAATGTCAGATAAATATCACAAGTTAAGCCAAAGAGGACCATTGTACTTTGTGTTGAAAGAAGCTGTAAGCACATTAGTGAGAAAAACCAAGGTAGGTGGATGAGCATAGGGGAATCTCAGAGCGGGTAACTTAATAAGCACTTGATTGGGGCTGCGGCTAAGTTGCTTCAGTCGTGTCCGACTCTGTGTGACCCCATAGACGGCAGCCCACCAGGCTCCCCCGTCTCTGGGATTCTCCAGGCGAGAACACTGGAGTGGGCTGCCATTTCCCTCTCCAATGCATGAAAGTGAAAAGTGAAAGTGAAGTCGCTCAGTCATGTCCGACTCTTCGAGACCCCACGGACTGCAGCACTTCGAGACCCCATGGACTACCAGGCTCCTCCATCCATGGGATTTTCCAGGCAAGAGTATTGAAGTGGGTGCCATTGCTTTCTCTGCTTTATTGGGGCACTCTATATAAACTTATTAATTATGTACATATTCTTCTCCACATCATGGAGGGTCACGTAGCCTCTATCTGAGAAAATATTCTGATAACATCTTTTGACTTTGTTTGGTTACTATGTGAGCACAAAGATAATACATTTGTGCACACTTTGAAATAACTAATCTAAAATTCATATGAATATATGTCAGAAAAAATTGTCCTCAAATAAACTGGGGAAATTACAAAAATAAAAAAAAAGATAATAACATTGCATTTATAAGAAAGCTGTATAATTAATCTGGCTATCAGAAGTGTCTCTTTTTAGAGTATAATTCTTGCAATTAGAAATAGGGAAATCAATTGACAGTGGGTATATTTGACTATCACTCTCTTGGAGTCAAATCTGTATTCCTTTTGTTAAATTGGGAATTTGCAGTAGCACAATATAATCTTTGTGTAGCATGACAGGTCCCACAATTCAGCATAATTAGAGGTCAAAGATTGGGAATGGGAAGCAAAGTACATAATGACTAGTCACTTAAGAGTGTTTTCTAACTTTTCTACAGAAAATATTAATAAGATGATACAAATTTGGTAAAAAAATATCTTCCATGAATTAGGCTGTACTATAAAACGGTTAACTACATTTGACATTGCGTTTGTGTGTGTGTATGTATGGGAATATGCTAGGTCACCATGCGATGCAATTTGAAATGTCTTCTGAGAATCAGAAGCTATTAATAATAAGGAGTTGGGTCAAATTCTGGGGTTAGTTATTCATGGAAAGTGACATCTGCAAATTCAGTGTCTAATAAAAACATAAGGCAAATAAGTAAATGTTTCCTTTTCTTACATTAATTTTTTTTTGGTATGAGATGAATGTTATTACATTACCTTATTCTAAATGACTACTACAGAGTGGAGAACGAAAATAACATTTTACTTTTTATGTTTATAAAGTGAAGTGATCTAATTTAATTTGCTCGTTTTAAATAAAAGACATTTTAATAGCCTTATAAACTAGGATTCTGTTAATTAATGGAGAGTACTGCAGAAATAGAATACATTTCTGGTTTCTCTGCTGTAGGCAAAGATTTACTAAAACTTTATACAGACAATTCTAAGCAATCATGATTATATGTGTTGAGTGTAGAGGGCATGTGTCAGGCTCACTGATGTTTAAGGTCCTTTGGGCTTTCAAATTCTCTGTGGAGTTATTCCTCAATGAAGTTTAGCATTTTCTAACTTGTTTAAAAGGAAGAATTTTCGAGTTTTTCTTCAACATTGCTGAAACAGAGTATTTGCATTATTTTAAAAATCTTTAAATTATGAATGAATTATTGTCCCATCTGTGCAAGCGAATGCATAAAAATGCACCAGAATATTTGCTGCCTATTAAGCAACTGCATGTGTGTGTGTGTGTGTGTGTGTGTGTGTGTGTGTGTATGTTTTACCCAGAGTTAACTATGTTTCAGCTATGAGAAATTGAAATGTAGACTTTTACTGAGTTTAAACAGCATGTCAAAACTGACCCAAAGTGGTGGGACAATTTCTTAAGGTCTCAGTGTAGACTTTAAGACACACAGAGTTTGGCACACTGGCCCTTGAGAGTGGAGGTGGCCCTGGGGAGAAAACAGCTGGCTTTCAAATGCTTCATTCTTGGCCAACTCAGCCCTCCTCTCTGAATGGTTCCACAGGCTGGAAGCAGACTGTGTTCTAGTGAACATTTAAATCCCATCCAACGACTGTTGCCAACAAGGTCACCAGGAAGGTTTTGGGTGATAGGGACAAGGCCACAGTCTGTAGAAAAAAAAAGAGAGAGAGAAACTAGGGTTATGTTATGATATTAGGAAATTTCACTGATTCTGTCAACAAATAGTGGTTGAATAACTGCAAAGTAGTAGACACTTGTGCTGTATCTTGTAGAGGGTCTAGCCATGCAGTCCAAAATGGAGCTACCAGTCACTGTGACTATTTCAATGAATTGAAATAAATAAAGTTCAGTTCCTCAGTCTCTCTGGCCACTTTCCATGTGCTTGGTAGCCACCTATGGCTAGTAGCTACCATATTGGACAGTGTGAATAAAAACATCTACATCATCACATAGAGTTCTCCTGGGGAGTGCTGGGGAACAGTCAAAGACATGGTTCTATGCTGTTCATGTTAGTAATTCATTTTTAGAGATTATGCAAAAAAATAGCTTCAATACCAAGCAGTGTGAATTAAGAGCCATTTGGGAAGTAAGGACAAGACACTTGAATAAGGTCAGAGGAGGAAAGATCAAATTGCAGAGAGTACTCAGAAGAGAGTTGCAGAAATTGGAGGATTTGATGTTGGAATGAAGAAAGAATATGATTTAGGAGGCAAAGGTAAATTGAAACACTCCCTACATAAACAAACACTGGAGTTCAAGTGCAGAAAAGGATGGCAAGTAGGTTGGGGTAAAGAGAGATGTGAGCAACTGAAGCCATTGGAGTTCTGGCTCTGAAAGGCCTTGTGAGCTAAGAGTTTGGTCTTTTTCCTAGAGGGATGGAGAAACCACTGGAACTTTTGAATGGGAAATGTGATCCAAGTATTATTTCAGGAAGCTATTTTTGGCAGCAATGCGCAGACCGGATCGGGTGGAGAGAGAAGGTGATAAACCACATTAATGCATATTGAAAATAGACCATATGTGCAGCTGTGAGGACCTGGGCTTGAATATCAGCAGTTCACTCTGGACGCATATTACAGTGACTCTTGATTAAAATAAGCTTATTTTGTAACAGTATTCTTATAAACCCAGGTCTGTATGTCCCTAAATGACTCATTGCTGTGTATTTTTCTTTATCCTCACAGTCAGAGGGATGCAGGTTCCTCAAGATTCATAGAGGAACAATAGGAAGGACCAAGGACAAGAAGGTAAGATCAGTGGGAAAAATAAAGGGAATGGAAATAATTCAGACTGAACAGAGAAACAGAATCCAGTAATTATAGAGCAGAAGTGATGAGAGAGATCTAGAGAGCTAAAGGCTCCCTCAATGCTGGGTCCGTTTACACGGCGGTGCAGTGGAGCCGGCTTGTCCTGGCTGTATGTATGGGCTTCTCAGTTTTGCTCTCAGTGAGGTCTCATGATGGGAGTGTTTACACTATGGAAATTGGCAGCTGCTACAAATCACAGCTTCTCCCGCCCCAAGCTGTGCCCATCCAGCTGTGCTGCCGCTGCAACCACAGGATCCACACAGATCAGCTTGATTTGTTCTGTAAAAGACAAGCTGGGAAACCAAAGACACTGTTGTGCCCACACTGTCATGCCAAGCGTGGGGAGACTGGTGCCTCACACCTAGAGTTGATAATTTTCGGTACACGTACGATCTACAGCGGTTTGTATTGTCATGTACCTACGTCTGAAACTAGGTATGAACATGCTCCAAATGTACTTTTATTTTTTCTTTCTTCCTGTGCATGGAGCTGCTCAGGAGTCACCCCAGAGAGTGCGGATTCCCTCTTCCTTGTTTCCTTGGACACATTTTATGTAGCTTGACTAGTGATTTATGGACAGGAAAACCATCTGCGTAGTTTCACTCTTACTAATTGATGTGCATGGCTTGTCTCCCTTTAAGTTTAGAGACTGTACGTTTTTTTCTTTTTAAAGGGGTTAGGCCCCTCGGTAACTGAGTACTTTTCCTACTGCAGCTGTAGTGAGGAGGGCTGTGATGGCTGATGTTTTACTATAACTACTGGCTGCCATGGGTTGAGTACTCATTTATGTTGCTGGTATTATCCTAAGCCCTTCACAAGCATCATCTCATTTCATCCTCACCACCATCCTTTCAGGTAGCTCAAATGGCAAAGAATCTGCCTGCAATGCGGGAGACCTGGGTTCAAAATCTGGGTTGGGAAGATCCCCTGAGAAGGGCATGGCAACCCACTCACTATTCTTACCTGGAGAATTCCATGGATAGAGGAGCATGGCAGGCTACAGTCCATGCAGTCAAAAGGAGTCAGACATGACTGAGCAACTAACACACACACACACGCACACACACACACACACACATACACACACACGCGTGCACACACACACATACACACACACACACACACACACACAAAGTCCCTTACCTAAGAATGAGTTTTGTTCTAAGAGCATATTTGTAAGCCCAACGAAGTTAACCTAGGTACCCAACTAAAACAATTGGCTATATAGTAAGGTACTGTAATAGGTTTGTAATACAGTACCTTTCACACAAATAATACCTTGAAAAGCAAGCACAAAAAAAATAAAGAAAATGATTTTCATCTTATAGTACAGTACCTTGAAAAGTACAGTAGTACCAGCTCCATCACTGGGGCTTGAAATAAAGAGACTCTACTGCTATCCTCTGTGCAGGAGGGTGCAGTAAAGTACACAAAGCCACAGCCACCTGGAGAGGATGCAAGCACATGACAGTGTGCCAGACACGAATGAGCTTACAGGATTGGATATTTGAACACACGTTCGCCTCTTTGAAAGTTCTCAACTTGAAGGTTCATATTGAAGGCGTACGTGTGTTTTGTATTCGCTCAGTTGTGTCTGACTCTTTGCCACCCTTTGGAATGTAGCCCACCAGGTTCCTCTGTCCATGGGATTTTTCAGGCAAGCATACTGGAGTGGGAAGCCATGCTCTCCTCCAGGGGATCTTCCCGACCCAGGGATTGAACCTGTGTCTCCTGGGTCAGCAGATGGAGTCTTCACCACTGAGCCACTGGGGAAACCTTTTGTATGTAGGGGACTTGCTGTATTATGTTCATTTGACAGCTGAAGACACAGGATCAGAGACCTTAAGAAACTTGCCCAAAGTCACATAAGTGTTTGATCTGGGATGTCAGTGCGAATCTCTCAGACCCCAGGCTGACCCTTCCCCACCAAGCTGTTGTGTGGAGGAAAAACTCTTTCTTGGCGGTGATAAGGGCCTCCAGGATCCCTGAATGGGTGAACAGTGACAGCCTGAGGGCTCTGGCAATCAGGAATGAGGCTTTTTTTTAGTGTGTGCTTGGCAGAGTGATTTGCTCTCACCTTTATGGGCTTGTGGGGAGAGTCAGACCCAAGGTTCATCAGGACGCACAAAGGAACCTTGTTCTAGGGATCACACATCCTCTGAAACCTCATAGGTAATGAGTAGATTTGGTGCTTCTAATATAATGCCGGTGAGACATCCTAGATTGAGTTAGAGTCCCCAGAGTGAGAAAATTCTATGATCAAATCTTTCCAAGTCTTGCCTTATTCCAAAGCTCTCATATTTAAAAACAACAATAACAAATGGTTCAGGCGTTTCTGAGATTTGTAAATAGGAAAATAATTATTTCTGATCTATGCCTAGAGTTGTGGGCGAGTAAAAGTGCTTTCTGAATACCTAGAAGGCTACAGAATGGGTGAATGACCAGGGTCAAAAACGCACAAAACAAACGGGCAAAAGGACCCAATTACAATAGCAAATAAGGTTTGCGGAACCGATAGCTTTTCATGAATTGGGTGTATAACGTGGCAAAGCCATCTGCTTGTATACTGTCATGTTTGTGTATATTCACACTTACACACGGACATGCATCTATTATAGTAACTCGGAAAAATACCCACAGGGTATGGAAATTCCAGCCTAGACTTGGGTTTACAGACATGCTTCCTTTGTTCTCAACACCCGTGCACGTGAGAAACTGCAACTCGAGCACAGACTTGGCAGGCAGAACCTGTTCAGTGTTTTCTTCAACGCTCTTCTTTCTCTTCAGTGGTACCTATTTGAGGGGCACTAAGCAGACTCACGCTCGCCTCTCAGTCTTCCAAGGGGGTACTGAAGACTTGTTTGGAGGACATAATATATGCTGCGCTGAAAAAGAGCCAAGACTGTAATGGAGCCCCGAGGAGCCAAATTCTCCAAAGCCCAGGATCATATTAATTTGCAGTATTTCATTTACAACCCCCTTCTAAGTAGGTTTGGGAGGATAATGCCTTGTTTAAATAATAATATGCCACGTTTTACCATTCAAAGTACTTTTACACAAATCATCTATCTCATTTTCTTTTGGAAACAATGAAGGAGATAAGGCCGGGATAATTACCTACAAGAGAATCAGGAGCTCAGAAAGGTGAAGTGATTTACCTAGAGTCACATTGCAAGTTCTCAGCAAAGCCAAGATAAGAAGCTGTGTCTTCATTCCCAGCTCAGCTGGGTCTTTTTCTACCAGAATGTTAGTGCCTGCAGCTTCATGGGTAGAATGCTGAAATTCTCAGCACAGCCTTTTGCCTCTAAGCATTCTTTTCCATGGTTGGCCTTTACCATCATTTAGATTTTATGACCTTATGAGATGGCAGGGAATTTTGAAGACAAGTTTATAATTTAAACTTTTGGACTTTAAAATCTGACCTGAAAGCGTATCAGTTTCTTAAACTAAATTTGCAAAATTAGATACAAGTTGCACATAATGACAGTGAGTTTTGCTCCCTGTTTTTCATCCTTAGGCAAGGTTGTGAGTTTTACGTGAGATGGGAAAGCGTTTGGTGGTCTCTGAAGTAGTGAATGAGGAGAGCTGACACGTGTGCTGCTAGTGTCAGAAATTGTTTAACTTCATTTGTAATTAAAAAAATTTATTTGTTTGACTGTGCCAGGTCTTATTAATTGTTGCTGCATTGGGGTCTTTTAGTTGTTAATTGTGGCATGCGCACTCTTAGCTGTGGGATGTGAGATCTAGTTCCCCAACCAGGGGTTGAACCCCGGGCCCCCTGCATTGAGAGCATGGAGCCTCAGCTACTAGACCATCAGGGAAGTCCCTGATTTGTCATTTGAGTAGTTTCAACCTGTTAGAAGTAGAATTTTGACTTGTTCACACACCGCTTTTTCACTCAAACCCACAAATACCCATGTATTATTTTGCATAATGTATAAACACACACACACACATGTATAGCTATATGTAAGCTAGAGGTTTATAGTACAGAACTATTTTCTTTATACTTTTCTACTTGTGATCCCTTTTCTCTTTTCTCACATTTTCCCCCCACATCCAGTGGCCCATAAAAACCACATATTCATTCATCTTTTATATATTTGACCACATCCATGTAATTGCAAAAAATACACAGATATACGTACATGCACATGTAAATATATACATAATACACACACATATATACATAATACACACACACATATATACATAATACACACACACATATATACACACACACATACCTATATGCACATGAATAATGGGGATTTTTAAATCATTTTTATTAAGAGATTGTATCAGAACCTTTCTGCGTTTTACTTGCTAAATTACCAATAACACATGAAAATACTTCTACTGTATCAAATGGTCTACTTCTATTTTCTTATCTCTAGTGGCTACATAATATTCCATGATAGAGTTATGCCACGTGGATTCAATCACTCATTTATAAGCAGACTTTCATTTGTTTCCACTTAGTCTTTTTTTTTACTACTTGAAACAATTCTAAGTGAAATATATTCAAACAATGTTGCCTGAGATACTTATATAGTGTATATATTTTTTTCTATAGGATGACCAGACAGAATTTTGTATTGAAGAGTATAATTAATATAATAGATTTTGCCACATTGCTTTCTAAAAGAGACTGCAGCCCTTCATCTTTCCAACACTGTGTGTGTGTGTGTGTTCACTTTTTATTCAAATTGTATTATTTCCTTTTATCCAAATCTGTAACAAGTATTCTTGTTCATAACTTTGGCTAGTTTGAGGGCAAATTGATAAAGTAATACATTATTTTCCCATTAAGTTTCCCTTCCCTGAATGCTAGTGAAATTGAGCATCCTTTCACACAGTTGTCATTTGAATTTGCTCTTCCATGAGCTGCCTACAATTATCCCATTCCTATAACTCAGTAGTTCTTTTTTTCTTTTATTGGTAATATCTACCTATCTATGGGGCTTCCCAGGTGGCTCAATGGTAAAGAAACCACCTGCCAATGCAGGAGACTCAGGAGATGTGGGTTTGATCCCTGGGTCGGGACCATCACATGGAGACAGAAATGGCCACCTTCTCCAGTATTCTTGCCTGGAAAATCCCATGGGCAGAGGAGCCTGATGGGCTACAGTCCTTGGGGTTGCAAAGAGTCAGACATAACTGGGAGACTGATCATGCACCTATCTATCACTTGTTTATCTATATATCTATCATAATGAACATTATGTATTTGCCCCTTATTATTTAACTGAAAGCTAATTTTTCCTATTCTAAGTTGGTCCTTTGACTCTAATATCTTCTGTTTCCTGTGTTGCTTAAAATTGCACAAGGTATTTTAAATCTTCTTCAAATATTTTTTATCAATGTATTATTTACTATTGTCTTCACTCCATCTGAACTAAATGCTACAAGACTGATTTTCTTTCTCTGTATCATTGTCATTGATTAAATAACCCATTCTTTCCCCAATGAATTAAACTACTACTTTGTCTTTATTAAATTCTCATATGTACTGGCATTCTTTCACTTAATTCTCTGATGAATTGTGTGTGTTTTTTTAATCTTCTTAAAACTGATAGAAAATGTATCCTTTATTTCATAATCTGGCACCACAATCTGCCTGATGGTAACTCCTGGAGTTTGTGGTGTAGATTGTAATAAATAGTAAAATAATTCAAGGGGCTGTTCTCAAAATCCAAAAGCCTTCAATTAAAGGCAATTACCTGACAGTCAGAGGAAAATGAATGCATTACAACCCACAAATGTAAAGTATAGGATTCACATCATAAACAGCCCAAGGACAAAGGAGTGTAAGGGAGCCACGTCACTGGCCACACATTTCATGACTGTGAGCACAATAGCAGTGACTATATTATTATCAGCCAAGACAGGAGTGTAAAGATATGTGTTGTGCTAGACATGAGGTGACCAGCATTGATCTTTCTGTTCATGAGTTTTGACCACGTCAATTTTTATGATCGTTTTAGCTCAATTGTGCAGTTGGTGTCAGCTCTGAGACTGGTGTCATAGTAACAAATTTACAATAACAGTGGACTCAAATATATCTTTGTCAGCAAAGGTTTGACAGAGTTTTGGAATATCCTTGCATATATCAAAGAAAGGCAGGCTAGATAAGAACATAACTGCCAACAAAAAGCCCACATTCCAATGCTGTTGATTGTTGTTATTTAGTTGCTAAGTCATATCTAGCTCTTTGTGATCCCATGAACTGCAGCATGCCAGGGTTCCCTGTCCTTCACCATCTTCTGAAGTTTGATCAGATTATGTCCATTGAGTCAGTAATGCCATCCCACCACCTCATCCTTTGTTGCTCACTTCTCCTCTTGCCCTCAACCTTTCCCAATCTCAGAGTTTTTTCCAGTGAGTCAGCTCTTCGTAACATGTGGCCAAGGTATTGAGCTTCAGCTTCAGCATCAGTCATTCCAATGACTATTCAGGATTAATTTCCTTTAGGATTGACTGGTTTGACCTCCTTGCAGTCCAAGGGACCCTCAAGAGTCTTCTCCAACATCACAATTTGAAAGCATCAATTCTTCAGCACTCAGCCTTCTTTATGCTGTCAATCAGTTAAATGAACTTGTTTTCATACTATTGAATTCTTCTCTTGGCCATGGACTTAAAATTTTTATCAAAGTCTTGACAATAACATTGACAGAGTTATCACATACCTGGGTGAAAAAGAGTAGTGAGGAGTAATTCCATGACAGGTAGAAAAATCAAGATTCAAAACACCTCCTTAGGTTATAATCAAAGAGTGACATTTACTTGGGATATTAGTAAAGTTCCTCATGTCATTAAAATAAGTGACACTGCTATATTTAAAATGAATAATGAATGAATGAATACCTACTGTAGAGCACATGAAGGTCTGTCCAGTGTTATGTGGTAGCCTGGGTGGGAGGGGAGTTTGGGGGAGAATAGATACATGTATATGTATGGCTGAATCCCTTCATTCTTCACCCAAATCTATCACAATGTTATTAATTGGCTATATCCCAATACAAAATAAAAAGTTTAAAGAAATGTAAAAAAAATCATGTAGATAAACATTGCATTTGATCAAGGTTGCTATGACCCAGAATAGATATTATGAGGTCTTTATGCTTTTATGTCATCTTTTTTAGCCACAAATGAGCTGTATATTCTGCCTAGAAATACCTAGGGAAATATAAAATTTATCTACTTCAGTTTGAAAATATGATTCAACCTCTGTACTCTCTGTATTATAGGAGATATTTTTATAAATATTTTTGTTCCAAATCATTTAATGTCAGTTCAGTTGAGTAAATGTGTGACAGGTGCCTACTGTGACTCAGACACTATGGAATATTCCAGGAAAAAGGTTGCAAATAAGATGCCGTCTCTGACCTCTAGGAACTCAGAGCTTAACTGGGAAGCCAGACCTGAAAAACACATGATGTAAACATACTCACAGGAAGGGCACTGTGGTTACCTAACTATCGGTTGTAAAAGTTGTTAATGGATTTTCATTTTCATTTATTCTGCTTTGACCTGAAAGATGTCCCTGGCTCCCTTTTCACTTTGCCACTTAAGAGTGAGGCAGTGAGTTATTCTCACATGGCTATAGAGTCATAAGTCTCACTTTCCTTGACTAATGGCTATAAAGCAGCAAGAGTTTCCTGACTAATTGGCATTTCAAAGAAAAATAAGGATTATTTCAACATAATATATTTATTTATAAAACTATTATCAAGTACAGGTTTGGTTTGTCTGACTTTCTAGTAACTGGCACTCATTTATAATACAGTTAGGGTGCTTCAAATACATTTATTATTATTATTCCTATGGTGAAGAACCAAAGCAAACAAAGCAAAAGAGTACAGTTGACTCTTGAACAACGGGGGATAGGCCCTGCAGTCAAAAATTCAAGTATATAGAAAACTAAAAACAGAGTTACCATAAGTGCCTGCACTGTCACTCCTGGGCATCTATTTTAAAAAATACATGCACCTCTATGTTCATAGCAGCATTATTCACAATAGCCAAGACATGGAAACAGCCTCAATGTCCGTAGGCAGATGAATGGATGAAGATGTGTTACATGTATACAACGGAATACTACTCAACTATAAAAAAGAATGAAATAATCCCATTTGAAGAAACATGGATGCAACCAGAGATTATCATAGTAAATGAAGTAAGTCAGAAAGAAAAAAGCAAATACCATATGATATAACTTATAGGTGGAATCTGAAATATGGCACAAATGAACAGAAACAGGATCAGAAACATAGAGAATAGATTGGTAGTTGCCAAAATGGAGAGGGATGAGAGAGAGTTAGAATGAGTTTGGGATTAGCAGATGCAAATTGGTGTATCTAGGGTGGATAAACAAGGTCCTGCTGTATAGCACAGGAACAATATTCAATATCCTGGGATAAACTATGATGGAAAAGAATATGAAATAAAATATGTATCAGTTCAGTTCAGTCGCTCAGTCATTTCCGACTCTTGGCAACCCCATGAATTGCAGCATGCTAGGCCTTCCTGTCCATCACCAACTCCCGGAGTTCACTCAAACTCATGTCCATCGAGTCGGTGATGCCATCCAGCCATCTCATCCTCTGTCGTCCCCTTCTCCTCCTGCCCCCAATCCCTCCCAGCATCAGGGTCTTTTTATACATACCTGAGTTGCTTTGCTATATAGCAGTAATTGACACACATTGTAATTCAACTATACTTAAATAACAAATAAAGAAATAAAAGAAGATACCATTTAATAATAAAGGGATCAGAACAGAAAAAAAAAATCCAAGAATACCTTTGTAGTCTTCCTTCCACGTTGGAGGTTCCTTTCTTGCAGATTCAACTAACTGGACATGAGTTTGAGCAAGCTCCAGGAGATAGTGAAGGACAGAGAAGTCTGGCTTGCTGCAGTCCATGGGGTCACAGTCAGACACAACTGAGTGGCTGAACAACAACCATAACTCAGGTCTACTGTAATAGCAACACTATCTTTTTGGTGGAAGTAAGAGCATGAAAGAAAACCTGTCCATTTATCTTAATGTCCTTTCTAAAGGGAAATTCTCACTCTCCATCAGTCTTATATGGATGGGACATAACTTTCCTGTTGTTTAAAAAGCCACACATTCATTCACCTTTCTCAAACAGCAAAAGTCTAACAAAACCCTTTAGATGAGTATTTCCCCAATTGTTTTCTCGGAATAAGAAGTCTGAGAGAATTCAGTGGTAAGAGGATCCAAAAAAGTTAGGAAAACATGACATTTTCCTCTCTTAGAATTTCACAACATATATTATCATATTCAAGCAAGTCACGTTACTGGATTTAATCAAATATGTTCTGAAATGATATGATCAAAGAGCTCTGGACATTAAACACCTATGAACATTCTTGGGAACTTGGAGAAGCCTACTTTAGATAATAGAATATGGGCATATTGACAGTTTGATAATTTAAGTACCAAAAAGCACTTGTGGAATTACCTATTGATTTGCACTGCTTTTAGAAGTTTAGCACTACTGCTATTGACTACATTATCAGGGAGGAAATTATACAGGGAAAAGTCTTCAGAATTCACAATGGGAAGAGGAAATTGTGTGGTGTGTATATGTGTGTGTGTTGGGTGGGATGGAAGTTGGGTGAGAGGATGTGAGAAAATATTGTATTGTTTTTTCCTTTACCTCTAGAGACCTTGCTGTTTATGGAAATTAAAATAACACATAATAGAATTAAAACCAACTTAAGCTAAAGTATTCTTTTGACAAATAATGTCATGCATTTACAAACTTTTCCAACTTGTAAAAAATATGTAGTGTTCTTTTCAATGGGTCAGCAGTCACTTCCGAAGAATATTCAGGAACCTTAGATTCCTGGCGGTGGGTTAAAAATCAGTATCCCAGTTTTGCAAATTAACAGGCACAGAGAGGTTAAGAGACTTGCCCAGGGCCACAGAGGAAGTAACAGGCTGAATCTGGAACAAACTTTTTGTTCTCCATGCCCAGAGGAAACCACTAAACCATGCTTCTCTCAACATGGAAGCTTAGAATATCTGACATGGTCATCTGGCCTTTTTTTTTTTTTTTTTCTTCCCAATGACCATGGAAAGCCTTTCTTGATGACGTGGTTCAAACCCCATCTTTTCTTTTTCAGCCTTCCCCACACTTGGCTCACTGGGGCTGCCATAGCAGTCTGTGTTTTGCCTGCTTGGTTTAGGAAGCCCCTTCTTCAGAGTTTCTGAATGGCTGGCCTCTGGGTGACATTTGAAGCAATCACCCTCTCTACCTGTAACCCACATCCCTGACCCCAGTGCTCAGTGAACTTTTTATTTACATGCACAGTCAAATTAAATTTGCCCAGCCTTTGAAAACTTACATCTGTTGAGTGTCTAATTTGTATTGCCATTTGTTCCACAGATGTGTAACAAGACAAATACCTGTCCAGGCTTACATGGGATTCAGAAATGCTTACGTTAATCATGCGGGTGGAAAGGGGGTTAAGGGCTCTATAATAAATCAGCCTCCAAATGGTTTCACTTGGAAAGGCCTGGGAGAACAGGGTTATTTTTATCCTAGGATGCTTTTAATTTGAATCAAAAATACTTTACCACATGTTCTGCCACAAGTTCAAAAGGATTGGTAACAAACATTTAATCTTTTTCTTCTCGGATTGGCGCTAAGCCCTCATCAAAAAGCGTATGCAGTCAAGTAGCTTATCTCCACGGAGCTGCTTCCCTTAATGTGTTCCTAATTATAATCGTATATATGGCTCACTGTGGCCGATTGAACAATATGGCAGTAATTTCTTTACAGGCCTCCCTGCTCTTTGAACTGTGAGTACAGAGGGCTGGAACCGAACCAGATCAATGGGATTTGAGTGCTGGCAAATCAAGCCAGATGCGCTCCTTAGAGAATGAATCTCCAGCTGTTTCCCAGAAAGGAATTTCAGCCGACAGCTGGGGACCTTATCATTATCGTCGTGATTATGATCATCACCATTCCCACAAAGTGCACCCACATGTCTGAGAAATGGGCAACTCTTCGCATCTCTTCCTAAATCACTACCCACCATAGAGTCTCCTGAAGGCTTTGCAAAGGATAGTGTGTAACACAGACAAGGCTGTGACTGAAGATATGTGATGGAAATCTAATAATATTATATTGACACGATATATTTGTTGGTGCTGCCTGGTGGCTGAAAGCAATCTCTCAAAGTAATTTTTCAAATACCCAATGCTCACAGCATTTCTGAGCATTTGTAAGAGGAAGATAAGTGAGTCCTCTCTTGTTCAGTCAAAATGGCATGTTACTGCTTTTTACATACACCTCTGTGTCCCCCACATGACTGTCACTGGCCTTGTTTGAGGTACCATCCAATAACTGCTTCTGGAAGGACTAACTTCTCGCTTTGTATTGAGCCTTGTGCTAATTGGAAAGAAGCTGAGCTTAAAAAATCGGAAGGAAGTTGCCATGACCATCCAAAGAGACTTCTAATCTAAGAGAATCCATGAGTTTAAAATGATTATTACGGACTTCCTTCATGGTCCAGTGATTAGGAATCCACTTGCCAATGCAGGGGACATGGGTTCTATCCCTGGACCTGGACAATCGCACAAGCCTCAGGGTACCTAAGCCCATGCACCTAGAGCTGAGGCTCCACAAGAAGAGAAGTCACTGGAATGAGAAGCCCATATATCGCAACAGAGAGTAGGCCTGCTCACCATGACTAGAGAAACCCCATGTGCAGCAATGAAGACCCAGCATGGTCAAAAATAAATGAAAATAAAATTAAAATAAATAAAAGACAATTACTTTGAATGATTTAAGAATCATTCAAGAGAAAGGAAATATCCAACAGGAGTGGGACCCACAGGGTTTTCTACCTGCGACTTTCAGAGCTTGCTGCTCTCTGTGAAATTATTTTTGTTTCTCTCAGAAGCCTATCTCATAAAAATCCTTCACCTCTTGCCTACTCTGACTTTCCCAGTTCCTGCCCCTGGCTTCCTTCCCTTCTTCAGGTTTTCTGTGGATATCTCATTTCTGTTGAGTTACCCTGTTATATTTCCAGGGAACCTCAGAAAGGCCAGGATTAATCAAACTGTTGTTGTTCAGTCACTAAGTTGTGTTAGACTCTTCATGACACCATGGACTGCAGCACACCAGGCTTCCCTGTCCCTCACCATCTCCCGGAGTTTGCCCAAGTTCATGTCCATTGAATCGGTGATGCCATCCAACCATCTCATCCTCTCCGGCCCTATTCTCCTTCTGTCTTTAATCTTTCCCAGCATCAGGGCCTTTTTCAATCAAATTAAACTCATTATCATCCGTTGTCACCTAAATGACAATGGTCAGGTAAAATACATACAGAGGGGGCTGAGGAGTAGCCAAAGAGGCCAAAGCAGTGGAAATCTGAAAGAAGGAGCAGAGAGGGGTAATCATGGAGAAACTATCTACAAGGCTTTGTTCATATCTTGCTTAAAACTTTCTTCATTTTATTTCAGTTTGCGTCTTTTTGCCACTAGCCTCTAAACTCCATAAAGATAGGAATCACCAATTCTACTTTGTTCATCACTTGATCTCATTACCTAATGCTTGAGAGAAGGAAATACTAAGTAATATTTATTAACTTTTTTATCTTCAGTGGATCATACTAAGTGCTCCATAAATATTTGAAGACCATATGATTATAATTTTAGCTTGACTACCCTTAATTGAAAACTCTTCTAGATTCTGATTCTCAAAAACCAATAGTCTTTAGGACTGAAAGTGTATTGTACAATTAGCCCTTCCACGTGGCTTTTGGCACTGAGGGTAAAACAGTGTTTTAAATTGATTTCAAGACCTAGAGTGTGCAAGTGACAAATCAGTAAAGTTTAGTTTTATTTACTTAACTGAACTAAAAATTCAAGGAACTGTATCACTTTACATGGCTATAGAGGAACATAATTTATTTTAACCTGCCAAATATGTGTGCCTGTGCATGCTTAGTCACTCAGTTGTGTCCATCTTTTTGTGACCCCATGGACTGTAGCCCACCAGGCTTCTCTGTCCATGAGATTCTCCAGACAAGAATACTGGAGTGGGTTGCCATTGCCTCCACCAGTATCTTCCCAACTCAGGCACTTCTCCTGTGCCTACTGTATTGCAGGTAGACTCTACCATCTGAGCCACCAGGGAAGTCCCCATATACATATATATGGATATATTTATTCATAAGTTATACATGTACTTCTATTTGTATTTAATCTATTTCTTCTTAACTTTAGATGAAAATAAATTTAAATAACAATTCAAATGGAATTTGTCCACAGTCTGAAGGCTCGACTTGCCCTGTCCTGGGTGCAAACATCCCTCTTGGGAACAGACCATAGCTCTAGAGAAGTGACTGGACAGTTGTGGATCTCATTATTCTCGATCCATTCTCCTCTTTAGAACAATGGTAGAAAGTTAGAAAAGAGCAGAAAGGTGCCTTTGGCCATGTGGAGAAAATGCTTTATTAATGAATATCTTTTTTTAATGGACAAAGAGAGAGTAGATATTATCCTGGAAAGAATGTTTTTAATGAGAAAATTCTAGAATTGTGTTTACTAGCATAATTTAAATAATCAGATATATAGGGGTTTGGAGACACTTAAATGACTCTGAATGACTCGTTGTAATGAGATGCAACTTGATGGAGCATGTTGTTAGAGAATTTGTTCTTCTTCCTTTTAAGTCCAACTTTGGAAGTGTGAACACTGGTATTAAAAAAATATGTTTAACTTCCTTTTAGGAGTACATACCAGCTCTCATAGCTTGTATAAATAGTCTCTTTTATGCCAGTTGGATAGTCACTGGTTCTATAAAATCCTCTATTATAATTTTCATGGAAAACAAATCAATTCTGATTCAATTCAACAATCACACATTGATCGCCTAAAATGTGCCCAACATAATACAGAACATGTATTTTACAGGAAAATTGGAACTGCACTAAGATATGCAGTAAATCATCTGCAATTTTATGAAAAGGGAAGCCAGGCACGTTAATGGAGTTTGTTTTCATAAACATGAAGTGTTTGGGCATGTTTGATTTTTCAGTTGGGCTGCTCAGCCAAGCTTAGTTAACACCTTGTAAAAAGTGAGTTGCTTCTCATTTCCTTAATGGAAAGCAGGGAGAGTCATAGTTAAGATCCTCCCTATCAGCTGGAGGCCTTCTGCAGCATTCCTTAAGCCTCTGAGGTTGGATCTAGGATGCAAATCCATCTGGATACTTGAGAGCAGAAAGTATGTTTCTCCGGAGACTTCGGACTCTCTCCCCATCAATCTTAGACAAGTAAACTATCTAAAAGCAGATCTTTGTTTCAAATTGCTACGTTGGAATAAAGGTGCTATTGATAAGCTTTTACATCTTAATAATTTCTTGAAATATGTAGCTGGATTCTCATTTTTACCATCCGTTTGGCCTTCAGTACATACCATATTTATGCATCTGTGTGGATATCACTTTTCTCAGTAATATAATGTTAACTTAAGAATGTGATAAAACAGGAAACATGCTGGAACTTTTCCTTGTCCTGTGGCCTTAACAAGCCACAGCTGTATCAGCAGCTGGTCATTGAAGGAGCCTGGCCCAAGCCTCTCCCAGCATCCTTTCTCAGCTAGATCAAAAGGCAATAGATGAGGCAGAAGGTTTTATCATCAAAGCCGATAGAAATCTGTGGGAACCAATATTTCCATTTAGATTGCTTTATCCTCATCAGACTGAAGAGATTTTTCTCTAGTGAGAAGAGGCTGTTAAATCAGCCAATTTGAAAAGTGTTTTTTTTTTCCCCCTTACAAGTTTATCCTTTCTGAGTCTGTCAAAGAAAAGCAATATGGTTCCAAAAAGTTTGTTCACCTCTCAACATTCTTTGCTAAGTTGTCAGCTTATTCTCATACCAATTATTTAAAAAGTTGTATTAAATACTGCTAGTGATTGCTTGGATAGCATTTTCACTGCAAATAGCATCCCAGAGATTTAATAAATGAATATCAAATGTCTACTGTTTCATTTGCAGGTAGAGCTAAGGACTAACTACTATGAGAGATTTCTAGAAGGAAGTCAAATATACTGTTTCATTTGAGGCTGTTAAAAATGAGTATATTAATTCTCTCAGATGACACTGTCCAAATGCAGTTGTTGGCCCATTCCCATAGGTTCAATTCAACCCATTCAACAGACTCACTGTGGCCATAAAGAAATGCTGAGAAATATTATGTTTATGTTTTTAAATCTTTTTTTAAAAGGCTTCATTTTAGAGAAGTTTTAGGTTTGCATTAAAATTGAGAGAGAAGTACAGAGCTATTTCACATACCCTTGGCCCCTACACATGCATAGCTTCCCCCATTATCAACCACCACCTCAAATGGTGCATTTGTTAAAATTGATGAACCTACATTGACATACCATCATCACCTAAAGTACAAATGTTAGGGCTCACTCTTGGTGTTGTCCATTGTATGATTTGGGAGTTGTTGGGGAGAATGCAGGGAAATTGGAACCCTTGGACTTTATTGATGTGAATGTAAAATGATGCACATGCTCTGAAACATAGTGTGTGTGTGTGTGTGTGTGTGTGCGTGCGCGCGCGCGCGCGTTAGTCACTCAGTCATGTCTGACTCTTTGCTACCCCCTGGACTGTAGCCTGCCAGGCTCCTCTGTTCATGAGATTCTCCAGGCAAGAATACTCGATTGGATTTCAATTCCCTTCTCCAAGGGATCTTCCCAACTTCAGGATCAAACCCAGGTCTTCCACATTGCAGGCAGGTTCTTTACCATCTGAGCCACCAGGGAAGCCCAAAACATAGTATAGAGATTCCTCGAAAAAAAAAAAAGGTCTATAGAATTACCATATGATCTAGCAATTCCACTTCTAGGTATATAACCCAAAGAATTGAAAGCAGAGACTCAAAGAGATATTTGTACACCATGTTTATAGCAGCATTATCCACAATACGTAGGGACTGCCAACAACACAAGTGTCTTATCAAGAGATGAGTGGGTCCACACAATGTGGTATATATATAAATACACACACATACATATATATGTATATGTATATATAATATACATACATATATATATATAGTGGAATATTATTCAACCTTGAAAAGGAAGGAAATTATGACACATGCTATAACATGGATAAACCTTGAGGCTTTTACATTAAGTGAAAGAAGTCAGTTAAAAAAGGATGAATACTGTATGATTCCACTTATACGAGGTACCTGTAGTAGTAAAATTCATAGAAGCAGAACTTAGAAGAGTGCTTGCCAGAGGTTGGGAGGGAGGAAACAATGAGTTATTGTTTAGTAGGCATAGAATCTCATTTTTGCAATGAAATGAAAAGAGTTCTGTGGATAGATGGTGGTTAAAGTTGCATAACAATGTAAATGTAGGGCTTCCTAGATGACTCAGTGGTAAATAAACTGCCTACCAACTGTAAGAACTACAGGAGATACGGTTCGATCCCTGGGTTGGGAAGATCCCCCTGGAGGAGGAAATGGCAGCCCACTCCAGTATTCTGGCCTGGATAATCCCATGGACAGAGGAGCCTTGCAGGCTACAGTCCACAGGGTCACAAAGTATTGGACACAACTGAGACTAAGCACAGCATACCACACAATGTAAATGTACTTAATGTCACTAAACTGTACACATAAGAATGGTTTTGATGGTAAATTTTATGTTATAAGTATATATTACAATTTTTTTTTAAGTAAAACAAGACCTTTAATTTTTTCACTGAAGTATGTGAGTGAAGTCGCTCAGTCGTGTCCAACTCTTTACGACCCCATGAACTGTAGCCCACCAGGCTCCTCGGTCCATGGGATTTTCCAGGCATGAATACTGGAGTGGGTTGCCATTTCCTTCTCCAGGGGATCTTCCTGACCCAGGGATCAAACCAGCATTGTAGACAGACGCTTTACCATCTGAGCTACCAGGGAAGCCCCCTCACTGAAGTATAATTGACTTAAAATATGGTAATAGTTTCAAGTATACAACATAGTGATTCAATATTTTTATAGATTATACTTTATATGAAGTTATTATAAAATACCTGCTATATTCCTTGTGCTATATACATCATATCCTTGTAACTTATTTCTTTTATACCTAGTAATTTGTATCTCTTAACCTCTTTCACGTATCTTGCCCCTCCTCCCATTCCTCTCCAGCAACCACTAGTTTGTTCTTTGCATCTGTGAGTCTGTTTCTGTTTTGTTTATATACATTCTTTGTTTTAAATTTTTAGATTCCACATATATGTGAAAACATACAGTACTTGCCTTTCTCTATCTGATTTATTTCATTAAGCATAGCATCCTCCAGATCCATCCATGCTGTTGCAAATGGCAAAATCTCATTCTTTTATATGGCTGGGTAATATTCCATTGTATATGTATACCACATCTTCATCCATTCATCTACTAATGGGCACTTATGTTGCTTCCATATCTTTTCTATTATAAATAATGGTGCCATGAACATTGGGATGCAAAATAGCACTTTAAAAGCAAAACAGAACACAACATAGAGTGTTCAGATCTTGTTTTTTAAATACCATTCTCCAATAAAAAGAACCAAGACTCTTCTAGGAAATGGCTGTTTCTAGGACTGGACCAGTAAAAGTACAAGATAAGCTTGGAGAACCATGCCAAAAAGTAATGAAATATTCAAAGAGGCAAAAAGAATGAATGAAACAGAACAACAACAAATGTTGGGGCATGTCAAGGGACACTGGAGTCAACTGAGAAAGCCAACTGGGAGCCAACTCTCAAAACTTGAAAACAATTTTAGCAATAAGATAAATAATGTAGTACTGTAGGCTTCCCTGCCTCTTGAGAAATCTGTATGCATCAGGAAGCAACAGTTAGAACTGGACATGGAACAACAGACTGGTTCCAAATAGGAAAAGGAATTTGTCAAGGCTGTATATTGTCACCCTGCTTATTTAACTTATATGCAGAGTACATCATGAGAAACGCTGGACTGGAAGAAACACAAGCTGGAATCAAGATTGCCGGGAGAAATATCAATAACCTCAGATATGCAGATGACACCACTCTTATGGCAGAAAGTGAAGAGGAACTCAAAAGCCTCTTGATGAAAGTGAAAGTGGAGAGTGAAAAAGTTGGCTTAAAGCTCAACATTCAGAAAACAAAGATCATGGCATCCGGTCCCATCACTTCATGGGAAATAGATGGGGAAACAGTGGAAACAGTGTCAGACTTTATTTTTTGGGGCTCCAAAATCACTGCAGATGGTGACTGCAGCCATGAAATTAAAAGACGCTTACTCCTTGGAAGGAAAGTTACGACCAACCTAGATAGCATATTCAAAAGCAGAGACATTACTTTGCCAACAAAGGTCCATCTAGTCAAGGCTATGGTTTTTCCTGTGGTCATGTATGGATGTGAGAGTTGGACTGTGAAGAAGGCTGAGCACTGAAGAATTGATGCTTTTGAACTGTGGCGTTGGAGAAGACTCTTGAGAGTCCCTTGGACTGCAAGGAGATCCAACCAGTCCATTCTGAAGGAGATAAGCCCTGGGATTTCTTTGGAAGGACTGATGCTGAAGCTGAAACTCCAGTACTTTGGCCACCTCATGCGAAGAGTTGACTCGTTGGAAAAGACTCTGATGCTGGGAGGGATTGGGAGCAGGAGGAGAAGGAGACAACAGAGGATGAGATGGCTGGATGGCATCACTGACTCGATGGACGTGAGTGTGAGTGAACTCCGGGAGTTGGTGATGGACAGGGAGGCCTGGCGTGCTGTGATTCATGGGGCCGCAAAGAGTCAGACACGACTGAGCGACTGAACTGAACCGAACTGATGGCTTCCCAGGTAGCGTAATGGTAAAGAATCTGCCTGCCAACGTAGGAGACGTGGGTTTTATCTCTGGGTCAGGAAGATTCCCTGGAGTAGGAAATGGCAACCTATTCCAGTATTCTTGCCTGAAAAATTCCATGGACAGAGAAGCTTGGCAGGCTGCAGTCCATGGGGTTGCAGAAAGTTGGATACAACTGAGCACACAGCATGCAAATTGGAATCTAACCCAAAGTATGAAGTGAATATCTATGAGTCCATACTAATAGAAATCAATATTTTGTGAATCAAGAAATGGAAGAAATGGGACCAATCTTCCTTATAGAATAATTTTAAATAATATATATCAGTATTTTCTCCTCCAGAAGGTGAAGGTAGGCTAGATTTAATGACTGGCTTGGTGAATAGAGTATGGGAGAGGGAAGAAGTAGTAGTTTTGCAATGGGGAAACCTAGCAAATGCTACCTTAAGCAAGGTTAACACCAGAGACAAGTGAGACTGATAGAATGTACTAACTTATATGATGTGATAAGAGGTGGGTTTGTCTGTGGTATTCTTTCCCCAAGCCCATAACTCTAATCATGAGAAAAATATCAGAGAATGTCAAATTGAGGAGCACTGATGAAAATACTTGACCAGAGCTCTTCAAAGTTATCAGGTTCATCAAAAACGAGACTGAGAAACCGTCAGAGACTATAGGAAATGAAGGAGACAAGAGGACTAGGTGCAATACGGTACCCTACATGGGATCCTATGGCAGAAAAAGCAAATTAGTAAGAAAACTGGAGATTTAAAATTTGAATTTATTTAATAGTATATACCAGTATGAATTTCTTAGTTTTGATAAATGCACTGTGATTATGTAACTGTCCAAATTAGGGGGAATGGGGTGAGGATATATAGGAATTCATAGAACTAGCCTTAGAACTTTTCTGTGAAAAAAAAATTTTAATGAATTTACTTTCAAAGCTTTTGCAGAATGAAGGAAACTATAAGCAAGGTGAAAAGACAGCCTTCAGAACGGGAGAAAATAGTAGCACATGAAGCAACTGACAAAGAATTAATCTCAAAAATATACAAGTAGCTCATGCAGCTCAATTCCAGAAAAATAAATGCCAATCAAAAAATGGGCCAAAGAACTAAACAGACATTTCTCCAAAGAAGACATACATATGACTAACAAACACATGAAAAGATACTCAACATCACTTATTATCAGAGAAATGCAAATCAAAACCACAATAAGGTATCATCTCACGCTGGTCAGAATGGCTGCTGTCAAAAAGTCTACAAACAATAAATGCTGGAGAGGATGTGGAGAAAAGGGAACCTTCTTACACTGTTGGTGGGAATGCAAATTATAAAAGCCACTATGGAGAACAGCGTGGAGATTCCTTAAAAAACTGGAAATAGAACTGCCATACAATCCAGCAATCGCACTTCTGGGCATACACACCAAGGAAACCAGAATTGAAAGAGACACGTGTACCCCAATGTTCATCACAGCACTGTTTATAATAGCCAGGACATGGAAGCAACCTAGACGTCCATCGACAGGAGAATGGATAAGAAAGCTGTGGTACATATGCACAATGGAGTATTACTCAGCTATTAAAAAGAATGCGTTTGAATCAGTTCTAATGAGGTGGGTGAAACTGGAGCCTATTATACAGAGTGAAGTAAGTCAGAAAGAAAAACACCAATACAGTATATTAACGCATGTATATGGAATTTAGAAAGATGGTAATGATGACCCTATATGCAAGACAGTGAAAGAGACACAGATGTAAAGAATAGACTTTTGGACTCTGTGGGAGAAGGTGAGGGTGGGATGATTTGAGAGAATAGCATTGAAACATGTATATTACCATATGTGAACTAGCTTGCCAGTCCAGGTTCGATGCATGAGACAGAGACAGGTTCGATGCATGCTCAGGGCCAGTGCACTGGGATGACCCTGAGGGATGGGATAGGGAGGGTGGTGGGAGGGGGGTTCAGGATGGGGAACACATGTACACCTATGGCTGATTTATGTCAGTGTATGGCAAAAACCACTACAATATTATAAGTAATTAGCCTCCAATTAAAATAAATAAATTAATTAAAAAACTGAATTTACTTTTCTTAGCATGATAAACTATATCTATTTCAAACCAATAGCTAATCAGATACTAAACAATATTGGAGATATTTTTAAAGTAGGAAAAATCTATGAAATGATGAACTAATAAATAATATATAATGTTTCTGAGGCAATTAAGATGGCACCTAGCACTATTTCATGCTCAAGAAGTGATAAATGTTATCATTTAATGTTAGTTTGGATGTACTTGAATGAGGAACAAATAAAAATTATGTTTTAGGAAAGGAAAAATATTATTTCTATTCATTATTTTTATTATATACTATTTGTACACTCTTGTAAACAGTAAAGAATCAACTGACTATTATTTGTAGAAGCTATAATTATTTTAAAAGTTTAGTGAACTGACTTGGCATAAGATAAATAACATTTAATAATTTTTCTATGCACCAGCAAAAACAATGTGCATAAACATAGTAGAAAAAGAAATTATTAATTGTGTTAAACAACATAATCTATCTAGAAATAATATAAGTGCCTAACAGTAGAGAAATGAAAGAAGTAATTTATAGTTTATCTGTGTGATGGAGTATTAAGCACATATTTATACTTTTGTTTTAAGGAAAATTTGTGATAGTAAGTCAGGTGTCTAAAGTTAAGTAAAAATTCAAGATTCCAAATCAAATACTAAGTAGATTAACAACTGAGAGGAAATTATGCAAATATAAAAACTCTAAAATCAATGCACTTGTTACTTAGATCAAAATGGTTAAAGAGTAAAACCTCTCAGTAGTAGGGGGAGAAGAACGAATCCTTTTCAAAAAAGATAAAAACTACACATGTACAATGAAGGTTTTTCATGTGAGCTGATGTGAGTCAATCTAGCCATTTATAGTTATTAGCTTTTCTATGAATTTCAGGTGGCCAGTATAGAAATGGGAAGGTAAAGGAGATGCACATTAGCGGATTCATTTTAATGTTTGGCAAAACTAATACAATTATGTAAAGTTTAAAAATAAAATAAAATTAAAAAAAAATAAACATTCAATATTGAAAGGCAGTATAGAGAAACGGATGCAAGTATGGCCTTGAAACAGATATGTTGGTTTTGCATAAACTTTTTGAGCTTTTCTCTGCCTCAGTTTCTCTATCTCTAAGATGGAACAATAATCTTTCTATGTATCTGTCTATATATGTATCTGTCTCCTAAGGCTGCTGTGGGGTTGATGAGTCAATATAGGCAAAGTGGTTTGAACATCCCTTGCATGGCATTAGTGATCAATAAATGTTGGCTATTGTTTAAAAAAACATACAAAAGGAGATCCCAAATAGGCAATTGAGTGAGAACCAAAAGAGACCTGGTGATAGGAATTTGGAGGTTACCCAACAGTGGGAGGTTACCCAACAGACCTAAGTGAGATTCACTCTGAACATGAGGACAGAGAAAATTGAGCTGATGACTGAGCCAAGATACTTCACGAATTTTCCCTTTGACTTCATCTCAGTAACTTCACAGAGAAGTGGAAACACCCACTGCTTTTGCATATTTCAAATGAGTTTGCATGTTTAAAATTATGAATGATATCAGACCTAAATTGGCAAGTGTGTAAAACAATGGAAACACATACACAATGCTGGTAGAAGCATAAGTTGGTACAACCACTTTGCAAACTGATTTGGCATTATCCATGGGGTCACAAAAGAGTTAGTCACAACTTAGCAACTAAACAACAACAGCAACTATTTTGTGCAGGCTTGTCGTTTCACTTTTATGTTTGTTTTTGTGTCTTTTTTCTTCTTTTGAAATATAGTTGACTTACAATATTATATTAGTTTCAGGTGTACAACAAAGGATTCAGTTATATATGCATATCTCTCTATATTTTTCCTGTTCTTTTCCATTATAGCTTGTTATAAGATATTGAATATAGTTCCCTGTGATATATAGTGGATTCTTATTGCTTATGTACTTTATTATTTATAATAGTGTGCATCTGTTAATCCCATACTCCCAATTTATCCATCCCCCCTTCCCCTTTGGTAACCATAAGTTTGTTTTCTATGCCTGTGAGTCTGATTCTGTTGTATAAACATGTTTTCTAGATTTCACATATAGATGGTATCATATAACATTCGTCTTTCTTTGTCTGACTTACTTCACTTACTATGATAATCTCTAGGTTCATCCATGTTGCTGTGAATGGCATTGTTTCATTCTTTTTATGGCTAAGTAATATTTCACTGTGTGTATGTATGTATGTATGTGTATATATGTGTGTGTATGTGTGTGTTCACATATATATTTATACCATGTCTTCTTTATCTATTTACCTGTTGATGGACATTTAGACTGCTCTCGTGTCTTAGCTATTGTAATAGTGCTGCTATGAACATTAGGGGCTTGCCTGGTAGTTCAGCTGGTAAAGAATCCACCTGCAATGCAGGAGACCCCAGTTTGATTCCTGGTTCAGGAAGATCCCCTGGAGAAGGGATAGGATACCCACTCCAGTATTTTTGGGCTTCCCTGGTGTCTCAGATAGTAAAGAAACTGCCTGCAGTGCCAGAGGCCTGGGTTCAATCCCTGGGTTGTGAAGATCCACTGGAAGAGGGCATGGCAACCCACTCTAGTATTCTTGCCTGGAGAATCCCCATGGGTAGAGGAGCCTGGTGGGCTGTAGTCTGTGGGGGTCACAAAAAGTCAGACACGACCGAGAGACTAAGCACAGCCCAGCATGAACATTGGAATGTATCTTTTCACTTTTTTTTTTACAGTAGAACTACTCAATTTGTATCCATAGACAAAACAATAATTTACTTTTATCTGTATAATTGAACTAGCTTGAATGTTCCTGCCTGCCTTAAAAAAAAAAAAATCCTTTTGCCTAATTCAATATAGCTTAAGGAGGAGGAAAGGGGATAATAGAATGCTATAAAATCAAACCATATGATATATTTCAAAGATTCTACAACTCCAGCTGACTTACTACAACTAATAAATTTTAAGATTTACGCAGTATGAGTTGATTAGTGGTCTACCGTTTAGTGGGCAGTGGCTGGTCCGGAGACTCTAGGTTGGTTGGAGTATGACTTATATGGCTAGAATGGATGTGGTTGGAGCATCTGTCCTGAGGTTGGGGCATCTATCCTGAGGTTGAAGGGAAAACTGAGGAGTGACAAAATATCTTGACAACTCCAGTGCTGCCCCTCAAGATTTGCATTTTCTCCCAAAGATTATAACATATTCAGAGTCCATCAAAGTTACTTTTAACAAATTCCTGCTTTACCAAAAGCTGACATAATGTTTTATACTAAGAAGGAACAAACAAGCGTTTGTATAGTAGGAGCCTCCCAAAGAAAAATCTTTGTGCCAGAGGATAAAATTGATTGAAAGGTTGTGTCCCATGCATGCACAATTTTGGCTTTTCGCAATTTCTTTTAGAAGATGTTGAACAGAAGTGGAAATTTGCTGGGACATGGATTCAATAATAATATTGTCCCTCACGTGGACATTGCACTTGGGATTAAGCTGTAGAATCTTAGCCATGTGGTGCAATCTGACACTATCCCTCAAGGCTGGTCTGAGCCGTAAGTCATTACATCAGCCCAAGTAAAACTTCTCCTTTCTTCTCCATGCTCTTCACCTCTGTGAAACTTCTTTGTAACTGTGCTCTGTAAAGTTAAGAGCAGGAGAATGCCAGTTGTGCTGCAAAGAATGAAGGGTTCGCAAGCTTAGAGCAGAAAGCAAATTACTAAACTATTAAGCTTAATTAACAAGTGAAAAATAAACTAAGTTGTACCAGAGTGATTTTTAATTCTGTCAAATAAAGAGGAACCAGACTGCAGGGTAAACTCGTATTTATTAGTTTTGGTTAATGAGTTTTTCCATAAGCAGAATTTCTTAAATTTTATTGAATCAATAAAATCACCATTTGGAAATCTGGTTTTTCCCACCAGAGTATGACTTTAATTGAGCATACAGCAAACACCCCAGTGCTGTAAAGGGACTGGACGCAGGTGATACTGATCTGGCAGACAGGGTAACAGAAGTCCTTGATTTGAATGCAGTCTCTACTGTGTACCTCTTGCGCATTAATTTTTGTCTTCAGGATGATGGTATTTTCCTTGAGTTTATTACCAAAGAATCATTGTAAGAGTAGTAATGTCGGGACCTCCCCTTGATGGAGGAATACTATAGCCTCCCTTCTAGCCTCTGAGTGGACAGAGCATCCTTGACTACTGTGTAGAGCATCTCAAACCTCTCCTAAGAAGGACCAAGTCTGGGGTGTGGTTCTCTCTGTATAGTACAGATGGCTTTGCTGAACACATCCTGTCCTGATCAGCTGCTTTGTGAACAACTGTTTTTTTTTTTTGTTTTTTTTTTTAATAACAGAGGCAAGGGAGAAAAGTGTGAATCTGTCCCCATAACTTGAAAGCAATATGAAACCTGTGCTTTGCAGATAACTGGTCAATACAGCAGTACCCCCTCATCCAAGGGGGATACATTCCAAAACCTCCAGCAGATTCCTCAAACTACAGATGGTACCAAACCCTATATATATTATGTTTTTCTTATACATATATACCTAGGGTAAAATTTAATTTGTAAATTAAGCACAGTAAGAAATTAACAATAACTAATAATAGCACAGAATACGGAGAAGGCAATGGCACTCCACTCCAGTACTCTTGCCTGGAAAATCCCATGGACAGAGGAGCCTGGTGGGCTGCAGTCCATGAGGTCGCTAAGAGTCAGACACGACTGAGCGACTTCACTTTCACTTTTCACTTTCATGCATTGGAGAAGGAAATGGCAACCCACTCCAGTGTTCTTGCCGGGAGAATCACCAGGAACCCTGGTGGGCTGCCGTCTACGGGGTCGCACAGAGTCGGACATGACTGAAGCGACTTAGCAGCAGCAGCGGCAGCACAGATTATAGCTAAATACTGTAATGAAAGTTATGAGGTTGTGGTGTCTCTATCAAAATATCTTATTGCACAAATGTAACGCCTTTTTCACCTTCATTAAGCACTTCTCAGGCACCATGGCTGTAACTTCTGCATTTTGAAGTGAGACAGCAAAACTAGCAGCAATTTCTTTTTCCTTCTTTACAATTTCATGGCTAGAAGATCCATTCTTCCCATGTTGTTGCTGTTGTTCAGTCGCCCAGTTGTATTGGATTCTTTGCCAGCCCATGGACTGCAGCATGTCAGGCCTCCCTGTCCCTCACCATCTCCTGGAATTTGCCCAAGTTCATATTCATTGCTTTAGTGATGCCATCCAGCCATCTCATCCTCTGATGCCATTCTTACCATAGAACTTAGCAACCTCAGCATATGATTTTTTCTCTTAAGTCAACTTTCACCTTTCCCTTAAAGAAAAGATGTTATGGCCTTTCTTTGGCATAACTGAGTTGCCAGCATCGCTACTGTTGTGGTTTAGGGCCATTATCAAGTAAAATAAGGGTGACTTGAACACAAGCATTGCAATACGATGGCAGTTAAGCAGATAACACAGGGGCCACGGAGTGACTAACCAGCTGAATAGTCTGGAAAAGGAGATGGTTCACGTCCCTGGCTGGATGAGGCAGGATGAAGCAAGACAACATGAGATTTTGTCATGCTACTTAGAACGGCATGCAACTTTAAATTTATGAATTGGTTATTTCTGGAATTTTCTAGATAATACTTTCAGACCATGATTGACCACAGGAAACTGAAACCATGGAAAGTGAAGCTGTGGATAAGAGGGGATATTGTATTTTTCTTCCTTGTTTCAGAAGTTTGTTGGTGAAAAATAAAATTCCTACAGTGTGGCCCCAAGTCCTCACATTTGTTTGTATTGTGTTTTTAAAGACAAAAAAGAAAAAAGAAATGATAAGACTTGGGGATTGTTAGGTGACTCCCAGGAGAATGCCTAGACTAGGCAGAAGGCTTCTCCATGGGTCCTTTGTTAAATGAAAGTTTTCTGATGTCTCATGACAGTCATATACCAAGGATCAGAAGAATTGGATTTTAGTGCTATTCTCCAGATCATGTATTTACCAACCAATTGGCTTTGTATGAATTCTACAAGGCCTCAAGCCAGACATATCAAGAAAGCAAGTGTACTTCCCTTCCTCTCCAAAAACTCTCTCTGTAGTTCCACCTCACAAATGGTAATCCCAGGGATGGGTTCAGGTTTCATGGAATTTGGAATTTATAAAATTTGGGGATGCTCTTCAAGAGGTTCACTTGAAATTGCTGTCTACTGTACCACGCGAACTATGGGGATAGCGTCGATGTTAGATTTGTACCACTGCTCCAGGGAGCTGTGCTGTCATGGTTTCCTCCAGCCTGGTAAGTCAGAGGGCCACGGCCCTCAGAAGATGCCCTCAGGTGTGAGAGGATAGTCAGGCAGGGCTGCAGCCAGGTAGCAGTGGCTGAAGGTGACAATGGACTCATCATTACTGCCTGCTTGAGGGTGTGTGTCATCATGGAAGCTTCTGCGTCTTGCATTAGGATTGTATTTTTTTTTAATTTATTTTTAATTGAAGAATAATTGCTTTAAAATATTGGTTTCATTTTTGCCATACATCAACATAAATTAGCCATAGGTGTACATAAGTCCCCTCCCTCTTGAATCTCCCTTCTATCTCCCTCCGCATCTCACCCCTCTAGGTTGTTACAGAGCTGGGGTTTGAGTTCCCTGAGTCATACAGCAAATTTCCATTGGCTGTTATTTACATATGCTGTCGAATATGCTTCCTTGTCCCAGAGAAGGCAATGGCACCCCACTCCAGTACTCTTGCCTGGAAAATCCCATGGACAGAGGAGCCTGGTAGGCTACAGTCCATGGGGTTGCAAAGAGTCAGACATGACCGAGCGACTTCACTTTCACTTTTCGCTTTCATGCTTTGGAGAAGGAAATGGCAACCCACTCCAGTGTTCTTGCCTGGAGAATCCCAGGGATGGGGGAGCCTGGTGGGCTGCCATCTATGGGGTCACATAGAGTCAGACATGACTGAAGCGACTTAGCAGCAGCAGCAGCATGCTTCCTTGCTACTCTCTCCATTTGTTCTACCCTCTCCTTCCTTCCTTCGCCTACCCCAAGCCCCCCAACCCATGCTATAAGTCTGTTCTCTATGTCTCTGTCTCCATTGCTGCCCCGCAAATAGGTTCATCAATACCATCTTTCTAGATTTCATATATGCATCAATATATGATATTTGTTGTTCTCTTTCTGACTTGCTTCACTCTGTATAATAGGCTCTAGGTACATCCACTATATCTTATTTACAGAGATTTGGTGGGCTCTGTTGCTACCTTGAAAGCACATTTCCATCCTCTGGTAACTTCTGGCAAGTATCCTCAGAGGTACAAGAGAGGCTACTCAGCCCCACTTTGTTAGTACTTCCGGGTCAAACCCAGAAAGTCAGGTTGAGAGTTCTATAGTGGCCTCCCCCAGCTACTCAGACACCCCACTGGATGTGTGTTCCAGATGAACCAGCAGTCCCCTGGGAGCCCTGTCCTGCTACGTATACTTTATTTCCTGAAAAAGATTAACTCTTATTTTACATTATACCACACAGTCATTTCAGCACTATCAAAATAATTCTTGCCTTCAGATTCTTCCACAGTTATTTCCCACGGTCATTTTTTTATTCAAGAGAGGAAAGGATACTTTAAAAAAAATTCATCCATTTGATTGGAAAGGAAAAAGCAAATATCCAAAACCGGATATTAGTTTCCTATGGGTCTGTTCTTCTTACCATGAATAACAGATTTTTGTTTTTGCTCAGCATAAGCTAGAAATTTCTCCGCAGTCATTTTTTTTTTTTCCCCTCTCCAGCTCTTAATACTGATGTTGGTGTCATGATCGTTTTTCAAATTTGCTTTAGGAACCAGGTTATTTATTCTCAGGGTTCCTTTCCAAGACTCAGAGCCTAGGGCTAATAGAAGCTTTGGAGAGGAGATGATTGGGGGGTGAGGGGAGGTAAATATTTACATTCTAACCAGTACAGCTGAAGATGACATGTACCTAAATCGGTATCACTCACGAAACCAACTTACTAAAGTATTAACAATGCACATCACCGGCCTTTTAACGATGGGTTGCCTCCAGACTCTCCACATTGGTTGTCTGGCGTCACCCTCCTGAAGCTCTGGACTTGGAGGGCCCCAACTGATAAACTGAGAAGCTTTTCATACAGCGTGAGTGCCCTGATGCCGGCCGACAACCACTGTCTCCAGCCTTGCCTGTGGGATATTCTGTTAAAGGTCAGGCCCATAAAATGGAAACATGGCTGGTATGAAAATAAACTTCTGAAAATAATTTCTGTCGCTCGAAAAAAGAAACCATTAATTCCAAGCTTCAGAACTTTTCTAATTCTGCTGGCAGCTGTGACGCGAGCTGTCTCCTTTGAGGTGACGCTTTCTACCCTCACCTTATATTGGTTTGGTTCCTTCCAGAAAACGCACAGTTCTCCAGCCTAGCTTCCAACAACCTGCTAGGAAACAATCTGGCATGTATACCTTCTGAGGTTTCATGATTTCTCTAATACACCTAGAATACAAAATGGACAGATCTATTACCAGTGCTTCCTTTTTATTTTTAAGTTACCTAATTGCTTGGATTCTGTTCTCATACTCTGAAAAAATCCTTGTTGACGCTTTCCCCTACTTTATGAAGGCACTTAAAACTGAGGAAGAATACTGGACTCGGCCCCGCCATTTTTTTCTGGTTATCGGACATTACAGGCTCCTGCTATGTTTTCTCGGTTGAGCTACTCTTTGATTTGTGAGCAAAGGTTTAAAAGGCTAAAAAGGGGGAAATGGGTTCAATATTTCAGGCACAATGAAACATTTCTTTTGTCACTTTATTTCCCTGCTGTATTAATTTGTGGTTACTCACCTTCTCCTCAGAGATCCCCCGGGAACCCCAAATCTGACTCTCTATGATCTGACACATGAACCCAAACATTTCTCCCAATAAATTACATCTCATGTGTAATAAAGCAAAACTGGCTTCTTTCGAATCTTGAAACATGTTTCAGGCACCACTGGGCCATGTTTTTGTTTGTGGGGTCACATACATCCTGACTGTGAGGCTCTCTGTGGCCCATGCTCGCCTGGGAAGAGGAACTTTGGGTTCACTTTGTGGACCGAACAATGCTGGAATGTTTTTTTCCCTGTCCATTCACTTCAACAATGTGCCATTCTCTACCTCCTAAGCACTTAATTTATTCCAACTCTTTGGCCTGACCTGTAATCCCCCTCTCCTTACCACCTGACCCATCTGTGTTTCATTTCCCACTCGTCAGCGTCCAGAGAGCTAGGCCCAGGCCCTGTTTGGAACCATTAGACAGAGATTGGCCCTCTTCCCTCTTCCTGCACCACATCCTCCGCTGGAAAAAAAAAAAAAAAAAATGACCATCAGATCAGAGAACAGAGCCTGCTTTGTCCCTTGCAATGGGGATCTGGAAGCATTTTCAATCATTTGCACTCCATACTCACTCAAACGCATTAATGTGATCAACATTGGGCCTGTTGTGGGCATTTTTTCCAGCAAATAGCTTGCTAACATTCCAGGCATGTACTCCCCTGAAAACAAGACTGAAACAGGGCCCTGAATATTCAATTGGAAAATCACCAAGAGCAAAAGCTTAGCTTGGCACGGCTGGTGTTGATTCTTAATAAGTGACTTCCTAAAGCTGAGGCATGGGGCTTACAGCGTCAATGACTTGTTTGAAAAATATTTTGTAGGTGCCTCATACCACTCTATTTCCTGTGGTGTGCGTCATATTGTAAGCTATTCCAAGCCAGCCTGGTTAAGCATGCTAACTTTTTTTCTCCTCCTCCCCCCACCGCCCCAAGATTGTGGTGTTTCACTAAAAATGTCTTTATACAAGATGAGCTCATAGCTATTAGTGCTGATGTAGTTTTAACTGCTTGGATACCAACGGCCGTAGGTTGAAAATGTGCTGAAAAAGGGTAAGCCTGAGCAAAAACATCTCTCACCCCGTCTAAAATGGCGGGATGACAGTCCCAGTGGCAGCGTTTCTTCAGAAGGAAAAAGTTCCAGATTTAAGTACAATGCATACCTTTCACTTTCATTAAAAAGACTTACTGTTCTTGGTGTATTACTAAGTCAAGGTGCTGAAGACATCTGGAACGTTGGAATAAAATTAACCCTTTTTATTGCTTCGGGTACTTTGTAAAACTTGCCCAAGAATAGAGTGAAGGTCATTGGAGAAAACAAGCATATCCTTTCAGTAGTGTTTCCTTAAAGGAAACAAAAAGAAATGCAGAGACCTAAAGTTCTGCCTCAAAGATTAAAATATTTGTGAGTAGGATTTGTGTAAAGGATCAAATAAGATCATGTAAATGAGGAGTCTTGACAAGCATTTAGAGTTGTACAAATGGGGAAGGGAACTCAAATTGTTGCCTGCCTATTATATGCCACATAGAACTTTTGGTACTTCTACACACTAGAGAAATTATTCTTCGTAGCAGTTAGGATGTCATTATCATTTTGCAAATAAGGAGAGAGAGTCCCAGAAAGGTTCTGTAAACTCCCCAAAGTTACACAGTTGATTAATTATAGAGGCAGGATTCACAACAAGATGAGGGTGAATATCAAGGTTGTGTGTGATCCCTTTACCTTGCTACTCACAAGTCACAGGGGCTTCACTGGTGGCTTAGACAGTAAAGAATCTGCCTGCCATGCAGGTGACCTGGGTTTCATCCCTGGGTCAGGAAGATCCCCTGGAGAAGGAAATGGCAACCTGCTCCAGTATTCTTGCCTGGAGAATTCCATGGACAGAGAAGCCTGATGGGTTACAGTCCATGTGGTCACAAAGAGTCAGACACGACTGAGCAACTAACACACACACACACACACACACACACACACACACACAGATCAAAACAGTCTCATGTCTATTATGATTGTAATTGTTTACTGGTTTGAAAGGATGTGTGCCTGCCATGGTGTGAAGTGCTAGAACAGGAGATGAATGCAAATCTGTTTCACGTTCTCCCCTGCCTTCCTCTGGTGAATAAGTTACAGACAGTGTCTCGTTTAGGCCCCATACCCAGTGGGTGCCCAGCAGCTATTAAGTGATTAGGCATTGTACATGCCATCTCCGAGTGATTTGTGTTTCTACAATAGGGCCTTTTATGACACAGAAGAGAGGGATTGATACTTTGGACACTGCCCGGTCTGTCGTTGCCTCTCAGGGCAAATAATTTTCCTTGGTGCCAGGAGCAGCTCTGACGTGGCTGCTCTACCCTTGTGTGGCCTGGGGCTTTGAGCTCCCCAGCAAGGGCTTCACTGGATCTGGGATGAGGCAGGCCTACAGCAAGGTGAAGCCAGGGAATCCAAACTGTTTGTTGGAAGAGGCAAGTATGGATGCTTCTTTTTTCAGGACCTTGAGGGCGCTGGAGATCGTCTCATAGGATATGACCAAGACCTTTTCTGGGGCAAGAGTTATGAGACAAATGCAGTATCTACAGTACTGTAAAGAGAAAGAAGAGCCTGTATTTCCCTCCACACTTAGGAAAGCACATAATGAGGCTTTACCCATGAAGTGGAAAAGGGGGCTCTGTGTTAAATATTATCTATAAGTGATTTGGCTCTGTCAAGCTTACAGGCTGTAGAATTATGTACTCAGATGCTGTTGTTCAGTCACTAAGTTGTGCCCAACTCTTTGGGACTCCATGAACTGCAGCACGCCAGGCTTCCCTATCCTTCACTATCTCCTGGAGTTTGCTCAAAATTCTGTGCCTTATCTAAAGAAAATAACTTGTTTCATGGTTGAGATTTGCAAGCTGGACAATTTTCTTTTCACAGTATGTTTTTTTAGAAATAATTTTAAAAATTTAAAATTCTGGGACTTCCCTGGTGGTCCAGTGGTTAAGACTCTGTGCTTCCAATGCAGGGGGCACAGGTTCAATCCCTAGTTGGGACTAAGATTCCACATGCTACAAGGCATGGCCCCAAAAATAAAATAATGAAAAATTTTTAAAAAGGAAAAAAAAGAAAGTAGCCTGCTCTCTTGCCCCAAGCATCTTCCTGTCTATATTCATCCTAACCCAGCCTAGAGATGGTGCCTCCCCAGTCCCAGCCTGGAGCAGAGGTTGCCACACTTGAAAAAAGAAATTAAAATTCTGTGACTACTCCCCCATCTTCTTACAGTTTATATAAGTTCACAAAGCCATAAATTCAGCATGTGTAGCTGGTAGAAGAGTCAAGATGACCAAATAGGAGGATGTGGAATTCATCTCTCCTCACAAGTACATCAAAAATACATCTACAGATGGAACAATTCACAGAGCACCTGCTGAACACAGGCAGAAAACTCGGGACACCTAAAAGGACAAGAAAAATGCCCTGGCAACTGGGTATAAGGAAAGAAAGAAAAAAGAAAAGAGGAATCAAAAGACGGGAGCAGAGGAGTGCTGAAGGTAAAGGGAGGTCCCCACACTCGGAAAAACCCCCCGATGGTGGAAATATCAGCTGGGACAGAAAGGGACCTTCGGGGGATCCAAGGGAGACGCCATAGAGGGTGGTCTGTGGAAGGCAGGGCAGGGTAAGAAGTGCGCACATGGTCTGTGCCGTAGCCCTGCGCATCCCAGCTTGAGCCTTGTATCTCCTGCTGCAGAAGAGGTCTGGGTGCTGGAAAGGGGGTTTGGAGAGCCGACCCAGGGAAGAGAGAGCTGTTGGCTGTGAGAAGACAGCCTGAAGGGACAGCAGTAAGGATCTCCAGAATCAGGAACGTTTGTGGAAGAAGCCCAGGACACCACAGAGGCAAGATGTCATTGTTGAGTGGCGCAATGTAGCAGGACGATGCACCTTTCATATACCCCGGCCACCACGATTGCCCTTGCACCCAAGTTCAACCCCCATCAAAGGGGAACAAAGGTGGGCACCCAAAGTCAATCCCCCATGGCACATAGTGAGAACAACCACGATGAGGTGGCACCTGGCCCTACAGTGGGGGAGAGGCAGGCACACCTCCCCCACTGTCTCCATTCCCCCCTCCCCACCAAGAGAGCCCCTCACGGGACTTAGCACCATGGGCAGGGACCCAAGAAGCTCGCTGGGAAAAGGAAACGACTCCGCGGTTCAGCCTTGGGGGGACACATCCTTAGAATCATGTGATATTTTGGTATTTTTAAAGTTTCCATTACTAATCCTTGAATGAGTAGTGATGTCTCATTGTGATTTTAATTTCAATATTTATGATTACTAATGAGGTTGAGCACAGTCTCATATGCTTATGACCACTTGAAAGTTCTGTAGTTTAATGAGCCTTTTGAAATCTTCTGCCAGATTTTGTGAACATTGGCTTGCTTGTCTATTTCTTACTGAATCACAGTAGTCTTTGTATATTTTGAATGTAAGCCCTTTATGAGTTATCTATGTTGCAATCATATTTTGTCACTTTAAAGCTTGCTTTTTCACTCTCTTAATGGCAATTTTTGATGAACTGAAAGTTTTCAATTTTTTATAGCACAATTTATTAGTCTTTTGTTTATGGTTTCTGATTCTTGTGTCCCTTAAGAAAAAATTGTTCCACTCCATGCTCAACATCACTCATCAGAGAAATGCAAATCAAAACTCTAATTAGGTATCACCTCACACCAGTCAGAATGGCTTCATCAGAACATCTACAAAGAATAAATGCTGAGAGACTGTGAAGTAAAGGGAACCGTCATTCACTATTGGTGGGAATGTACATTGATTCAGCTACTATGGAGAACAGTATGGGGTTTACTTATAAAACTAAAAATAGAACTACCATAAGACCCAACAATCCCACTACTGGGCATATACCTGGAGAAAACCACAATTTCAAAAGAAACATGCACCCAGATGTTTGTTGCAGCACCATTTACAATAGCCAGGACATGGAGGCAACAAAAATATCCACCAGTATAGGAATGGATAAAGAAGATGTGGTACATACATGCAATTGAATGTTTTTCAGCCATACAAAGAAATGAAACTGTGCCATTTGCAGAGACGTGGATGGACCTAGAGTCTGTCATACACAGTGAAGTAAGTCAGAAAGAGAAAAACAAATATTGTTTATTAACACATATATATGGAATCTAGCAAAATAGTATAGAGGATCTTACTTGCAAAGCAGAATTAGAGACACAGATGGAGAGAACAAACATATGGATACCAAGGGGGGGGAAAAGAGGGATGGGAAAAACTGGGAGATTGAGATCGACATGTATACACTACTATATATAAAATACATAACTAATGAGAACCTACTGTATACAGCACAGGAAGCTCTACTCAGTGCTCTGTGGTGGACTAAATGGGAAGGAACTCCATAAAAGAGGAGATATATGTGTATGGATCACTTTGCTGTACAGCAGAATCTGACAAAGCAGGTAAAGCAACTAGATTCCAATTTAAAAAAAATGTCCAGCTGAATGACAACTATGAGACTGGTTTCTGCTCTCAAGTTGTAAGTAGTTCATATTTTCTACATGAGACATTAGAAGAAAGCTTCCTTCAAGTGAATAAAAAAAAAGTTGCTTACTCTTTTGAAACAATGCTGATTTCAGAACTTTATCACCTCTGGATAGTAATATCTGGGGAGAAGTCATATAAATCTATTGCTGAACTAAGAAAATTTTGAGACTTTTTAGAATTATGTAGATTTCTTTTATTTTCGCAGCTTACATCACGGGGGTGACAGAGGATGAGATGGTTGGATGGCATCACTGACACAGTGGGCATGAGTATGAGCAAACTCCTGGAGTTAGTGAAGGGCAGGGAAGCCTGACGTGCTGTAGTCCATGGGATCGCGAAGAGTCAGACACGACTAAGTGACTGAACGACAACATTTAATAAAAAGGCAGCCTTAGGAAAGGAAAATAGATTTTTCTAATGAAAATATATAAAGTGGGTAGCAGTCAGAAATCACTCAATTTAAGGCCTTTTGTGACCTCAATCAAAAGTCAAAATTTTTTTTGTTGCACTAGATACTGTTGTATTATTATTATGTTTCTTGCAGGCTGATTTACTCTCTCTTGTTAGAGAGATTTTCATCCTCAACAAAGTAATGGCAAGGAAACATGTAAGAAAATGTCAAAAGACTAAAATTGCATGATCCATCATGGCGTTTGAGCATAAATTTGGAAATATTGGCTGGGAACAGCCGAAGTCCTTGACTCATGACGTTTGAGCTGATTTGAGTTTTCCCTAAGCTGAGTCTATAGCAGGCTTTCATGTTTACCACGGACATAAATTCACCAGGGCTCTTAAGTAAGGACTACGTCTGAAAGAAGTGAATAGAATGCTAGGATTTTCTCCTAAGATTACATGTACCCCTTCAAGTAAAGTTCCATGCAACTTTCCTTCGCAGAGCTGTGCACACAAAATTTCAGGAAACAGCAGGTCTTAATTAGGCCTCCAGTTTATAGTTTCACCTGAAAAAATACATTTAAAAAAATCATATACGTTTGGCTGTCGAGATTTTTCAAGTCAATAAATTCTTGCTAATTAATCACATTAACGGTGCTCCTTAAAAGTTGAAACAGAATCAGAAAACAAACCAAATTCCCCATAAATATCCAACATAAAGACCTATTCACTGATGCATTTTCAGTTTCTAAGAATTTTACAAGTGTTTTTTTCTCCCTAACGGGACACACACACACACACACACACACGCACACACACTGTGGCACTATCTGTGGTAGTATTACATTATCCGCGTAGGAAAACAATTCTGGTGACAAATTTTAATACTTTACCATGATGTCATTGTGTATGCAAACTCTGCTGCTTAGTACCTGTGTGTGTGACTGTCTTAAGAGATTAGAGGCCCCAAACACTCAGCAACAACACATCGCCTCATCTTGGAGCCCCCCCAAAAGGAGAAATTAACAATGTAGGAGATAAAGAGATGATAAACTAACAAAGCAGAAACCAAGGGGGGCAAATAGACTTCTTCCTGCTTGTCCACCATTGCGTTCTTCAAAAGGACCATAACCTTTGGTATAAACATGCCCCACGAATATCCTGGTGGCTGCCTTGGTCCGGTAGAGCATGTACTGTACAAAATCGGATTGCTTAAATCCCCTTTGGAAACATCAACAAATAGATCTAAAACCCCACCTCCCCCTGTGGTATGCTTCCTGAGAATAGTGCTACTGTTGTTCGTTAAGAAAATAACCTTTCACACTCATAAACCTTAAGCTGCCCAAATTTCTTTGGTGCGTGTTTATCAAGATGCTGGATTTGAACATACGCTGCAATTTCAAATCTTTTTACTACTCTGTGTGCAGTAGTGAGCCATTTCTCTGAAAGGATTTCTGAATGTGGTAGATCTGTTAGAGGGAGAGAGGGCCAGTTACTGTTTTCAACAGGTAATTAATTTTTAATTCAGCAAAATGAGAGAATTCCACTTTCAAGGAAATTTAATTTATTTTAAATGTTTCATATATTATTATGAGGGGGAGAAGCTACTAATTTTATATATATATCTGTAGGGGAAAACGGCTGTAAGTATTTCTATTCTAACTCATCCCCTAAGCCCAAATAGTTGATCATGGCAAAAACATAGCCTTCTCTAAGATGCCTATTCAGAGATTTGAGGAGTACAGATTTGAGAAGATTTGATGCTGTATCGACAAAGGAAAAAACCATACTATTTTACTTTCAGATATTTGCTTTTGGATTTCATTTTTGAAGTTCAGTTTTTCCTTGAGGGGAGAACATTTGATTTATTATTTCTTCCTGACTCCCTTCTTTGCATTTGGTCTTATATTTACCATGAAGGATGACTGGGTAAAAAGCAAAATGTCATGTTGAAAAGAAAACTTGACCTGGTCCTAGTTAAGCGTCTAACTTACTATTTCACTTGGGCAATATATTTCACCTCAGTTTCTTTACCAATAAAATAAATAAATCACTTAATGGCAAATAGATGGGGGAAAAAAATGGAAACAGTGACAGACATTTTTTTCTTGGGCTCCAAAATCACTGCAGATGGTGACTGAACCCATGAAATTAAAAGATTTTAGACCTTGGAAGAAAAGCTATAGCAAACCTAAACAGTGTATTAAAAAGCAGAGACATCACTTTGCCAACAAAGGTCTGTCTAGTCAAAGCTATGGTTTTTCCAGTAGTCATGTATAGATGTGAGAATTGGACCATAAAGAAGGTTGAGCATCGAAGAACTGATGCTTTCAAACTGTGGTGCTGGAAAAGACTCTTGACAGTCCCTTAGAAAGCAAGGAGATCAAACCAGTCAATCCTAAAGGAAACCAGTCCTGAATATTCATTGGAAGAACTGATGCTGAAGGTGAAGCTCCAATACTTTGGCCATTTGATGAAAACAGCTGACTCATTGAAAAAGACTCTGATGCTGGGAAAGATTGAGGGCAGGAGGAGAAAGGGGCAGCGGAGGATGCTTGGATGGCATCATCAACTCAATGGACATGAGTTTGAGTAGACTCCAGGAGATAGTGAAGGACAGGGAAGCCTGGTGTGCTGCAGTCTATGGGGTCGCAAAAAGTAGGACATGACTGAGTAACTGAGTACCAACAAATTAAGGAGCTCCATTGATTCATTCAGCACGCTTTCAGTGAGTGCCAATTATAGGCAAAGTACTGGGTTATATGCAGTTGATGCAAATATGTGTAACAGAGTCTCTAACTTTTGAGGGTCTATTATATGGGCAAATGTGTCAAGGACTGGAATGAGCATAAGTCCCCTTTTTGATCAGCAGGTTTGCTACCCTTTTACTCACCACATAGAAAGAAGAAGGAAAATGAGTGTAAAGCAGTTCATGACAATTCCTGGAAGGGGGAAAGAATTGAAGGAGACAGCAAGAGAGAGAGAGAGAGAGAGAGGAGCAGCAAGCATCCTTTGTTCTTCAAGTTTTTTCATTGAAACTCAAGGTGAAGAATGGAGGCAAAATAAAAAGAATAGGTTAGCTGTGAAACCAAAGCCAGGATGGGCTTGTATCCATTTTTTTTTTTTAATTTTTAGTGGTTTATTTATTCAGTTGGCTGCACCGTGTCTTAGGTGTAACACACAGGATCTTCATTGAATCTTGCAGCATTTTTATTTTGGCTACTGACTCTCAGTAGTTGCAGCATAGACACTTAGTTGCTCAGCAGCATGTGGGATCTTCCCAGACCAGGGATCAAACCCGTGTCCCCTGCATTGGCAGGCAGATTCTTAACCATTGGACCACGAGGGAAGTCCCTTATGTCTCATTTCTGATTTGGGACTCCAGGTAGAGATAGGTGGCATATTGTTCTTTGCCAACAAGAAATAGCCACAGTGACTGTGGAAGTGGTAGCATAGCATGTGAGAGAGAGAGAGAGGATATTCTGTTCCCTAGCACCTGTTGTTTGCACTGGGAAATCCAGAATTTCCCACAAGTTCCCAGTGATGAGTAAGATAGGCAGCCAGTACTGCAGTAGGAAGTGGGGAGCACCACACAGAGGCTGAAGAGAGGACAGCCTCACCAGAGGTCAGTTGGAGTCCAGGGCCAAGATTCAGATGGTATGACACTAAGGAAACTGTTTCTCAGAGGAAGCTGAGGTCAGGCTGAGGTGCAGAGTGTGGACCGCTGGACCATGGCTAGACTGAGAGAAGAAACCAGCATGACATCAGCTAGAGAACTTCATGAGCAGATGCAGAGAGGACAGAAACCAATATGGGGATGGGGAAAATGAGTTTAGGGTTTCCCAGGTGGTGAAGTGGTAAAGAATCCGCCTGCCAGTGCAAGAGAAGCAGGAGACGCGGGTTCGATCTGGGATTGGGAAGATATCCTGGAGAAGGAAATGACAACCCGCTCCATTATTCTTGCCTGAAGAAGTCCATGGTCAGAGAAACCTGGTGGGCTACATTCCATGGGGTAGCAGAGTCAGATACAACTCAGGGACTGAGAACAAAAAATGAGTTTACCTCAGCCTAAGGCCAAGGAGAATCAGAAGAGATCAGGGCTGGGTGAACACCAGGGTCCCTCCCATGAGGCCATAAAATTCTGTAAGCATCCCCTGTGCTCACTTGTTATCTGGGAATAGAGCGGTGGGATCTGTGAATCAGGGGAGACAGTCACGATGCAGAGTTGCAGCTTTACTTTGGGTCTGCTAAAAATGGTCCCAATTAACCTAAAAGGGGATTGTTTAAAGCTGGAAGAGATTGAGTCACTCCAAGTTGGCAGGCTTAGGTCTTCTCCCACAGTCCATTATCGTGGGGCCTCAGAACAAGATGTAGATCTGATATGAATACTATATACATCTTTTTGCACATCTTTTGCACAATACCTTACAGTATTGTAAGGTATATGGTAAAAATGTGTCCTCTTTTATGATTATATAATAACAAGTTACCTTTGATTTCTAGTTTTTCGGGCATTCTTCCCTCTATTATTCTATTTGGTCCTCTTGGTAAAGATATGAGAGGCAGATGAGCAGTATCATCTCCATTATACAGGTGAGAAATCTGAAGCTCAGTGAGGTCACCTTGCACCTCATCTATAACTTGTAGACAAAATACTTACTTGGCTGAAGTTTCATGTTTTTTTGTGAGGATAACATAGGAATAGAGATCTCATAGGAAGATATGATTTCCTGTAACATTTAAAAGCCAATGAAGCAAGATGATATTGTAGTCAAATAATGCTGACAGAATCCTGGAATGTTTTACCCCATGAGAGCATACCTATAAAGGTTTCAGCATTCAAGCATGTGATGTTCTGGTGAATGCCGTGTTAAATGAAATGCTGGAGTACTGTGATTGGGTTCAAGGAACCCAATCATCTTTCATGATGTTATACAATGATTTGGAATGTCTGATTAAAGTTTTAGCTTCAGCACTTCAAGGATGATATGTTTGACAGGAATATTAAATACATTTTTCTTGGAAGATTAAGTTTATCTTATTTTTCAGTTGTCTTAAATCTGTGAAAGCTATGATAATCGCGTGCTTTTTAAAGAATGTCATTTAACTTACTATCGCAATGTTTGCAATGCGATACAAGTGTGGTGCTCAGTTAACCGAAGATTTGGATCAATGGTAGGTCGAGGCTGCCTCCAGGCATTTCTATTTTCTCAGGCTTAGCTTCTCAAGGCACAAGGAATGGAGCAGCCTCAGATCTTGTCCATCATGGCCCTTTGTGGCCTGGTCCTTGCTGATGTCTCCAATTTGATTTCACATCTCTTCCCGTTCAATTTCTAGGTGCTAGTCACAGGCCCTTCATTCTGCTCCTCACTTCCCTGATTGAGATTTGAGTCTATGATCTTCCTTCTGCAAGGAAGGTTTTCTCTTCCCTGGATTTTTGACTCCTTATACATTCGTGCCCTCCATCCCTGCCCCCTCACCAATGAAGCCTTCTTTAATCATTCCTTCTAAATACAGTCCCTCGCCCTTCTCCACTGTAGCACACTTTCTTCTCTTATTGCACTTCATAATTTGTAAATATTTGTTTGATTGACTATCATCTCATCAAGTTATAGGGGGCCAGTTTGTTTCACTCACCACTGCACAACCAGTCACTGAGACAAGGTACAAAACTGATGAGTGAACAGGTAAATAAATGAATAAGCCATCTGTATAAGCTCCTTCCTACCCTTGAATCTGTGGGTATTTTATACACTATTTTATCATTTTTGCCATGCATTTTAAGGATCTATACTATCTCACTTGCTTCATAGTGTTAGTGTGAAATTAAAGGAGAATTTCTGTACAGCGTTTAGCTCACTGGCTGAAGTGTATGCAGGTCTAGGGGGTTGGAAAAACATTGTGTTTAAAGAAGAAAACGCTTTGAGCATAATATTTTAGTGATAAGAAATTATCTACAGTTTCTCTTCTATTTCCTAAAAATATCCATCTTATACTGCAGACTGCACACACAATAAACATTCAATTCTTCTAATAATTTCAGTGAGAGGAATACCTTGCTGATTTTTTGTTTGTGCAGGGCAGAAGTAGCTATAAATTGATATAGAGAAATATCAGGTTAAGAGTTTAGTTTCCTAGGAGCCCATGGACTAAGTGAACCGAGAGAGGAAGAGACTTTCACAAACAATTGGAAGATTTCTTTGCCGCTTTTCTTTTCAATCTAATTTTCTTTCCATTGAAAGCAGCTGTGCTTTCTCTCGTTCTGACAATTCAGAAATCAGTGTAATTCATTCTTCATAAATACTGTATAATATGCTGGCAGAAGCTGCCTCTGACAGTAGCCTGCTGGGTGTTCAATGCTGCTTGATTATATGGAAGGTTAAAAGACCACTGTGATTATTTCCTTCTTTGTAAAACTGTCCTTGTCTTATTACAAAACTGCTAATTCTTCCAGAAACCAGAAATTAGCTAAATAAACTAGAGCAGAATAAGTACTGTGTAACACCATCAGGTTCTACTCATTTCCTCTTTTTTCCACCCCCAGGGGATGGTGAATTTTTAAAAACAGCTTTATTAAGACATAATTTCCATACCATGCAAGGCACACTTTTCAAGTATACGTCACAATAATTTTTAGGATGTTTAAGTCAGTACATTTTCAGTTTTAGATGCCACCACCATCACCATGGTCTATTTTTAATCACCTCAGAAAGAAGCCATGTACCCTTAGCAATCCTTTTCTACCTCCAGTCCCCTCCTCCCAGCCCTTGCTGCTGCTGCTGCTGCTGCTAAGTTGCCTCAGTTGTGTCCGACTCTGTGCGACCCCATAGATGGAGCCCGCGCCCCCGTCCCTGGGATTCTCCAGGCAAGAACACTGGAGTGGGTTGCCATTTCCTTCTCCAATGCATGAAAGTGAAAAGTGAAAGTGAAGTTGTTCAGTCGTGTCTGACTCTTAGCAACCCCATGGACTGCAGCCTACCAAGGCTCCTCCGTTCATGGGATTTTCCAGGCAAGCGTGCTGGAGTGGGGTGCCATCTCCCAGCCCTTAAACAACCACTAATCTACTTTCTGTCTCTACAGTTTTCTCTTTTCTGGACTTTCATATAAATAGAATCATATAATATGTAGCCTTTTGTGATTGGCGTCTTTCACTTAGCAAGGTGTTTTCAAGGTTCCTCCAGGCTGCAGCATGTATCAATAGTTCATTTCTGTTTATGGCCAGTTGTTGTTGTTTGGTCCCTCAGTCATGTCTGACGTTTTGCGACCCCATGGGCTGCAGCACACCAGGCTTCTCTGTCCTTCACCATCTCCCTGAGCTTGCTCAAACTCAAGTCCATTGAGTTGATGATGCCAATAATACTCCATTATATGGGTATACCATATTTTGTTTATCCATTGATTAATCAACTGATGAACATTTGGATTGCTTCCACATTTTGGCTCTTATGGATGGTGCTGCTATAAACATTCATGCATGGGCTTTTCTGTGGACATGTGTTTTTATTTTCCTTGGATATATACCTAGGAGTGGAATTGTAGGCTCTTATTGTAACTCTATGTTTAATCATTTGAAAAATTGCCAGACTATTTTCCCAAGCGGCTCCTTCATTTTCATTCTCATCAGCAGTCTGCTGCTGCTGCTGCTGCTAAGTCGCTTCAGTTGTGCCCGACTCTGTGCGACCCCATAGACGGCAGCCCACCAGGCTCCGCCATCCCTGGGATTCTCTAGGCAAGAACACTGGAATGGGTTGCCATTTCCTTCTCCAAAGCATGAAAGTGAAAAGTGAAAGTGAAGTCGCTCAGTTGTGTTCCACTCTTTGTGACCCCATGGACCACAGCCCACCAGGCTCCTCCGTCCATGGGACTTTCCAGGCAAGAATACTGGAGTGGGTTGCCATTGCCTTCTCCCATCAGCAGTCTAGGGTGTCCCTGTTTTTCTACATCCTTGCCAACTTGTGTTATTATCAGACTATTTGATTTTAACCATCCTACTAGTTGTGAAGTGGTATACCTCATAGTTTTGACTTGTATTTCCCTGGCGATTAATGATGTTGAGTATCTTTTCTTGTATTACTGACCATTTGTGTATTTTACTTGAAGAATGCTTATTCAGATTGTTTGCCTGTTTTTCATTTGGTATAAAGGCATATTTTTTAAGCTTGTTGATGAGGTATCTATTTAATAATATATGCAAAACACTTAGCAGAGTGTAAGAGCTATAATTCTTTCTTTTAAAACCAACTGAACATAATTAAGATTTATACAATTTTAAAGTTGGCCTAAAGCTCAACATTCAGAAAATTAAGATCATGGCATCTGGTCCCATCACTTCATGGCAAATAGATGGGGAAACAGTGGAAACAGTGTCAGACTTTATTTTTTTGGGCTCCAAAATCACTGCAGATGGTGATTGCAGCCATAAAATTAAAAGATGCTTACTCCTTGGAAGGTAAGTTATGACCAACCTAGATACCATATTAAAAAGCAGAGGCATTACTTTGCCAACACAGGTCTGTCTACTCAAGGCTATGGTTTTTCCTGTGGTCGTGTATGGATGTGAGAGTTGGACTGTGAAGAAAGCTGAGCACCAAAGAATTGATGCTTTTGAACTGTGGTGTTGGAGAAGACTCTTGAGAGAGTCCCTTGAACTGCAAGGAGATCCAACCAGTCCATCCTAAAGGAGATCAGTCCTGGGTGTTCATTGGAAGGACTGATGCTAAAGCTGAAACTCCAATACTTTGGCCACCTCATGTGAAGAGTTGACTCATTGGAAAAGACTCTGATGCTGGGAGGGATTGGGGGCAGGAGGAGAAGGGGACAACAGAGGATAAGATGGCTGGATGGCATCACTGATTCGATGGACCTGAGTCTGAGTGAACTCTGGGAGTTGGCGATGGACAGGGAGCCCTGGCGTGCTGCAATTCATGGGGTCGCAAAGAGTGGGACACGACTGAGCAACTGAACTGAACTGAAAACAGCAGCAGGATACAAATTCTACTCAAGTTCCCATAAACTATAAACCAGAAAACAGTGAAACATATCCAGGGGCATAAAACAAGGTGCAAATATTTTAGAGTCTCAGGGTATGAAATCATACAGTCTGTTCTCTTAACACTGTGGAAATAACCCACATATTTTCAAGTAAAATGTGACATGCTCAATAAGTAAAGGCATCCACGCACATATGGACACCTTATCTTTGACAAAGGAGGCAAGAATATACAATGGATTAAAGACAATCTCTTTAACAAGTGGTGCTGGGAACTCTGGTCAACCACTTGTAAAAGAATGAAACTAGAACACTTTCTAACACCATACACAAAAATAAACTCAAAATGGATTAAAGATCTAAACGTAAGACCAGAAACTATAAAACTCCTAGAGGAGAACATAGGCAAAACACTCTCTGACATACATCACAGCAGGATCCTCTATGACCCACCTCCCAGAATATTGGAAATAAAAGCAAAAATAAACAAATGGGACCTAATTAACCTTAAAAGCTTCTGCACATCAAAGGAAACTATTAGCAAGGTGAAAAGACAGCCTTCAGAATGGACGAAGATAATAGCAAATGAAGCAACTGACAAACAACTAATCTCCAGAATATACAAGCAACTCCTACAGCTCAACTCCAGAAAAATAAATGACCCAATCAAAAAATGGGCCAAAGAACTAAATAGACATTTCTCCAAAGAAGACATACAGATGGCTAACAAACACATGAAAGGATGCTCAACATCACTCATTATCAGAGAAATGCAAATCAAAACCACTATGAGGTACCATTTCACACCAGTCAGAATGGCTGCGATCCAAAAGTCTACAAGTAATAAATGCTGGAGAGGGTGTGGAGAAAAGGGAACCCTCTTACACTGTTGGTGGGAATGCAAACTAGTACAGCCACTATGGAGAACAGTGTGGAGATTCCTTAAAAAACTGGAAATAGACATGCCTTATGATCCAGCAATCCCACTGCTGGGCATACACACTGAGAAAACCAGAAGGGAAAGAGACACGAGTACCCCAATGTTCATCGCAGCACTGTTTATAATAGCCAGGACATGGAAACAACCTAGATGTCCATCAGCAGATGAATGGATAGGAAAGCTGTGGTACATGTACACAATGGAGTGTTATTCAGCCATTAAAAAGAATACATTTGAATCAGTTCTAGTGAGGTGAATGCAACTGGAGCCTATTATACAGAGTGAAGTAAGCCAGAAAGAAAAACACCAATACAGTATACTGGCGCATGTCTATGGAATTTAGAAAGATGGTAACAATGGCCCTGTGTACGGGACAGCAAGAGAGACACTGATGTATAGAACAGTCTTATGGACTCTGTGGGAGAGGGAGAGGGTGGGAAGATTTGGGAGAGTGGCATTGAAACATGTAAAATATCATGTATGAAATGAGTTGCCAGTCCAGGTTCGATGCACGATGCTGGATGCTTGGGGCTGGTGCACTGGGACGACCCAGAGGGATGGAGTGGGGAGGGAGGAGGGAGGAGGGTTCGGGATGGGGAACACATGTATGCCTGTGGCGGATTCGTTTTGATATTTGGCAAATCTAATACAGTTATGTAAAGTTTAAAAAGAAAATAAAATTAAAAAAAAAATAAGTAAAGGCAGATTTTTAAAAATTATTTCTAATTTATAAATATTTTATAAAATCTAACATCTCCATGTGTATATCATAATACACATATAATAATATCCTTAGGAAACTCACTTGATTAAAAAGAGTAAAAGTACCTGACACTGGAACCCCTTAAAAACAGGTTATTATATAGATCCTTCAACCAAAAACCCTTTACATAATAATGATTAAACATTGCTGATCACCCATGACTTCTAGTTTAGTGTTCTCCAAGATCTCCTATAGGTTTCCCTTTGTGGCCCAGCTGGTAAAGAATCTGCTTGCTATGTGGGAGTCCTGGGTTTGATCCCTGGGTTGGGAAGGTCCCCTGGAGAAGGGAAAGGCAATGGGAAATGGGAAAGACTAGAGATCTCTTCAAGAAAATTAGAGATACCAAGGTAATATTTCATGCAAAGATGGGCACAATAAAGGACAGAAATGATATGGACCTATCAAAAGCAGAAGATATTAAGAGGTGGCAACGATACACAGAACTATACAAAAAAGATCTTCATGACGCAGATAACCACGATGGTGTGAGCACTCACCTAGAGCCAGACATCCTGGAATGTGAAATCAAATGGGCCTTAGGAAGCATCTCTATGAATAAAGCTAGTGGAGGTGATGGAATTCCAGTTGAGCTATTCCAAATCCTAAAAGATGATGCTATGAAAGTGCTGCATTCAATATGCCAGCAAATTTGGAAAACTCAGCAGTGGCCACAGGACAGAAAAGGTTGGTTTTCATTCCAATCCCAAAGAAAGGCAATGCCAAAGAATGTTCAAACTACTGGACAATTGTACTCATGTCACACACTAGCAAAGTAATGCTCAAAATTCTCCAAGTCAGGCTTCAACAGTATGTGAACCATGAACTTCCAGATGTTCAAGCTGGATTTCAAAAAGGCAGAGGAACCAGAGATCCAATTGCTAACATCCGCTGGATCATCAAAAAAGCAAGAGAGTTCCAGAAAAACATGTACTTCTGCTTTATTGACTATGCCAAAACCTTTGACTGCATGGATTACAGCAAACTGTGGAAAATTCTTCAAGAGATGGGAATACCAGAATACCTGACCTGCCTCCTGAGAAATCTGTATGCAGGTCAAGAAGCAACAGTTAGAACTGGACATGGATCAACAGACTGGTTCCAAACCGGGAAAGGAGTACATCAAGGCTGTATATTGTCACCCGGCTTATTCAACTTATATGCATAGCACACCATGCAAAATGCCAGGATGGATGAAGCACAAGCTGGAATCAAGATTGCCGGGAGAACTATCAATAACCTCAGAAATGCAGATGACACCATCCTTATGGCAGAAAGTGAAGAAGAACTAAAGAGCGTCTTGATGAAAGTGAAAGAGAAGAGTGAAAAAGCTGGCTTAAAGCTCAACATTTAAAAAATGAAGATCATGGCATCCAGTCCCATCACTTTGTGCTGAATACAAGGGAAAAAAGTGAAGGCAGTGACATATTTTATTTTCTTGGTCTCCAAAATCACTGCAGATGGTGATTGCAGCCATGAAATTAAAAGACTGTTGCCCCTTGGAAGAAGAGTTATGACCAACCTAGACAGCATATTAAAACACAGAAACATTACATTGTCAACAAAGGTCCGTCTAGTCAAGGCTAAGGTTTTTCCAGTAGTTATGTATGGATGTGAGAGTTGGACTATCTAGAAAGATGAGCACTGAAGAATTGATGCATTTGAACTGTGGTGTTAGAGAAGACTCTTGTGAGTCCCTTGGACTGCAGGGAGACCCAAGTACCTGATAGACTGCAGTCTATCCTGAAGTAAATCACTCCTGAATATTCATTGGAAGGATTGATGCTGAAGCTGAAACTCCAATCCTTTGGCCACCTGATGTGAAGAACTGACTCATTGGAAAAGACCCTGATGCTGGGAAAGATTGAAGACGGGAGGAGAAAAGGACAACAGAGGATGAGATAGATGGTTGGATGGCATCACCAACTTGATGGATATGAGTTTGAGTAAACTCCGGGAGTTGCTGATAAACAGGGAAGCCTGGTGTGCTGCAGTCCATGGGGTCACAAAGAGTCTGACATGACTGAGCAACTGAACGAACTGACTGAAGGTCTCCTATGTTACAACTTGGATCTGTATGTCCCAGTGAATATCATTTCCAAAAATATTGTATTTGATTTCCACAGTTTTCCTTTGAAAATTATCACTCTGGTTATGAGCCATGTTCTCAAAGTTGCATTTGTCTATTCCCCTGACAGCCCTTTAAGAACTCAGCATTAATGAGAAAGATGTTTTGATTTTTCTTTCTCAAACAGTATCTCATCTTCCCTGGCAGGAAATTCTCTTACCTTACTGTGAACAGAAGCCTATTGACCTATAGTAACTAGAAGCTATTGATGTCCAACGCTGGGTCTCTGTCACTCTAAGCTTGCCTGGGATGGCAAGGTTTCTCACACCTCAGCACATCAAATGCTGCCATTGACCTTCCCCACTTTGTATCATCTATGTGGGTGGTAACCATGAGTCTTGGGATTTCCAGTAGAGTTCCAATTTCAAGAAATTGATCACTTTTCAAATGTGTAAGTAGGACTTAATTTCCCTAGTGTTTAAAAAAAATAAAAACAAAAATTTTCATATAAATAAATAAATTTATAAATCTTTAAAAATTTTTCTTTTTTTATTGATTCAGTATCTTGATTTGTGTCAGGTATATGTGATGCATCTTAGAAAGAATACTAAAATACCAAGATAAGCTGAGGGCATGTGGAAACCCTCAGTGGGTTAACTGCTCATGCTGCTGCTGCTCAGTTGCTCAGTCGTGTCCGACTCTTTCTAACCCCATGGACTGTAGCCCACCAGGCTCCTCTGTCCATGGGGATTCTCCAGGCAAGAATACTGGAGTAGGTTGCCATGCCCTCCTCCAGGGAATCTTCCCTACCCAGGGTTCCAATGCGGGTCTCCTTCATTGCAGGCAGATTCTTGACTGATTGAGCCACCAGGGAAGCCCTAATACTTAATATTCCATAAATATTGGTTAAATATTTATTTGGAGTCTAAAGACAATCTGGTTTCCAATTAACAAAAATTACATACAACAGGGAATTTTGCACAGTTATTATGAACGTCATGAAAAATAATACATAATAAAATTAATTGGAATATCAGTTTTTCTCAGTCATGTCTGACTCTTTGCAACCCCATGGACTGTGGCCCTCCAGGCTCCTCTGTCCATGGGATTCTCCAGGCAAGAATACTGGATTGGGTAGCCATTCTCTTCTTCAGGGGATCTTCCCGACCCAGGGATCGAACATGGGTCTTCTGCATTGCAGGCAGATTCTTAATCATATGAGCCACCAGGAAAGCCCCTTTCACTTTTGCATTCACAAAGGTTAACTGGAATATCAATTATGATAGACATAGTGCATAAACAACTGAATATTCATCAGTAGGAGTTTATATAGTAATTATGTAAACCACACAATAAAATATAATGTGAGCATTTAAAAATATAAAATTCTGCATTTATGATATGGAATTGATGCTTTCAAATTGTGGTACTGGAAAAGACTCTTGAGAGTCCCTTAGATTGCAAGGAGATCCAATCAGTCAATCCTAAAGGAAATCGACCCTGAATAATATTGGAAGGACTGATGCTAAAGCTGAAGCTCCAATACTTTGGCCACCTTATGTGAAGAGCCAACTCATTGGAAAAGGCCCTGATGCTGGGAAAGATTGAGGGCAGGAGGAGAAGGGAGTGGCAGAGGATGAGATGGTTGACTGGCATCATTGACTCAATGGACATAAGTTTGGGCAAACTCTGGAAGACAGTGAAGGGACAAGGAAGCCTGGTGTGCAATAGTCCATGAGGTCGTAGAGTCCGACATGCTACTGAACAACAACAACATAATATAAACTGTTCTCAAGGTGTTTTAATTGAAAAAATACAAAGTACACAATTACATATGTAACATGCTGTGAGTGAAGCGAGTGAAGTTGCTCAGTTGTGTCCAACTCTTTGCAACCCCATGGACTGTAGCCTACCAGGCTCCTCCATCCATGGGATTCTACAGGAAAGAATACTGGAGTGGGTTGTCATTTCCTTCTCCAGGGGATCTTCCCGACCCAGGGATCACACTTGGGTCTCCAGCATTGCAGGCAGATGCTTTACCCTCTGAGTTACAAGAATCCCTTATATAACACGTTCAGTTCAGTTCAGTTCAGTCGCTCAGTCGTGTCCAACTCTTTGAGACCCCATGAATCACAGCATGCCAGGCCTCCCTGTCCATCACCAACTCCTGGAGTTCACTCAAACTCATGTCCATCAAGTCGGTGATGCCATCCAGCCATCTCATCCTCTGTCATCCCCTTCTCCTCCTGCCCCCAATCCCTCCAAGCATCAGGGTCTTTTCCAATGAGTCAACTCTTAGCATGAGGTGGCCAAAGTATTGGAATTGCAGCTTCAGCATCAGTCCTTCCAATGAACACCCAGGACTGATCTCCTTCAGAATGGACTGGTTGGATCTCCTTGCAGTCCAAGGGACGCTCAAGAGTCTTCTCTAACACCAGTTCAAAAGCATCAATTCTTTGGCGCTCAGCTTTCTTCACAGTCCAACTCTCACATCCATACATGACCACTGGAAAAACCATAGCCTTAACTAGATGGACCTTTGTTGGCAAAGTAATATCTCTGCTTTTCAATATGCTATCTATGTTGGTCATAACTTTCCTTCCAAGGAGTAAGTGTCTTTTAATTTCATGGCTGCAATCACCATCTGCAGTGATTTTGGAGACCAGAAAAATAAAGTCTGACACTGTTTCCATTGTTTCCCCATCTATTTCCCATGAAGTGATGGGACCAGATACCATGATCTTAGTTTTCTGAATGTTGAGCTTTAAGCCAACTTTTTCACTCTCCTCTATCACTTTCATTAACAGGCTTTTTAGTTCCTTTTCACTTTCTGCCATAAGGGTGGTGTCATCTGCATATCTGAGGTTATTGATATTTCTCCCGGCAATCTTGTTTCCAGCTTGTGCTTCATCCAGCACAGCGTTTCTCATGATGTACTCTGCATATAAGTTAAATAAGCAGGGTGACGATATACAGCCTTGACAAACTCCTTTTCCTATTTGGAACCAGTCTGTTGTTCCATGTCCAGTTCTAACTGTTGCTTCCTGATCTGCATATAGGTTTCTCAAGAGGCAGGTCAGGTGGTCTGGTATTCCCATCTCTTTCAGAATTTTCCACAGTTTATTGTGATCCACACAGTCAAAGGTTTTGGCATAGTCAATAAAGAAGAAATAGATGTTTTTCTGGAACTTTCTTGCTTTTTTGATGATCCAGTGGATGTTGGCAACTTGATCTCTGGTTCCTCTGCCTTTTCTAAAATCAGCTTGATCATCTGGAAGTTCACGGTTTGCGTATTGCTGAAGCCTGGCTTGAAGAATATTGAGCATTACTTTACTAGCATGTGAGATGAGTGCAATTGTGTGGTAGTTTGAGCATTCTTTGGCACTGCCTTTCTTTGGGATTGGAATGAAAACTGGCCTTTTCCAGTCCTGTGGCCACTGCTGAGTTTTCCACATTTGCTGACGTATTGAGTGCAGCACTTTCACAGCATCATCTTTCAGTATTTGAAATAGCTCAACTGGAATTCTATCACTTCCACTAGATTTGTTCCTAGTGATGCTTTCTAAGGCCCACTTGACTTCACATTCCAGGATGTCTGGCTCTAGGTGAGTGATCACACCATCATGATTATCTGGGTCATGAAGATCTTTTTTGTACAGTTCTTCTGTGTATTCTTGCCATCTCTTCTTAATATCTTCTGTTGCTGTTAGGTCCATACCATTTCTGTCCTTTATCGAGCCCATCTTTGCATGAAATGTTCCTTTGGTATCTCTGATTTTCTTGAAGAGATCCCTAGTCTTTCCCATTCTGTTGTTTTCCTCTATTTCTTTGCATTGATTGCTGAAGAAGGCTTTCTTATCTCTTCTTGCTATTCTTTGGAACTCTGCATTCAGATGTTTATATATTTCCTTTTCTCCTTTGCTTTTCACTTCTCTTCTTTTCACAGCTATTTGTAAGGCCTTCCCAGACAGCCATTTTGCTTTTTTGCATTTCTTTTCCATGGGGATGGTCTTGATCCCTGTCTCCTGTACAATGTCATGAACCTCATTCCATAGTTCATCAGGCACTCTATCTATCAGATCTAGGCCCTTAAATCTATTTCTCACTTCCACTGTATAATCATAAGGGATTTGATTTAGGTCATACCTGAATGGTCTAGTGGTTTTCCCTACTTTCTTCAATTTAAGTCTGAATGTGGAAATATTTCTGTGAATAAACTTACAAATGCATGAAATATCTCCTGAGGTTTATCCAAGGAACTGGGAACTGGCTATCTCTGCGGAATGAAGTGGTAGCTGGGAGCAGGGGAAAAAATGGAGACTTCTCACTGGACACCATGGAGTATCTTTCCACCTCATATGTATTAATCCTCTTTAATAATTCACAAATCTTATAAATAAATAAAGCAAACTGAGAAGTTTATCACATGTTTTTGTTACATGCTATTTCTCATATCATTCATCTTCGTGAGAGGCATTGTAACTCCCAAGATTTAGGTAGTCAAATAACTTCTTCTTGGTTCTACGGACTAGGTTCACATTATTAGCGTTCAGATATTCTGCTGAGATGGCGAACTTTAGGCAACTATGTGCAAGCTGACTCCAGAGATTATGGGGCTCTTTATAGAGGGAGTACCAGTGAGGACTTAAAAAAATCTGTTTCCATTCAATGTCCTTTTATTTTTCTGGTTATTTAAGAAGTTAAATGAGGAAACCTGAATTAACTGGCACCATATTTCTGATTTATTCTGGTAAGTTTTATTGACCTTTCAGACTGGAGCCCTGGGACCCTGCCGTCTAGTTGCTTCTTAATCCTTCTGTGGTTTCACATAGATGTGAGAGTTTCTTAATGTTATATGACTTAAAACTTCATAGAAAGTAAAATAACAAGAGAATCTAAAATTTCATTTCAATTTTAACCCAAATAGAAGTTTAAACTTTTGGGATCCCTTTACTGAAGGTCCTCTTTTTAAATCCATTGTAAGATACGACCATTTAAAAATGTCTTCTTAAACATGACATTTAGTGAGAAAGCAAGCTATCAAGAAAGAAGCATAAAAGATGTTAAGAGAATTTGTAACAAGAAGAATACAGAGTTATTTCTTCATATTCTCATGGGTTTGGTTTAATTTCATTTTAGTTTAATGACTTGTCATAAGTAGTGTTAATAATAATGAAAAATCATCATACTATAGGAAAAAAAAAAGTTTATCCAGCTGTTATGACCAGAGATCTTCCTTTAAGTTTTAGATAGACCCTTTCCCTTTTACATATATGTACTTCGTGTGTGCGTGTGTGTATATGTTATAGTCCTTTTGCTTTGTTACAAATGAAATTTGATTTTTTCCAATTACCAAATAGTTTCTCTATATATGACTGAGTAAACTTTCACTGAAATGATTTGACCTTACTTGAGAAAGACACTGCATGCTATTTTCTCCAGGAAATGGAGCTAAATACATATATACCCTTAAAATTGTGGAGAGCAAACTAAAGTTTCAGTAGAAAAAATTATGCCAATTCCCTATTTTTTAACATTTTAGCTATATCTTTTTTCGTAGTATCAACTAATCTTACACTATGGAGCCTGCAATATAATCCATGTTTGCACTCAAGAAAATCTAGTCCAAGAAGTTCACCTATGAAAAGTGGGGGAGGGAAGAGTAAGGTCACAACAGTAGAGAAGCTGACAAGCAATCCTTCAGCCAGGTGATCAACATGAAAGTGACAAGGAACGCTGATAGTATGTGCCCCTGATGTGGGGGGATGAATATGACACTTCCTCTTTCTGTTTTTTCTCCCCAAACACACAGCTCCAGGTTAATCATGAGAAAAATTAGACAAATCTCAATTGAAGGAACTTTTACAAAATACCTGTCTGATACTTTTTTAAAGTGTCAGAATAATCAAACACTAAGTCAGAGAAACTCTTAGAGCCAAGAGAAGACTTAGACCACATAGTGTTAGTCGCTCAGTAGTGTCTGACCCTTTGAGACCGCGTGAACTGTAATCCGCCAGGCTCCTCCATCCACAGAATTCTCTAGGTAAGAATACTGGAGTGGCTTGCCATTTCCTTCTCCATAGAACACATAACAACAAAATATAATAATGCATCCTGGATGAGATCCTGGAGGATAAAACTAATATTTTCTTCCCTAGGGTCATTGAACTAAATGGACTTTAGTTAATATTAATGTATCAGTTTTGGCTCACTAGTTGTCACAAAGTTGTCAAACTGATGTAAGATGTTGATAATAAGGGAAACTGAGGGCAGGGTATTTGGAAACTCTCTGTACTATTGTCTCGATATTTCTGTAACCCTGGAACTGCTCTAAAACTTTGTTTATTAACAACAACATAGGTTACCAAGACTTAAAAGAAATAATATATTCCTTTCGTTCAGCAGGAAATACTGGTACTACTAACAGATTCTACTGTCATTAGTTTAACACTAGGCATTGTACAGGTAATTTTTTATTATTCTTTTTTAGTTTAGATAAATGTAACAGGAAAACTCAGCAGTGGCCACAGGACTGGAAAAGGTCAGTTTTCATTTCAATCCCAAAGAAAGGCAATGCCAAAGAATATTCAAACTACCACACAATTGCACTCATCTCACACGCTAGTAAAGTAACGCTCAAAATTCTCCAAGCCAGGCTCCAGCGATACATGAACCATGAACTTCCAGATGTTCAAGCTGGTTTTAGAAAAGGCAGAGGAACCAGAGATCAAATTGCCAACATCCATGGATCATCATAAAAGCAAGAGAGTTCCAGAAAAACATCTATTTCTTCTTTATTGACTATGCCAAAGCCTTTGACTATGTGGACCACAACAAACTGGAAAATTCTTCAAGAGATGGGAATACCAGAGCACCTGACCTGCCTCTTGAGAAACCTATATGCAGGTCAGGAAGCAACAGTTAGAACTGGACATGGAACACCAGACTGGTTCCAAATAGGAAAAGGACTTTGTCAAGGCCGTATATCGTCACCCTGCTTATTTAACTTACATGCAGAGTACATCATGAGAAACGCTGTGCTGGATGAAGCACAAGCTGGAATCAAGATTGCCAGGAGAAATATCAATAACCTCAGATATGCAGATGACACCACCTTTACGGCAGAAAGTGAAGAACAACTAAAAAGCCTCTTGATGAAAGTGAAAGAGGAGAGTGAAAAAGTTGACTTAAAGATCATGGCATCTAGTCCCATCACTTCATGGGAAATAGATGGGTAAACTGTGGAAACAGTGTCAGACTTTATTTTTCTGGGCTCCAAAATCACTGCAGATGGTGATTGCAGCCATGAAATTAAAAGACGCTTACTCCTTGGAAGGAAAGTTATAACCAACCTTGACAACATATTCAAAAGCAGAGACATTCCTTTGCCAACACAGGTCTGTCTACTCAAGGCTATGGTTTTTCCAGTGGTCATGTATGGATGTGATAGTTGAACTATAAAGAAAGCTGAGTGCTGAAGAATTGATGCTTTTGAACTGTGGTGTTGGAGAAGACTCTTGAGAGTCCCTTGGACTGCAAGGAGATCCAACCAGTCCATTCTAAAGGAGATCAGTCCTGGGTGTTCATTGGAAGGACTGATGTTGAAGCTGAAACTCCAGTACTTCGGCTACCTGATGCGAAGAGCTGACTCATTGGAAAAGACCCTGATGCTGGGAAAGATTGAAGGCAGGATGAGAAAGGGAAGACAGAGGATGAGATGGTTGGATGGCATCACCGACACAGTGGACATGAGTTTGGGTAAACTCCGGGAGTTGGTGATAGACAGGGAGGCCTGGCGTGGTGAAGTTCATGGGGTCACAAAGAGTCGGACACGACTGAGCGACTGAAGTGAACTGAACAAGAAAAAATGCATCATGCATGTCTTTATACACTCTTCCATTTTTCTCCTGGATTACATCCAACACTCCACGAAGGAAAAGGATGAAGGTTATGCAGGCAGATTGTCACTACAGAGGAATTCAGAACTGAGAATAGTGCTCTCTGGGACGTGTTCATGGTGGGATGGTGTGCATATGTGTGCATGTGTGCATGCATGGATACATGTATGTGCCTGTATCTCTGTGTTAGGAGTATTAGAAAGAAGAAACTGTAAGATGTTCTGTGGCAAAAGGCAGTATGGAGAAGACTTGAGAGATCAGAATAGTAAGGGAAGAGATGAAGCTCTTTAGGTGAAGGAAATGTTTCCCAGGAATTTCAGAGACCCAAAGAGATAAGAATTTTTAAAAATTAACTCACTACAGGATTGAATGAGATATAGGAGTAAAGACTGAAATATATATTTGGCTGTTCTTTGAATATAATGCATTCTGGGGTGGAAAGGTGTGTGTTATGTATTTATAAGCATTGCAATTATATATGTATTTCCATTTTAAATTAAGTTTTAAAAAGGAAACAATTCATTACAATATGGATTACAATAATAATATCTTGTCAAAAAATAAAATGTTACCTATGGTTCAAATGTATTCTCAGATGTAAATATATAGTTCTATTATAAAACAGAATAGTATAATAATGTGAACTTATTTTGAAACAATAAATTTAAATATCATATCCATTATTGTTTTCTTCCAGGGTTTCTTTGAATATTCAGGATAAGTTGTTTCTTTTCTAATTTCTTTACATGTGATATATATGGAAATTCAGAAAATTCAAATTTTCTTAAATGAAATTCAGAAAATTCAAATTTTCTGCATTCAACTCTGAGTTTTCTTTCTGATAAAAGAATCACAGGAAATTGATTCTAAATTTTGTATTTAATGCTTACTTTTTATTTAAAAATAGCTGTTGTACTAAATGTAAAGTTTAATATACATTTACAAATGTCTTTTTCTCATTAATAACCCCAAATTTTTGAGGATAATAAAACAAAATTGATCTCATTTCTAATACATTTTAAAGTGATTTTATCACTGTTGATTAATTCACAAATGGCACATACAATTATGAATACAGGCGAAAAGAGGTTGAAATACTCCTACCAGAGATGTACCTAATTGCTGAGACATTCTGTTGATAAAACATGAATTATAAATAAAAAGTTGATAAGGAATATAATACACAGAATATAGAGTTTATTCGTAACCACTAACAACTCAAACCCAGTACTGTCTGCTTTGGATGCCACCTCCACCCCTAAAATATGAAGAGGCACAGAGAAAATAAAGCAGAAGAGTCATTTCTGTCAGTCAACTTTCTGTGGGGAGATAAGGCATATTCGGATCCAACTATGGTATGTGTGTTTTGTTGCTTGGTGGCTAAGTCGTGTCCGACTCCTTTGCAACCCCATGGCAGTAGCCTGCCAGGCTTCTTTGTCCATGTGGTCTCCTAGGCAAGGATACTGGAGAGGGTTGCCATTTCCTTCTCCAGGGGATCTTCCCCACCCAGGGATTACACCTATGTCTCCTGCATTGGCAGTTGGGTTCTGTACCACTGGGTCACCAGGGAAGACCAACTATGGTATACAGTAATATTAATATAATCAGAGGTGGGATAAATTACTTTTCTCCAATACAGATAAGCTGTATTTGAGTTAGATCTTAACCATAAGTAGGACTTGAATTTGCAGTGTTGGTAAAGTAGGACATTCTGGGTGCAGTTAAGACCCATGAGCAATAACACCAGAACAAAAAGGAAGAAGAAAGCTGTGGCAAATGAAGTGAAGAATTCAACTTGATTGAAGTGTTTGAACAGAAGTAGTTTGAGATAATGTATAGTAAGGGTAATGTGGTAATGATGCAGGGGAAATGGTTGTAAAATGAGATAAGCAGGTAATAAAATTGTAGCTATCTAGATACTTAACTGAGTTGATTCATTTAATACAGTCACTTATTCATTCAAGCATTTCTTGACTGCCTACTATGTGCTGAATCATTGTGTACCCCTTGTGCAGAAATCAGTTTCTGAACTTAACTTTGTTCCCCAAATGATTTAGGATTTAGGAAGAGTTAGCCAGGATGTAAACCAAGTTAACAAGTTAACCAAATTAACCAAGAAGTAAACAAAGATAAGAAGTCAAGGCTTCTTGCTGCCTTTCATCTTCCCTGATAGAACAATCAGAGGCTGCACAGAGACCATCTGTGAGTGGTCTCACTTTCAGAAAAGCAACACCGGGACATCCCTGGTCATCCAGTGGTTAAGAATCTGCCTTCCAGTGCAGGGGATGCAGATTTGATCCCTGGTCTGGAAACTAAGATCCCGCATGCCCGAGGAACAAGTAAGCCCAGGCACTGCAACTAGCGAGAAGCCCATGCACCGCAATGAGCACCTGATGCAATGAAACAAAGAAAGAACGAATGAAAAAATATATTGAGTAAAAAATAACCATTAAAAAGAAAAGAAAAGCAGCACAATGTGACCAAGGCCACATAGAGCATGAGCCAACCTGGCTGACTTGGGACTCTTTCTGTGTGCTGAGAGGAGTCTAGCATGTGGCTTTGGGGCAAGAGTTCTGGATGCAAGTCTGGCTTGGTATCTTCACTGTCACTATCTAGCTGTGTAGCCTTGGGCATATCACTTCATCTGTGATCATGTTTCCTCTGTGTCACAGTTTCTTCATCTGTAATACAATAAAGTACTTGCTTAGACCAGCCTGGTATAGGGCAAGTACTTAAACATCAGTTATCAAAGTTATAACATATTTGATCTAAATAACAAGGGATGACTCTCTGGAGAGTCTTGGGCATTTTATTTTTAAGTCTGTGGTATCTCTCAGGGCCCAGGGAATGGGGCTCATGGCCTTGCTTCCTTCTGTTCAAGACCATTGTCAGAGAGTTGAGAGCTGTCTTGTTCAGTCGCTCAGCTGTGTCCAACTCTTTGCAACCCCATGAACTGCAGCATGCCAGGCTTCCCTATCCTTTACTATCTCCCTGAGTTTGCTCAAACTCATGCCCACTGAGTCATTGATGCCATCCAACCATCTCATCCTCTGGCACTGCAACTAGAGAGAAGCCCATCACCCCCTTCTTCTTCTGCCCCCCCAATCTTTCTCAGCATCAGGGTCTTTTCCACTGGGTCAGCTCTTTGCATCAGGTGGCCAAAGTATTGGAGCTTCAGCTTCAGCATCAGTCCTTCCAATGAATATTTGGAACTGATTTCCTTTAGGATTGACTGGTTTGATATCCTTGCAGTCCAAGGGGCTCTCAAGAATCTTCTCCAGCACCACACTTCAAAAGCATCAATTCTTTGGTTCTCAGCCTTCTTTACAGTCCAACTCTCATATCCATACATGACTACTGGAAAAACCAAAACTTGACTATATAGAACTTGGTTGGCAAAATGATGTCTCTGCTTTTTAATACAGTCTAGGTTTGTCATCCGAGAAGGCAATGGCACTCCACTCCAGTACTCTTGCCTGGAAAATCCCATGGATGGAGGAGCCTGGTAGGCTGCAGTCCATGGGGTCGAGAAGAGTCAGACATGACTGAGCGACTTCACTTTCACTTTTCACTTTCACGAATTGGAGAAGGAAATGGCAACCCACTCCAGTGTTCTTGCCTGGAGAATCCCAGGGACGGGGGAGCCTGGTGGGCTGCTGTCTATGGGGTCGCACAGAGTCGGACACGACTGAAGCGACTTAGCAGCAGCAGCAGCAGCAGGTTTGTCATAGCTATTCTTCCAAGGAGCAAGCATCTTTTAATTTTGTGGCTGCAGTCACCATTCCCAGTGATTTTGGAGCCCAAGAAAATGAAATCTGACACTGTTTCTACATTTTTCCCATGAAGTAATGGGGACCAGAGGCCATGATCTTTGTTTTTTGAATGTTGAATTTTAAGCCAGCTTTTTCACTCTCTTTCACATTCATCAAGAGGCCCTTTAGTTCCTCTTTACTTTCTGGCGTTAAAGTGATATCATCTGTATATCTGAAGTTGTTGATATTCCTCCCAGAAATCTTGATTCCAGCTTGTGCTTCATCTAGGCTGACATTTTGCATGATGTACTCTGCATATAAGTTAAACAAGCAGGCTGACAATATACAGCCTTGACGTACTCCTTTTCCTATTTGGAACCAGTCTGTTGTTCCATGTCCAGTTCTAACTGTTGCTTCCTGACCTGCATCCAGGTTTCTCAGGAGGCAGGCAGGTGGTCTGGCACGCCCATCTCATCAAGAATATGCCACAGTTTGTTATGATTCACACAGTCAAAGGCTTTAGCATAGTCAATGAAACAGAAGTAGATGTTTTCCTGGAATTCCCTTGCTTTTTCTGTGATCCAATGGATGTTGGCAGTTTGATCTCTGTTTCCTCTGCCTTTTCTAAATCCAGCTTGAACATCTGGAAGTTCTTGGTCCACATAGTGCTGAAGCCTAGCTTGAGGGATTATGAGCATAATCTTGCTGGCATGTGAAATGAGTGCAATTGTATGGTAATTTGAACATGTTTTGGCATTACCTTTCTTTGGGATTGGAATGAAAACTGACCTTTTCCAGTCCTGTGGCCACTGCTGAGTTTTCCAAATTTGCTGGCATAATGAGGGCAGCACTTTAACAGCATCATCTGTTAGGATTTGAAATAGCTCAGCCGAAATTCCGTCACCTCCACTAGCTTTATTCACAGTAATGCTTCTTTAAGGCCCACTTGACTTCACACTCCAGGATGTCTAGCTCTTGGTGAGTGACCATACCATCATGGTTATCCAGGTCATTAACTAGGTAAGAGCTGTCTTACCTCTGCCTTTTCTGTTTGTCTTATGCCACATCTGTTTCCATTTAGTCTGGATGTCCAGGTTGGGTAAGTAGATGCTTAAACATTTGAAAATACATATCTAATCCAAGTCTGGTTCCTTTATTGTACTTTATCATAAATATAGTACTAATAAGGATTGTAAGGAAACATCAGTATTTTCAAGAAGAAAATCAATTGATCAGTTCCAGTTTCAAATTATCTTCAGAGAATTTAACTTTTCAATCCAGTGCTCATCTTTTTTTGACTCAAATTCCCAGTCACATTATTAGCTAAGAATCCAAATACTAAATATTCTGTCACCTACCCCTTCTTTTTTAAAAAAATTTTAGAGCAGTTTTAAATGAACAAAATTGAATGGAAAATGTTTAGAGTTCCCATTTACCCTCTCACCCCTTCACCCCTCTCTGTTTTCTCTCCTTTCTTTATGTATCAGTTATACAACTTTGGACACAACTGAGCAACTGAACTGAACTGAACTATACAACTTTTAGAATTGTTTTTGGTGATTGTCTTAACTTTATAGTACACATTTAAAATCAATCCAAGTCCATATGGGAAGGGGGAGTGGGGCATTAGTGTTTAATGGGGACAGAGTTTCAGTTTAGGAAGGTGAAAATTAGGCAGATGGATAATGGTGAGAACTGCACAATATGAATGTACTTAGTGCCACTGAACTGTATGGTTAAATATAATTAAAATAGTATAAAACATATTATGTAACTTTTACTACAGTTGAAAAAAAACATTATACCATGTCACAGGCAGTACAACTATCTTATAATAACCAAATATCTCCAATTCCCCCCTTCCATCCTTTTTTACCTTTGTAGTCATTCATACAGTTACACATAAGCATATAGGTATACATACATTCTTAATCAGATATATTGTTACCATTATTTTGTGTACAAATTATTATCTGTTAGATTAATTAAGAATAAGAAAATAAAAGTTTTTATTTTACCTTCACTTATTCATTCCCTGTTGCTCTTTCTTTCCCAAATTTCTTACCTATGTCATTTTCCTTCTCTCTGAAGAACTTTCAGCATTTTTTTGAAAGGCAGGTTTACTGGCTACAAATTCCCTCTAAGGTCTTTATTTCTTCTTCACATTTGAAGGATAATTTTGCAGGCTACAGAATTCTAGGGTTGTTTTTTTTTTTTAATATTCTAAATATTTCACATAAACTCTTCTTGAGTGCATGATTTCTGAGGAGACATCAAGAGCACTTCTTTGCTTCTTTAAAATTAGAATTTTTTTCCTCTTCTGTTTTCTTTTCAAATTTTTGCCTTTATGTTTGACATTCTAAAGCTTGACTACTACATATTTAGGGTAGGTTTGTTTATTTGTTTTCATTTATCTTGCATGGTGTTCTCTGAGCTTCCTGGTTATATAATTTTGTGTTTGACATTCATCTGGAAAAATTCTCAATCATTATTGATTCAAACATTGCTTATGTTTCTTCCTTGGTTTCTGCTTCCTCTGGTATTCCCACTCCATGCGTGTTACACCTTTTGTAGTTGTCCCACTGTTCTGGGACACTCTGTTGTTGGTTTTTTTTGTGTCTTTTCTTTGTTCGTTTTGGGTCAACTTTCTGTTGTCATATCATCAGACCCAGAGATTCATTCCTCAGCTATGTCACGTCCTACCGAGCTCATCAAAGGCACTCTTCATTTCTGTTATAACGTTTTTGATCTCTAGCATTACTTTAAAATTCTTAGAATTTCCATCTCTCTGTTTATATTATCCATCTGTTGTATGTTGTCTGTTTTTTCCATTAAAACCCTTAGCATATTAATCATTGTTTTTTAAAAATTTCTGGTCTGATAATGCCAACATTTCTACCATATCTGACTCTGGTTCTGATGCTTGTTTAGTCTCTTTAAACTGTGTTCTTTGTCTTTTAAAATACTTCATGTTTGTTTGTTTGTGTGCAGGTGGGCAAGATGTAGGTGGGCAAAAGATCTGCAGTAAATACAGCTTTATGCTGTAACATTAGTGTGTGGGGGAGGGGAAGTGTTCTCTAGTCCTGTGATACCCCTGGACTGTGAACTTTGTCAGTGCTTCTCTGTCCCATCAACTCTCTTAGGTGGAGCAGGATGGGTAGAGGGAGCTAGATTGGATAGTTCTGTTTCTGCCAGGTAGGTTAGGCTTTGCTAAAATCCCATCACATTGCATGCCTACTCAGTCACTCAGTCGTGTTCAACTCTGCAAACCCATGGACTATAGCCTGCTAGGCTTCTCTGTCCATGGGATTCTCTAGGCAAGAATACTGGAGTGGGTTGCCATTTCCTCCCCTAGGGGATCTTCTTGACCCAAGGATCCAACCCACATCTCTTGTGTGTCCTGCATTGGCAGGCATGTTCTTTACTGCTATGCCACCTGGAAAGTCACCCCTCCCCCCAACCAGGTTAAGCTCTGGTAAAAATAGTTTCTCTGAAGAGCAGGTCCTATTAAGAAGAACAGAATATTCTGACATATTTCCAAATAGTTCCTTTTTTCCTTCTTTTTCCAGAAGTATGAGGGGATTTTTCTAAAATATTCACTATGACAACTTGATAGAGCTCCAAGAAGTAAAATTATCTATGATTTTCTGTAGCTTGAAAATGATATATTTCTATCCTAGGTGTAGTGTTCCTTTTTTTTTCTTGCACTTGTCCAGCTTGGTGTTTACACAAAAGTGTGGGACCCCCCCTGTGGCTTGTTTCCCTGGGAATTTTTAACTCTCAGAATTGTCTGCACTGAACCTCCAGCAATTTGTCAATTACAGCTCAGGTTTTCCTACCCAGGCACTGGTACCATGGAGGTTTCTGTTTGTGGATATCTGTTCTAGTAAGGTGTGATTCTCTGTCTCCATCTGTGTCTCCAGTTTTAAGGGCAGTGGTTTTCCCTGTGACCTGACTTAGCTGACATATCTAAGAAGACCTGTTGACTTTTCAGTTCATTCATCTTTTGACTTGTTAGGATGGAATAGTGACTGCTAAGCTCTTGACATGTTGGACCAGAAACCAGAAGTCAACCTGTCCTCCACTAAACACTCACACTGATCCACGGCATCTATGGAGCCCCGTAAGTTTTGATTATTGATGGCTTACTGTAGGCTGGGCTTCGATCTTTCCGTTTTACAATATTTGGGTCATCGGGAACATTTTTGTGTGTGTGTGAAGTTCTAGTACATCTAGTTCTCACTTTGTCCAGTAAATTTCAACAGTAATACCCTGCTTGTTGACCTCTGGAGCAGCAGAGGTTTCATTGTGGAGCATGAGTCTGCCTTGCCTGTCCCTCCCGATAAACAATTGCTCACTGTGGCTCTGGGGCCCCCACCCAAGGTAAATGACTCAGTTGCAATTTCAAAAATATCATAAGCAAGCACAGAATATTTGTCAAGGAAACGGGACAATAAAGCCTCCTTTAACCAAATTATGTCTAGTTGAATTACTGTGGCGTTGAAAGGCATTGAGCAGAATCCTAAGAGCAATAAAAGAAGCTTTGTCATAACCATTAGTAATACTGTTCAACGTTGAGCATTTTCTTTTATTGCCTCTTTTCATTCTCTTCTTCTACAGATTTTGTCCCAGCACTGGTTAGCCTGTGTGATCATTTATTCCAGACATTTATTTTGTCTCATCCCAATTTGTCCCCTGATAAGCTGTATAAGCTCTGATAAGAACTTTGAAAATTCTGGATTTCAGTGTTCACCACCAAATTTGGAAATCATAGAATCCCTGACATTTCTTCCTTCTAGTTCAAAAGTATTTAATAAACTATGGATTATTGAGCACGTGACCCATTTTGAGTGATGTTAGGCAGAGAAAGCAACTGAGAAGGCTCAGACCTGGAGTACTGTCTCTCACCTTTCTTTCACCATCCCCCTTCTTTAGCAAGTTTCTGCTGTGGCTTCCAGACCTGGTTGTAATTTCATCTGCCCTGAGAGAATGTTCCTAACTTTTCCTGTAGTGATTCCTCTTTCCTGTCCCCCAAGTCTCTGATATAACTTAATAGAAACATTCTATGGCTCTGAAGTTTACCTGTGTGCCTGCTGCTTCTCCCCGTTCCCACCTCATGCACCATGAGCTGCACAAGAATAGGAGCCATATTTCACTTACCATCAAGTGAACAGAGCTCATCCACCTCCACGTGCTCAGTCGCTAAGTCATATCTGACTTTTTATGACCCCACAGACTGTAGTCCACAAGGCTCCTCTGACCTTGGGATTTTCCAGGCAAAATACTGGAGTGGGGTGGCATGCCCTCCTCCAGGGGATCTTCCTGACCCAGGGATGAAATCTGCATCTCCTGTGTTTCCTTTGTTGGCAGGCAGATCCTCTACTGCTGAACCACCTGGGAACTCCACCCATCCTCTAATACATGCCATTTATTTATTTCAGATAATTTTGGTAATTAAAATCTTATGTTTTATCAATGCTATGTATGTTCCAAACAAGCCTACAAGTGTGCCCAGCAAGCATGTGTGGGTACCTTCTTTTTGTGTTTGTTTTAGTTCTGGGTGCACAGCAAGGGGTCAGTAAGTATCAGTTCTGGGTGTACAGCAAGTGGTCAGTAAGATGATGTTATAAATCTCTGAATTGGAAGAGGACAGAGGATGGTATTCTTGATGGGTCCTTTCTTAAGAATCTCCCTTTTTAATCATCATTTAAAAGTTGGAGCCTATTATATAGAGTGAAGTAAGCCAGAAAGAAAAACACCAATACAGTATACTAACACATATATATGGAATTTAGAAAGATGGTAACAATAACCCTGTGTACGAGACAGCAAAAGAGACACTGATGTATAGAACAGTCTTATGGACTCTGTGGGAGAGGGAGAGGGTGGGAAGATTTGGGAGAATGGCATTGAAACATATAAAATATCATGTATGAAACGAGTTGCCAGTCCAGGTTCGATGCAGATTCATTTTGATATTTGGCAAAACTAATACAATTTTGTAAAGTTTAAAAATAAAATAAAATTTAAAAAAATAAATAAAATCAGACAGAGATAGGTACAAACTCTAATTTGCCCACTTAAGTGCTCTTGGGCAAAGCATTGGGGATCTATTATAATAGTGTTTTCCACCTAAAAAATGGAAATAGAAATAGCTACCTCTCAGGGCTTTTGTGAGCATGCAATGATGTCACAGCATCTAACACGTGCCTACACACACTAGGGGCTCAATAATATTTGTTTCATAAATTGGATATTTCACTTTCCAGGCTGATACATTTTCATGTATATAGTAGGTTAAAAGTATATTTTTTAAACTGAAACCAATTAATTGTGATAAAAATATTATGAATGTTGAAAATAAGTGCAGAATTTATGATGGTGACCTACTTTGATGAGTTAAGTAAGCATATTTAGTCTTTTCTCCTAACTGCCTTTCTTGTTTGACTACTCTCCAAGCAATGAAAAGTCATGTTAAGATATGAAAGAATAAGTAAAAAGTTTATATACCATAAATTGTATGTAAATCTAAAAATAAAATATGATGAAAAGGAAAAATAAATAAATAAAAGCAGTGACTTAGTTGCATGTCATTCATATCAAGTAGAAATTTAAACTAAATGGTTTAATCTGTGACTTTAGACAACTAAAACTAGATGCACAATCATTCACTCATTGAGGGTAAAGAAGGTGCCAGTTTATCTAGCATTAAAGAGTACATTAAACAGTGCAAGGTCTTATAGTTGTTTTTAAAAATACTCTTTTCTGACAAGGCTGAATCAAGGGCCTAGGGAACTGATGTGAGCAGGCAATTTCTTTGCAGCTCAGAGGGCAAAATGCAGATTAGAACAGGAAAGCTCTCAATGTTGGGCTTCCCCACTGGCTCATTAGTAAAGAATTCGCCTGCCAGTGCAGGAGACTTGGGTTCGATCCCTGGGTCAGAAAGATCCCTTGGAGAAGGAAATGGTAACCCACTCCAGTATTCTTGCCTGATGAATTCCATGGACAGGGGAGCCTGGTGGGCTACAGTCCATGGGGTCACAAGGAGTCGGACATGTCTTAGCGACTAAACAACTCTCAGTGTCAATGTACTTTCTCCAACCCAAGCTCTCCACCACAGCACTCTCATTGTGACTTGACTAACAGAAGAAGAAATTGGCCAACATTCTCTTGTGCATTCTTTCATTGGCAGTAGGTCCAGTATTCGGAGAAGGCAATGGCACCCCACTCCAGTACTCTTGCCTGGAAAATCCCACAGATGGAGGAGCCCGGTAGGCTGCAGACCATGGGGTTGCTAAGAGTCGGACACGACTAAGCCACTTCACTTTCCCTTTTCACTTTCATGCACTGGGGAAGGAAATGGCAACCCGCTCCAGTGTTCTTGCCTGGAAAACCCCAGGGACGGTGGAGCCTGGTGGGCTGCCATCTATGGGGTCGCACAGAGTCGGACACGACTGAAGTGACTTAGCAGGTCCAGTATTAATCCATCCTCAGGCCTGAGGGCCAGATGGGACCAGAGGTGGATCCTTGAGGAAAGGTAGTTGGGGATTTTGTAAATTGTTAGGTGAATTCATTTAGGCTAACACAAAGTTTTCTCTACCTAAAAAAACCAGAAGGATTTTTAATTGAGTTGTTGAGAGAATTGTTTAAGTGTGTTTGGCTCTGTGGGCAGCTTTGGAGTTTTTCCTTCTTGCCTATTTGTTGATGACATGGTCGGTAGATTTCCCGGAAGACCTCAACACCTGACCAACAGTCGTGTTCTCCACCCTCAGGCCTGACGTCATTCAGGGTGACTCAGCATGACAACCTCGCCTCATGGTTCCATGCCTGCCTCACTTTCAAGAAAATCATTCAGGCCCTACTCCATGACCACACCCTGGACCTGTCACGTTGGTCTTGCTGCCATTCAAAACATCACACCCATTCTTTTTGAAATACATAAATACTGTTTTAATTTAAAGATAGCAAGGTGGAAGAGTGATACACAAAACATAAATGTCAATGCTACAGAATAAACCAATAAAAATAGATGGGACAGTCCCTGGCAGTCCAGTGGTTAAGACTCTGCACTTCCAAGGCAGAGGGTGCAGGTTTGATTCCTGGTTGGGGAACTAAGATCCCACAAGCCACAGGGCCAAAAATGAATAAATAAATAAAATTTTAAAAAGTTCTATAAAAATGCTTAAACTTCAGATAGATTTGCCTGTAGTGAGTTTGCAATGCCATCACAGTCATTCTCAACCTGTGTTCCTCATCCTCTCCTTCTCCCTCCCCAACCCCTCATTGATCCCAACACACCAGTTCTTTGACTTTTGTGTATCTTTATTTAGAGCCCTTTGTCCTTTTCCCCATTAGGTGCCACTTCTCTTCACTTAGCTCCTTACCCACACCATCATTTCATCCCTTTGCTTACCAGTAGCATGAAGCCTCTTGTTCTGTTGTTTCCCTTACCACACCGGATGGGAGGAAACTCCACAAACCTTATTAAAGCTAATTGCTTCCTTCTCTATTTTTGCATTCAACTCATTGACATTTCAAGAGAAAAGTCACACAGTAGCCAGAATTGGGCCACTGCAGCTTTATGTCTCTAATCTTGATGGGCACCTGTATCTCCCTGATGTGTATTATGTTTATATAAATGTTATAGTATGTTGTATTATATATTTTTCCTAGTCAACACGCTCCTATTCCATGTGGTGTTTCAGACAATAGCGATATCTCTCAAAGGGACAAACCTTCCCTCCCCAGCTCCCCTTCACCTTCAGCCTCTGATCTTTTGTTTCACAGAGAAAACAAATATGTACTTAAACAGTAATTACTTCAGTTTACTTATATAGATCCCTACCTTTTCCTTCTCTCCCCTGTTAAAATGAAAGAGATCCTCTTCCTTATGCTAAGGGGCTTAACTTAAAAAAAAATTATTGAAGCATAGTAGATTTGTAATGTTATGTTAGCTTCTTCTGTACAGTAAAGTGAGTCAGTTTTACATATACCCATTCTTTTGTAGATTTTTTTTCCCGTATGGGTCATTACCAAGTATTGAGTAGAGTTCCCTGTGCTATATAGTAGAGGGCTTCCTTGGTAGCTCAGCTGGTAAGGAATCTGCCTGCAATGCAGGAGATCTGGATTCAATCTCTGGGTTGCAAAGTGGCCCTGCAGAAGGGATAGGTTACCCACTCCAGTATTTGTGGGCTTCCCATTTGGCTCAGACAGTAAAGAATCTGCCTGCAATGTGGGAGAAATGGGTTTGAGCCCTGGGTCGGGAAGATCCCCTGGAGGAGGGCATGACAACTCACTCTAATAGTCTTTCCTGGAGAATCCCATGGACAGAGGAGCCGGGGGGGCTACAGTCCATGGGGTTGCAAAGAGAGGAACACGACAGAGCAACCTAGCACAGCACAGCATATAGTAGGTCATAGTTAGTTATCTATTTTATATATAGTAATGTGTATATGTCAATCTCCATCTCCCAATTTATCCCTCCCCTCTTTTCCCTCCTGGTAACCCTAAGTTTGTTTTCTACATCTGTGACTCTATTTCTGTTTTGTAAATAAGTTCATTTGTACTATTTTTTTTTAATTAAGGGTTTAACTCTATTCCATCCCAGTCTTCATATTTAATATTAATGAATGTCTCCCTCTCCACTGGAATTTAAATATACATATATATATATTTCCGGTGGTTGAAGGGGGAGCACTCTTGTTTCTAATTTCTGCCCACTGTTGTTGCCCTAGTTGTTTTCTATATAGAGGCCATCTTCTTGAAAGAACTGTCTTTACTGATACACCCACAGCACCCCTACCCAACCAGAACTCAACTTGGTCCTCCATTCTTAATGCTCTACTCAAACAGATCTTTAAAAGGTCACTATTTCCTATGCTGTGTGCTTAGTCGCTCAGTGATGTCCCACTCTTTGTGACCCCATGGACTCTTTGTGAGTCCATGAGGATTCTCCAGGCATGAATACTGGAGTGGATTGCCATGCCATCCTCCAGGGGGTCTTCCCAACCCAGGGATCAAAACCAGGTCTCCCACATTGCAGGCAGATTGTTTACCATCTGAACCACCAGGGAAGCCCAAGAATACAGAAGTGAATGGCCTATCCCTTCTCTAGGGGATCTTCCCAACCCAAGAATTGAACTAGGGTCTCTTGCATTGCAGGCAGATTCTTTACCAGCTGAACTACCAGGGAAGCCCTTGTAGCTAACTTTTAAAAATGTTTGTCAGTCTTTATTTTCCTGGATCTCTCACTGATAAAATTATGACACTGATTGCTCCCTCCTTCTTTAAATATGTTCTCTCACATTTTCCATGACACAGCACTGCCTCGTTGCCCCCCACATCTGTATATGTCCATTCATGGTTACCTTGCTGTCTCCTCCATACCTTTTAGGTTTTTTTTTTTAATTGGAGGCTAATTACTTTACAATATTGGGGTGGCTTTGGGGATGGGGAGGGAGGTGGGTGGGAGGGTCAGGATGGGGAACATATGTACACCCATGGCTGAGTCATGTGAATCTATGGCAAAAACCCCATACCTTTTAAGTCGATGCTACTCCAAGTGTTGTCTTTGGTGCTTTTCCACTGTCATTCCACACCTGGCAGTAGGCAGAATAATAGCACCCTCCCCAGAGATGTCCACACCCTAATTGCCAGAAGTTGGAAATGAGTTACCTTACCTACAAAGGGGACTGTGTGGATGTGATTAGGTAAGGACTGTGAGATAGAGAGTGAGCCAGTGTGATCACAAGAGTCTTTAAAAGGGAAAAAGGAAAACTGGAGAGTCAGTGGAGGAGTTATGGTGATGGATGCAGCATTTGAGCCTCCGGAAGCTGGAAAAGGTAAGGACATATATTTTCCTCTAGGGCCTCCAGGAGGAACACAGCTTTGCCGGCAGCTTGACACTCTAAGACTCACTTCAATCCTCTGACTTCCGGAACTACAACACATTCGTTTTGTTTCAAGCTGTTGAGTTTGTGATCACTTGTTATAGCAGCAGTCAGAAACTGAGACAGAAACCCTCTCCCTGGACAATCTCTTCTGAGGCTTCAGGTCATTTATTCTTTGCCCATCAGAAGACTCCTGAATTAGTGATGGTAACCTTGTTGTTGTAACAAATTCACACCCAAAATATGTGATTCACCAATCATAGTACAGGTTAAATGTCGCTCACAGAGCAGGACCCTGTGTGTGTGCTCAGTTGCTTCCATCATGTGTGACTCTTTGCGACCTATAAACTGTAGCCTACCAGACTCAGAGGAGTCCCATGGAATTCCACGGAATTCTCCAGGCAAGAATACTAAAGTGGGTTGCCATGCCCTCCTCCAGTGGATCTTTCCAGCCTAAGGATTGAACCTGAATCTCTTATGTCTCCTGCAGTGGCAGGTGGATTCTTTACCACTAGTGCCTTCTGGAAAGACCTTTTAGCAGGGTTGGGTCAGTAAATAGGTCAGGAGAAGGGCCCCTCCTCAGTTGTTTAGTAACTCAGGCTCACAGAGCTCCTGCCATCTTCGGCATTTGCTGAAAAGAAAAAGAGCATGGGAGAAGATCATGGACCAGAGTACGCAGGGAGTTTTTTTATAAGCAAGTCCTTAAGTGAGGTTTTTTTCTCTCATATTTTCTCATTTTTCTTCTCATACTCCACTGGTCAGATTTAGTCACAGCAGCATCCAACTGCAAAAGATACAGGGAAAAGTAGTCTACTTACGTCACCATGATGAAAGAGAAAATGTGGATTTTGTTTGGGAGCTTTGTGAAAGTGAAGTGAAAGTGAAAGTGAAGTCTCTCAGTCGTGTCTGACTCTTTGCGACCCCATGGACTGTAGCCTACCAGGCTCCTCCATCCACAGGATTTTCCAGGCAAGAGTACTGGAGTGGGTTGCCATTTCCTTCTCCAGGGGATCTTCCCGACCCCCTGAAAGAGAAAATGTGGATTTTGTTTGGAAGCCTTGTGAAATGTCTCCCAAATCTTTCAAAGTCAGACCTATTTTCAGAAAACTGGAGCCATATAGCCAACTTCTGACTGAATAGCTCTGCTTAGAGGCATCTAAGAACCTTGAACTCAACATGTCAGAAATCAAACCTATCATCTGCTCAATGCTGTGTCCTCCAGGGTTTCTGTGTCACTGAATGGTAGCACTGTTACTCAAGTAGGAAACATGGGGACCATCTGTGATTTCTCCCTCAGGGCTTAATCAAACACCAGGTCAGTAGTGAAAAAAGAATTATGTTTCAATTTAGTTCATCTCTCCAGCATGACTGTCACCATCCTTAATCCAGGCCATCACCATCACTCACCTAGACCACTGAAAATGCCTCACAGTTTGGGTCCATTCCTTTAAAAATAAAAATTAAAAAAACACAGACACCTTTTTATTTTAGATTCGAGTATAACTGATTAACAATGTTGTGATAGTTTCAGGCGCACAGCAAAGTAATTCAGTCATATATATACATGTATCCATTCTCCCCCAGACTCCCCTCCCATCGAGGCGGCCACATAATATTGAGCAGAGTTCCCTGTGCTCTACAGTAGGTCCTTGTTGGCTATCCATTTTAAATGTAGCCGTGTATACACATTGATCTCAAGCTCCCTATCCCTTCCTCCATGCTGCTGCTAAGTCACTTCAGTTGGGTCCGACTCTGTGTGACCCCATAGACGGCAGCCCACCAGGCTCCCCCGTCCCTGGGATTCTCCAGGCAAGAACATTGGAGTGGGTTGCCATTTCCTTCTCCAATGCATGAAAGTGAAAAGTGAAAGTGAAGTCGCTCAGTTGTGTCCAACCCTCAGCGACCCCATGGACTGCAGCCTTCCAGGCTCCTCTATCCATGGGATTTTCCAGTCTGTCAGTCTCTTTCTGTTTTATAAGTTCATTTGTATCGTTTCTTTTTATATTCCTCATATAAATAATGCCATATGATATTTTTCTTTCTCTGTCTGACTTACTTTACTCAGTATGACTATCTCTAGGTCCATCCATGTTGATGCAAATGGCATGATTTCATTCTTTTTAATGGCTGAGTAATAGTCCATTGTATATACCACATTTTCTTTATCCATTCTGGATCCATTCTTAATCCCCACTTGAGTGTGTATGGCCTCAGTTGCTTCAGTTGTGTCCGACTCTTTGTGACCCCATGGATTGTAGCCCACCAGGCTCCTTAGTCCCTGGGATTCTCCAGGCAAGAATACTGGAGTGGGTTGCCATGCCCTCCTCCAGGGGATATTCCTGACTCAGGGATCAAACCCAGGTCTCCTGCATTACAGGTGCATTCTTTACCACTGGTGGGCTTCCCTGGTGGCTTAGATGGTAAAGAAGCAGCCTGCATTGCATGAGACCCGGGTTTGATCCTTGGGTAAGGAAGAGCACTTGGAGATGAAAATGCGAGCCCAACAGAGGAGCCTGGTGGGCTGCAGTCCATGGGATCACAAAGAGTAGGACATGACTGAGTCACTAACATACTGACACAGCTCTTTATCGCTAAACCCCTGGGGAAGCCCTTTAATCCCTGCAATCTTGTATAAATGCCAATCCCCCAATTAGTGCCATTACCCAGTTCAAACCACTTGTATATTTTCCTAGTATTCTTAAGACAAAGTCAAAACTTAACACAGCTTCCAAGACTTTCATGATCCATCTTCTACTTGTACCTTCCTGCCTCACCTCCAGCCTCTCCCCAAACAACTCTGTCCTGCTGTCACACCAATTGTAACGAATTAATTAATTATTTTCTGGCTGTGCTACGTGGCTTGTGGGATCTTAGTTCCCCGACCAGGGATCAAGCATGCACCCGCTCAGTGCTAGAATGGATTCTTAGCCACTGGACAGCCAGAGACGTCCCAGTGAATTCTTATTTATCTTTCAGACATCCACTCACAAGGCATTTACTCTGAGAAACATTTCCTGATGTCCCCTAAAAGCTTAGAGCCCATATCATACTCTATTTGTGGAATCATCTGTCTTTCCTGAGAAATTTCCGGTTCTGTGAGAGCAGGAAAAGAGTCGGTCTTACTCTTTTTATCCTCAATGCCTAGTCTGGTGCCTAGTACATAGCAGTGTTGAGTAAATATTTGTTTAAAAAAGGAACAGATCCTTGTTTATGTGTATCTAAGGCTTATGAAGCTAGATAAAGATGAAAGCATTTATATTCTTCTCATCATGTAGCCCATTCCACATTTCACTTATAATTTCTTTACTGGTTAAAATTAACATTGTACAATAGTAGCTGCTATCATGGCATGATTGTCAATTGCAAAAAGCAGCTATGTTTTAGGTGTACAGGTGTTGTTATCAAATTACCCCATTTGTAGTGCTTCAAAGGGATAGAATAATTACAAAGCCACTACTCAGTATAGGTCAAGAATGCTTTACAAATAAATACAGAAACAAACCAAAGTTGTTTCCATTTTCAACAAAATGTATGTGTATATAAATTATATATAAAATATGGGCATTACATACATACATATACATGTGTATACACACATTTTATATATCAGATCAGATCAGACCAGTCACTCAGTCGTGTCCGACTCTTTGCAACCTCATGAATTGCAGCACGCCAGGCCTCCCTGTCCATCACCAGCTCCCGGAGTTCACTCAGACTCACGTCCATTGAGTCAATGATGCCATCCAGCCATCTCATCCTCTGTCGTCCCCTTCTCCTCCTGCCCCCAATCCCTCCCAGTATCACAGTCTTTTCCAATGAGTCAACTCTTCGCATGAGGTGGCCAAAGTACTGGAATTTCAGCTTCAGCATCATTCCTTCTAAAGAAATCCCAAGGCTGATCTCCTTCAGAATGGACTGGTTGATTCTCCTTGCAGTCCAAGGGACTCTCAAGAGTCTTCTCCAATACCACAGTTCAAAAGCATCAATTCTTTGGCGCTCAGCTTTCTTCACAGTCCAACTCTCACATCCATACATGACCACAGGAAAAACCATAGTCTTGACTAGACGAACCTTTGTTGGCAAAGTAATGTCTCTGCTTTTGAATATGCTATCTTTCCTTTTAACCCAACTTCATGAGCTTATCACAGCAGAAAAATATATAATTTTATGTTTACTAAACTGCCAGCTAAAACTCAGCCACTTTTTAATTCAGAAAGACCCTAATGTAGTTCTCGTAAGGGATTCATCCTACACTTTGTTATATGATAAAAGAAGAATTAATTATGAAATCATTATGGTCAATATGGTCTCCCCACCAAGACTATCTCTAAATATGAATCATAAAATGCATTTGTTTAAGCTTGTAAGCATTTGCTTAAAAAATAAATCATTTTAGTATAAAGAATTTTGAAAGAAAGCTTAATAAAAAATAAAATAGACTTTTGAGGTCCTAAATTATCTTAATATCAGGTTAAGAATAAGACTTCAATTATTCCAAAGTCTGAAAAGTCAGAATTACTATTCCCAAGGAAATCATTATCCTCTTTAGTGTACAATTTGGTTTTCAAAAGTTCTTTTAACATAGAACAATGTGATCCTTTATTTGGAACATCAAACAACTCAAATTATTATGGGAAGGAATGAATCTAGGTAAGATTTAGGTGCTTTGATTTACATTTAAATGGCATCTTTTCTTAAAACTTATCCATACCTTTTCCAGTGGAGAATTTAATAAAAGATGGAAAATAATACAGATGCTTGGTCCTTGGAAGAAAAGCTATGATCAACCTAGACAGCATATTAAAAAACAGAGACATTATGTTGCCAACAAAGGTCCATCTAGTCAAAGCTATGGTTTTTCCAGTAGTCATGTATGGATGTGAGAGTTGGACCATAAAGAAAGCTGAGCAGCTAAGAATTTATGCTTTTGAACTGTGGTGTTGGAAAAGACTCTTGAGAGTCCCTTGGACTGCAAGGAGATCCAACCAGTCTATCCTAAAGGAAATCAGTCCTGAATATTCATTGGAAGGACTGATGCTGAAGCTGAGACTCCATTACTTTGGCCACCTGATGGGAAGAACTGACTCACTAGAAAAGACCCTGATGCTGGGAAAGGTTGAAGGCAGGAAGAGAAGGGGACGACAGAGGATGAGATGGTTGGATGGCATCACTGAACTGATGAAAGAATACGTACAATTGGTCAATGATAGAGAAATTTTTTATGAGAATATAAATTGGAAAACATCTTTTTTCTAATTCAGTTCTGTTCAGTCGCTCAGTCATGTCCGACTCTGCAACCCCATGAACCGCAGCAAGCCAGGCCTCCCTGTCCATCACCAACTCCCGGAGTTCACCCAAACTCATGTCCATCGAGTTGGTGATGCCATCCAACCATCTCATCTTCTGTCGTCCCCTTCTTCTCCTGCCCCCAATCCCTCCCAGCATCAGGGTCTTTTCCAATGAGTCAAGTCTTTGCATCAGGTGGCCAAAGTATTGGAGTTTCAGCTTCAGCATCAGTCCTTCCAATGAACACCTAGGACTGATGAATTTGTAACATCAAGCTAATCTGGTGAGTAGTTTGATGTTTTTGTCTACAATAACATTCTCACAGTTTTCTTTGAGTTTAAGGAAGCAAATTGTTTAACAGTAATAATCATACTTAAAAATGTTCTGACTGATGCTTAGTGACTCTGAACGGTTCAGGGGAGCCACAGAGAAACTACTCAAAGCGAGGGAAGAGCAAAGACATAAAACTTAAAAAGAGGAGAAAATGACTCCCAAGAAATGGAGAAGGAAGAATGAAAGTAGAAAAACTATAAGAAAAAACAAAACTGCATATATGATAAGTGAGGTGAAAACCCACCTAGAACTGCTTTTGATTTTCCTCTGTGGCAGTAGTTGTTGAGATCATCTCTTTGGGTCTGGAGTATCAGAGGCAGCGTCCAGGATTCTTGTCTCTGCCGGACTCACTGCAGGGCATAAGCCATGATTATCTGTATCACCATTGCAGGTCCAACTCAACCAAGACCCGGTCTGAGCTAATTGGCTCTGTCCTGGCAATATGGTGACACAAAGTTGAATTTCAACTGAACAATTAGTCTGAGAGTTGCAATGAATAAAACCAGTCATTTGTTTATTCAATGGTCTTAGTTTCCAACATGTGCTGGCTGGGTACTAGATTTTCAAAATTCAAATAATAATAACTAGTTCATATACAGCACTCACACTTGTCAGGCATTCTTTTGAGCACTTAATGTAACTCATTTAATCCTGACAATGACCTAACAAAGTAGTTATTGTTATCAACCCCACTTTACAGGTAAAGAAACTGAGATGTTGCATGGTTTCAGGACTTGCCCAGGGTCGTAGAAAGAGTTCAATGATGCAGTCCTTGAGAAGTGAGGCCAGTGAAGGAGCTGCATAGCATGAGGGTAGCGGTGTGAGAAGAGAGGTAATAATAGCAATTCACACAGAATGGGAACGAGAGACAGAATCCGTGCCCCTAACACAGACTGTTAGGGGTGCCTTCACAAGGGCACCAGTGAAGGCTTCTTGCAAAAATGGTGCCTGAACTAAGTCCTAAAAATGGGTAGGATTTGGACAAGAGAAGAATGAAGAAAACTTTTAAGGCAGATGAGGAGCCTGAGAAAGTCCTCGAAGCCACAAAGAGCACAAATGTCTGAGGAAAAGCACAAAGGTCAGTGGAATAGAGGTATGTGGCAGGAAGTGGAGGTGGTGTTAAGAGACAGAGGTGGAGAAGTGACTAAGGACTGACTCCTGAAAAGTCAGGTTCACCATGCAGGTGTTAAGTGTGTTAGTTTCTCAGTCATGTCTGACTCTTTGTGACTCCATGGACTGTATCTCACCAGGTTCCTCCGTCCTTGGAATTCTCCAGGCAAGAATACTTGATGGTAGCCATGCCCTTCTCCAGGAGATCTTGCTGACCCAGGGATCGAACCCAGGTCTCCTGTGTTGCAGGCAGATTCTTTACCGTCTAAGCCACCAGAGAAACCCATGTAGGTCATCAGTCAGTTCAGTCACTCAGTCCTGTCCGACTCTTTGTGATCCCATGGACTGCAGCACACCAAGCTTCCCTGTCCATTATCAACTCCTGGAGCTTGTTCAAACTCATGTCCATTGAGTCAGTGATGCCATCCAATAATCTCATCCTCTGTCGTCCCCTTCTCCTCCTGCCTCCAATCTTTCCTGGCTCAGGGTCTTTTCCAATGAGTCAGTTCTTCACATCAGGTGGCCAAAGTATTGGAGTCTCAGCTTCAGCATCAGTCCTTCCAATGAATATTCAGGACTGATCTCCTTTAGGATGGACTGGTTGGATCTCCTTGCAGTTCAAGGGACTCTCAAGAGTCTTCTCCAATACCACAGTTCAAAAGCATCAATTCTTTGGCGCTCAGCTTTCTTTATAGTCCAACTCTCACATCCATACATGACTACTGGAAAAATAATAGCTTTGATTAGACAGATCTTTGTTGGCAAAGTAATGTCTCTTTTTTTTAATATGCTGTCTAGGTTGGTCATAGCTTTTCTTCCAAGGAGCAAGTGTCTTTTAATTTCATGGTTGCAGTCATCATCTGCAGTGATTTTGGAGCCAAAAAAAAAAAAAAAAGTCTGTCACTGTTTCCATTGTTTCCCCATTTATTTGCCATGAAGTGATGGGATCAGATGCCATGATCTTCATTTTTTGAATGTTGAGTTTTAAACCAGTTTTTCTACTCTCCTCTTTCACTTTCATCAAGAGATTCTTTAGTTCTTCTTCACTTTCTCCCATAAGGGTGGTGTCATCTGCCTATCTGAGGTTATTGATATTTCTCCTGGCACTCTTGATTCCAGCTTGTGCTTCATCCAGCCTGGCATTTTGTATGATGTTCTCTGCATAAAAGCTAAATAAGCAGGGTGACAATATACAGCCTTGATGTACTCCTGTCCTAATTTGGAAGCAGTCTCTTGTTCCATGTCCAGTTCTAACCATTTCTTCTTGACCTGCATACAGATTTTTCAGGAGGCAGGTAAGGTGGTCTGGTATTCCCATCTCTTGAACAATTTTCATAGTTTGTTGTGATCTACACAGTCAAAGGCTTTGGCATAATCAGTAAAGCAGAAGTAGGTCATGCAGGTCATGGGGAGCCATAAAATAAGTTTAATCTGAGAAAAGTATATTTGGTGCTTTGTATTAGAATAAACAATGTTTATTCGGACTTCCAGGGTGGTTCAGACGGTAAAGCGTCTGCCTCCAATGCAGGAGACCCAAGTTCAATCCCTGAGTCGGGAAGATCTCCTGGAGAAGGAAATGGCAACCCACTCCAGTATTCTTGCCTGGAAAATCCCATGGACAGAGGAGCCTGGTAGGCTACAGTCCATGGGGTCGTAAAGAGTTGGACATGACTGAGCGACTTCACTTTTACTAGAATAAACAATCTGAAAAGTATCACTTATTGGTTAAAAGCACAGTTAAAAATTTTTTTGTTTGTGTTGAAGTGTTTTTTTGTTTCCAATCCACTTTATTTTTTTTTATTTTTTTAAGATATTCTTTTTTTTATTATTATAAGTGTTTTTTGTTTTTTTTTTTTTAATTCAGTGAGATCTTGATTTGGAATACAAGCTCCTACTTATTCTGTGTCTGTGGGAAAATCACTCCATGGACCTTCACTGACCTGTTTGTAAAAACAGATGAAGTTGGATCAGGTTTAGAAATGGCTCGATAAATGGAGGTGCCCCTGATGTGTGGGACAAATCAGAGGAGGAGATAGGCAAAAAGGAGGCTAGTTAAGTTTATTTCAGTAACTCAGTAATGAGATGCTGGTGATTCTCAATGGTCGGGAGTGAGGGGACATTTGGCCATATCTAGAGACAGTTTTGGTTGTCACAACCGGCAGCCAGTGGTTACAGTCTGGGGATGCTGCTACACATTCTACAAATCAGAGGTTTGTGTGTGTATTTGTGTGTGGGAGGGGGCTTCCCTGGTGGCTCAGACAGTAAAGAATCTGCCTGCAATGCAGGAGACCAGGGTTCCATCCCTGAGTTGGGAAGATCCCCTGGAGAAAAGAATGGCAACCCACTCCAGTATGTTTGCCTGGAGAATTCCATCGACATAGGAGTCAATGGGGTCTTAAAGTGACAGACAAGACCTAGTGACTAACACTTTCACTCTCATACATACAATATAATATACATAGAATATATGTGCTCAATCACTCAGTCCTGTCTGACTCTTTGCAACCCTATTAACTGGAGTCTGACTCGCTCCTCAGTCCATGGGATTTTCCAGGCAAGAATACTGGAGCAGGTTAGATTCCACAACAAAAATAATTATGCATTCTAATCTATAAGGTATAGAATGAGGCTGGATGGCCTGGATACACACGAGTCCACGTGGTTTTCAGATGACAGGATGACCAGATAAGGGGAGATCGTAAAGGCACTTTCTGCAGTAGCTTCAATTTCTTTCTGGAGGAGAAAGGGATCACACAGAGAGGAGGTCAGTGCCAAGTTCTGGGCTTCCCCTCCCCTGTGGCACCTTTCCCCACTCCCCAGTTTCAACACACACATAGAATTGGAGGGCCACTCTTGGCCTCTTGTCTCTTATGGTCCCTTCTAGTGCCTGTGTTGGTAAACTGTGTCCTGAGCCAGTATGTGGGAATGAGATGGGATGAAGTGGACAGATTAAAGCAATGTTAATGAAGTTAAATCAAAAGGGCTTGGTAACTGACTTGATGTAAAGGGTGCCATAGTTACAGGAATGTGCTCTGGGTTTCTTATCCCAACATCTATTAGAGTGCCCTGCTTTAAATATGATATTCCAAAATATTTTTTTGAGTGAGGAAAGTAATAGAATATATAAATGGGAGAATCAGTGAATTAGAAGAGAAACAGAAAATGAGAATGACCTCCAGCTTGGTGGCTTGAGCCATTCAGTTAATAGTGGTGACAGCCTCTGGGATGCAGGACATAGGAAGGAAAGATGAACTTAGCAAAAAGGGGGAGAGTTCCATAAAGGTCTTGAGATGCCAGAGACAATTTATAATACCTATAGACCAAAATGAGAAACTCTAGAGATCTCTTCAAGAAAATTAGAGATACCAAGGGAACATTTCATGCAAAGATGGGCACAAAAAGCACAGAAATGGTATGGACCTAACAGAAGCAGAAGATATTAAGAAGAGGTGGCAAGAATACACAGAAGAACTATACAAAAAAGATCTTCCCAACCCAGATAATCATGATGGTGTGATCACCAACCTAGAGCCAGACATTCCAGAATTTGAAGTCAAGTGGGACTTAGGAAGCATCACTACAAACAAAGCTAGTGGAGGTGATGGAATTCCAGTTGAACTATTTCAAATCCTAAAAGATGATGCTATGAAAGTGCTGCAATCAATATGACAGCAAATTTGGAAAACTCAGCAGTGGCTACAGGACTGGAAAAGGTCAGTTTTCATTCCATTCCCAAAGAAAGGTAATGCCAAAGAATGCTAAAACTACCACACAATCGCACTCATCTCACATGCTAGTAAAGTAATGCTGAAAATTCTTCAAGCAAGGATTCAACAGTATGGAAATCATGAACTTCCAGAGGTTCAAGCTGAATTTAGAAAAGGCAGAGGAACAAGAGATCAAATTGCCAACATCCGCTGGATCATCAAAAAAGCAAGAGAGTTCCAGAAAAAACATCTACTTCTGCTTTATTGACTATGCCAAAGCCTTTGATTGTGTGGACCACAACAAACTGTGGAAAATTCTGAAAGAGATGGGGATACCAGACCACCTGACCTGCCTTCTGAGCAACCTGTATGCAGGTCAGGAAGCAACAGTTAGAACTGGACATGGAACAACAGACTGGTTCCAAATAGGGAAAGGAGTACGTCAAGGCTGTATATTATCACCCTGCTTATTTAACTTCTATGCAGAGTACATCATGAGAAATGCCAGGCTGGATGAAGCACAAGCTGGAATCAAGATTGCTGGGAGAAATATCAATAACCTCAGGTAGGCAGATGACACCACCCTTATGGCAGAAAGTGAAGAAGAACTATAGAGCCTCCTGATGAAAGACGAGAGTGAAAAAGTTGGCTTACAAATCAACATTCAGAAAACAAGATCATGGCATCCAGTCCCATCACTTCATGGCAAAGAGATGGGGAAACAGTGGAAACACTGACAGACTTTATTTTGGGGGGCTTCAAAATCATTGCAGATGATGACTGCAGCCATGAAATTAAAAAACGCTTACTCCTTGGAAGAAAAGTTATGATCAACCTAGACAGCATATTAAAAAGCATAGACATTACTTTGCCAACAAAGGTCCGTCTAGTCAAAGCTATGGTTTTTCTGGTAGTCACGTATGGATGTGAGAGTTAGACTATCAAGAAAGCTGAGCACTAAAAAATTGATGCCTTTGAACTGTGGTGTTGGAAAAGACTCTTGAGAGTCCTTTGGACTGCAAGGAGATCCAACCAGTCCATCCTAAAGGAAATCAGTCATGAATATTTATTGGAAGGACTGATGCTGAAACTGAGACTCCAATACTTTGGCCACCTGATGTGAAGAACTGACTCATTTGAAAAGACTCTGATGCCAGGAAAGATTGAAGGCAGGAGGAGAAGGGGATGACAGAGGATGAGATGGTTTGATGACATCACCAACTCAATGGACATGAGTTTGAGTAAACTCTGAAAATTGGCGATGGCCAGGGAGGCCTGGCATGCTGCAGTCCATGGGGTCACAAAGAGTCAGACAGGACTGAGCAACTGAACTAAACTAAGACCCAAAAAGTCTTCCCTAGTGGTTTAGATGGTAAAGAATCTACCTGTAATGTAGAACACCCAGGTTCAATCCCTGAGCCAGAAAGATCCCCTGGAGAATGGAATGGCAAACCACTCCATGTTCTTGCCTGGAGAATCCCATGGACAGAGGAGCCTAGGGGGCTACAGCTCGTGGAGTTGCAGAGTCGAACACGACTGAGTGACTAACACTTTCACTTTCATAGACTCAATAGTTCAATAATTCAACACTTCAATTGTTAACTCTGCCAAGTGACATAAATGTTTTTAAATGCAAAACCTCCTTGAGAAGAGTCTTTTAAAATAATGTTAGATATTAATAAATTATAACCAATAATAATTTCAAATTTTTATAACTATAAAAATCTATATCTTGCATTTATTAATCTTTTATAAGGAAAAAAATGAAAACTTTCAATTATGTGATCATAGAATGCTAAATATTTTCTCCCATCACAATGCTCCTTGCCTAATCTCACTAATTTGGCTGTGAAGTAAAAAAATCTGCTCATGTCTTATGAGCACCAGAGGCAGTGGGATTATTTTCATACTCAGATGCTGTTACTTGTACATCTCCACACTTGTCCCTTCTCCAGAGCCATCTGTCCATTGCCCTATTATCCCCTAAAAGCAGAATGTAGATGTTTGTCCCCAGAATTCCCTTTGACTATGCTCAGAGAACACCACTCAACAGCCTTCTTGAGTGGTTACTATGCCTCTATAAAACACAGGCATCTAGAGATACCAGGGAAATTGAGTTCATTGCCACTGATGTTTGTATCCCTGTCACTTCACTATGGACATAACACTCTTCTTCATCCATGTCTTTGCAATGAAGAGAATATGGCTGTCTCTTGAGTATCTTCTTCTTTTTTTTTTTTTTAAACTTTACAAAATTGTATTAGTTTTGCCAAATATCAAAATGAATCCACCACAGGTATACATGTGTTCCCCATCCTGAACCCTCCTCCCTCCTCCCTCCCCATACCATCCCTCTGGGTCGTCCCAGTGCACCAGCCCCAAGCATCTAGTATCGTGCATTGAACCTGGACTGGTGACTCATTTCATACATGATATTTTACATGTTTCAATGCCATTCTCCCAAATCTTCCCACCCTCTCCCTCTCCCACAGAGTCCATAAGACTTCTATACATCAGTGTCTCTTTTGCTGTCTCGTACACAGGGTTATTGTTACCATCTTTCTAAATTCCATATATATGCGTTAGTATACTGTATAGGTGTTTTTCTTTCTGGCTTACTTCACTCTGTATAATAGGCTCCAGTTTCATCCACCTCATTAGAACTGATTCAAATGTATTCTTTTTAATGGCTGAGTAATACTCCATTGTGTGTATGTACCACTGCTTTCTTATCCATTCATCTGCTGATGGACATCTAGGTTGCTTCCATGTCCTGGCTATTATAAACAGTGCTGCGATGAACATTGGGGTACACGTGTCTCTTTCCCTTCTGGTTTCCTCAGTGTGTATGCCCAGCAGTGGGATTGCTGGGTCATAAGGCAGTTCTATTTCCAGTTTTTTAAGGAATCTCCACACTGTTCTCCATAGTGGCTGTACTAGTTTGCATTCCCACCAACAGTGTAAGACGGTTCCCTTTTCTCCACACCCTCTCCAGCATTTATTACTTGTAGACTTTTGGATCGCAGCCATTCTGACTGGTGTGAAATGGTACCTCATAGTGGTTTTGATTTGCATTTCTCTGATAATGAGTGATGTTGAGCATCTTTTCATGTGTTTGTTAGCCATCTGTATGTCTTCTTTGGAGAAATGTCTATTTAGTTCTTTGGCCCATTTTTTGATTGGGTCATTTATTTTTCTGGAGTTGAGCTGTAGGAGTTGCTTGTGTATTCTCGAGATTAGTTGTTTGTCAGTTGCTTCATTTGCTATTATCTTCTCCCATTCTGAAGGCTGTCTTTTCACCTTGCTCATAGTTTCCTTTGATGTGCAGAAGCTTTTAAGGTTAATTAGGTCCCATTTGTTTATTTTTGCTTTTATTTCCAATATTCTGGGAGGTGGGTCATAGAGGATCCTGCTGTGATGTATGTCAGAGAGTGTTTTGCCTATGTTCTCCTCTAGGAGTTTTATAGTTTCTGGTCTTACGTTGAGATCTTTAATCCATTTTGAGTTTATTTTTGTGTATGGTGTTAGAAAGTGTTCTAGTTTCATTCTTTTACAAGTGGTTGACCAGATTTCCCAGCACCCCTTGTTAAAGAGATTGTCTTTAATCCATTGTATATTCTTGCCTCCTTTGTCAAAGATAAGGTGTCCATATGTGCGTGGATTTATCTCTGGGCTTTCTGTTTTGTTCCATTGATCGATATTTCTGTCTTTGTGCCAGTACCATACTGTCTTGATAACTGTGGCTTTGTAGTAGAGCCTGAAGTCAGGTAGGTTGATTCCTCCAGTTCCATTCTTCTTTCTCAAGATCACTTTGGCTATTCGAGGTTTTTTGTATTTCCATACAAATTGTGAAATTATTTGTTCTAGCTCTGTGAAGAATTCTGTTGGTAGCTTGATAGGGATTGCATTGAATCTATAAATTGCTTTGGGTAGTATACTCCTTTTCACTATATTGATTCTTCCAATCCATGAACATGGTATATTTCTCCATCTGTTAGTGTCCTCTTTGATTTCTTTCACCAGTCTTTTATAGTTTTCTATATATAGGTCTTTAGTTTCTTTAGGTAGATATATTCCTAAGTATTTTATTCTTTCCGTTGCAATGGTGAATGGAATTGTTTCCTTAATTTCTCTTTCTGTTTTCTCATTATTAGTGTATAGGAATGCAAGGGATTTCTGGGTGTTGATTTTATATCCTGCAACTTTACTATAGTCATTGATTAGTTCTAGTCATTTTCTGGTGGAGTCTTTAGGGCTTTCTATGTAGAGGATCATGTCATCTGCAAATAGTGAGAGTTTTACTTCTTCTTTTCCAATTTGGATTCCTTTTCTTTCTTTTTCTGCTCTGATTGCTGTGGCCAAAACTTCCAAAACTATGTTGAATAGTAATGGTGAAAGTGGGCACCCTTGTCTTGTTCCTGACTTTAGAGGAAATGCTTTCAATTTTTCACCATTGAGGATAATGTTTGCTGTGGGTTTGTCATATATAGCTTTGATTATGTTGAGGTATGTTCCTTCTATTCCTGCTTTCTGGAGAGTTTTGATCATAAATGGATGTTGAATTTTGTCAAAGGCTTTCTCTGCATCTATTGAGATAATCATATGGTTTTTATTTTTCAATTTGTTAATGTGGTGTATTACATTGATTAATTTGCGGATATTGAAGAATCCTTGCATCCCTGGGATAAAGCCCACTTGGTCATGGTGTATGATCTTTTTAATGTGTTGTTGGATTCTGATTGCTAGAATTTTGTTAAGGATTTTTGCATCTATGTTCATCAGTGATATTGGCCTGTAGTTTTCTTTTTTTGTGGGATCTTTGTCAGACAGTTTTGGTATTAGGGTGATGGTGGCCTCATGGAATGTGTTTGGAAGTTTACCTTCCTCTGCAATTTTCTGGAAGAGTTTGAGCAGGATAGGTGTTAGCTCTTCTCTAAATTTTTGGTAGAATTCAGCTGTGAAGCCATCTGGACCTGGGCTTTTGTTTGCTGGAAGATTTTTGATTACAGTTTCAATTTCTGTGCTTGTGATGGGTCTGTTAAGATTTTCTATTTCTTCCTGGTCCAGTTTTGGAAAGTTATACTTTTCTAAGAATTTGTCTGTTTCTTCCACGTTGTCCATTTTATTGGCATATAATTGTTGATAGTAGTCTCTTATGATCCTTTGTATTTCTGTGTTGTCTGTTGTGATCTCTCCATTTTCATTTCTAATTTTATTGATTTGATTTTTCTGCCTTTGTTTCTTGATGAGTCTGGCTAATGGTTTGTCAATTTTATTTATCCTTTCAAAGAACCAGCTTTTGGCTTTGTTGATTTTTGCTATGGTCTCTTTTGTTTCTTTTGCATTTATTTCTGCTCTAATTTTTAAGATTTCTTTCCTTCTATTAACCCTGGGGTTCTTCATTTCTTCCTTTTCTAGTTGCTTTAGGTGTAGAGTTAGGTTATTTATTTGACTTTTTTCTTGTTTCTTGAGGTATGCCTGTATTGCTATGAACTTTCCCCTTAGGACTGCTTTTACAGTGTCCCACAGGTTTTGGGTTGTTGTGTTTTCATTTTCATTCATTTCTATGCAAATTTTGATTTCTTTTTTGATTTCTTCTGTGATTTGTTGGTTATTCGGCAGCGTGTTGTTCAGCCTCCATATGTTGGAATTTTTAATAGTTTTTCTCCTGTAATTGAGATCTAATCTTACTGCACTGTGGTCAGAAAAGATGCTTGGAATGATTTCTATTTTTTTTGAATTTACCAAGGCTAGATTTATGGCCTAGGATGTGATCTATCCTGGAGAAGGTTCCATGTGCGCTTGAGAAAAAGGTGAAATTCATTGTTTTAGGATGAAATGTCCTATAGATATCAATTAGGTCTAACTGGTCTATTGTATCATTTAAAGTTTGTGTTTCCTTGTTAATTTTCTGTTTAGTTGATCTATCCATAGGTGTGAGTGGGGTATTAAAGTCTCCCACTATTATTGTGTTATTGTTAATTTCTCCTTTCATACTTGTTAGCATTTGTCTTACATACTGCGGTGCTCCCGTGTTGGGTGCATATATATTTATAATTGTTATATCTTCTTCTTGGATTGATCCTTTGATCATTATGTAGTGACCTTCTTTGTCTCTTTTCACAGCCTTTGTTTTATTTATTTATTTATTTATTTTATTTTATTTTTAGCCTTTGTTTTAAAGTCTATTTTATCTGATATGAGTATTGCTACTCCTGCTTTCTTTTGGTCCCTATTTGTATGGAAAATCTTTTTCCAGCCCTTCACTTTCAGTCTGTATGTGTCCCCTGTTTTGAGGTGGGTCTCTTGTAGACAACATATGTAGGGGTCTTGTTTTTGTATCCATTCAGCCAGTCCTTGTCTTTTGGTTGGGGCATTCAACCCATTTACGTTTAAGGTCATTACTGATAAGTATGATCCCGTTGCCATTTACTTTATTGTTTTGGGTTTGAATTTATACACCGTTTTTGTGTTTCCTGTCTAGAGAATATCCTTTAGTATTTGTTGGAGAGCTGGTTTGGTGGTGCAGAATTCTCTCAGCTTTTGCTTGTCTGAAAAGCTTTTGATTTCTCCTTCATACTTGAATGAGATCCTTGCTGGGTACAATAATCTGGGCTGTAGGTGATTTTCTTTCATCATTTTAAGTATGTCTTGCCATTCCCTCCTGGCTTGAAGAGTTTCTATTGAAAGATCAGCTGTTATCCTTATGGGAATTCCCTTGTGTGTTATTTGTTGTTTTTCCCTTGCTGCTTTTAATATTTGTTCTTTGTGTTTGATCTTTGTTAATTTGATTAATATGTGTCTTGGGGTGTTTCGCCTTGGGTTTTTCCTGTTTGGGACTCTCTGGGTTTCTTGGACTTGGGTGATTATTTCCTTCCCCATTTTAGAGAAGTTTTCAACTATTATCTCCTCAAGTATTTTCTCACGGTCTTTCTTTTTGTCTTCTTCTGGGACCCCTATGATTCAAATGTTGTAGCATTTAATATTGTCCTGGAGGTCTCTGAGATTGTCCTCATTTCTTTTAATTCATTTTTCTTTTATCCTCTCTGATTCATTTATTTCTACCATTCTGTCTTCTAATTCACTAATCCTATCTTCTGCCTCTGTTATTCTACTATTTGTTGCCTCCAGAGTGTTTTTAATTTCACTTATTGCATTATTCATTATATATTGACTCTTTTTTATTTCTTCTAGGTCCTTGCTAAACCTTTCTTGCATCTTCTCAATACTTGTCTCCAGGCTATTTATCTGTGATTCCATTTTAATTTCAAGATTTTGGATCAATTTCACTATCATTATTCGGAATTCTTTATCAGGTAGATTCCCTATCTCTTCCTCTTTTGTTTGGTGTGGTGGGCATTTATCCTGTTCCTTTATCTGCTGGGTATTCCTCTGTCTCTTCATCTTGTTTAAATTGCTGAGTTTGGGGTGTCCTTTCTGTATTCTGGCAGTTTGTGGAGTTCTCTTTATTGTGGCCTTTCCTCGCTGTGTGTGGGTTTGTACAGGTGGCTTGTCAAGGTTTCCTGGTTAGGGAAGCTTGTGTCAGTGTTCTGGTGGGTGGAGCTGTATTTCTTCTCTCTGGAGTGCAATGAAATGTCCAGTAATGAGTTATGAGATGTCTGTGGTTTTGGGGTGACTTTGGGCAGCCTGTATCTTGAAGCTCAGGGCTGTGTTCCTTTGTTTCTGGAGAATTTGCTTGGTATGTCTTGCCCTGGAACTTCTTGGCCCTTGTGTGGTGTTTGGTTTCAGTGTCGGTATGGAGGCATTTGATGAGCTCCTGTCAATTAATGTTCCTTGGAGTCAGGAGTTCCCTGGAGTCAGGGTTTGGACTTAAGCCTCCTGCTTCCAGTTATTGGTCTTATTTTTACAGTAGTTTCAAAACTTCTCCTTCTATACTGCACCACTGATAAAACATCTACGTTTAAGATGAAAAGTTTCTCTACTGTGAGGGTCACTCAGAGAGGTTCACAGCATTACATGGAGAAGAGAAGAGGGAGGAGGGAGTTAGAGGTGACCCAAATGAGATGAGGTGGAATCAATAGTGGAGAGAGTGGGCTAGCCAGTAATGACTTCCTTATGTGCACTCCACAACTGGACCGCTCAGAGATGTTCACGGAGTTATACAGAGAAGAGAAGAAGGAGGAAGGAGACAGAGGTGGCCAGAAGGATAGAAGGGGGGAATGAAAAGGAGGGAGACAGATCCAGCCAGTAATCAGTTCCCTAAGTGTTCTCCACTGTCTGGAATGCACAGAAATTCACAGAGTTGGGTAGAGTAGAGAGGGGTTAGGGAGGAGACACAGGCGACCTGGTGGAGAAAAAGGAGAGTCCAAAGGGAGAGAGAGCAGTCAAGCCAGTAATCTTGCTCCCTAGTGAAAAATGGGTCCTGAAGATTGGGTTCTTAAAGGTACAAAGTTGGTAACAAATACATAAAAGCAAAAATTAAAAATCTAGAGTAGAGTTTGGAATTTCAAAAATACGATGTTAAAGAAAAGAAGAAGGAAAAGAAAGAGAGAAAAAACAAACAAACAAAAACAAACAAGGTCACGAAAATTATAAAGAAAATATAGGTACAAAATTGATAACTAATACCAAAAAGCAAAAGTTAAAAATCTAGAGTAGAGTTTGGAATTTCAAAAATACAATGTTAAAAAAAAAGAAGAAAAATAAAGAGAGAAAACAAACAAACAAACAAAAACAAACAATGTAGCAAAAATTAGAAAGAAAATACAGGTACAAAATTGATATCAAATACCAAAAAGCATAAATTAAAATCTAGAGTAGAGTTTGGAATTTCAGATATACAATGTTATATAAAAGAAGAAGAGAAAGAAACAGAGGGGAAAAAAAAAAGTCACAGAAATTATAAAAAAGCTATAGGTACAAAATTGATAACATATACCAAAAAGCTAAAATTAAAAATCTAGAGTAGAGTTTGGAATTTCAAAAATACAATGTTAAAGAAAAGAAGGAAAAAAAAAAAAAACAAGGTCAAAAAATTATAAAAATATATATATGAAGTTTGCTGAAGAAGAAAAAAATAGGGTCTTTTTTTTGGCAAAGTAATAGGTTATAAAAGTGAAAATTAGAGGAACAATAGAGGGCTTAAAATTTTTTTAAAAAATTAAAAAAAAGAAAGAATGATCGTAAAAATAGTAAAAATATATCTAGGACTTTCTCTGGTTTTGTTGTGAGTATTGTGGGTTCAGTTCATTTTTGGCTAGTTCCTTGGTCTGGCTTATATTTCTCAAGATCTATAGGCCCCTTCCTATGTAGTCCGTAGTAACCACAGGGTTTTAATCTATTGCCTGTAGCTTCCAAGGCAGTTTCCTCTGTAATAGCTTCTTCTGTTTTCTGGTCTCTTCAGTGTCTGGTTTCCGTCCTGACACAAAGGGGACGGTGGAGGACACTTTTTTTTTTTTTTTTTTAGGCTCACTTGTTCAGTCGCACTGTGGGGAGGGAGGGAGGGATGCTGCAAACGAATAACACTGGCGTGCGCTCGCAGTGCCTCAGCCACACTGGGTCTGCCCCCGCTCATGGCGCATGTAGCCTCCCTGCCCACACTGCTCGGGCTCTAGGTTGTTCCACCGGGAACCATCTGAGGCCGGCCCTGGGCTGCATGCACCTCCCAGGTCCAAGCCGCTCAGGTTCAGGCACTCGGGTAGTCCTCAGAGGTGCAGACTCAGTTGGGCCTGCGTTTTGTGCTCTTACCAGGTCCGAGCAGCTCAGGTGATGAGGTGTTTGGTGAGCGCCATTGCTGCGACTTATCGCCTCCCGGCACTTGGTTATCTGGGTGTACAATCAGCGCACTTTCTCAGGCAGATGTTGACCATCCAGACCCCCAAGAAGTTTTAGTTAGCAAAGAAGCCTGCTTACAGTTTTATAGATAATGTCTCTCTGGGGCTGCGATTGCCCCCTTCCGGCTCTGGCTGCCTGTCACCGGAGGGGGAAGGTCTGCAGCCGGCTATCTCTGTTCAGTCCTTTGTTCCGTATGCGGGCCTGGCGATGTCTTAGGTTAGGGCTGGCTTTTCGTGTGGTAGATATCCCACAGTCTGGTTTGCTAGTCCAAATTATTTCGCTCAGATAGCACTCAGGGTATTCAGTCCAGGTTCTTACTCTAAGCGATGCAGCCTGCGCCGCACCTCCCTGCCCAGCCCCCGCTTGCTAATGTGTGCAGGCGTGTGCAGGTGTCTGTGCTGCTTCTCCGCTGGGGGAGTTACCGTAGGGCTCGCAATCTGCGAGTTTTAATTGTTTATTTATTTTTTCTCCCTGTTATGTTGCCCTCTGTGCTTCCAAAGCTCGGCACAGATTCGGCAGTGAGAAGGTTTCCTGGTGTTTGGAAACTTCTCTCTTTTTAAGACTCCCTTCCCGGGACGGAACTCTGTCCCTCCCTCTTTTGTCTCTTTTTTTGTCTTTTATATTTTTTCCTACCTCCTTTTGAAGACTTGGGTTGCTTTTCTGGGTGCCTGATGTCCTCTGCCGGCATTCAGAAGTTGTTTTGTGGAATTTACTCGACGTTTAAATGCTCTTTTGATGAATTTGTGGGGGAGAAAGTGTTCTCCCCATCCTACTCCTCTGCCATCTTGGCTCCTCCCCCTTGAGTATCTTCTTATCCTCCAGGCCACCCTGTTCTTTCCATCGATAAACCACCACCTATAGCCATTTCGAGAAGATTGCCTAAGGCCTGGGGCAGAGCATATTTGCAAAGTGCTGCATCACCATGCTCAGGACAGAACCCAGAAGACTTATCTTATCTCAGAGAGAGTTCCTTGATTGCCGGCGTACCTGTTGGTGGGTGGACTTCACCATGCCTTTCTGTTCAAGAGCGTTCATCTCAGTGACCTTTATGTTCTTGGAGAAGACAGTAATTATCATTTCCATAAATTTTCTTCATTGTACTGTCCAGAAACTTTTGGAGCGTTAATCCAAACAGGACACATGAAAACGACCTGGTGTCTCAGTCTGGTCAAAGTGGACACCCAGAATGTATCCCATACCTATCCTTTCCTATATGATTTTTAAGTTAATTCCTTTTATTTTCTTATTGGGGGCTGACTGGAATTTTATTCTTGGACCATCTGCATTGACTGACTGTTAAACCCAATAGAACTGGCGATTCAAAACATAGCCATCGACATTGTACATTTTGTTGTCTGTCAACTTTGCTATTCACTTTTAGGATACCAGGGGTCTGCCCTGGTGGCTCAGAGGTTAAAGGGTCTGCTTGCAATGCGGGAGACCTGGGTTCGATCCCTGGGTCCGGAAGATCCCCTGGAGAAGGAAATGGCAACCCACTCCAGTATTCTTGCCTGGAGAATCCCATGGACAGAGGAGCCTGGGGGGCTACAGTCCACAGGGTCTCAAAGAGTCGGACATGACTGAGCGACTTCATTTCACTTTAGGATACCAAACTCCATCTACATAGGATCTTATCAAACACACTGAAAGGGAGTTGTGACTGAACTGAGTCCTTTCATCATGGCCTAAACTTATTTTTGGTCAGACTTTTAATGCCCAAACCCGTCTTGTGATTTCTGTGGTCAGGGGCTTTTGTAGTCATGCTTTCCAAAAATATTGAGACATCAGGAAGAAGGCCCTGAACCTAATGCAGATGTCAGCACTTTCATGTAAGAGAACTCACACTGCCATCATGGAAAACACCATCATGCCAGGAAGAGGGAGGAGAGATCAGAGGATCTCTAGAAGCAACAAAGTGGACTGGGTTTCCTGGTGGGAGTGCATGCAGGCTGACATAGAAGGATGCCAGAAATATTTCTCCAGTTTTTTATAAATCTAGCAAAGAGACATTTTATCCATTTGTCTGAACTGTGAGCTCTGTTGCCCCAACGGCCTTAACTTTTTGTTTATTTTTAAGTGACTGAAATGGTGAAGACAAGTTCCTTGTGAAGTCTCACCAGAAGGCCTCAGGAAACAGTATCTGTCCATACGTGGATGCAGAAGGCACATTCTGACTGAGTATGGTCACATCAAAACGAGTAGCTCCCTGGTTAAAAAGTCCTTTTCTTATCAGCTAGTCAGTTGCTACCAAGGACTACAAGTTGAGTTGATCCTTTGTTTTCTTTTTCACTTTAAAACTTCTTCCATTGAGAGAAAGATAACAACAGAAGACACAGGTTTATACAGAAATCCTAACGTGCCGCCAAGAAAGTGAGGTTTTCTGAGATTTCATGATTGAAGTTTCTCCCATGAAGTGATTAGTCTGGTTCTGGGCTTAGTTCTGAGCATTTTTATATCCATCTTTGTGAGGCTTGAAGAGACTTTGGTATAACACGGCACCCCCAAGAGGACTGTAAAGTTGTTAAAATATTAAGAAAGATATAATTGTTAAAAGACTAGTTCTTAAATGAAATCCCTTGTGGAATATGAAAGATCTCCTAAGGCTACAAGGCGACAGTGTGGCTTTGAGGACGGACGTGGCTCTGTTCATTTAGAAAATACCATAAACGGCTTTAGTATGGGGATTTGGTAAAGAAATCTTTCATTAATAGGAAACATTTGGCTCTACACTGCAAATAAAGTGAGGTTTACATAATTTGTTAAGATCTTTCAGAGATACAATATCCTTCTGCTCAGTCTTAATGTAAGTACTCTATGTATGATTTTGAAAAAAAAAAAAAAAAAGCTTATAAAATTCAATTGTAGGTAATGTGAGTTTGGTCATTTTTGTTTTACCCTTTTGTTTGTGAATTCATTTAATTTCACTGGGGGGAAACTATTCAAATTCCTACTGTAGGCTGTTATGATGTAGATAGTCTTTGTTAATGAATCTTGATAGAAAGAGATATGTCAGGATTCCGAATTCATAAAGAGGAATCCGTGCTAGATTCCCAATGGTATACACAGAAGGGACATTTCAAACACATAATCCATTAGTATGGGCTTTGATTCCAAATCCCAATGAAACCTTGAACCTCTTGATACAGCCTGGAATACACATGAACCTTAAAACTTCTATCGCACCTTAGTTTATACCTAGAATCTGAACTAGTCCAAACAGACAGCTTCATCTCCTACCCCTAAGGACCACCTGGTATTCATCAGTAAAAACTCCATCTGTATCCTTGGCTCAGTTCAGAATTTTTTTTCCTGGAAAGTGTGTTTTTCTGGAATAGAACAGTGATAGCGGTAAGCCACGTATCACTCCAAAACACTGAGCAAACTCCGGATTAGAGTTGGATTATTTAGTTGGAGGGTGTTGCCAGGAACCTCTAAATCCAATTTAAGTATCAGTGAGCACTTGGGCTAGCCTCCGATGCTCCAGAAGGGGGTGGGAAATTAGATATACACGGATTTGGCCAAGCCTTGTCTCCCCTGCCTTGGTCCCTTGGACTCTGCTGACTTCATTTGACTCTACATGGGAGCCAAGATTTCATCTTGTGAGCCACAGGAGTGACATGATGACATATATATTTTCAAAAGAGAACCTAGAAGTTCTCTGAGTGACATCAGAAAGGGAGAAGGCTAGAGTTAGGGCAATCAAAGTCGTTAAATACTCCAGGTGAGAAACCAAGAAGATCCACACAAGGGAAGAGAGCTGGTTAAGGGAATCATAATGGGATATGACAAGCAAGATGCAGTGAGAAGTTTCTCCAAGCAGGTAAAGAGGACTTTCATTTTCTGAGTTTATCAGATGGTGTGAAAGAAAAGTATGGAGGTAAGAATGTGGTAAACCTAATATCTAGTGTTGAAAAGATTCCAAAGTAAGTGAAAGATGGTGGTAAGAAGTAGAATAATCTAAAACGTAAGGAGTTTGCTCATGCCTCTTTCTGTTCTCCTTAAAAACCTCAGCTAAGACAAGTACTAATTTATATGCCATAGCACTAGCTCTTCACTTTGTACACATCTTGATGCAGTCTCTCCTGTAACACATGATCCCTAAATAATGCATGAGGGGTCTGCTTCTCCCCACAGCAGTCACTCTGCCTTAGTGGTTTCTTCCATCAGAGATGGTGGTTCCCTGGCCCATAAAAGCAAGTGATCATTATCATTAGTCCCTTGGCTTCATTATTATTTCACAGGATGGACTGCAGAAGATAAAGTATAAATACCCCTTTTTTACTTTTCATTGCCAGTCACATTTTCTCATATTCAATTTCATTCTTCCCTTCCAAGAAATCGAAGTAGATATTGATTTTGGAAATGTATTTCTTAGCGGTAAGAAATAGCAAATGACGCCTGAATTATAACTTTAAATGTACATTTTATGTCCTTCAGATAAAACAAAAATCAGTGCTTTGTCATATTTCTAGGGGAACATATCAGGAGATGGTATTTTGTGTTCAGTGAGATAAAAATAAGTTTACCATTTTTCTAGAACAAATGAAATGTCCTAAGATTTTTTGTTTCGTAAGTCTTTTTCCAGTTTAGCAGAATCAAGAGGGAAAAACTCACCTGCAATTTTGATATACAATCTGACAGGATACGGACTACAACTAACAAAAAAATTCTAATTGAAAGACATCTCCTGGAAGAAATCCATGCAGACAAAGTGGCTAGATAGAGGAGGATGGATGGAATACCACACAGTTGAAACTAGTTCTTACATTTTTCATGTAATGGCATTTCTTTGTTCTTTGTATTAAATATTCTAAATAGTCAGTCTCACTCTCTGTATTAATTGATGGAATTAAAGCAAGCTGAATGGTATGTGCACACCTGTCGTTTCTGATTGGCCCAGTTTGAAAGCTTACTGGAGCATGAAAAAAAAATCACAATACATACAGCACTTTCTTTCTAGGCAGTCTAAGGAACACAAGACTGGAAAAAAAATAGGAATGCATTCTGAAAATCTCAGCCTTGAATCAGCAAGCTGTCATTTTCAGAAGTAAAAGCACAGCTAAGACTCAGTGTGAGCATCCTATCCCCTCTTTAAATTCATATGAAAAGCTTATCAAATCCAAGGCTTCACCTTGTAGTTTTCTCTATTTACAGACAGCACTCCTGATGCTGTGATTCTTCATGGAGGCAAGTGCAGAAGAAAAGTTTGATTTTTGTGTATAATCCTTGCCTGCAAACAGGATCTGCTTCATGCAACACTCAGTGTTAGAATGGCCCTGCACTTGGCTTAATGCTGTATCGCTAACCATTGAAACTCTTAATCATTTTTTTAACAAGGAGGCCTAAATTTTCATTTTTCACTGGGCCTTACAAATTATGTCGCCAATCCTGCCTGCTGGATCAGATTCTTTACCAACTGAGCTATCAGGGAAGCCCCATTATCTTGCAGCTCTATCTTTGTACTTTATAACGCATGAAGCTTTTTTCTTTTTCTTTTTTAAAATTGCATAATTTCACTTTGAGGGCTGATTTATTTGCACTTATGGACTTGAATAACTCGTAGCTTCCAGATGACAGGATATGTTCTTATTCTATTCCTATTATTGGATTTAGATCTCCCTTCTCCCAACACACACAGAGTTTAATAACATGATCTATTAACTGTAGGCAATGATATAAGGTAGAGCTCTAAAGTCTAACTTTTATAATAAATACTGAATATATTATTCCAGCCTTAGTTCTCTAAGATAGAATCTTTGTGCATGTTTCATACACTCACTTGCCTTTTCTGATAGTCTTTAAGTATTTACTTGGTTCCACTTTTAAGCTGCATCTCAGTGGGTTAGTTCTGTCAAAACTGTGCTTCAGGAAAGCCTAGCTGAAGAAGAGTGAAGCCAGATGTTCAGAGATATTTTGATTAGCTTTTTCCTTTTAACGCACTTTTGAATGTTAAAATGCTTTCTGTAGGACAGACATAATTCTCTACTACATCACTTGAAATAGCATTAACTGAATTATAATCGAGTAGTTGTCTCTTGCGGTGCAGTGGTAAAAAATCTGCCTGCTAAGGCAGAAGATGCAGGAGAAGCGGGTTTGATCCCTGGGTTGGGAAGATACTCTGGAGTAGGAAATGGCAACCCACTCTAGTATTCTTGCCTGGAAAATTCCATGGACAGAGGAGACTGATGGGGTTACAGTCTGTGGGGTTGTAAAGAGTTGGACATGACTCCACACACAGTTGTCGCTTGCATCTCTATTGAGGGACTCCATGTTACTGAAATGCTCAATGTTTTAATCTTTTTTAGATCACAAGTTTTCTGCTAATTAGATATAGTTATTTCACTTATATGTTAGTTTGTGAAAATTTTAAATAGTTATGAATTTTAAATTTTGTATTCTTTTAAAATGTCAAAGGGTCTAGCATCAATGGTCCAGCTGTTCTTAAATTAATGAAGTCCAACTTACCTATCATTTACCTATAAATAGTGTTTTTATGTCCTGTTTAAAAGATTTTTGCTTCTCCTAAGCTCATGAATGTATTCTCTCATATCATTTTCCAGCAAATGTATTATTTTACCTTTTACATTGAAATTTGTTCCATCTGGAGTTAATTTTTGTATATGATATAAGATAATAAGGAGAGATTCAAGGTTCATTTTTGTTTCTCTTTGCTGCTGCTGCTGCTGCTGCTAAGTCGCTTCAGTCGTGTCCGACTCTGTGTGACCCCATAGACAGCAGCCCACCAGGCTCCCCCGTCCCTGGGATTCTCCAGGCAAGAACACTGGAGTGGGTTGCCATTTCCTTCTCCAATGCATGAAAGTGAAAAGTGAAAGTGAAGTCGCTCAGTCGTGTCCGACCCTCAGCGACCCCTGGACTGCAGCCTTCCAGGCTCCTCCGTCCATGGGATTTTCCAGGCAGGAGTACTGGAGTGGGCTGCCATACAGCACCATTTATTGGTGGGGGGAATGTAAAAGAAACTATCATTTTCATGCTTGTGATGACACTTTCATCAGCAATGAAGAATTGGGGTGTTTCTGGAATATTTCGTTCAATATGTTCACTGTCTAGTCTTTAACCAATAATAAACTTATTTATGATATCTATATCTACAGTACCAATATCTTTCAAAATCTGGTACTGTATTATAGGTATTTGTTTTCCTTTTTCAAGGCCACCATGGTTATTCTTGATCTTTATCAGTTCTACTTTGATATAAATCAGCTTTTTAAAGTTCACAGAAATACTTGTAGAGATTTTGATTAGGAGTGTATAGAATTTATAAATCCATCTGGAGATAAATGGCTTTCCTACACTGTTTTCATCTAATTCAAGGACACAGTATACACTGTATTGACTTAGGTCTTCTTTAATTTCTTTCCATATGTTTTATACTTTTTCTTCTTACACACAACTGTTAGATATAATATTAGATACTTAATTTTTATGCTAATTTTATTTTCTAGTTATTTGTTGGTATGTTATATATGCAACTTATTTTGTATTTGCTGACTTTGATAAATTCACTTATTGATTCTAATAGTTCATCTTTTGGCTTTTTCATATACATTCTCATATCTCCTCTTCAATCCATATATATTTTACTTCTTTTTCTTGTTTTATTACATTGGAAAACTTCGAGGACACTGTTAAATGGAAATAGCAATAGAGCTCTCCTTGTCTCTCTGAGATATATTTATTTCAGAAAGAAATTTTCCAATATCAAGCATGATGTTTGCGATACATTTTCTTTGAAGAAACTCATTATCATATAAAGATTCTTTCTATGTTTATTTTTCTAAAAGGAATTTGTTGTTACTTTATTTCCATCATAAATGGTTGCAATGTTTTTATCTACCTTTTTTACATTTATTGAAATGGTTACGTGTTTCTTGCCTTAAGTATAAAGTTTATGTAATGAGTTACAGTAATTGATTTTTAAGCAAAGAATCAACCTTGCATTCTTGGTTTAAACCCAGTTTTGTGAGTATAGATTGTGTTGGGTTCAGTGTGCTATTTTTATTTAGTATGTTTGTGCTTCTATTCACAAGAAAGATTGGCCTATAATTTTTCTTTTTATGTTTTTGTCTGGTGTTACTGTCAAGATTGTAATGGCCTCAGGAGTTGGAAAGTATTCCCTCTATATCTAGACTCTCAAAAGTTTGTACAAGATGAAATTATTTCTTCATGAAATATTTAGAATATTTCTCTTTTGAAGTACCTGGGCCAGAGTTTTCCCTCTGAGAAGAGTTAAAAGCAATCGTTTTCATAGACAGTAGCATTATTTGGATTTTCTATTTCTTTATTTAAGTCAATTTTGATAAGCTGCATTCTTTTCAAGAAATATATTTATCTAATTTATGAGGTTGATATAAATTTATAACTACCTCTCACTGTACTTAATGCGTATACTGATGTCCCTTTTGTTTCTAACATTTCCCATTTTCTGACCTGCATTTCTGGAGATTTATAAATTATATTAACCTTTTCAAATAACTGACTTTTGCCCCATTAATTTTTCCAAATGAATATTTGTTTTTTTTTAACTATGAATACTGATCTCTTTTTTTTAGTTGCTGTTTTCTTCCTATTCTTTTTATTTAATATGGTTGATTTTTCATTCTAGATTTTTGAATTGGATGCTTAGTTCACTGATTTTTAACTTTTTTCTCCCTATGCTGGTAAATTTATTTAAGGCTTAAAAATTTCCTCCTTAAGCACTACTCTTTCTACATCACACACACATCACTTGTTTCCAAATCTTTTCTTGTTTCCTCAATTAAAACTTAGATTTTTATCTCTGCAGTGTTACTGTTGTTCAGTTGCTAATTCATGTCTGACTCTGTGAATCCATGGCAGTGTAGTGAGTGCCGAAAACCCTATGCCATTGTTTTCTGTTTTGCTTCCATGCTTCATGCTCCAAATCAGACTGTTCCCTAAGGGTTTGTGGGGCTCACATTGAAATAGCTCCCTTTTCTCCAGAATCCTGGCAAAATTTTCAAGGATTCAGGATTTAGAGTCCTCAAGTCTTTATTTATTTATTTTGGCCAGGCAGCATGCAGGATCTTAGTTCCCTGATCAGAGATGGAATTGGCTCTCCCTGCAATTTTAATGCAGTCTTAACCACTGGACCACCAGAAGAGTCCCCTTAGAGTTCTCGACTCTTAACTGCATTGGTTTCTTTCTGTAGTATTCAAATAGTTAAACACACACGTGGGGCTTCCCTGGTAGCTTCCTCGGTGGCCCAGGGGTAAAGAACCGGCCTACAGTGCAGGAGACCCAGTTCCATCCCTGGGTCGGGAAAATCCCCTGGAGGAGGAAATGGCAGCCCATTCTAGTATTCTTGCCTGGAGAATCCAATGGACAGAGGAGCCTGGTGGGCTACAGTCCATAGGGTCGCAAAGAGTTGGACACGACTGAACGAGTAACACTGACTTCAAGCACACACATACACAGATTTTATAGTTGTTCAATCAGAGGATGAGTCTGATACAAACTACTTTCTCAGTGCCCAAAACAGAAGTTCACTCAATGGCCCCCTACCGCACATATTAAAATGCTACCAGTAAAATACATTTCAGCTCTGCCTATGTTATAATATGTATTTGTTCAACTTATTATTGTCTAGAGAGTGGCATGGAGAAGGCAATGGCACCCCACTCCAGTACTCTTGCCTGGAAAATCCATGGACGGGGGAGCCTGGTGGGCTGCAGTCCATGGGGTCACTGGGAGTCGGGCACGATTGAGCCACTTCACTTTCACTTTTCACTTTCATGCACTGGAGAAGGAAATGGCAACCCACTCCAGTGTTCTTGCCTGGAGAATCCCAGGGACGGGAGAGCCTGGTTGGCTGCTGTCTATGGGGTCGCACAGAGTCGGACATGACTGAAGCGACTTAGCAGCAGCAGCAGAGAGTGGCAATCTAGGAATATGGAGATTATTTTTGAAAACATTTAGTTTCAAAATTAGTCATTTCCCTAGTTCCTTTTACTTTGTGTGTTTTCATACAATTTTGTGTGTGTGCATGTGTGTGTATATATTATTTCAGTATCAGATTTTATCACTGATGCAGTTGTAATTTGGGGGGAGGGATTGCCATGGCAAAACCTTTTTGTGTGTATGGAGGGCAGGCGTCAAGCACTAATCATTTTGTGTGTGTTAGTGGCTCAGTTGTGTCCGACTCTTTGTGACACCACAGACTCTATCTAGCCAGACTCCTCTGTCCATGGGATTCTCCAGGTAAAAATACTGGAGTGCATAGCCATTCCCTTCTCCAGGGGATCTTCCCAACCCAGGGATCAAATCCAGTATCCTGCATTGCAGGCAGGTTTCATCAAACCTGTGCCCTCCTTTTTTAATTTGTCGCAATGGGAATTGCTGCGGCAGTGATGATACAGGAGCGCTGACTAACACACTTAAACTTCTGCTGGATGTTCTCTGCTTCACGGCTATGGGTCAGCACTTTCAGTTAGCTCCATTTGTTACGTTGCAAATCCTTTCTCACTGTTGAAAACAATCCTGATCGCTCTTGGTGGGTCAGTAGCATCATCTTTCTCTAGAAAGAATAATTCCCAATGATTTTCATTACTTTAATGTTACTTTGGGGAATGTCTCCATCAAAAACAGGTGGCTTATTCATCACACACAGTGAGTGAATTATGATGTGGTCACTCAACTCTAGGTTCCATTTGTGATGGTTTCTTTAATTTATTAAACAGAAAACACAAGACTTTTGAGCCAATGTCTTATGTTCTCAATGAGAAGCAGCTTGCTCACATTCTCACTTTCCATTCAGACTGGTGAGAATTCTGTGTCTTAAATTATATCAGATGACTTTCCTTGGTAAGCTTTGCAACCTGGCTCCTCCCTGGAGGCTCTGGGCTCAGTATTGTGATTCTTTGAGTATCTTCTCCTAACCCATGCTTTTATCCAGATGAGCTCAGGTTATGCCGAACATCAAGGCAGTCTTATAAGAGAAAAGACACACAAAAGTATCATCTTGCAGTTTGAAGGCAGAGGGAGGGAAAAAGACTCAGGTTAATCCATTATTTTGTTTGGGGTTGAAAAAGAGGGGGCAGGGGGCGGCGGTAGGGGGAGAATGATACGATCCTATGGAATAATGAGATTTGTTTGACAGATCACCCAGGAAAATTACATTCTTCCAGCCACACCAAACAGATTCAGGTCTTTTTTGGGGATAACAGCCACTTTCTTTTTCTGGAAGACTAAGCCCTTGGACCCGCCAAGTCCCTCCTCATCCCCTTTCATCCAGTTGAAGCTGTGATTGGAAGATCAGGGTGTGTACCCTGAGCTGATTAAGTACAGCTGGATGGGGGTTTGTGCGCTGAAGACAGGCGTGTCCTAGAGAAGAGCTTTCACAGCATCACCGGTGTGCCATTTTGTTCACAAGACTAATTGTTACTCTTTCTTTGAGGCAGATACAGTAGAGAGCACATTAATCGTTCCCAAAGCCCTTGCATTTCTGCTGCTCTCCAAACCAGAAATACAACTGGTAAAAGCAACATAGGGCCACTGAGAGAGATGGAGAGAGGGGAGGGGACAACACTTTATTAGAAAATCACAGGCAGTGTCTTAGTCTGTTTAGGCTGCTATAACAGAATTGCATAGACTGGGAACTGAAACAGAAATTTATTTCTCACTGTTCTGGCAGCTGGAAAGTTCAGGGTCAAGGCATCAGCAGATTCAGTGTCTGGTGAGAGCCCCATTTCCTGGTTCACGGGAACCATCTTCTAGCTGTGTTCTCACAGTGGAAGGGCTGAGAGAGCTCTCCAGGGTCTGTTTTATCAGAATATTAACCCCATTCATGAGGATACTATTCTCCCCTCCCAGAAGCCTCACCTCCTAATACTACCACATTGGCGGTTCAAATGTCAACATGTGAATTTGGGGGTGACAGGGTGACACAACCATTCGATCTATAGCAGGTAGGTCTGAGTTGCCTTGTTAGTCTGTTTTTGGAGGGGACATAGTGCCTTAAGAAGGTCATGGTTAGGGATAAGCAATGTGAAAAATGGATCAGAGAAGCTGGTGGATAATGGTTAGAGCAAGAAAGGAGGAAGGGCTGTTGCATTTGGTTCCCTATTGGTTTCTACCTTGTCTGAGGGCTGGGATGCTTGCTGACGAAGCAATGCTGGAATGGTTTGGATTTATATGGAGGAACATCAACATGCATGGAGAAGGCAATGGCACCCCACTCCAGTACTCTTGCCTAGAAAATTCCATGGATGGAGGAGCCTGGTAGGCTGCAGTCCATGGGTCGCACAGAGTCGGACACGACTGAGTGACTTCACTTTCACTTTTCACTTTCATGCATTGGAGAAGGAAATGGCAACCCACTCCAATGTTCTTGCCTGGAGAATCCCAGAGATGGGGGAGCCTAGTGGGCTGCCGTCTATGGGGTCGCACAGAGTTGGACACGACTGAAGTGACTTGCAGCAGCAGCAGCAACATGCATTTAGAAAATGCACGGTTCCTCTCATGTTGTTAGTGTTTTGCCAAGCATCCATTTACTTTTGTAGTTCCCTAAAATAAGTGACTCTAGCTCCAATTCCTTCTTTTCCCACCCTCATAAATGTGGTAAATTCTTCATTTACAAAATAAATTAGCTAAACTAAATAATTCCCAAGATCTTGATAGCTTTGACAGTTGAAGCTCTCCTTTTGTGAAACCTGAGGCTTTAGGACTTCTCACACAGTTTAAATACTGAGTCACATTTATACAGAACTCAGATATTCCAGGTGATTTAAGGACCCTTTTATTCAATCCAGCTATGATAGAAGCTGCCAAATGCTTAACATCAAACCTCATTTTCTCCAAGTAGATTGCCAACAGCTTGAAGCTAGAGATCACAATTGCCTTTTGGAATATCATGCGATAAGTGATATCACAGCAGTGCCAGCCAATTCAAGAGAAAGACGACACTGCTTGCTTGTTTCAAGAGGGCAATTCAGGCAGAGGTAGAGTGGACTTTGCTGGGCTAAAGTGAAGCTTACTGAGGAAGGGCAGCTTACAAAGCCTGGTGCCAGCTGTTTTCTTTTGGCAGGTCACCAATGTCACTCAGATCTCAGCTTAGTTGTAAGATGCTAGTTACTTTGAAGTTTATCAGTCAGCCTAAAGGCAAAAGCATTCATCTGTTGAGTTAGATCATCACTTATATCAAGCATCATTAATGTGTCTTTGACCATCAGATAAAGTGTAGCTCAGTAGAATAGAAAGGAAATTGTATTAGGAGTCAAAAGTCCCAGGTCCTAGGATTTCATCATTTATTTTCTAAACATCCTTGAGGAAAACGATTGATCTTCTCTGAGCCCTTTCCTGTATCTAAACTTTGGAATAATTCCCACATAACCCCATTTTATAAGATGGTTGAAGAACTCAGAGAACATCTAATTCAACCTCTAGCTTTTTTCATAAGTGAGAAAACAGAGACTCAATGAATTTCATTAACTTAAGTAAAATGTCCAAGTTTGTGAAATTCAATGTGCCTTCCATTAGATCAAATTAACTCTATTCTGAAGATCCAAAAGGATTCTGTATATTGAAGTAATACCATAGAAACTATATTACACTATATTGAATCTTTGGATAGTATATTGGCAAAGAAGAAAAGTAATGATATCTCTGTTGTTCCAAACAGAGGAAACTAAGACAGAGGTAAATGGAAAGATTATTTGGCACAAGTTATCAAAGGATAGAAGCAGGATTTTTTATACACCCATTTCAGTAGTCTCTCCATGAGAATATACTGTCAGGAATATTGTTTTCGTAGGGACTAAGCTTACTTGTCAGCAAGTGGCAGTATAGAATAATAGAAGGAGCATAAACCTGGAGGCAGGCAGACCTGGGTTCTCACCCCGGACCCATCCCTTACCAGCTATGTCATTTTGGAGAGATGTTTAACCTCCTGGGTATGGGATTCCTTAGAAAAAGCCTGGAGATATATCTAATTAACAATAAAACTATTGAATACTTATGGAGCATTTATCATGCAATACTTACTGCTTTAATTGTTTTACTATTATTGTTTTAATAGTGTTAAATATATTAGCTCTGTGAATCCTCAGAACAGGATTATTGTGAAAACTATCATGAGAAGATTAAATGTGTAAAGCATTTGTTGTCTTTTCCTTTCTTCCTCCTTGATATTCATTCTGGTGACAAAATATGGGTAGTGACAAATGAATTTTCTACTCTTCCCACTTTGATCCAAATTTGGAAGCAGGGGGGATGGAAACGGAAAAGTAGTGGGATTGATTGTTTCATATCTGTGACAATTTGGGGACAAAATATTGATTTTTAGTGTTTTTTTCCCAAGCATTAATGACTACAATGCTTTATTGGTCATTATAATCATCACTACCCAACCTAAAAGAAAATAACAATGTTCCACTTGATTTTGAAGTTATGTTGTTGATATTTGTTCACAGCTGAGCAGGAGTATTTTTCTTCCAAGAACTGCCTTCTAATTAAAATATAGGCAAACTACATTTATTACATAAGCACTTATCATCCAATTCTTGTCATTTTATCTAATTTAAAAAAGAACAATGAGAAGGAACTAACTTTCATGGGAGATTTTTTTCTAAAGAAATTATATCCTATAATCAAAATCAAAATTGACTTTCCAATTAGAAAAGGAATTCAGGTCAAGAATGTGCACTAGCAGTTTCAGAATACAACCACATATATGGTTTAGAATGAATATTAAAAACAAACTCTTTTCGCTGTCCCATTTACCAGAAGGTCTTTTCAGCAGTTTCTGTAAATTATTACCTTGTTGCCAAAGAGTGATTTGAGGTTCAAAAGCAACCAGAGAATAGAGCTATTATTTCTGTGACTTTTCATTAATTCTGGGCCTTATGGTGACTGAACATCTTTCTTTCCAGAAACTCAGAGACATTGTTTACTGAGCTGCTATGCTAATTTGTACTTTGGAACAAAGCTTGATCTAGTACTTCAGAGATGGTGCAAATGAATTGGTTAGGATCAGTGATACCCAGATCTTGTAGTTTTGGAGACAGTCGAAATCTCAACAACCATTTGATGATCACTCTTAAATCTATGTCTGCAGTCATAACCTCTGTTCTGAATTTTAAATATATTAACCACATCCTGTAGAAGTCCCAGAGGCACCTCAAATTGAACTCATCCCACGCATACTCATAATATTTTCCTCCAGATCTGTTTCCTTGGAACTCTACTTCTTGATTCGTTTACCATTCACCTAGATGCCCAAGCCAGAAACCTGACCATTATTCTTGAGTCTTCCTTTCATTCAGCATTTTTACCCAGCAAATTTTCCAAAATGTCTTTGAATCTGCCTGTTCCTCCAACCACTATCCTCATTTTCTCTCTCCTGGATTATTGTCATAGTTTTCTGCTGGGTCTGCCCGTCTCCAGGGTAACCACTTTCCTTTCCACCCACTGAACTGCTGCCAGAGTGCGCTTTCTGAATAACAAATCTGATCTTGTCGCTCGCACAATTAAAATCTTCCAGTGGATTGCAGGCACTTAGACCACGAAAACTCAAACCCTCAAGTGTAGTCTGCAAAGACTTTTTTTTTTTCTCATCTAGCTCCTGTATCTTTCATCTGTCAGCCAAGACTAGCCTTCCTGCACTTCTCACAGACTGGCCTCACATAGTACTCTCTCGTGTTTCCATGGCTTTGCCCATGCAAGTCCCAGACCTGGACCAACCTTTCTCTCTTCCTCCCCTAAACACTCATAGTTCAGGTGGCACTGATTCTGGGCAGCTCTTTCTAAGTCGCTGTGTGCATATTCTGAGTTGCAATGCCATGCACATCCTGTAGTAGTTCTTACTTCAATGTATTTTAATTCATTGTTTATATAATAGTTTCCCCTCCTTTCTGTGTATTCATTTGAGCATTGTTTGTATTCCCAGCATCTATCAGAGCACTTGGCAGGAGAGAAGGAACTCAGTATATGTTTGCTGAATATGAATGAATAGGGAGGCAGCCAGTCAGTCAATATACAGTAACCCCAGGCATGCAACTTACTAGTATTTTTTCAAACTGTATTTTCATTTGCAAATCCAGAGACGGTAAGACCTATCTTCCTGTGCTGCTAAAAATTTAATGAGACATGCACATGTGTAAACTGTAAAGCAAAATACTATATATCATATATGTGTGTGTACTCAGTCATGTCTGACTCTTTGCAGCCCCATGGACTGTAGCCCACCAGGTTCCTCTGTCCATGGAATTTTCCAGGCAAGAATGCTGGAGTGGGTTGCCATTTCCTCCTCCCGGGGATCTTCCTGAACCAGGGATCAAACCCGCATCTCTGGAGTCTCCTCCACTAGTGCCACCTGGGAAGTCCCCTAAGATTTGTACAGGAAGCCAAAAGCACAATCTGTGTTCAGTTCTGTTCAGTTCAGTTCAGTTCAGTTCAATCGCTCAGTGGTGTCTGACTCTTTGTGACCCCATGAACCACAGCATGCCAGGCCTCCCTGTCCATCACCAATTCCCAGAGTCCACCCAAACCCGTGTCCATTGAGTCGGTGATGCCATCTGTAAAGCAAAATACTATATATCATATATGTGACCGCATATAATCAAAATATATATGGGGTCATGTAATCATTGTGACCCTTACACACGGAATAATATATTTCTAAAAACAAGTTTATCAATACACATGGCACATAGGAACACTTCACTAAACAGTCTTTTACTCCCATCTCCTTTGCTTTCCTTCCTTCCTTCACTGAGTCATTGATACACATATCCTTGATGTTATAACCACCAGACCCAGTGTCTAAATTTGTCATCCACTTTCACACCTGCATGACTGCTCTTTCTGTTCCCTCACTCAGAATGTCTCTTTCCTCTGCTCTCCTGGTGAATGTATCCTCTGACTCCAGAGGCCCATCCTCCTCCAGCCCTCTCCTGTCTTCCTCCGGGTTGACTGATGGCACTCTCCCCTCAGCTACCCAAACACTTGGTACATGCTTGCACCATCGTATAGAGTTTTTGTGTGTGGATTCATCTAATGGCTTGCACAGTGGTATGTTGCTGCTATGTGTTCAGCTTTCCCACATTCTTTTGTAAGCTCCTTATCTCATTTTCCTACAGCTTGTTATTACCATCTCCCTATAATTGCCTTCTGCAAAGTGGATCTCACTCAGGTTCCCAAATGAAACTGGCACAATACAGACAAAATATTTAAGCATCCACAGCCCCCCAGGTTGTCCCTCTTCTGGATGAAGGGGGTGTGCTCTGGGAGACACATCTGGGTTCATGAGTTACTCCCTGAATTACCCTTGCTGACTGCCTGGGGCTCCCAGTCACGTCAGTGGTTCCTCCAAGTCACTGGTCTCCCTGGCATTTTGGGACTTGATTCATTTTAAATAGATGCAGCGTCCTTGGTTTCCTGCCTAGTATCAGTTCAAGCCTCACACGAGGCTGACATTTGCTTTCCACTCTGGTTCACTTCTTTCTAATGCCTGAAGCTTTGCTCAGCCCTTAGCAGCCACTTGCACAGCCCTGTAGCAGCAGACACTGAACATCTCATCAAGAGATGTGCCCTTGAATCTCTTCCTCCTCTCCTTCCTCCTTCCTTGTCCTCTGCTTTCCTTCCTCCTCCTCCTAATTAATAATGTTTTCAAAAGGCAGCCAATCATCACAGGAGATTTGCTAGTGCTAGGCATGCGCTAAGCCCTGCCTGTGCATCGCTCCTTACAATAAACGCACAGGAGTTACTACTGATGTCCCTTTAGGAAAGGACACTGAGGCTTGGAAAGAGAATGTCACTTGGCAGACGTGATTTTTCAAGCTATTTGGGTCTTCTTGAGTCTAAAGCTCATGTTCTTGACCCTCTAAAGCATTGCTGAACCCGCCTCTCTTGCTTCTGTCTGCCTCCAACCCCTTTCTCTGAGCTCTCTGTCCTGCTACTAGTGGAGTTTTGCCTGCACGACACCTTAGACAACCTCTGCCCGTGACCCAGCCTCTGTCAATTTCCCTGCACTGCCTTTCTTAATTACCACACCTGGTCACCTCTACCTCTCAACAAAGCAGGAGGCAGGAACTGGGACTTTTTATCTTTCTATTCCTAACTTCAAGAACAAATAGGCCCCCAAGAAATCCATTGAACAAACAGATGAATTTTCTTAGCATAAAAACAGTAGGGAAAATATAAGGAGAAGCAAGTAGAATTTAAAATTCTTTTGATCACAAATTATTTTAAATACCACTCATTTTATATAGAAATATTTGACATATTTATTTTTTATTGAAGTTAATTTCTTTACCATATTGTATTAGTTTCAGATGTGCAGAATTTGAATTCATTATTTTTACAGATTGTGTACGTGTTAAGTCAATTCAGTTGTGTCCGACTTTTTGGGAGCCCATGGACTGTAACCCACAAGGTTCCTTTGTGCATGGAATTTATATGGAGATATATTAAAAAGCAGAGACATTACTTTGCCAACAAAGGTCCGTCTAGTCAAGGCTATGGTTTTTCCAGTGGTCATGTATGGATGTGAGAGTTGGACTGTGAAGAAAGCTGAGCACTGAAGAATTGATGCTTTTGAACTGTGTGGTGTTGGAGAAGACTCTTGAGAGTCCCTTCGACTGCAAGGAGATCCAACCAGTCCATCCTAAAGGAGATCAGTCCTGGGTGTTCATTGGAAGGACTGATGCTAAAGCTGAAACTCCAGTACTTTGGTCTCCTCATGCAAAGAGTTGACTCATTGGAAAAGACTCTAATGCTGGGAGGGATTGGGGGCAGGAGAAGAAGGGGATGACAGAGGATGAGATGGCTAGATGGCATCACCAACTCGATGGACATGAGTTTGAATGAACTCCGGGAGTTGGTGATGGACAGGGAGGCCTGACGTGCTGCGATTCATGGGGTTGCAAGGAGTCGGACACCACTCAGCAACTGAACTGAACTGATATGTATATTTTTGCTTATTTAAAATTTATTTTTATTTTGTTATCTTTTATTGAAGTATAGTTGCCATTGTTGTTTAGTCACTAAGTCATGTCCTGCTCTCTTGTGACCCCATGGACTGTAGCCCCCAGGCTCCTATGTCTGTGGGATTTCCCATGGAAGAACACTGGAGGGGGTTGTCATTTCCTTCTTCAGGGGGTCTTCCTGACCCCAGGGTTGAACCCTCATCTCTTATGACTCCCGCATCAGCAGGTGGTTTCTTTACCAATGAGTCGCCAGGGAAGCCCATAGTTGCTGTACAGTATTATGTATTGACATATTTATTCAAATACTCTCAAGCAGATTCCCCCAAAACTGACTACCATCTGTGATAACATTTAAGAGTAGTAAACATTTCAGTGTCCGGAGTAAAATATATTGTCTCCTCTTGTCATCCTCAAGTAAAGGATAGAAAACATCTTCTACCCAGATCTACAACCCCTCCTCTAATGTTCAATTAAGAAATTTTATTGGAGAAACTAGTTTAAGGTTTAACATCACATGGTGGGTGTATTATAATAATTATGGCACTCTATCTTTAATTTAAGAGCCACAATCACATTGAATTTATATGTTTACATGAAGTTATGGAATCACCATTGTCTTACAGCTTTTCTGTGTGTATAATAAACTGTCTTTTTCAAATTGATTTTATAGGTCAAGTCACTAATACAAACACTAATTTTTTAAAAAAAGGAAAAATATTCACTCTCTAGCTAACCAATAATGTATTTGAATTCAATTCTAAAATAAATAGCAGGAGTTACTCAGTTTTCCTTGGTCTCTCCCATGTATCCATGTTATTAAACTTTGGTTTTCCCATTAAAAAATAAAATAAAGAACAAATTTTGAAGGGATGGGTGTGTCAGAGAAGATTAGTTTAAACAAAAGAAGAAATATACTTTAGTCTTTCTAGAAATACAATTTCAGAATTATTTTTAAACCTACTCAGAAATAATCTGTCCACTCTGACAAATGCTACCTGGGATTAGAGCATTTATTCGTGTTCATTTATCATGTAATTACTGAAAAACTGTTTAAACTATATGTTGTCTAACCTTGGAGATGTATTCTGGAGAGTAATGTCCATGATGGATGGTCAGTAACAACAAAGCTGATGTCATTCAGTAATTCTATCTGTTGATTATCTAAGCCCCTACCTTCTTGAATAATAGAGAATCACAAAGGTTCTATAAATGGAGTCAAAAAGTAGCCCAGAATCCACCAATATTTATGTTTTTTGGTAATATTAGTTTCCAGTTTGCATAGATTCATTGATTAGTTGCTAAATAAGAGTGTCAGCCCGTCCTTTTTTAAACTCCCTAGGAATCCCGTGGTGGGTGAGGTGGGGGTACGGATGAGGTGCTTACATGATGACACCGTCTGTCCACTGCACCAGCGGCTGCTGGAGCCACTTTCCCTCGGACTGCATGTTGGATGTTCCCCTGAGGTCTCTCAGTTCCTATGTCACATCCAGGCCCATGCAGGCATCATCCTGCACTCAACACTGCTATTGCTCTTGCTGTTCGGGGTATAATCTGTTTAGTCGTGCTGAGCACCAAAGAATTGATGCTTTCGAATTGTGACACTGGGGAAAACTTAAGAGTCCCTTGGACAGCAAGGAAATCAAACTAGTCAATCCTAAAGGAAGTCAACCCTGAATATTCATTGGAAGGACTGATTCTGAAGCTGAAGCTCCAATACTTTGGCCATCTGATGCAAAGAGCCAAGTCATTGGAAAAGACTCTGATGCTGGGAAAGATTGAGGGCAGGAGAAGAAGTGAAAGACCGAGGACGAGATGGTTGGTTAGCATCACTGACTCAATAGACATGAGCTTGAGCAAACTCTGGGAGATAGTGGAGGACACAGGAGCCTGGTCCATGGGGGCCCCAAGGTGGTGCTGCAGTCCATGGGCATTGGACTCATGTTGGACACAAAGAGTCAGACATGAACATTAGTGACTGAACATTAGTGGCTGAACAACAACATATGTGATAGACAGGATGATTCCAATACCCTTCAAAAATATCCGCAATCTAATCCCACAGAACCTATCGATATGTTATATTAAACAGCAAAAAGGAATTTAGTTCACAGATTGAATTAAGGTCACTTGGATTATCTAGGTGGGCCTAACGTAATCATAGGTATCTCTAGATGCAAGAGGTTGACAAAAGAGGAGGTCAGACTGATGCAAAGTCAGGAGGACTTGACCTACCATTGCAGGCTTTTGAAGAGACCACCATCCGAAGAATGTGAGTGACCTGTAGAAGCTGGAAAAGGCAAGGTAACAAACACTCCACTAGAGGCTTCAGCAGGAGCACAGCCATGCTGACATCTTGATTTCGGTCCCAAGAAATTCATGTCAGATTTCTGAACTATAAAATCATTAGTTTATGTTGTTGTAAGCCACAGAGTATGTGCTAATTTGTTATGGCCACTGAAATAATATAGTACAGCACCCGCGGGATGGAGAGGTCCTGCCTGTCCACACCCTCGGGAAATGGGTTTCCCACACTTGGCTTGAGCACTCATGTGTCTGACTTTGAATTTTGATGACTCTGTCTCCACAGACTGAGGAATGGGTCTATGTTTCCCCGATCAGTGCCCTTTAGCAGGGAGGGGTGGATCTCGCTGAGAAATGCTTGGGCCTCTGGTGATACTCTTTTTTTTTTTAATTTATTTACTTATTTATTATTTATTTATTTTTGGCTGCTCTCAGTCTCCATTGCTGCATGCATTTTTTCTCTACTTGTAGAGAGCGAGGGTTACTCCCTAGTTGCAGTGCGAGCACCCTATCATCGTGATGGTTTCTCTTGTTGGGGAACACAGGCTCTGGAGTGTGCAGGTTTTATCAGTGGTGACACTCAGGCTCAGTCGCCTTGTGGCACATGGAATCTTCCTGGACAAGGGATTGAACCAGTGTTCCCTGCACTAGCAGGTGGATTCTTAACCATTGGACCACCAGGAATTTCCCCCAGGTGATATTCTAATTTTATTTTTTTAATATACAGATATTCTGGATTGGTTTGCTGAGTGTTGAGTGGGGAGTTGGTAATTAGCTACCTCACTTGTACCTGGAACAACTGCTCCCCTTTCACAAGTGGCCACAGTGAGAGGCCCAGCCCTGCCTGCCAGATTTGACATGGTACATTTTCCTTTAGGGACCCCCTGGTCTCCTAGTGAAGCCTGGCTCCTCACCCTCACCTTCAACCCTTTACTAGGTATGGTGGTGGTGGTTTAGTTGCTAAGTCGTGTCCGACTCTTGGGACCCCATGGACTGTAGCCTGCCAGGCTCCTGTGTCCATGGGATTCTTCACATATATCCAACACCAATGGTGAGCAGGCTTCATGCACTTCCCCATGATGTTTTGGAGCTCCAGGGAAATCAGACATATAACCAAAGCACTGTTTCTATGTTCTATGATGGATAAGAAGTTCTCTGAGCATTCTAAACTAAAGAAAGAGGAGGATATGCTTGAGAACTGCTCCATTTGCTGTCCTGATTCAGCTCTAGTCCAGTCAAGTCCAGTTCAGTTCAGTTGCTCAGTCATGTCCGACTCTTTGCAACCCCATGAACTGCAGCACACCAGGCCTCCCTGTCCATCACCAACTCCCAGAGTTTACCAAAACTCATGTGCATTGAGTCGGTGATGCCATCCAGCCATCTCATCCTCTGTCATCCCCTTCTCCTCCTGCCCCCAATCCCTCCCAGCATCAGGGTCTTTTCCAATGAGTCAACTCTTTGCATGAGGTGGCCAAAGTATTGGAGTTTCAGCCTCAGCATCAGTCCAATTCAGCTCCAGTACAGCCAATATGTCCTGTGATAGGAAATTAAATATCAGATTTAATCTGTCTTCAAGGAGCTTAGGTACCCATTGGAGAGATAATAGACAATGTGATCTTTCTGGCAGGGACTGCTATGTAGCTGGATCTGTTTTGATTGGCCAAGGTCATATTGGCTTGGCCACTTGATTTGCCATATTAGCTGTTATGTGTTCCAGATGTGGGAGAACACTGATATTTACCTCAACTGGTTGGACAGTATGACAGAGTCAATGCACATGAGTTTGAGCAAACTCCAGGAGATAGTGAAGCACACACAGGAAAGCCTGGTGTGCTGTAGTCCATGGGGTGGAAAAGAATCGGACATGACTTAGCAACTGAGCAACATCTTCAATTTGGAAATGGAAGCTTGTTGTGGGAGAAGAATCAAAATCTTGAAGATTTAATAAGAATTACTAAGCAGTAGAAAGAAAATTCTAGGGCATGGGGGAAGGTCAAGACTCCAACAGTTCTTGCTGTGTGTGGGAGTATGAAGTAGTCCAAATGGCTATACTGGGAGCCAAGTAAGTGCCTATGGTGGCCAGAGGACTCTGGATAATTTGTCTCTAAAGTAGCTTGATTGTAAATTTCTTTGAATGGCTGATCAATGTAACAATTTGCTTAAGAAAATTTTTGTGTGAAAGGAGTGTTTCTAGTTACTTTTTCTTCTTCAGAGTTTGCTCATTTTGGTGCACCATGAAACAAATAGTAGTCCATATGACTTGAAGAATTATTGATTTGTAAAATGAATTTTTAATTTGCTTTTAAAACTTTGAATTAGTTTGCTGTTGCTGTTCAGTTGTTAAGTCATGTTGGACTCTCTGCAACTCCATGGACTGCAGCATGCCAAGCTTCCCTGTCCTTTACCATCTCCCAGAGCTTGCTCACACTCATGTCCATTGAGTCAGTGATGCCATCCATCCATCTCATCCTCTGTCATCCCCTTCTCTTCCTGTCTTCAATCATTCCCAGCATCAGGGTCTTAGCTATTTATTTCTTCCTTGGGCTATTTTTAATAGTTGAAAGCACAACTTAAATATCCATCAGCAGCAGGAATTATAATAACTATTTAGAAGCATGGTTGGTCTATGTGCAAATCCAGTCTCAAGACATAGCTGACAATATGGTCTTGAACTTGAACTTGGCATCTCTAAGTTCCTATTTTCACATTTATAAAATGATATTCATCATATATACCACACAGAATTATTGAGGATTAAAGCAGACAATTAAAACTAAAACTTGTTACAGTGCCCAGCACACAGTAAAGTCTCACTTGTTAGAAGGTAGCTTCTTTCATCATTAGCTTCTTCCATTACTTTTTCCTTATTAAAAAAAAAAGTAATGAATTAGTACTGCAGAAAAGAATAGGATAAATACAAAGGATACAATAACCCACACATTCAAAGATAACTGCAGGAACTATCTTGCTGAATATTTTCCAAGTCCTTTTTATGATTTCTATGTATTCTTATATATTTTTTGTAAGATGAAATCATACCATGTATCCACTATATTATAACCTACTGTAGTTAATTTAAGCAAAACACCATTTGTTGGACATTTATGCTATTCAAAATTTTTGCTCTATGGCTGTGCAAAACAGAAAAATGAATTATAAATTTAAAAAGTACTGCTGCTGCTGCTGCTGCTAAGTCGCTTCAGTCGTGTCCGACTCTGTGTGACCCCATAGACGGCAGCCCACCAGTTTTCCCCATCCCTGGGATTCTCCAGGCAAGAACACTGGAGTAGGTTGCCATTTCCTTCTCCAATGCATGAAAGTGAAAAGTGAAAGTGAAATCACTCAGTCGTGTCCAACTCTAGCGACCCCATGGACTGCAGCCCACCAGGCTCCGATGTCCATGGGATTCTCCAGGCAAAAGTACTGGACATTCTAAAATTAAACACAAATACTTTAATATACACAAAGAGCAATAAAATAATGCACAATTGGCCAATAACTTAAACAAAGCACTTGGTCATCAGTTAAACTTCATTTTCATGGGGATCTGCTTTCCTTCCATTAGAATGTTCTTAAATATTTTCTTTAATGTTCTGTCTAAGTCATATGCTAGTGCTGTGCTCAGTTGTGTCTGACTCTTTGCAACCCCTTGGACTGTAGCTTGCTAGGCTCCTCTGTTCATGGGATTTTTCAGGCAAGAATACTGGAGTGAGTTGCCATTTCCTACTGCAGGGAATCTTCCTGACCCAGGGATCAAACGCACATCTCCTGTATCTCCTGTATTGTAGGCAGATTCTTTACCTGCTGAGCCGTGGGTGAAGCCTATATGCTATTAGGGAAAACGTAAAACTTTGGCAGGAGGTGAGAGCATGAAGGGCTTGTAGGCCATGTTAAAGAACCTGACCATGGAGGATATAGAACCTATGAATAGTTTTAAAGCAGGAGCTAAGGAAGGCCCATCCTAGTTTTAGCCCATGCAAAACTGAGACCTGAAAAGAGTTACTCAGGTATCAAAGTCACCTTCAGATGAGGGGAAGGGCTACGCATTAAACCAAAAATTCTAGTTGGTTGCCTTAAATCCTTTCTGAACATGGTTAAGTAAGATATAACCAAATATTAACCAGCGCAAATGGGTCATGTGTCTTTTGTGCCCTGTTGAAACTTAACAGAAATTCCATTTTTTGTTGTAAGATGTTCCACTCATAAACTCTGAATACCTGTTGCCCACATTAGTATTCTAAAGATGAAGGAAAAAAATAAATGAGCTGTTACTCTATTTAAAACCTGGACTCACTGCAAAAGGAAATGGTTAATGCCTCCTGGCTTCAAGGAAGCACTTTATCTCAGTGACAAGTCGAAGAGTTACTGTCTGAAGCAGACACTTTCTCAGGCTGGATCCTGCTTCTATATCCATTGTGTCTGAAGCAGAGAAACCGTGCAGAATATTTCAGGCTTGCTTAGTGGTCTTGTAAATTTTCTTTTAATTCCATCCCTGAAGTCTACCTATTTAAAAAAAATGTGTCCAGGATCTTTTAAAAATATGCCTCTCTGGTGCCATGACTGATTGACCGACATTTGGGCAATTGTCCAATTGTCCATAAGTAAGAAAATTGTCAGTAATCGGTGCTGTGAATACACACGCCTACCTGATTCATCCACGGGGCTCAGCTTGGTACCAGTGCTTTTGTTTTACATTCATTAAAATTCCTATCAGGACACAAAATGCTGAACATCACCCAAAACAAAACCAAACAAAACCAACCAACCAAAAAAAAAAAAAAAAAGAAAAAAAGCTTAGGCACAGATACAGCAATGTTGGTTGATGGAGAAACAAAACAAACCATTTATATATTCTTCTTTAGCTCATTAGTAATTTTTCTCTAATTTGAATTTTTGTGGCAGTTAAAAAACCCCAAATATTAGTTGTTGGCTTATTCAATTTTATTTTTCTCATGAAGGTAAACTGAAAAGGAGAAAGAAAAAAAAATTAATGGAAAATGTTCAACCTTTCACATATCTTCTAAATGTTTAATATACTGAAATAAACATCCTGTCTTTCATTTTAACTCATATTTTGGTCATTATACCTTCTAAGAATATAATTTTGCTGTATATAAGTTTAAGAAGCATAGGGGTTAAAAAAAAGTATTTTATTTAGATAAATAAAAAAGCTTCTACCAACTGTATGTCATACAAACATGCAAATTGTTTGGTTCTTATTTTTTAAAAATACAAATGTAAGTTAATTTTAATTTTAGAAAATGCAATTATATCCTAAGGGAAAGTCATAAACTCAGGACAGATCTGTAATTTGATATACACTATTAGGTTTTTATTTCACTAAATTTATTTATTTTTAATTGAAGGATAATTACTTTGCAGTTGGGTTTTATTTTATTCTTTAAATACATATACACCCACTGGTTTTACATTTTTGTATAATAGGGAATAAAGACAGAATAAAAGCTCATGTGTTAGGCATTTTTAAAAGTTAATTATTTATTTTTGGCTGTGCTGGGTCTTTGTTGTTGAGCGGGCTTTTCTCTAGTTGTAGTCTTAGGACTTCTCATTGCAGCGGCTTCTCTTGTGGAGTACGGGGCTCTAGGCACGCGCGTTTCAGTAGTTGGTGGCACCTGGGCTCGGTAGCTATGGTTGCAGCTCTCAGGTACTAGCGTGCAGCCCTGACAGGGGTGGTGCACAGGCTCAGTTGCTTTGGGACATGTGGGATATTCTGCGTCAGGGTTCAAACCCGTGTCTCCTGCATTGGCAGGCAATTCTTAACCACTGAGCCACAACTGGAAACAACATGTGTCCCAGATCCAACTATGGAATCACCATGGAATCTTCTACACTACCTCAATCCAGATTTGAGGCAAAAGGAAGTGAAGATTCATCTTGTTCAGGTTTCCTGTATTTAAGATCTCTATTAGGAGCCGACAGATATAAACCCTATGGATACAGAATTTGATGCCTGCAAGTAGAATGTTGGCTATAACAAAACCTAAAATGCAGGTCCTGATGCCTCAGACAACGGAAGCTGAAAAGTTAAATACTCTTGTTATATTATGGCAAAATATTTGATGAAATGATTACTATGGTATCTTAGAAAGCAGACTGCTTGTTGTGACTCTAGCATTACAGGAAATCATAGGAAAAATTCAAGATGTGGTTTTATGTTTGTTCTTGCTGCTTTAGCAGAGTCTACAAAGAAGGTAAATTCAGTAGAGAGCTCATTGATCTGGTAACAAACTACATCCTCAAGTTGCTCAAGAGTGAGTTAATACTAACTACAGATACACGCTGCTTACTCTGTGCCAGGTACCATTGTAATGTTTTATATGCCTTAAGTAACTTAATCTTCAAACACAATGAAGCAGATACTGTTTTTAGCCCCATTTTGCAGATGAGGACCAATGAGATTAAGTAACTTGCTAGTTACACATCTGATAAGGGACCGGCTTTGAACTAGGTGATTTGGGTCCCAAGTCCATATTCCTAACAGTCAGTAGTTTGGACCTTTTGAGACTGAAAAAGCTAACTGCTTTTGTATCTCAGAATGAAGCAGTTTTAGGTAAAGGCTGCAAAGGGACGGAGTTAGCAAAAGATAAGATGGTGCCTTGGAGTCTTCCCTAAGCACCTGTGGTTAATTGTTCTCTGCCAGACGATTGGAGCCAGGTCAGAAAATCAGATGAAGAGTTTTGTCTCCCACTCTGGCTCTTTGCTTCAGATGGCTTTGAGAAAACCAGGCTGAAACATGAAAGAAGCAGGAACCGGCAGACAGCCCAGAGGCAACAAGTAAAAGACCTGTGTTTCGTCAGTTTTAAAAACTCTGACTCTACAAGATTTTTATCTATCATTATAAACACAGAAAACTGACCAGAAGCAGATACACTGGAAGTCCACTAGATTTTTGAGGACCTTATATTACCAGAAAAACCCAAATCCTGTTCAATCCCAAAATAGTTGGGATTAAAACAAGCTGTTTCCTTGGCCTCCAAACCATTACCAGTAAGGAGCAGGCTAACAAAAGCCATGTGGATTTAAAAAGGGCACTTCCTCCAGAGTCCACCTCAGAGAAGCCACAGAGAATAGTGTTCAGGGAAGTCCACTCAGAGGCGTTTTAAGACAGGGTGAACTGGAAACTTACTCTGCTTAACCAAAGGAGTCATTGTTATTCCTGCCCAGCTAGGTGTGGTAACGTCTGGGAGGGTTCTGTTTCCCATTCTCCATCTTCTAGATGGAAGTTTTTAATGTGGTTGCCTTGTTTTTGGAGCACTGAGGGGTACTTTTGTTGGGAGCAGATAACTGGACTGTGTGGAGTCATATATGTATCTGTCAGAAACGAGATAACTGCTCATCAACTCAGATATCCCAGGCTTGATGGACTTTGGAACCCTCTCCCCTGGGGAGGGTCTGAGCAGGAAGAGCTTGTGGAAAGAAAGGTGTATATGAATGTCTAGGTAGCCAAAATGGCAGGTGATAACTGATAATTTTTGTCCCATGATATCTCTTCTGCCCTACTATGTAAAAATCAAGATCATAGTCAATTGGAATGAGACTTTAATTCCCAGCCTGACTTGAAGATAACTGACATGTTGGTGATATGTGAGAGGACATGATGCCTGCGATTTTTGAAACATATTCAAGGAAGTGGGTGTGTCCCTTCTCCTCGCCTTCATCAGTCTTGTCTCTTGAAACAGAGGTAAAATGGCTAGCAAGCCATTTTGGTAGGCTGGATGATGCCCCTCCCCTCCTGTTCCCCAAAGAGACCCACATCCTAGTCCCTAGAACCTGTGAATGTCTCCTAATACAGTAAACAAGAATTTTGTGTTTGTGATTAAAGATCATGATCATATTGGACTATCCACATGGGCCCTAAATGCAATCACACATGCATCCTTATGAGAAAGTTTGAGGGAGATCCACCACGGAAAAAAAGAGAAGACCATGTGACCGTAGAGACAGAGATTGGAGTGATGTGGCCACAAGCCAAGAAATAACCAGGCTGCAAGGAGCTAAAAGAAGCAATGGATGGTCCCCAAGATGCCTCCAGAGAAAGTACAGCCCTCCTGGTTTGGGCTCAGATTCCAGACATCTGGTCTCCAGCCCTGTGAGAGAGTAAATTTCTGTTGCTTTAGGCCGTAAGTGTGTGGTTCCTTGTTACAGCAGCCCCAGGAAACGAATTCATCCATTTGAGACCTGGAAAGTGAGAACAAGATCATGGCAAAGATGGAGTGGAAGCTTGGGGGGACTAAGTTCCCAAATAACTGTGGAGCCACTAAAACAGCCCTGAGCTATCTCATCCCATTTTTACAGATGAAGTAAAAAAAAAAAATCTGTCTTCTTTCAATTACAATAATTTGGAGTTTCTATTACAATTAGCCAAACCTAAAAACAGCCAGGAATTATGTTATTCAACCCTTACTAAGGGTTATTTAACCAAGTCAAAATATAACTATCATAAATAAGTATGGATGTCTCTCTACCCTAGGAATAAAATTCAGCATCACTTTTTTCATATAGTAATAGGAGATAGGTAAGGAGATTTTTATCTAAGCTTGAAGTGAAGTGAAGTGAAGTGAAGTCACTCAGTCGTGTCCAACTCTTTGCGAACCCTTGGACTGTAGCCTCCCAGGCTCCTCCATCCATGGGATTTTCCAGGCAAGAATACTGGAGTGGGTTGCCATTTCCTTCTCCAGGAGATCTTCCCAATCCAGGTATTAAACCTGGGTCTCTGGCTTTGTAGGCAGATGCTTTACCAACTGAGTCACCAGGGAAGCCTTGGTATTGCCATGACTGGACTCAAGATATGTGGAAATGATATTTTTAGTACAAAGGCTTTATAAGTCAGAGAAATGGTCTCAAAGGTATTAGGATAAGTATGATTCTATGCTTCATGGAAAACAGATATCTTAGAGGTTCTTGGACTCATTGAAACATGGTAGAAAATAAATCAGTCTTTGACCAGAATTTTCTGGTTGACTGTAGATGTTCTATCAACTGTCCATCCTGTTTTTGTTTGTTTGTTTGTTTGTTTGTTTGTTTTTACAATAAACTTGGCTTCCATTTCAGAGCCAAGTTATGGAGCAAGATATGTAACCTCAATAGCTTCAGTTTCCTTGTAAGTAAAAATGGGATGATCTTGCAGGGTTGCAGTAACTGTTTAATGAAATTAGGCTATTGAACACTGCCTACCACAGTGTAAGAGTTAAATAATGGAAAACTAACATTGGACATTAAGGATGAGATAGGCCTATTAAGAAACCAAGAAAAGGACTGATAGAGATCTTAAGACAACTAACAGAAGGTAGTTTGGAAGGTCAAGTTGAATCTGTACAGTGACCCATTCCTCCCAAAAGTTTGTTTCATACAAAATTTTAGTTGGTGTGAAGTTTTTTCCATATAACTGTTCAGGCAGCATGAGAACATTCTTTCTATATGATGTGAACCATGGGACAGTTCTTTTCCTTTAATTGAAGTATAGTTGATTTATGATATTGTGTTAGTTTCAGGTATACAGCAGAGTTATTTTACATACATATGTATATAGCTATACTTTTTATAATACAAAGTTATTTTACATACATATGTATATAGCTATACCTTTTTCCCAATTCTTTTCTATTATAGGCTATTCTAAGGTATTGAATATTGTTCCCTGTGCTATACAGTGGGTCCTTGTTGTTTATCTATCCTACACATATTCAGTTCAGTTCAGTTCAGTCGCTCAGTCGTGTCCGACTCTTTGTGACCCCATGAATCCCAGCACACCAGGCCTCCTTGTCCATCACCAACTCCTGGAGTTCACTCAGACTCACGTCCATTGAGTCGGTGATGCCATCCAGCCATCTCATCCTCTGTCATCCCCTTCTCCTCCTGCCCCCAATCCCTCCCAGCATCAGAGTCTTTTCCAATGAGTCAACTCTTCGCATGAGGTGGCCAAAGTACTGGAGTTTCAACTTTAGCATCATTCCTTCCAAAGAAATCCCAGGGCTGATCTTCAGGATGGACTGGTTGGATCTCTTTGCAGTCCAAGGGACTCTCAAGAGTCTTCTCCAACACCACAGTTCAAAAGCATCAATTCTTTGACGCTCAGCTTTCTTCACAGTCCAACTCTCACATCCATACATGACCACAGAAAAAACCATAGCCTTGACTAGATGGACGTTTGTTGGCAAAGTAATGTCTCTGCTTTTGAATATGCTGTCAAGGTTGGTTATAACTTTCCTTCCAAGGAGTAAGCATCTTTTAATTTCATGGCTGCAGTCACCATCTGCAGTGATTTTGGAGCCCAGAAAAATGGTCTGACATTGTTTCCACTGTTTCCCAATCTATTTGCCATGAAGTGATGGGACCGGATGCCATGGTCTTGGTTTTCTGAATGTTGAGTTGTAAGCCAACTTTTTCACTCTCCACGTTCACTTTCATCAAGAGGCTTTTTAGTTCCTCTTCACTTTCTGCCATATCTGAGGTTATTGATATTTCTCCTGGCAATCTTGATTCCAGCTTGTGTTTATTCCAGCCCAGCGTTTTTCATGATGTACTCTGCATATAAGTTAAATGAACAGGGTGACAATATACAGCCTTGACGTACTCCTTTTCCTATTTGGAACCAGTCTGTTGTTCCATATCCAGTTCTAACTGTTGCTTCCTGACCTGCATACACATTTCTCAAGAGGCAAATCAGGTGGTCTGGTATTCCCATCTCTTGAAGAATTTTCCACAGTTTATTGTGATCCACACAGTCAAAGGCTTTGGCATAGTCAATAAAGCAGAAATAGATGTTTTTCTGGAACTCTCTTGCTTTTTCGATGATCCAGTGGATGTTGGCAATTTGATCTCTGGTTCCTCTGCCTTTTCTAAAACCAGCTTGAACATCAGGAAGCTCATGGTTCACATATTGCTGAAGCCTGGCTTGGAGAATTTTGAGCATTACCTTACTAGTGTGTGAGATGAGTGCAATTGTGCGGTAGTCTGAGCATTCTTTGGCATTGCCTTTCTTTGGGATTGGAATGAAAACTGACCTTTTCCAGTCCTGTGGCCACTGCTGAGTTTTCCAAATGTGCTGGCATATTGAGTGCAGCACTTTCACAGCATCATCTTTCAGGATTTGAAATAGCTCAACTGGAATTCCATCACCTCCACTAGCTTTGTTCATAGTGATGCTTCCTAAGGCCCACTTGACTTCACATTCCAGGATGTCTGGCTCTAGGTCAGTGATCACACCATCATGATTATCTGGGTCAAGATCTTTTTTGTATAGTTCTGTGTATTCTTGCCACCTCTTCTTAATATCTTCTGCTTCTGTTAGGTCCATACCATTTCTGTCCTTTATTGAGCCCATCTTTGCATGAAATGTTCCTTTGGTATCTCTGATTTTCTTGACGAGATCCCTAGTCTTTCCCATTCTGTTGTTTTCCTCTATTTCTTTGCATTGATTGCTGAAGAAGGCTTTCTTATCTCTTCTTGCTATTCTTTGGAACTCTACGTTCAGGTGCTTATATCTTTCCTTTGCTCCTTTGCTTTTCGCTTCTCTTCTTTTCACAGCTATTTGTAAGGCCTCCTCAGACAGCCATTTTGCTTTTTTGCATTTCTTTTCCATGGGGATGGTCGTGATCCCTATCTCCTGTACAATGTCACGAACCTCATTTCCATCAGGCACTCTATCTATCAGATCTAGGCCCTTAAATCTATTTCTCACTTCCACTGTATAATCATAAGGGATTTGATTTAGGTCACACCTGAATGGTCTAGTGGTTTTCCCTACTTTCTTCAATTTAAGCCTGAATTTGGCAATAAGGAGTTCATGGTCTGAGCCACAGTCAGCTCCTGGTCTTGTTTTTGCTGACTGTATAGAGCTTCTCCATCTTTGGCTGCAAAGAATATAATCAATCTGATTTCGGTGTTGACCATCTGGTGATGTCCATGTATAGGGTCTTCTCTTGTGTTGTTGGAAGAGGGTGTTTGTTATGATCAGTGCATTTTCTTGGCAAAACTCTATTAGTCTTTTCCTTGCTTCATTCCGTATTCCAAGGCCAAATTTGCCTGTTATTCCAGGTGTTTCTTGACTTCCTACTTTTGCATTCCAGTCCCCTATAATGAAAAGGACATCTTTTTTGGGTGTTAGTTCTAAAAGGTCTTGTAGGTCTTCATAGAACCATTCAACTTCAACTTCTTCAGCGTTACTGGTTGGGGCATAGACTTGGATTACTGTGATATTGAATGGTTTGCCTTGGAAACGAACAGAGATCATTCTGTCGTTTTTGAGATTGCATCCAAGTACTGCATTTCGGACTCTTTTGTTGACCATGATGGCTACTCCATTTCTTCTGAGGGATTCCTGCCCGCAGTAGTGGATATAATGGTCATCTGAGTTAAATTCACCCATTCCAGTCCATTTGAGTTCACTGATTCCTAGAATGTTGACATTAACTCTTGCCATCTCTTGTTTGACCACTTCCAATTTGTCTTGATTCATGGACTTGACATTCCATGTTCCTATGCAATATTGCTCTTGACAGCATCAGACCTTGCTTCTATCACCAGTCACATCCACAGCTGGGTATTGTTTTTGCTTTGGCTCCATCCCTTCATTCTTTCTGGAGTTATTTCTTCACTGATCTCCAGTAGCATATTGGGCACCTACTGACCTGGGGAGTTCCTCTTTCAGGATCCTATCATTTTGCCTTTTCATATTGTTCATGGGGTCCTCAAGGCAAGAATACTGAAGTGGTTTGCCATTCCCTTCTCCAGTGGACCACATTCTGTCAGATCTCTCCACCATGACCTGCCCATCTTGGGTTGCCCCACAGGCATGGCTTAGTTTCATTGAGTTAGACAAGGCTGTGGTCCCAGTGTGATTAGATTGACTACTTTTCTGTGAGTATGGTTTCAGTGTGTCTGCCCTCTGATGCCCTCTTGCAACACCTACTGTCTTACTTGGGTTTCTCTTACCTTGGGCATGGGGTATCTCTTCACGGCTACTCCAGCAAAGCGCAGCCGCTGCTCCTTACCTTGTACAAGGGGTATCTCCTCACCGCCGCCCTTCCTGACCTTCAATGTGGGAGAGCTCCTCTAGGCCCTCCTGTACCCACGCAGCTATGGCTCCTTGGACATGGAGTTGCTCCTCCCGGCCGCTGCCCCTGGCCTTGGGCGTGGGGGCGTGGGAACTGCAAATTACTGAAAGGTTTTTTCTTTTTTATCTCAGTTAAATTCAGTTCAGTTTAGTCGCTCAGTCATGTCCAACTCTTTGTGACCTCATGAATTGCAGCACGCCAGGCCTCCCTGTCCATCATCAACTCCTGGAATTCACTCAAACTCATGTCCATTGAGTCGGTGATGCAATCCACCCATCTCATCCTCTGTCGTCCCCTTCTCCTCCTGCCCCCAATCCCTCCCAGCATCAGAGTTTTTTCCAATGAGTCAACTCTTCACATGAGGTGGCCCAAGTACTGGAGTTTCAGCTTTAGCATCATTCCTTCCAAAGAGCACCCAGGACTGATCTCCTTTAGAATGGATTGGTTGGATCTTCTTGCAGTCCAAGGGACTCTATCTCAAACACCTACTAAATTATTTTGTAGGTCTTGTACTATTATCAGACTCAGGTGAATATCAAAAGCTCTGGGCAAAAATATCAGAAAGTCATTAAAATTTGTTTTAATTGGGATATAATTGCTTTAAAGTGTTGTGCTAGTTTATGCTGTACAATGAAGTGAATCAGCTCTAAGTATACATATATCCCCTCCTGCTTGGACTTCCCTCCCAACTCCTCCATCCCATCTGTCTAGGTCACCACAAAACACAGAGCTGAGCTCCACCTACAGAGGAATATTACTCAGCCATAAAAAGGAATGCAGTTGGGTCATTTGAAGAGACATAGATGAACCTAGAGTCTGTCACACAGAGTGAAGAAAGCCATTAACTTTAAAAAATCAAGTTAAAACTTAAATAATTTAAAGGTCATTCACTTTTAAAAATCTATTCAAGAAAGATTGAATAGAAAACCATTGTAGCTGAAGTTTTCTGCTTAGTCACTCAGTCGTATCTGACTCTTTGCAACCCCATGGACTGTAGTCTGCCAGGCTCCTCTGTCCATGGGGATTCTCCAGGCAAGAATACTGGAGTGGATTGCCATTCCCTCCTCCAGGGATCTAATTCCTTGACAATTATTGTGCTCAGTGCGTTAATATGCTTGTCTTATTTAAGCCATACACAAATCCTGTATCATTATTTCCTATTTTATGGTAAAAGTGAAGTTAACTTCTCACCTGAAATCTAATACTTCATAATATTGACATACTCGAGATTCTGGGCTTTGCTGTTGGCTCAGTGATAAAGAATCCACCTGCCAACACAGGAGATGTGAATTCAATCCCTGGGGAGGGAAGATCCCCTAGAGAAGGAAATGGCCACCCACTCCAGTATTCTTTCCTGGAAAATCCCATGGACAGAGGAGCCTGGCAAGCTACAGTCCATGGGTTTCCAAAAGAATTAGACATGACTTAGCAATTAAACAACAATAAATAAGGATTCTAATTTATGAGTGTATTACATTAAAATCCAGTCCTTCCATGGTGTCATGCTGCCAACAATCTTTACTACTGGTACCATTTTCTCTTACTCATAGTTTCTGACTTCCCCCCAACCACCCCTGGTGTTTTCTTCATAGAAGAAGGATAATAAAAGTACTCTAACTATGATCAGTTCAGTTCAGTTGCTCAGTCATGTCTGACTCTTTGCAACCCTATGGGCTGCAGGACTCTAGGCTTCCCTATCCATCACCAACCCCTAGAGCTTGCCCAAACTCATGTTCATCAAGTTGGTGATGCTGTCCAACCATCTCATCCTCTGTCTCCCCTTATCCTCCTGCCTTCAATCTTTCCCAGCATCAGGGTCTTTCCCAGTAAGTTGGTTCTTTGCATCAGGTGGCCAAAGTACTGGAGTTTCAGCTTCAGCATCAGTCCTTCCAATGAATATTCAGGATTAATTTCCTGTGATAACTTTCCATAAATATGAAGACAAATATGAAGCTTCTGCTCACACATCTCCTTCTCTGTGCTTTGACATTTCTTCTGAGAACCTACCTAAGACCCTTCTAACTGCCTTTGCTTCTACAAATGACACTTTACAATAATATCACTTTTGGGTAAAATGATGGTGACTCCAATTGGGTAGAAAAGTTCTGGAAGTGCTGAGGATATTGCCAGATAAAATGTTGTGCAGATCAGAAATCACTTTAATCACTTTCACTTTGACATGTCAAAGATGGGAATAAGGTTCCAGAATAAACAGTAAACCAACTTCAGTATATCCAAGAGGAGAAGAAACCATGGCACATTTCCAATAACTCCAGATTGTGTGCTGCTGCTGCTGCTGCAGCTAAGTCTCTTCAGTCGTGTCGGACTCTGTGTGGCCTCATAGATGGCAGCCACCATGCTCCCCCGTCCCTGGGATTCTCCAGGCAAGAACACTGGAGTGGGTTGCCATTTCCTTCTCCAATGCATGAAAGTGAAAAGTGAAAGTGAAGTTGCTCAGTCGTGTCTGGCTCTTCATGACCCCATGGACTGCAGCCTACCAGGCTCCTCCATCCATGGGATTTTCCAGGCAAAGTACTGGAGTGGGGTGCCATTGCCTTCTCCACCAGACTGTGTAGGAAGACAAAAATCTAATTGGTGGTGCTTGTGCTAAGTCACTTCGGTCATGTCCAACTCTTTTGTAACCCTATGGACAGCCCATCAGGCTCCTCTGTTCATGGGAGTCTCAAGGCAAAAACACTAGAATGGATTGCCATGATACTCCAGGGGATCTTCCCAGCCCAGGGATTGAACTCATGTTTCTTTACATCTCCTGCATCGGCAGGCAGGTTCTTTACACTAGTACCGCCTAGGAAGCCCCTCTAATCGGTGGAGAAGAGACTAACTTGTAGACTTGAAATGTTTTTATGTAGATTTGAACTCTGATTAATTTGTTATTTCTGGCCTCCAAGAAATGCCTTTATACTGGGGCAATGCTTTTATTTAATGAATTTTTATATGTCCCAGAGGGGCTTCCGTGGTGGCTCAGTGGATAAAGAATCCACCTGCCAATGCAGGAGATGCAGGAGACACGGGTTCGATCGCTGGGTGGGGAAGATCTGCTGGAGGAGGTCATGGCAACCCACTCCAGTGTTCTTGCTTGGAGATTCCCATGGACAGAGGAGCCTTGTGGGCTACAGTCCATGGGATTGCAGAGTCAGACATGATGGAAGTGACTGAGCAGGCATGCATGCATGTCCCAGAGCCTCAGGAAGTAAATGGAAGGGTTATCAATGTAACTGAATAGATAGCCTTAAGTAGTGATGCTTTGGGGAAGGATACCCAATGCAGATGTAGATTTTGTTGGAAGGAAATTAGGGGGGATATCAGTGTCACTTATCCCCAAGTCAACTTGCTGCTATGGCAGATGAGTATAATGTCAAGGATTGTCTAATAAGTAATCGTCCTTACTGAGGAAGGAAAATTCCCAGGTTCTCATCTTAAAACATCATCTAGTCTCCAGTGAGAGATAAGGACACCAAATGATTTGGAGAAAGCAAATAAACAGATTGCTTAGGAGAAGAGGGAGAAGACCAGCTTGCAGCCCAAGGGGACAATGGAGTAGACATGCTAGAGGAACAAAGCCTTCCTCTGGTTGGGGGTTGGTGGACAAACACTGGATTGTTGCCGGGGCTGGCACCAGATGGTGTTGTGTCCCATGCCAACACGTGTCCTTTTCCTTTGATAATGGTGTCCAGAATCCTAGATGAATAGTTGGGTAAATTTCCTAGGTTTCTGGGTGGGGACTCATATCAATAGAACTGTGACACCCTTGAAAGATAATACTGGCTTTAGTTAACAGGTGTCAGTGACAGGTTGTTACATAATCTTGCATTAAAAAAAAAAAAATTAGCCAGATCAAATATGCCAAAACTCTACTTGTCATACTGGATAATGATTAAAAATAAATTTGATTCTTCTTAAAATTATAGCAATTCAATATGTGAAATGGGTTTGATGTGGGCAGTTGTACTAAGTTCACACTCAGTCATGTCTGACTCTTTGAGACCCCATGTACTATAACCCACCAGGCTTCTCTGTCCATGGGATTTCCCAGGCAAGGACACTGGAGTGGGTTGCCAATTCCTCCTCCAGGGGATCTTCCCAACCAGAGATCAAAGCCATATCTCTTGCATCTCCTACATTGGCAGGTGGATTCTTTACCACCGCACCGCCTGGCAGTTCTCTCCATTTTAAACCCAGAAGACTTTTCAGTTGTGTCACTGGTCTTAACATACAAACACAGAGTAAAATTCTAATTAAACTCTGTGTTTGTGTGTTTCTGATGGAAGAGGTGGAGCACTCAGAATCAAACACCAATATCAAGCTGAAAAGTTAGTAATACCTATTCTTTCTCAATATAACAAAATTAAAAGGATTGCTTTTAGTTAACTTGACTGTGTTCAGATCAGATCAGTCGCTCAGTCATGTCCGACTCTTTGCGACCCCATGAATCGTAGCATGCCAGGCCTCCCTGTCCATCATCAACTCCCGGAGTTCACTCAGACTCACGTCCATCGAGTCAGTGATGCCATCCAGCCATCTCATCCTCTGTCGTCCCCTTCTCCTCCTGCCCCCAATCCCTCCCAGCATCAGAGTCTTTTCCAATGAGTCAACTCTTCACATGAGGTGGCCAAAGTCCTGGAGTTTCAGCTTTAGCATCATTCCTTCCAAAGAAATCCTGGGGCTGATCTCCTTCAGAATGGACTGGTTGGATCTCCTTGCAGTCCAAGGAACTCTCAAGAGTCTTCTCCAACACCACAGTTCAAAAGCATCAATTCTTCCACGCTCAGCCTTCTTCACAGTCGAACTCTCACATCCATACATGACCACAGGAAAAACCATAGCCTTGACTAGACGAACCTTTGTTGGCAAAGTAATGTCTCTGCTTTTGAATATCTTATATAAAGATATCTCTCTGCGTAATCTTTGATGGAACTTCTACTTGCAGCATGTACTGATCGTAGACTACAAAGTCTGATGTGCAACTTGTACCTATAGCCTAAGTATTAAAATCCATTTCATTTTGGGGCCTCTCTTTCCTATGGTGGGAGGCTAGCCAATTTGGGTTACCCCACTTTTTCAGGTTCATATCTATGTTCCAGAGACATTAGAGGGCTACCAGATACAGGTGTCTCTGCTCAGCTATCCATTCTCTCTTCTGTGCTTTAGTCATTGGCCCATGCCGGTAGCCTCTGAGGTGTCTCCTGTTCCCATCTGCATGTCTCCTTCAGAAATGGCATTCTCTATGCTTCTTCCTAGCCTAGCCAAAGGAACCCATGCTTTATGTTTCTGTGTGGAGACATAGGAATTGTCATTTCTTCATGGTCCCATGTGCCAACACCAAACACACACACCATCCCTTCTCTTCCTGAGACCCAACGTCAGAGGTAGGCGGAGGGAGTACATGTCTCTTTGGGACCCCAAGGTTATCTCTGTTCAACTTGCTTCCTCCCGTCCATCCTGTCTCCTTTCTTTTCCAAATGCATCATTTTCTAGACTGTAGCAAGGGAGAGGTCAACTGTCTTAGGATTTTTCTCGCCTTTGTTGAGGCCTCCCACAGAGTCCTGACTGTGGCTGGGGCCCTGGGTTTCTTGACTTGAGCACTATTGACTTTGGGGGCTGGATACTTTGTTGCAGGGGAGCAGGGATGGCCTGCTCACTGTAGGATCTTCAGCAAAGTCTCTGGCCTGTGCTCATTAGAAGCCAGTAGCACCCGTGGTTGTAGAAGCTGAGAAATATCTCCAGACCTTGCCAAATGGCCCTAGTGCATTTGCTGCTGGAGAACTGCTGCTATGGGGCGTAGACTCAGGAAAGAAAAGCCATTACGATTCCCTGGAGACAAAGCACATGGAAGAGAAGTGCTGGCAGAAGGAGTATTCAGAGGAAATGTGGGAAACGGAATTTGTATTTTAAATTTTTTATATATGTTCTACTTGACAAGCAGGAAGAGGAGAAAGGTTAGAATAGTTACATCCAAAGCTTCCATACGGAACCTAGATACTTCAACGTTAGAAGAGTTTTGTCTTTATATTTTTAATGAAATCATTGTTTTCTCCTCATCGGCATTGCTCTCACTTTTCTAAAGGAAACTTTTTATCACTGACACAAATAAAATAGATTTCAGAAGCATGTACATTAATGTTGTCCGTGGTTGGTTGTTTAAAGTGTCACTCTTCTAAAATTTATCAATTTCTTCTAGCAAAAGTTAATAAACAGAATGGTATCTAGAACATCATCATGGCACCTGCTTGAATAGAATAAAAAATCCACTAAGTATAGACATGGATGTATAGCATTAACCATGCCTCACTTCTCGAGACAGATCTAAAGCAGAAGTATAAATGATAAAGAATTTGATTTCTGAGATGTTTACGTTTCTGAACTTAAGGGAAAACAAGTTACTTATTACGTATTTTCCCACGACTGATCCATGAGGAGCCAAATAGAAACCTCAAAGGCTTACAGAACAAGAATAATGAGCATACATTTATGGCTTTTGTCAATAACCCCAGAGGTCAATCGCCCCTTTGACCAAAGACCAAGTATTTCTTCCAAAGGAAAATCTTGAAAAAAAGCCTCCCATATGCTGTTCATATCCAGGTGTTTTGTTGGCCTTTTGGACAACCTTTCTATCACCTTTCCCCAGGCAAAGGGAGTTAGAAAACCTACCAAAATCAACAAGCTTGCTTTCTTCCAAGCAGTGTTTAGTAAGCAATGGTTTGACAGATGTGTTCATTCTTGTGGCCGGTGAAGAGTTGGGGAAACAGTGGGGGAGTTATTCAGGATATTTGCCCTAAGCAGTTAGACCCTCATCCTCAAATAGTTTGATAACATAGGAAAGAACAGAAGCTATTTGATGTGGAGCAAAGTTGTTCTTCCATTTGAGAGTGATAGTCTTTAATGTTGCCACATCTTTGATGCTGGGCTTAGGCTGGGAAGATTTCAAGTGCACTGGCATATATTTATCCCCATGTAAAAACGGTTTTATTTTGAAATAATTTTTCTCAAATGCAGTTCTGAAATCTGAGCTCCAAAGATGAAAATAGGAACCTATGAGTTCTGTACATAATACTTGGTTCTCTAACATCAACTAAATTGTTTCATGTGTTTTCAGATTTTATTAATTCTTAAAGCTATGTTCTCATACTTCTCATAAATAAATATGAATATATGAATTGAAAGTAACTGAATTCAATGTTAGGAAATGCATACAAGAAAGCATGTATCTCATCAACAAACATGAGAAAGAATCAATCATTAGTAAACAAGGAAATGCAGATAAAACCAAAACAGGACATATTTTTTTCTTTATCAAAAAGGCAGAGATAAAAAAATTTCAGAGTGCTCAATACTGGACACAGAGTATTGCTAGTGAGAAAGACAAAAAAGGAGTTACAGCCTGTTTGGAAAATAATCTGATAATATGTAGAAAGGGTCTTTTAAATTTCCAAGCTGAGACAAGTAATTCAAAATCTGGGAATCTATCCAAAAAAAATCATCTTAAAAATATAGAGTTTTATGGACAAAGGTACTCATTATAGTATTATTTAGAATAGGGGGAAAGGGGAGAAACAAAGTGCTTGGCAATAAAGGAATTTAAATAAATTGTGATATCTACTTTATTAGTGTGTATTTAGACATTAAATATGCTAATGATATATTTAAATAATGGGAAACATTCATGTTCTAATACTTAGAAAAAGAAACACTGTAAAAATTGTGTATCTCGGAAATTGAAACTGTAATCAAAAATCTTCCAGCAAACAAAAGCCCAGGTCCAGATGGCTTCACAGCTGAATTCTACCAAAAATTTAGAGAAGAGCTAACACCTATCCTGCTCAAACTCTTCCAGAAAATTGCAGAGGAAGGTAAACTTCCAAACACATTCCATGAGGCCACCATCACCCTAATACCAAAACTGTCTGACAAAGATCCCACAAAAAAAAAAAACTATAGGCCAATATCACTGATGAACATAGATGCAAAAATCCTTAACAAAATTCTAGCAATTAGAATCCAACAACACATTAAAAAGATCATACACCATGACCAAGTGGGCTTTATCCCAGGGATGCAAGGATTCTTCAATATCCACAAATCAATCAATGTAATACACCACATTAACAAATTGAAAAATAAAAACCATATGATTATCTCAATAGATGCAGAGAAAGCCTTTGACAAAATTCAACATCCATTTATGATCAAAACTCTCCAGAAAGCAGGAATAGAAGGAACATACCTCAACATAATCAAAGCTATATATGACAAACCCACAGCAAACATTATCCTCAATGGTGAAAAATTGAAAGCATTTCCTCTAAAGTCAGGAACAAGACAAGGGTGCCCACTTTCACCATTACTATTCAACATAGTTTTGGAAGTTTTGGCCACAGCAATCAGAGCAGAAAAAGAAAGAAAAGGAATCCAAATTGGAAAAGAAGAAGTAAAACTCTCACTATTTGCAGATGACATGATCCTCTACATAGAAAACCCTAAAGACTCCACCAGAAAATTACTAGAGCTAATCAATGACTATAGTAAAGTTGCAGGATATAAAATCAACACCCAGAAATCCCTTGCATTCCTATACACTAATAATGAGAAAACAGAAAGAGAAATTAAGGAAACAATTCCATTCACCATTGCAATGGAAAGAATAAAATACTTAGGAATATATCTACCTAAAGAAACTACAGACTTATATATAGAAAACTATAAAACACTGGTGAAAGAAATCAAAGAGAACACTATTAGATGGAGAAATATACCATGTTCATGGATTGGAAGAATCAATATAGTGAAAAGGAGTATACTACCCAAAGCAATTTATAGATTCAATGCAATCCCTATCAAGCTACCAACAGTATTCTTCACAGAGCTAGAACAAATAATTTCACAATTTGTATGGAAATACAAAAACCCTCGAATAGCCAAAGCGATCTTGAGAAAAAAGAATGGAACTGGAGGAATCAACCTACCTGACTTCAGGCTCTACTACAAAGCCACAGTTATCAAGACAGTATGGTACTGGCACAAAGACAGAAATATAGACCAATGGAACAAAATAGAAAGCCCAGAGATAAATCCACGCACGTATGGACACCTTATCTTGGACAAAGGAGGCAAGAATATACAATGGATTAAAGATAATCTCTTTAACAAGGGGTGCTGGGAAATCTGGTCAACCACTTGTAAAAGAATGAAACTAGAACACTTTCTAACACCATACACAAAAATAAACTCAAAATGGATTAAAGATCTCAACGTAAGACCAGAAACTATAAAACTCCTAGAGGAGAACATAGGCAAAACACTCTCTGACATACATCACAGCAGGATCCTCTATGACCCACCTCCCAGAATATTGGAAATAAAAGCAAAAATAAACAAATGGGACCTAATTAACCTTAAAAGCTTCTGCACATCAAAGGAAACTATGAGCAAGGTGAAAAGACAGCCTTCAGAATGGGAGAAGATAATAGCAAATGAAGCAACTGACAAACAACTAATCTCGAGAATACACAAGCAACTCCTACAGCTCAACTCCAGAAAAATAAATGACCCAATCAAAAAATGGGCCAAAGAACTAAATAGACATTTCTCCAAAGAAGACATACAGATGGCTAACAAACACATGAAAAGATGCTCAACATCACTCATTATCAGAGAAATGCACATCAAAACCACTATGAGGTACCATTTCACACCAGTCAGAATGGCTGTGATCCAAAAGTCTACAAGTAATAAATGCTGGAGAGGGTGTGGAGAAAAGGGAACCCTCTTACACTGTTGGTGGGAATGCAAACTAGTACAGCCACTATGGAGAACAGTGTGGAGATTCCTTAAAAAACTGGAAATAGAACTGCCTTATGACCCAGCAATCCCACTGCTGGGCATACACACTGAGGAAACCAGAAGGGAAAGAGACACGTGTACCCCAATGTTCATCGCAGCACTGTTTATAATAGCCAGGACATGGAAGCAACCTAGATGTCCATCAGCAGATGAATGGATAAGAAAGCTGTGGTACATATACACAATGGAGTATTACTCAGCCATTAAAAAGAATACATTTGAATCAGTTCTAATGAGGTGGATGAAACTGGAGCCTATTATACAGAGTGAAGTAAGCCAGAAATAAAAACACCAATACAGTACACTAACGCATATATATGGAATTTAGAAAGATGGTAACAATAACCCTGTGTACGAGACAGGAAAAGAGACACTGATGTATAGAACAGTCTTATGGACTCTGTGGGAGAGGGAGAGGGTGGGAAGATTTGGGAGAATGGCATTGAAACATGTATGATATCATGTATAAAATGAGTTGCCAGTCCAGGTTCGATGCACGATACTGGATGCTTGGGGCTAGTGCACTGGGACGACCCAGAGGGATGGTGTGGGGAGGGAGAAGGGAGGAGGGTTCGGGATGGGCAACACGTGTATACCTGTGGCGGATTCATTTTGATATTTGGCAAAACTAATACAATTATGTAAAGTTTAAAAATAAAATTAAATTAAAAAAATAAAAATAAAAATTGTGTCTCTGTATCAATTTTGTATCAAAATTATGTAAGGGTGTTACTTAGAAAACAGGCTAAAATACAGCAAAATATTAAAACTTGCATTTGGATGATGAGAATATGGGTAAATATTCTACAATTTTAGTCAAATTTTCCAAAAATTCTGTATTCATTTTTATTCTTGGTATAAAACACAATTTATATGTTAAAATGTATATACATTTAAAAATAGTTATTCTGCAATACTACTCTTCACACACATAGCTCATGAACTATGTTTTTCTTTCAAATGAAAAATTACAGAATCAAAACATTTTAAAGAATGACTTTACTCTCCTATCTCAGTCCCCATTTTTTCACTTAGTCCAGCTTCAGCCATCTTTGGTAAAATTGATTATCCTTTTTGAAATATTGATAAACTTAGGTCTCCATGGCTTGTTCCAAGTCTTATGTATTATTAGTTAATTTTATTTCCGGGTCTACACGTATCCAGTTTCTCTGAGTTGCATGTTATTCTCTAAAACGACCAAAAAAATAATTTTGGTTACGACTTGTCTTTCTTTCCTTATTTGCTTCCTAGTAGAATACCTCAGAGAAGGCAATGGCACCCCATTCTAGTACTCTTGCCTGGAAAATCCCATGGACAGAGGAGCCTGGTAGGCTGCAGTCCATGGGGTCGCTAAGAGTCGGGCACGACTGAGCGACTTCACTTTCACTTTTCACTTTCATGCATTGGAGAAGGAAATGGCAACCCACTCCAGTGTTCTTGCCTGGAGAATCCCAGGGACGGGGGAGCCTGGTGGGCTGCCGTCTATGGGGTCGCACAGAGTTGGACACAGCTAGACCAACTTAGCAGCAGCAGCAGCAACAGTAGAATACCTATCCCGGAGGAGGGTGTGGAAACCCACTCCAGTATTCTTGCCTGGAGAATCCCATGGACAGAGGAAACTGGTGGCCTACAGTCTAAAGGGTCACGAAGGGTCAGACATGACTGAAGTGACTTATCCTACATTCACACACAGAATACCTATACTCCAGCTTAAATTTTAAGAAGTTCTCATTCCTTTGTTAAACAAAAATGAATCATCACACCTGTGGGCCTTCGTCTTCTGCTCTTCTAATGTTATAAGTGTACGGGGTGGTTAGTATGAGCTGTAATAGGACTGGTGTAATACTAGCTGTCTTCAACCACCAAGAATCACAGGATTCCTGGACTATACTGTGGAACAATCTCTAGGTCTTTGTGTATGTTTGTATGTGTATTGGGATATTTAAGGGAGAAGTGGAAAATACAAAAGGAATACAAAAAATTAATAGTCTAACTTCAAGAATCTTAAGTAGTCTTTCAGTGGTTTTCAGTATATGGTTCTGAACCCAGAGCCTTTCAAACTTGTTAGGAATGAAATTCTCAGGCACCTCCAAGACCTACATGAATCAGAAGCTATGCTTTTGTTCAGACCCTCCCGGTGATGTTGACGCACACTCAAATTTGAGAACCCCTGCATAAGAAGAGGGCCAGAGAGAATGACAAATAATACACAGACTAACTGTACATTACACTTTGCGCCGAGTTAGCCAAGACACTTTAGGGAAATGATTATTCTTGTTCTGGGAAGCCTGGCTAGTTTTTCTCTTTTACCTTGTAAGTATTAACAATCCCCTTGGGGACCCAGTTTTCCCCCTGTCCTCTCTTCTGAAACTGGCCTTTTGTGGTTTGATGCAGTGGGCCACCATGCTGGGATGTGTCCAGGCACCCAAAGTCCTTGGATCTCTTTTTCATGTGACTGGCCTAGGACATCCTTCACAGCAGTTGTTGTTGTTCATTTGATAAATTGCATCCAACTCTATGAGCCCAAGCACTGCAGCAGTCCAGTTTTCCCTGTCCTCCACTCTCTCCCAGAGTTTGCTCAAATTCATGTCCATTGAGTCAGTGATGCCATCCAATCATCTCATCCTCTGTCACTCCCTTCTCCTTTTGCCTTCAACCTTTCCCAGGATCAGGGGTCTTTTCCAATTATTTGGTTCTTTACATCAGGTGGCCAAAATATTGGAACTTCAGCTTCAGCATCATTCCTTCTAATGAATATTCACTGCATATTATTTCCTCCCTTCATATTTAAAACAGTTCAACCTGCTACAAACCAGGCTTCCATGTTCCTTAGAGCAACAACCAGAGCAGATGTTTGGCTTCCACATGTACTCCTACAGCTAAAAATATATACAAAAAAACTGTGATCCCTTCTCCCACATTTCAGTTTCTCAAAAGTATTTCCCATTTAGAATATAAACCTTTGTATAGATTTATTAGCTGATGGTTTGCAGCCATGTCAAGCATTCTTCTTTGTTCATCATTCTGGAAACATCCAGAAAAAAGAACCTATGATTGTTATCCTGGACCTGTAAAATAACACATCTTCCAACCACTCTCTGACTTCATTTCCATATTTATGTTCCAGAATCATGATCAATTTCCCAAATTCAAAACCTCAAATTCTTTTATGCCTGGGCACTGTTCCCAAGGAATTATTTATTATGCTTTCCTCATATAGTTTTTGCAGGATATTTTCTTAGCTTTACCCATTTGTCTTATTCTGGCAGTCAGGATGGGTTCAACCCATAGATAAGAAAGGCAATATGAGTTAGAGGATAGTAAATGGCTTCCTTGCAAAATGTCTCCTTTACTAGGTTTTAAGTAACGCTTGTGTTTCCATTGGCCTGTCACATTTTCCAGGTCTGATCTCTCTCCCACACCCCTGCTTCATCTTTTTAACTCCTTGCTTGATGTCATTCAACTGTCGACTGAAAAAAAATGCACAGTATGCGAGTTTTGAGTTAAGTTTTATTTGGGGCAATATAAGGAGCCAAAGCTTAACATTCAGAAAACGAAGATCATGGCATCTGGTCCCATCGCTTTGTGGGAAATACATGGGGAAACAGTGGAAACAGTGTCAGACTTTATTTTTTGGGGCTCCAATATCACTGCAGATGGTGACTGTAGCCATGAAATTAAAAGACGCTTACTCCTTGGAAGAAAAGTTATGACCAAACTAGATAGCATATTAAAAAGCAGAGACATTACTTTGCCAACAAAGGTCCATCTAGTCAAGGCTATGGTTTTTCCAGTAGTCATGTATGGATGTGAGAGTTGGACTGTGAAGAAAGCTGAGCGCCAAAGAATTGATGCTTTTGAACTGTGGTGCTGGAGAAGACTCTTGAGAGTCCCTTGGACTGCAAGGAGGTCCAACCAGTCCATCCTAAAGAAGATCAGTCCTGGGTGTTCATTGGAAGGACTGATGCTAAAGCTGAAACTCCAATACTTTGGCCACCTCATGCGAAGAGTTGACTTATGGGAAAAGACCCTGATGCTGGGAGGGATTGGGGGCAGGAGGAGAAGGGGATGACGGAAGATGAGATGGTTGGATGGCATCACCGACTCGATGGACATGAGTCTGAGTAGCCTCTGGGAGTTGGTGATGGACGGGGAGGCCTGGCGTGCTGTGATTCATGGGGTCGCAAAGAGTCAGACATGACTGAGCGACTGAACTGAACTGAACTGAACTGAAGGAGCCCAGGAGATAGCATTTCAGATAGCTCTGAGAAACTGCTCCAAAGAGAAAGGATATATATGATTTTGGTGAAGGGTGTACATGCAATCAAACACAGACTTCTTGCAGAAGGTAGCTGCTAGTCTCATGAATGTTACTGCTAGTCATGAGCAATAGACATCACCATGAAAGATTTTACTGCTTTTCTAGATATGAGGAAGTGCAACAGTTGGGCTCATAAAATCACCTCCTGAAAATATCTAACTATCTAAAGACTTGTTCTGCCAGTTTTTCCAGAAACACAGAGTGCCTCATTTCTGCTCTCCACCCTGAATCCTTTCAGTGGGTATTGAAGGTCAGCATCTGCAGCAGCTCATGATTTAATCCTTGTAGATGTAAATGGCAAATGTCAATCTGTAGGTGACACAACCTTCTAACTTGTTCTCTAATTCCATAACAGTGCTTCTCAAACTTTACTATGCATCCCTTGTAAACTTTTTAAAAGACACATTGCTGGGCCCAGGGCTGGGCATTCTGCTATCTATTGATCATCTGTTAATCTATCTTTAACTTTTCTTTGGGCTTCCTTGGTAGCTCAGCTGGGAAAGAATCTGCCTGTAATACAGGAGACCCTGGTTTGATTCCTGGGTCAGGAAGATCCCCTGGAGAAGGGATAGGCTACCCACTCCAGTATTCTTGGGCTTCCCTGGTGGCTCAGATGGTAAAGGATTCCCTTGGAATGCAGGAGACCTGGGTTCGATCCCTAGGTTGGGAAGATCCCCTGAAGGAAGACATGGCAACCCACTCCAGTATTCTTGCCTGGAGAGTCCCCATGGACAGAGGAGCCTGGCAGGCTATATTGCTTAATAAATATTCAATGATCAGGAAACATAGTCACAGCACTGTTAGAATTGAGCTACATTACTTGGGAAAGTTACCACCCATCAACATCATATCAAGAATCATATTAAAAAAAAAAAAGGAGAGAGAAAAAAGATCGTATTTCCTTTATCATGCAGTGGTTTGGAAAGAGCAGAATATAGGAAAATTTCATTTTATGGGTGTGTAAGAGGAGGACAAAAATTTCACAATCTACTCAAGAGGTCAAGCCTGAAAATAGGCACCCGAATAGGGACCCTGGGTCCCTGTGCCATAGCAGGAAAGAATCAAGACTCTTTTTCAAAATATCCTTTCTGGTGTCTCTTCATGCATTCACACCTCAGTAATTCATCCTCCACTATGCATTCAGTGTGATTCAGACTGACATCTGATTATATCATTCTCACTAAATTTCTTTAAAGATGTCCCATTTTCCTTTTTTCCTCTCATTTAAATTATATCATGGTAAGAAGGACGCTAGTGGTAAAGAATCCGCCTGCCAGTGCGGTAGACATAAGAGGTGTGGGTTCGATCCCTGGTCAGAAAGACTCCCTGGAGAAGGGCACAGTGACCCACTCCAGTATTCCTGCCTGGAAAATCCCATAGGCAGAGGAGCCTGGCAGGCTACAACCGTAGGGTCATAAAGAATCAGACATGAGTAAAGGGACTTAACACACATGCATGCAAGAACATTTAACATGAGTTCTACCTTCTTGCCAGATTTTTAAGTGTACAATAGAGTACTGTTACAGGTACAGTGCTCTACAGCAGACCCCTCAGCTTTATTCATCTTGCATAACTGAGCGCTATACCCACTGAACAACACCTTCCCGTTTTCTCCTCTCCCTACTTCCTGTTAACCACCATGGTTTCTACTCCTATATGTTTGACTATCTTAAATTCCTTATGTAAGTGGAATCATATGGTATTTGTCCTTCTGTGACCAGCTTATGTCACTTTAGCATAATGTCATCAAGATTTGTCCAAGTTGCCGCATATTACAAGACTTTCTTCTCTTATAAGGCTGAGCAACATTCCATTGTATGTATATACCACATTTTCTTTAACCATTCATCCATAGTTAGACAATTAGGTTGCTTCCACGTCTTGACTATCATGAATAGTGCTGCAGTGAACGTGAGAGTGCTAGTATCTCCTGGATTAATACCCAGAACTGGGATTGCTGGATCATATGGTAATTCTATTTTTAATTTTTTTGGGAAACCCTGATAATGTTTTGCATAGTGGCTGCACTATTTTGCATTCTCAACAATAGAATGCAAGTGTTCCAGTGTCTTCACATCCTCATCATCACTTGCTCTTTTTTTCTTCGTAATAGCCATCCTAACACATATGAAATGATGCCTCACTGTGGCATTGATTTGCATTTCTCTGATCATCAGTGACATTGAGCAGTTTTTCATACACTTGTTGGTCATGTGTTTGTCTTCATTTGGGGAAAGATCTGTTCAAGTCTATTTTTAAATTGGATTATTCTTTTTTATTTTTTACTATTGAGCTGTAGGAGTTTCTTATATATTTTGGAAATTAATCCTTTATCAGATATATGGTTTGCAGTTTTTTTCTCTGACCAATGCATTGTAAAGGCTTCCTATTTTTCTAAAGATAAACATTCCAGTTTTACTTGACCCACAAGGCCCTGTTTGGGCTGGTGTCCACCTAGCTCTCAGCCTTATCTGGTACCACTCTCCTGTCCCTTGTTCTTTTGGTTCTTGCCCCATAGGCCTGCTTTCAATTCTGTATTCTTGCCAAGTGTTTCCTATCTCACAAACCTTTGCATAGCCAGTGTCTCCTCTTTCTAAAAAGCATCTCCACCTCCTGCCACTTTCGCTCTTTACCTTTCATCTTTAATAATTCAACTTAAATGTTATTCCCATACAGAACCCTTTCATGAGGCTAGACTAAATCTTCTTTGGTTCCCATACATTAATACCATAATACTCTTTGTGGTACACATCACAATTTCAATTGTTTGATTAAATGCACAATTAATTTTTCAGTGTCTGTCTCCTAAATTACCACATAGGCCCTTAAGGGCAAATAGCACATCTGTTTACTACCAACCACATCCTTAGGACCAGACACTAAACATGGGTTGAACAATCTCTTTTGCCTTCAGGCACCTTTCCTAATGACTGTGAGTATTTTTAGCCACCCTTCTTTTGTCAAACAGTCCATAAATCCTGGTCAACCTGGTTTTTGCACGTGACCTTTCCCATCATGACAAATGGGCCAAAAAAGCATTCGCTTTCCTGCTTCACAGATTAGAAAAGGAGCCCAAAAGAAGTTAAATCGCCAGCCCAAATTTGTTTTGTTTGTTAGCAATTAAATTTAGAGAGCTTGTACTCCCTAGATTCTCCCTGGAGGAGTCACCTTCAGCACAGCATTACTCAGCTTGCTCAGAAGGGGAACACTCACGCCTGAGCACACCACTGCTCTCTCCCTTCCTCTGCACTAGAATTCTAAGCAGCTTACCCTTGCCTGAGTCATTCATGGAAAGCATCTGAGAACACATCGTGGAAAACACATCAGCTCATCCAGGAATGTCTTTCATCATCCTGAGCACAAAGGGTCAATGGCGTGTTCTAGGAATTTCTCTGAAAGGGAAGCAAGAATTCCAGGCAGAGCAGTTCTCCCCTGTCACAACCCCACTTCTTGCCCATCAACTATCTGTGGGTATATGTTGAAGTACAAAGACCAGGAAACTCTGACTGTGAATCAAAGGTTTTCCATTTCTTCTGGAAAGGAGTAATTCAACAGACACATGAACGCAGTCATGGAAATTCGGTGACCTGGAGCCTCTTAAAGCAAGCAGGTAGGAAACGAGATCCCCACACCCCGTGCTGGGGTAGCAGAGAAAACTTGCAGAGTCATGGGGAGTATTTGTCCAAGAGATAAGTGGCTTCTGAGAAGTTTCTACAGAGCTTTGGATGCTCCTCTCCTGTAACACTCCTCTAACAAGAGCTCTGGAACAAGAGTCTTCAACACAGGCCACTCTTGGCTGCTGAAAGTTTATGTGTTTCTGTTTTCATATAAGCAAGCAATTTAGCCCTGTTTAAGGTAGTATTGAAGAGGGATAAAGGACCAGTTTAGAGGCTGTTGGAGTGTTTGGAAAATCTGTGTTAAAAATTTCATGTCAAATCTATGTATGCCTCTCTTTATCAATTAGTAATTGTCAGGTATCTCCTCTGAGTTCACACCTTGTTATAAAAGCAGTCAGGAAGTTAAAAAAGATGGCTGATTCATGTTGATGTAGGGCAGAAACAAACACAAGATTGTAAAGCAATTATCCTTCAAATAAAAATAAATTAAAAAAAAAAAAAAGGAAGGTGAGGGACTAGGAAGGCAGAGTGGAAAGAACACAGGCCCTAGAGTGAGAAGAATGAATATGGTTTCAGATCTGCTTATTGGATTAACTTCCATTGGACCCATATTTTTATTTGTAAAATGCCAGTAATATTAGGAACTTCAAAAGACTATTGTAAAAACTGGGAAGAGAAATATGTCAGGGGGAGAAAACTAGCATAGCATCTTCTTAGTGTTTTCATTTAACAGTTATTTCTGAAAACCTGTAATATACATGAATGGGGCTTCCCCAGTGGCTCAGTGGTAAAGAACTTACCTGCAATGCAGGAGATGCAGGTTTGACCCCTGGGTCAGGAAGATCCCCTGGAGAAGGAAATGGCAACTCACTCCAGTATTTCTTGCCTGGAGAATCCCATGGTCTGAGGAGCCTAGTGGGCTACAGCCCGTACCGTCACAAAGAGTTGGACACCACAGAAGCGACTGAATATGCACTCATGCAATATACATAAATAAATTCACCAGACAAAATTCAGATTCTAATGGCAGACTCTTAACTATCTGTCAAGGCTCCAGTCAACTTTTGCCTCTTCTGGTTATGCTATTCCCTTAAATAAACCTTTAATAAAATCTCAAATGCCCTTACTACATTGCATTATCTCACATATATGTTGACATGTCACCCTTTTACCCTAAACTGTGAGTTCCTCAAAACAGAGGTTATGACCTATTCACCTTTAACAGAATCTGTTAGAAGTCCTTTAATAGAAATATGGCATTATTAAATTATTATCCAGACAAGAAAAAAAGTTTTTATGACAAGAGAATTCTGTCCATAATCAATGTCACTAATTTAGTAAAAAAAAAAAAAAAAAAAAAAATTCCCTGGAGCTAAAGAGAGCCATCTTGGGATTGTCCTTCTGCTTATATGTGACCTGAAGTCACTCAAACCCAACAATATGTCTATTCAGAAATGAGGGGTGATGAAGATCAATTATACACCTAAATCATCCTTGAAGTAATGGTTTTATCATAAGGGTTCAATACAGGCTCATTTTAAAATGTAAACTTGATTTTTTTCAATTAGTTTTTTCAGTTTTCACTATTGGGAATAAGAAAATTTTCTGGAGCAAAAATTGATTTAAAAAAAATAGCAGTTTGGGTATCGTTTGCCTTCCATGCCATATTTATCCCTTAGAGATAAATATGGGTAGAATAAAAATATGACCTAAACAATGCTAATCCAAATGATAAAGGGCATATTTTATTACCAAAATTTTATTTAATATTTACTTTTTTTAATACTAAAGGCTTTGTGGGTACTGAAAGATCAATGAAGTTTTCAAAATTACCCAACATTTCAAGGAGGAATTTCATTAGTGAGGTTATTTCATTTACTGATTATTTTGTCATAGATGCAACCTTTGCAAAGTTGGGTAGAAGTTCCTACCTTCCTTGATATGACAAATCTGAGTCCTTCACCATTATATCAGATGTTTTTAGTTTATATTGTAGATGTGGTCCTGGAAAATTTCAAGTCGAGCATTTTTAAGGAAATCCTTTAAAATGTAAGAGGGAACTTAGAAATAAAATCACCAATAAATTCCTTATGATACGAACAAGCCTATACATCCCAGCTTTTATAGGACTGATATTTCTTGTGTCAGATTTTCATAAAGAAGGATGGAAGTGATCACAAGCCTGGGTTTTTTTTTCCCTTAATATTATAAACGAAGTTACAAGATACTGTTCTCAAATGCCATATGTCTTCCTTTCAGTTGTTTAGAACTATTTCTAAGGATCTAACACAAGAGCAGATGAGCCACACTGGCTGGATTTGGGGATAATTGGATTTTCTTTTCTCTTCACAAAAATTATGCATGCCTGGAAAGAACGGTAAGAATAAACTTCAACCAATGCCTACTAATTACCATCAGTTAGGGCCTGGCTTTTGAAATCTGATTTAAGAAAGAAAAAAAAAAAATGAAATTAAGCCTCAGGTTTGGCTGATAGAAACCTGTAATGTGTAAGCAGTGATGGGGGAAGCCAGGCCTTAAGGAGGCTAGACTTTGGGCCAAACCCAACTGACGTTTCTCACCCTTGTTTATTTTGTTACTTGACATGATTCAACTCATTAAGGATTTCAGAGGTCCAAGGGAAAGTCCTTCTACTTTGCCAAGCCATCCTTAGTTGGAATCCCATTATCTCTCATGATCCGAGACAGGGATTTCCTCCTACTCAGTTCTGAGTAATTATGTGTAAGCAAACCCTTGGTGTTCTTGCAGAGTGACTGTGCGGCATGGATGGTTCACCATGAATCATTCATGTGGCAGGCGTCTTCAACGAGAGGGTAAGGAGAGATAACATTGATTTGCTGTGTTTAGATGAAGTATGGCTTTCTCATTCATCTCATTTGCTTCATCAGAGCTGATGCTTATTCTTGTAAACTATACCCTCCCCTAAAATGATTACAGGAAGAGAGAACAAGTAGATTCAATCAGTTCTTCCTGCTTTACCAAGTCTAATTTAGATTTCGCTGTAGGAAATGCTGCTTCCTTCTTTCAGAAATCTCTATCTGTTCTCTTCCTGTCCTCTCTCCATTCCTCCTCCCCCAACCAATGAAACAAATTGGTTTTCAATTTCTTTAAGAAGTGGCATTTTTTCCTAAAGTCTGCATTTTCTATTTCAAATGTTTAAAGTGTACCTCTTTTACTTTTGGCAGGGGGTGCAATAGATTTCTCTGATAAAAGCACCTTCTTCCAGAACAACTCAGCTAACCACATATTCACGAGTGACATACACCTTTTGGAGGGTTGCAGTCTGAGGTCATCTATGGAGCCTTCCATCACACCTGCCTCCCACGCCAACAATGTCAAGGTACAGTCAGTTCAGTCGCGTAGTCATATCTGACTCTTTGTGACCCCATGAACTGTAGCATACTAGGCTTCCCTGTCTATCACCAACTTCTGGAGCTTGCTCAAACTCATGTCCATCGAGTTGGTGATGCCATCCAACCATCTCATCGTCTGTCATCCCCTTCTCCTTCTGCGTTCAATCTTTCCCAGCATCAGGGTCTTTTCCAAGGAGTCAAATCTTTGCATAAGATGGCCAAAGTAGTGGAGCTTCAGCTTCAGCATCAGTCCTTCCAATGAATATTCAGGACTGATTTCCTTTAGGATTGACTGGTTGGATCTCCTTGTAGTCCAAGGGATTCTCAAGAGTCTTCTCCAAAACCACAGTTCAAAAACATCAATTCTTCAGCATTCAGCTTTCTTTATAGTCCAACTCTCACATCCATACATGACTACTAGAAAAACCATAGCTTTGACTAGATGGACTTTGTTGGCAAAGTAAAGTTTCTGCTTTTGAATATGCTGCCTAGGTTGGTCATAGCTTTTCTTTCAAGGAGCAAGTCTTTTAACTTCATGGCTGCATCACCATCTGCAGTGGTTTTGGAGCTATCACTGTTTCCACTGTTTCCCCATCTATTTGCCATGAAGTGATGGGACTGGATGCCATAATTTAGTTTTTCAAATGTTGAGTTGTAAGCCAGCTTTCTCACTCTCCTCTTTCACTTTCATCAAGAGGCTCTTCAGGTCCTCTTCACTTTATGCCATAAGGGCGGTATCATCTGCATATCTGAGGTTATTGATATTTCTCCTGGCAATCTTGATTCCAGCTTGTGCTTCATCCAGCCTGGCATTTCACAGGATGTACTCTGAATGTAAGTTAAATAAGCAGGGTGACAATATGCAGCCTTGACGTACTCCTTTCCTGATATGGAACCAGTCTGTTGTTCCATGTCCGGTTCTAACTGTTGCTTCTTGACCTGCATACAGATTTCTCAGGAGGCAGGTAAGGTGGTCTGGTATTCCCATCTCTTGAAGAATTTTCCGTAGTTTATTGTGATCTACACAGTCAAACAATTTAGTGCTATCAATAAAGCAGAAGTAGATGTTTTTCTGGAATTCTCTTGCTTTTTCTATGATCCAATGGATGTTGGCAATTTGATCTCTGGATCCTCTGCCTTTTCTAAATCCAGCTTGAACATCTTTAAGTTCATAGTTCACATTCTGTTGAAGCCTGGCTTGGAGAATTTTGAACATTACTTTGCTAGTGTGTGAGATAAGTGCAATTGTCCAGTAGTTTGAACAGTCTTTGGCATTGCCTTTCTTTGGGATTGGAATGAACACTGACCTTTTCCAGTCCTGTGGCCACTGCTGAGTTTTCCAAATTTGGTGGCATATTGAGTGCAGCACTTTCATAGCATCATCTTTTAGGATTTGAAATTGCTCAACTGGAATTCCATCACCTCCACTAGGTTTTCATAGTGATGCTTCCTAAGGCCCACTTGACTTTGCATTCTGGGATGTCTGGCTCTAGGTGAGAGATCACACCATTGTGGTTAACTGGGTCCTAAAGATCTTTTTTGTATCATTCTTCTGTGTATTCTTGCCACCTCTTCCTAATATCTTCTGATTCTGTTAGGTCCCTACCATTTCTGTCCTTTATAGAGCCCATCTTTGCATGAAATGTTCCCTTGGTATCTAATTTTCTTGAAGAGATTTCTAGTCTTTCCCATTCTATTGTTTTCCTCTATTTCTTTGCACTGATCACTGAGGAAGGCTTTCTAATCTCTCCTTGCTGTTCTTTGGAACTCTCCATTCAAATGGGTATGTCTTTCCTTTTCTCCTTTGCTTTTACTTCTTTCCTTTTCTCAGCTATTTATAAGGCCTCCTCAGACAACCATTTTGCCTTTTTGCATTTCTTTTTATTCAGGATGGTGTTGATCACTGCATCCTGTACAATGTCACAAACCTCCATCCATAGTTCTTCAGGCACTCTGTCTATCAGATCAAATCCCTTGAATCTGTACACCCCTGCTCTAATCATCCCAGTAATGTATCCCACCCAGATTTGCAGGCCGTGGGAACTGAGGCCGTTTATTCTTCTTTTTTTTGATAACATATCCTGTCTGGGCAAGTAACAAAGTTCAAGAGAGAACAGCACCAAGAAGAACCTGGTAGGGTTCAGAATTCTGGGCCATCCTGATTCTTAAGTGATTCTAAAAGCTTTTTAAGAGCTTCAAAGATGAAATAATCAATGCATCATAGAGACTATCCTGACAAATCCTCCAGCCTTTTCCCATTCCTTTTTATAGCAGCTTCATTAAGATATAATTCACAGGCCATACCATTTATCCATACAAAATGTTCAGTGTTATTCAGAGTTGGGCAGCCATCATCACAACCAATAGATGAAAATTTTCATCAGCCCATAAAGAAACCCCATCAGTTCAATTCAGTCACTCAGTCATGTCCGACTCTTTGCCACCCCATGAATTGCAGCACTCCAGGCCTCCCTGTCCATCACCAACTCCTGAAGTTCACCCAAACTCATGTCCATCAAGTCAGTGATGCCATCCAGCCATCTCATCCTCTGTTGTCCCCTTCTGCTCCTGCACCCAATCCCTCCCAGCATCAGAGTCTTTTCCAATGAGTCAACTCTTCGCATGAGGTGGCCAAAGTACTGCAGTTTCGGCTTTAGCATCATTCCTTCCAAAGAGCACCCAGGACTGATCTCCTTTAGAATGGACTGGTTGGACTTCCTTGCAGTCCAAGGGACTCTCAAGAGTCTTCTCCAACACCACAGTTCAAAAGCATCAATTCTTCAGCACTCAGCTTTCTTCACAGTCCAACTCTCACATCCATACATGACCACTGGAAAAACCATAACTTCAACTAGACAGACCTTTGTTGGCAAAGTAATGTCTCTGCTTTTGAATATGCTATCTAGTTTGGTCATAACTTTCCTTCCAAGGAGTAAACGTCTTTTAATTTCATGGCTGCAATCACTATCTGCAGTGATTTTGGAGCCCCCAAAAATAAAGTCTGACACTGTTTTCACTGTTTCCCCATCTACTTCCCATACCTACTGGCAACCACTCCCCGTTCCCCCTCCCAAAGCCCTAGACAATCACCAATCTACTTTTTGTCTCTATGGATCTATCTGCTCCCAAATGAGACCTCAAATAGGAATTGCCCACTATGTTACTTTCCCTATAGGACTGTTGCCCCCAGATGACTGTAAATATGCCCACTTGAATTAAACCGTTCATTTGACTTTCTAATGGGAACAAAGCAGTGTATCTTTTTTTCTTACCCTAGCACTCAGAACCAGACCTGCACCTTAGCAAATGCTTGTTGAATCAATAAGTGAATGAAAGCGTGGAAGATGAGCATTTATAGGAGTAGACTGAACTGAATGGGGGAAGCAATGATAGTGGAAGAAATCATAGCATATCCTTGGGAAAAAAATTGGTGAGGGGGCAAAAAACAAACAAGAAAAGGTAAAAATGAAATAAGATTCTAGATGCTGAGTCTTAACAGGTTTGGGTCCTGCACCTGTTTGTGAATATTATGCTATCACTTGGCATATAAGATCTGAGATCTGGTGAGACTCATCATAGATCCTCTCAGGGGGATTATGGATACCAGAGTGAACATTTCCAGCTTTATTTTCCAGAGAATGTTTCATCCTGAAGGTTGGCTTCTGTCTAACATTGGCATGTGTTTGACACTTCATCAAATTCCCCATTTCAGTGGGCAGAAGTGAGAATACATAGCTGGTACTGTGTTAGTTGTGCAAAATCTTAGGTTAGGCAAAACTGTGCAGGGCAAAATCACAAAGTCAAAGAAGGGCCCTAAGAATCCTTTTCCTGCAGTGGAGTTACTCAAGCTTTAGCCAACCTCTCTCGGGTCTAGCCTTAATCTTAACTAAACTTATGAAGATTTCTCAGGCTCCATACTATATTCATAGCTTTCAGGGAGAAGTAAATCACTATCAAATTTTGTGTAGATACAAGGTCTTTCAAAGGGACTCATTGGCCAAATATAATTTTTCCACTGGGTTTATCCAAAGAGTAAGGCAGTGTGTGTCTTCATGGCTCCTTAGCTTGTCCACATCAAACAGTGTGTGAAGCCATTGGCGGCCATTGACCCTCCTACTAGCTAGATTACACTGGAATAGTGTCACATTTTACTAACACTCCTCAGAAAACTTTCCTTGACTGTACTGCCTCACTTTCATGGGACAGTGTCCAGGATAAGCAGGGAAATATTTCCCTCCCCCCTCCTATTTTATCTGAGTTTGCTCAAGGAACTGAAATCATCATGTTCTGAGCCACATGCCATGTTCAAGGCCTCCACCGAGCACACAGAAAACTCTAAGGAATCGTTATTCAGTGACTTTGCCATTTGCAAGCCTGTGGAATTCAGGTGCCCACAGGAAGAAGTGGAGAGGTTTTTCCAGCCTGACCGTATCAGCCGCCTCACCACAAGAACCTTCTGTTTTGGCTGAAGTCCTTCTATCAGACTCAGGCTGTTCCTTGTGGCCAAGTGTGAGTTTTGCGTGCCTGGTGTACTTGATTTATCTCTTTCACAGCCTCCTCCCTTTATATCCAATGGCTTGACTGCTTCGCATTCATGCTTGTTTTTTCAGAGGATCTGGGATAGTCAGACCGAAGAACATAAATTCTAGAAGTTTAACTTTAGAGGAGAAATGAATGATTATAAACAAAAGCATAGGCAGTAGTGTACAGCAGAGAAAAGCGAGGAAGGAGGACCAATGATGTAAGGCTGTGGGGAATAATTCAATAATAATTTGAATATGGGATGGGCAGTAATAGTATTAGAAATTCTCTGGTGAATTAAGCAAAAGTTTTAGTAACCATCTTTTCCTCCTCTTTGTGAGATGTGGGTTGCTGTAAGCTATAGTACTATGGCAAAAAAAAAAAAAAAAAGAATTCAGTTGAGAGGAAAACAGTTTTAAAATTTCTCTTAGAACCCTGCCTACTGAAATTATGAAAGCAGCCTCAGTAAATATGATAGACATGCATGCCTCCAGTTACAGAGGTGTAGGGAAAGGACTGACTGGTTACTGGAAGCTCATATTTGCATTGGACTACAGGATTATTTGAATTGGATGGGGCAGGGAGGGGTGCATCTTAACCTTATCAAACACATTACAGATATAATTTTTAATTCATCCATTCAGGGCCATTTTGCTTGTGGACACAGGATGACTGTTAATATTTTTTAAACATTTTTTAAATTACCTTTAAGCTCCTTAAGTATTCTAAGAACATTCTTAAGCTCCTTAAAAATTCCAAGAATAATTTGTTTGCAAATCCAAGACTGACACCTGCTATATTCCATCACTGATTTTTTAAAAGTAATTTCATTCTGTGTAACCTGCAATGGAAGCATGCCTTACTATTCTTTTCTTGTATACATAAAAAGAATCAGAGAAACACATCTAATAAAATATTTTCCCCTGACAGAGGGTAAAGCAGGCTAGGCATAACACATAAGTTTGTTGGCCTTTTACGGTGACATTCTCTGGGATGTAAAAATTACTCTGTTTAGATGACTTATATGGTGATTTTTGAAAATTACTCAGTTAGAGGTGAATGAATCATTTTCCTCCAAATAAAACGAGCTCCATGCTTCAAGGGCTCACTTTTCTGAGTTCTTCTTGTCTTCCAATTTTACCTGCTAGATAGAGTGTGAGTTGTGCTCGTTCATGGGGGACGGCCAGCTCTTCCTCCTGCAGCTCATCAGCTTGAAGGAAGGCTGCACGGTTCCCTTCCAGGCGCATCACGCTCCAATCCCCAGAGGAGGTTGCTCTGGAAGTTGGAGCGTGGGGCTGGCAGTGGAGGCGTTTCCGTTCTATTTTGGTTTCTCCTACTGACTGGCTGCTCAGCTGTTCATGAGTCACCTTAACCTCAAAATCTGTCATTAAAACAGAAATAATGATACCTATCTTCTGTGCCTTATATGAATTGCATGAAGATGTTATTCATATTTCTGAGATACATGTGAGAATTAGTCAAGCTTAGATATTAGGAAAGATGCAATGCAATTGTTCTCAAGCCATGAGGAGGATGCTTTTCTCATTTAGACTTTGAGAATTCTGTACCAAAAAATGAAGACTGAGAAAAGTTCCTAGTAGGGATTAAGTTTGACAAAATATTTATCTGACAAACTGGATCAGGAATATATGTAGTTTGAATAACATATAGCAGTAAAGATTATTTATGAAAATGTTCATTTAATCAAATTTTATCAAGCATGAAATTTGACATTAGGGATACCTTATGACACAGAATCTCTCCTAAAGAAGACCACATACTAGAAATAAGACAGCAATGACTCTAGGTCATGGCATATGTAAACATGATGGTATTTGGCACATTTTTTTCACATTCATATCATCATTACTAGTAGTTCTTAACACACTGGTTAGGAGCTTCAGAGAGAAGTCACCTTAATAGTTTACATTTATCTAAAAAGTTTCCATTTTAAATGTTTTTCTATAATGTAACTTACCTTTCTTAGTTAATCTTTTTCTACACTTGTGAATTTAATGTGTAATTTCTTTCTTCATTCATGCATAGAAATAAAGCTATTATAAGATGTGAATTATCTCTGGACATCATTTGGTCCACCTTCTACATTTTGTTTTTACTCTCTAGTGCTATTAATGTTGGACTTCCCTGGGGGCTCAGTGGTAAAGAATCCACCCTCAAGGCAGGAGACTCAGGAGATGAGGGTTCCATCCCCAGGTCAGGAAGTTCCCCTGGAGAAGGGCATGGCAACCCACTCCAGTATTCTTGCCTGAAGAATCCCATGGGCAGAGGAGGCTGGCAGGCTACAGTCCATAGGCTGGCAGAGTCTGACATGACTGAAGTGACTTAGCAGGCAGTCTACCAGTATTATGTAATTAGTGCTCTATAATAATAACTCTTACTAGGTGATCCTATTAAAATTCCAGAATAATAATCAGCCTACACTTCAATTTTTGCTCTCAATATCCAGCTAGCTTACATAAGGAGATTTGTTTGTGTAGCCATTTTCTTTTGTCTTTGTCGTAAAGGCCAAGTTCCTGATATGAATTGGTGTATACTTGACCTCTGAACTAGGAAGAGTATTTTATAGATGCTCTATTTACTTCTTCCTGATCCACCCCCACACAGGCTTCTACCATTTAAACAGTCTTTATAGCAGGATCCCACAAACAGATTTCTGCCAAGCTGAGCAGTCTTTAGGACAAGTCCCTACAAACAATAACAAGTTTACTTATTTGGGTTTGGGGAACAGCAAAGAAATAGAACCAAATATCTACCTTTCATTCTCCCATCCAAAGTCCAAGGGAGGATACCCCATGAATTGGCATTCTTCTCTGTGGGGTGAATGGGAGAATTCTGAATGTGATATTATTGGCCTTTCTTGGACCGGAGTTCAGTTATGCGGTTCCCCCATTTCCTGTCCTAGGGAGAGATGAAAGAGTAGCATTGAGTCTCCCTGTGGCACATCCAAATGTCGTGGCTGGAATCCCAAACTCCCAGCCTTGGTCCTTTTATCATGAGGCCCTGCTCCTCCCAGCAAAGCTGACTCATCACTGATCCCTCTCCAGTGAGGCATGGGGGCTCTTCTCCAGGTGCTGTATTTTCTCTACCAAAGATCTATTTGGAGAGAAGTGAAATTCTAATTATTATTGCCACAATTACTCTTGGTTGTGGTTCAGTAACTCAGTCAGGTGCAACTCTTTGCAACCCCATGGACTGTAGCACACCAGTCTTCCCTGTCCTTCACTATCTCCCGGAGTTTGCTTGAACCCATGTCCATTGAGTAGGTGATGCCATCAACCATCTCATCCTCTGTCACCCTCTTCTCCTTGTGCTCTCATTCATTCCCAGAATCAGGGTCTTTTCCAATGAGTCAGTTCTTCCCATCAGGTGGCCAAAGTATTGGAACTTCAGCTTTAGCATCAGTCCTTCAAATGAATATTCGGAGTTGGTTTCCTTTAGGATTGACTGGTTTGATCTCCTTGCAGTCCTAGAAACTCTCAAGAGTCTTCTCCAGCACCACAGTTTGAAAGCATTAATTCTTTGGTACTCAGCCTTCTTTATGGTCCAACTCTCACATCTGCACATGACTACTGGAAAAACCATAGCTTTGATTAGGTGGACGCTTGTTGGCAAAGTTATGTCTCTGCTTTTTAATATGCTGTCTAGGTTAAATTTAATAAAGTGAATTATTCTTGTACCTAGATCTTATTGACCAACACATAAAGTTATTTTTGATTCTTGCTATAGTTTGAGTCAAAACATACTTTCCATCTGAACCCTAAACACACTAAATAGAATGTTTCCCTTTCTTTGGCCCAGGGACAAAGTTCATAATAATGTTTTATGCAAAATCAACATATACAAGTAGATATTTTCTTTTTCTTTCTTATTCCTCAAATTAAGATAAAATATTTTTTAAAATATGCATAAGAACATGATTAAATTAAATTTCTAAATAATTAGATAATTTTCTCCTTCTAATTTATAAAATTTTGCACACTCCTTGGAGCACTCATTTTTTTCCCCACTTCACAGCTTTCTTATCCCCATCAAGCAAAGTGATCCTAAATGATGCTAAAAGTCTCAGATTGCTCCCAAACCCCTTTTCTGCAACTCTCTAATTAAATTCCATCAACAGGCTCAGCTGAATTATAAATGTTAGAACAATTCTTTTGTTATTGAGGGAAATTGAAGGAGTGCTAGTGCTAAACTACTAACTACTAATATTTCAGATTAATCAACATCAAATTAACCTTATCTAGACCTAGTAGTTAGGAGAAGGCAATGGCATCCCACTCCAGTACTCTTGCCTGGAAAATCCCATGGATGGAGGAGCCTGGTGGGCTATAGTCCATGGGGTCGCACAGAGTCGAACATGACTGGAGAGACTTAGCAGCAGCAGCAGCAGCAGACCTAGTAGTTAGGCCTCTGATCTGTCCCAGTAACAGAGTGGGCCCCCTTTTTCACCAATAGCTGATTGTCAGACATATTGACCCATCCCTGAGTCTTTACCTGGATCACCTACCCATCCTTCCCCATCATCATCCTTTCTCTTGTCCATTTTCGTATGATACAGTCAGCTCTCCATACTGATGGTTGGTTGGATCCTGAATGCAGAACTCACAGAGGGCTGACTGTGCTATGCCATTTTATATAAGGGACTTGAGCATCTGCAAATGGTATTGACAAGGGTCCTGGACCCAATATCCTGCAGACACCAAAAGATGACTGTGTTGGCATCCCATCCATTATCTCTTCATTAGTTCAGTGGTCATTTCTCCCTGTCTACTCAGTCTCCCTAAATCAAACTGTCATCGTGTTAAACTCTGACTCTCACCTGCCTCCATTTCTTCCAGTGGTCTTTCTCCAAATTTACCCCTTTTAGTATCTCCCTTACATCAAAGATCTGTCTGAAGTGTCATCTATTACTTGCTACCACATTATTTTACTAGTAGGAATATTGGAAAATACTCTGAATATTTATCCCACATTTTTAACATAACCCTAACTTTTATATGCTACTTCTAAGAATCCGTTAGAAGAGAATTCCAAACTACAGAGGAAAAAGTGAGTTCATAAAGATGCTCAGTATTCTTACTTATAATAGAGAAATAATGAGACAATTCCAAAATCAAAAGAATGTTTAAATAAATAACAATAAATCTGATGGACTTTAATGCAAAAGAGAGATTGCTGTAATAATATAGAAACATCTATACACTGAAGTAAATAATTTAGATAAAGTTAATTAGCTGTAAAACTTAGAGATAACTTTTTTTAAAAAAGCTGAATTTATGGTGTAGATTGTGGTGATCATTAAGTTTTATTAACCATTTGCATGGAAGCCAAGACTAGAACAACAAGAAGTATCAAAAATGTGGGTGGTTGATTTTTGGTCACACTGATCATCTTCTAATTTCTCTGCATCTTCTATATTTTCTCTAATGATTGGTATGAAAAGCAGCCTCTAAGATGACCCCTGAGCATTCCTACATCTGGAATGCACAGCTTCCAATAATCTACTCTTCCTAAATGTGGGCAAAACTTACTTCTAAGCAATGCAACATAGCCAAGATGAGGGGTTGTCACTTTCATAATAAGATCACAAAAGACTGTAACTTCTGTCTTGTTAGCAAACTTTCTCCATCACATTCTTGACTTGTGTGCTTTGATAAGCAAGTTACCACATGGAAAGAGCCCATTGCACCAGGAACTGGGAGAAGCCTCCAGTCTGCAGCCCACAAAGGACAGGGGGCCTCAGGCAAAATTCTGTGAGAAGACAAAGGCTACTATACCATTAAGATTCACAGTGGATAAACCTCAGTCAAGTCTTCAGATGAGACCTGGACTGAGGCTTTGATTATAGCCTTGTTAGAGGATGTGAAGCAGGGGACCCAGCTAGGCTGTGTCCAGATTCCCAATTTCCATCTGCCACCCCATCCAAAACTGAGATAATAAATGTATGTTATTTTAAACTGCTAAGTTTGGGAGTAATTTGCTACATGGCTCAGTGTAAAGAATCTGCCTGCCAGTGCAGGAGATGCAGATTTGATCCCTGGATTGAGAAGATCCCCTTGAGGAGGAAATAGCAATCCATTCCAGTAGTCTTGCCTGGAAAATCCTATGGACAATAGTGGGCTATTGTCAATGGGGTCACAAGAGTCAGACACGACTTAGTTACTAAACAACAGTAAATGACTAGCACATGAAGGTATTATTTTGATAAACTTAGCAGTAAAGTCTCTTTAAAAAGGACATTCACATTAAAAATGAATTTGAGATGCTAAGGGACTTTGTGAATATTTCCTGTACCTTTAGAAGCTGACCCCTGGCCCCGGGTAGGAGGGAAAGAGGGCAAGTGTCATCACTCCACAGCACAGAATATTGGCACAAGCTCACAGCAGGAAGGGTCACTGGGGAAACAACAGCATTTGAGTTTTCATCCTTCTGCCCTCCCAGAAGATCAAATGATCTGGAAGGAAGAGCATTCATCCTGGAATTAGAAACTTGCTTACAGAAGTAATTGCTTTAAATATATTTGGAAGAAATCTTCAATTTCCTATAAGGGTTTACCCCCCAGGAAAGAAGGAAAAGGAGATACTATGACACTAAAGGTTTCTTTTCTCCACCCCATAAGAGATGATAGAATTAAAAGGCTCTAGTGCTGCCCATGTGATATTATCAGAGGAGGCTGCACAGAGGAGCCTGTCAGGAGTGGTAACTCTCAACTCTATTTCTAGGACCTCACTCTTGGGGACCCACCTGAGAACTGCCTTCAGCAACTATTCACTGTAGTGGAGGGGGCAAGGAATGGTCATCCTTGACCACTGAAGTCTTTCACCAGTCTTATTAGAAAATAAGATATTATAGTTGGGAAAGGAGTAAAAAGTTGCATCCAGGTGAGCATTCTGTATGGTGCTGTACATCAGAATTTTCCAAAGCCAGGCATTTTCAGCTTTTGAAACTAAGTGTGTAATTATGTATGTGTTAAGGTCAGACAGGTGCTCAAAGGGGAGGGAGAAAACTCAGATAAATGGCTGAGTGGATCTAGACAGGGAAAATGGGAGGAAGCTCTGGCCCTTTTGTGTATTAATTCCTGCTTCTTCCCTTACTCCAAGCCCCGCCCTAAGTCAATTTCTCCATCCAGTTAAGCACTGGTCCCTCTCCGGAGTTGTATCCGCTCCAATGGCCATCACCACTCCTCTCTCTGGTGGAAAACTCATTGTCAATCATAGCGTCATTTGGCTACAATTCTTGTAGCACAAACACATGAGCCTTCCACTGGAAGGGAAACAGCAAATATAGTTCTTTCTAGAGATATTCTAGTTGAGTTTTGGAGACACAGTTTGTTCTAACACACAGGACAGATGGGAAATATACACTTAGTGCCTGCTTGCATCACCGACATTTACATGTTTGCTTTCAGCAGTTGTCATCCTATAGGAAAAATGCATGATGATGCAGGATTGTGACAAGGAACAGTCAAAGATTAATAATCAGACAACTCTCAAAGCCCCAGGATGGATTAAAACCAAAAATCAGAGATACAACCTCATTTCTATAAACATTCTATTAGAAATGATGTCTGTTAATTTTTTCCCCACTGACTTTGTAGTAGTCAGTTCAGGCTGCCATAACAAAACACTATAGACTGTGTTGGTTAAACAATAGATACTTATTTTCTCACAGTTTGGGGGACTGGAAGTTTTAGACTAGAATGACAGTATGGTTGGTTTGTGTTATAAGCTTGAGAGCTCTCTTTCTGGCCATCTTCTTACCTTGTCCTCACATGGTGGAGAGAGAGAGGCGGGAGAGAAGGTCAGGGGATTTGGGGAAGGGAACAAGCTCTCTGGTGTTTCTTTTTATAAGGGCACTAATACCATTATGAGGGCCTCACCCTATGACCTCAACTAACCCTAATTACCCCATAAAGGCTCCATCATCAAATACCATCATAATGGGGTTAAGGCTTCATCACATGAATGTTGGGAGGACACAAATATCTAATCCATAGCAGACTTATCATCCCATCTATATTTTTTCCATACCAACTTTCAAGGAAATTTCTTCTAGACAACAAAATTTAAACTGTTCTTACAGAGGATCTTCTATGTGTCATAAAATGTTGCCGTTTAAAGACTTGTTTCTAGTAGTTGTGATTATATTCAAATTTTAGTTTGTAGGAACTTGGAAGCAAAAGAAAAAAGTAGGTTGTATTAGCATTTAATCTTTAAAATAATAACTCTAAAGAATAATACTGATTAAAAATCCTAAACACAAGCAGGAAGATGGATTCAAATATGGTTTTAAGGATTAATAAAATGTATTTTGCACAGAGCAACATCAAACTGTAAAGCCTCACTCAGTTAGAAATCCCAGTTACCTTATATACGAACATTTACGCCGAGTGGCCTGAAATAAGGTCATTATACCCTGACGCTTTCACAACCTTCTCCTTTTCTTTATAACAAGTGCTCACTATTATGGGAAGAATGCCTGCCTTTTCTTTGCAGCTTTGCAGAGCTTTAAGGAAGTAGGGTTTTTAATCACACTCTTTTCTTGCTTGCACTTCTGACTTCTCTGAGTTGGCAACAGAATTTTAAGTTCATCTCTGAGATAGCATCACTCTTTAACCTTAGACAGTTTAAAAGTCTCTACCAGGGCATTTGTAGGCATTTTATTGCTTCATTCCTTTATTCTCATGTCAAGGATAAGTGGACTTGAGCCAACAAACAAAATTAGAGCAGAGCTCTTTCTCTATTTCCAGATCAGCTAAACCAATTAATACAATTTAATTAAAACTTATTTTCTTTCCTCTCTGCAGAAGAGGCTCAGAGAGCAGCTGTTGCAACTGGGTTTTTGGAATGTGGTTCCAGCTTCATTTAACTCTTAAGGGATATTTTCAGAGTGAGATGCTATAGGCATGTGACACTACTAACTGATTTCCTTTCAAATGTCCCTTGTAGTACCTCTTTCAACTATATATGTTCTTCATTGAAAAGGGGGAAGTTTATTTTATTCTTGTTTTTTCCCACTTGGGATTGAGTGCTTTAGTCCTACTTGTGCTTAAACAAGCTACTCATACTTGGCAGGTCTCAACCAATTGATTTGAACAAATATAAAATACACCTGACAGCATATTAAAAAGCAGAGACATTACTTTGCCAACAAAGGTCCGTCTAGTTGAGGCTATGGTTTTTCCAGTGGTCATGTATGGATGTGAGAGTTGGACTGTGAAGAAAGCTGAGCGCCGAAGAATTGATGCTCTTGAACTGTGGTGTTGGAGAAGACTCTTGACAGTCCCTTGGACTGCAAGGAGATCCAACCAGTCCATCCTAAAGGAAATCAGTCCTGGGTGTTCATTGGAAGGACTGATGTTGAATCTGAAACTCCAATACTTTGGCCACCTGATGCGAAGAGCTGACTCATTTGAAAATACCCTGATGCTGGAAAAGATTGATGGCGGGAGGAGGAGGGGACAACAGAAGATGAAATGGTTGGATGGCATCACCGACTCAATGGGTATGAGTTTGGGTAAACTCCGGGAGTTGGTGATGGACAGGGAGGCCTGGCCTGCTGCAATTCTTGGGGTCGCAAAGAGTCGGACACAACTGAGCCACTGAACTGAACTGAACTGAAAATACACCTGAAACAATGAGAAAAATCCTCTATCATGTCACAGGTTGTATTTTTTAATTGAAGTATAGTTGATTTACGGGCTTCCCTGGTGGCTCAGATGGTAAAGCGTCTGCCTGCAATGCGGAAGACCAGGTTCGATTCCTGGGTTCGGAAGATCCCTTGGAGAAGGAAATGGCAATCCACTCCAGAACTCTTGCCTGGAAAATCCCATGGAGTTGATTTACAATGTTGTTTTAGTTTCAGGTGTATAGCTCAGTGATTCAGCTATATACATACACACACACAGATACTCTTTTTCAGATACTTTTCTTTTATAGGTTATTACAAACTATTGAGCAGTTTCCTGAGCTATACAGTAGGTCCTTGTTGGTTAGCTATTTCGTACATAGGAGTGTGTGTGTGTGTGTGTGTGTGTGTGTATACACATACATACATGTGTGTGTGTGTGTGTGTGTGTATATATATATATATATATATATATATATGTTAATCCCAAACTCGTAATTTATCCATCCCCCCACCACAGGATGTATTTTTACCTTGAATAGAGTAAAATTTTATAACAGTAGTAGTCCCCACTTTCCCCTACCCCATAGGGATTCCCTGGTGGTTCAGATGGTAAAGAATCTTCCTGCACTGCAGGAGACCCAGGTTTGATCCCTGGGTCAGGAAGATCCCCTGGAGAAGGGAATGGCAACCCCCTCCAGTATTCTTGGCTAGAAAATTCCACGGACAGAGGAGCCTGGCGGGCTACAGTCCATGGGGTTGCAAAGAGTCAGACATGACTGAGCAACCAACACTTTCACTAATACTTTGCCTTCCTGTAATATTTATCTTGAGCATTCCTGTAAGTTATATTTATGATATTGGCAAAATGGTCTCTAACTCATGGGGATATAAAAGAAATCCAGCAAGAGCTTCCATCTTCACTTGAATCCCCACATTTACTTTGGGGGAGGTCCATCCTGGGATTCTCAAAAATACACATTACTTATTGTATTTATATATACAAAACTACAGCATTACTTTATTGCTCTTTTCTTCCACTCCTTTTCATGTCCCCTTAGTCCATGAAATCTTTATTGAGACTAGGACAGAAAGAGTTGCTTTCACTTTGTATCAGTTAGAAATGAGTTTGACTGCAAGTAACAGAAACTCCAACAGAGGTTTAATTAACTGAGGGGCAGACGTTACTCTTGCAGGTCTGGGGAGGAGTAGACAAGGCTGAAACAGTAGCCAAGAACACCACATGAGACCCAGTCTTTCCTTTTCTTCTCATTGGATGCAGCTTAGCAACTAAACAATAACAACCTGTGAAATATTCTTGTATGCGTGCTCAGTCATGTCTGACTCTTTGAGACCCCCATGGACTGTAGCCGGCCAGGCTCCTCTGTCCATGGAATTTTCCAGGCAAGGATACTTGAGTAGATCATTTCCTACTCCAGGGGATCTTCCTGACCTAGGAATCAAACTAAGTCTCTTATTTCTCCTGCATTGGCAAGCAGGTTCTTTACCACTAGAGCCACCTGGGAAGCCCATAATCTAGTTATCCATTTGCAAAACCTTCAGTATATTATGGTGGAGTAGGAAAAGCATTAGTTGCAATAAAAATTTACATGTGGGAAAAAAGAGAAGCCATATCTCAGGACTTATATCAGATCCTGCTGATAAGAACTGCAGCTCTTGTCTGCCTCACCTTGTTATCCCAGTTTAGGTACTTTGAGAGATCTTTCTGGTCTCTTCTCTGCAGTGTTAAGCCCTGGGGTAGGAGCTCACCTTCAGGGCTACCTGTGCTTTTAGTGCAGTTCAGAGTCCAAGGATTGCTTTGGGAGTTGAATAGTCACACGCAGATCTTGTCCTGTCTCAGGATGTTTGTTTAGATAAGATTGGTCCTTCAAACCTTTAGTAGGCTTTCAGCCTCTTTGCTCCAGTCAATTCTCTGTGTAACAATAGCCAAGGACCTTATGTAGACATAGTTTTATGCATTAAGTCTTTTATCTACTGGCTTCTGTGACCTGATCATTTTCCTACAGTCCTCCTGGTCAGTGCCTTGAGGTAATTAGAAACAATCTTGGAGGGGGATACAAACATTTAGAAAAATTTAGTAACAATTTTTTTTTTTCTAATAATTTCCCCAAGTATTTGGCAGAGAACTTTTGTAGAAGGGATGTCATGCTCAAGACCCCAGGTACCAATCTGAGACCTCCTCTTCTAAGCCATCCTCCATTTAAGATGGAGAAGACCTTAGCTTTTTCTAGCCTCCAAGGTTCAAACCATGAGAATTTCACTCAACTTTGTTTCCAGGTCATCTGCAGGAAGTGTGTCTCTCAGCCCAGTTACTTTGTTAATCCATTTCTGCTTGCAGATGGTCTAATCACAGTCTGACTCATTTATCTCTGGTAGGACTTGGCTCAAAGAAGAGAAAAGAAAGGCAGATCCCATCTTTCCTAATTGCTCACACTACTTTCCCTAACATAACAGCCTTGGTTTGCACATGACCAACACCCTACGTGGTGACAGTTGAACAAAATGTTTTGCTATGATCATTTTGTAATATTTTCTATAGAAACACCAAGGAAATAATTTAGTCTTTTTCTCTTGCAGCATTGATTTTTTAAAAATAAATTTGTTATTATTTATACTTTAGAAGTTCAACATTCAGAAAACTAAGATCATGGCATCTGGTCCCATCACTTCATGGGAAATAGATGGGGAAACAGTGGAAACAGTGTCAGACTTTATTTTTTTGAGCTCAAAAATTACTGCAGATGGTGATCGCAGCCAGGAAATTAAAAGACGCTTACTCCTTGGAAGGAAAGTTAGGACCAACCTAGATCGCATATTAAAAAGCAGAGATATTACTTTGCCAACAAAGGTCCATCTAGTCAAGGCTATGGTTTTCCCAGTGGTCATGTATGGATGTGAGAGTTGGACTGTGAAGAAAGCTGAGCACTGAAGAATTGATGCTTTTGAACTGTGGTGTTGGAGAAGACTCTTGAGAGTCCCTTGGACTACAAGGAGATCCAACCAATCCATCCTAAAGGAGACCAGTTCTGGGTGTTTATTGGAAGGACTGATGCTGAGGCTGAAACTCCAGTACTTTGGCCACCTCATGCAAAGTGTTGACTCATTGGAAAAGACCCTGATGCTTGGAGGGATTGGGGGCAGGAGGAGAAGGGGATGACAGAGGACGAGATGGCTGGATGGCATCACCAACTCGATGCACATGAATTTGGGTTAACTCCAGGAGTTGGTGATGGACAGGGAGGCCTGGTGTGGTGTGATTCATGGGGTCACAAAGAGTCAGACATGACTGAGCGACTAAACTGAACTGATACTTTAGAAAAGTTGCTTTTCAGTTACACGACCTGGTATTGATAATATTGTTTAAATGTTTAGGTTGGTATCAAGCTTGGAAACTATCAAATTTCTGTCACATATGAGCTGCAGATGTAGAGGGCATTTCAAGTGTTCTTGTGTAGTGATTCATTTAGCTGGAGACACTAAGTGACAAGCTATCGATGTGGTCACGTTATTACTCTTGGGTGTACTGGCATAGGAGGCAGTAGGAATGTGAACACCAGGACAGCCCGTGACTTAACTGTACACAGAAGTGACCATAAGCCATAACACCATATCCCCAACTTTCCCAACCCCTGAAATGTTACTCCCACTTGGGATGGGAAGTGGGGAAGGGCAGGTGGTGTGAGCTTGACAGGAAATGTTGGAATAAGAAAGAGCAGTCAACTGGAATTGAAATATCTTGATTTTTAAAATTTTAGAAATTTTGTGAATATAGTACAGCATTTGCAGTCACGTCCATGTGTAGTTCAATTATTGCTAGCTGTCCTGGTAAAGGAACCAGCCTTCTGTGTTGGTTCACCTAGAGAAATAACATCATGACATCCATGATATATCCCTTATGTAACCCCAATAAAATGAGTCACTACACAAGAAAGCTTGAAATACCTTTAATGGCTTGCTAAGGCCTCTCACAAAGTCAGGTAAAGCCTGAAGTTAAGCTCCATTAGTGACACAGGAAATCCTTCTCTGGTAAACTATTATCGAGTGGAGTCTAACAAATCACTAGGCAATCACCAAGTAAAACCAATCAGAAAGTCACACCTCTTGATTGCTCTGCAATCACTCTGCCTATGACAGCCTTTAAATAAGGGAGGGTGAAAAACTTGCACTTCTGTGTATGTCTCATAAATATGCTTTATTTGATAGGGATTTTTGTTATTTTTAAGTGATAAAATTGCTATTTTAGCTATAAATGCTTGGCTTTTCATTTTTTAATTTCTTCTTTTTCTTTCTAAAATTTTTATTTTCTCTATTATAGATCCAAAGGCAAACAAATGGTAAAAAGTATGTCACAGTAATATATGGAAGCAATATAAGCAATGTAAGGAAGAATCAGGAAAGCACAAAGCTTAACAAACTAATTGAACCTTAGGGTAGAGAAAGCTCTGTTACACACCCAGAAGGTTACTTCTGAAGGAAGTTAATACTTCTTCAACAATTGTACTAAGAGCATTAAAAATACTTTTGCCCAGAAAGGGTATCGACATTTTAATCTACCTTACACTGATAAAAAGAAAAACACACAGCAGGGAGGAGGCGGGGGCCAGTTTTCAGAGAGCCACAGAAGGTAGAAACAAAATGTCCTTTGTTTGGAGAATATTGCACCTGCATTAAATTTACTGCTGACATCTCTTCATAGAAATTTGATTTTCCTCCCATTCCCCCACCTCTGATTGTTTTCAACACTGAGGTATGTGAAGCATGCCAGTTCTCCTCCTTGTCTTTGCAACACTTCTGTCTTCAGCTGTGAAAGCGGACAGGGCTTCCTCACCCCCTGGCCATCAGCACGTCATTTCAGCAATGCACCTGCACCCGTAACACGACACTGCACCATGCAGAGCTTCATACTCTGTGACAGACACAGGAGATCAATTTCCTGCTGATCGGGCCTCCAAGCTGGGGCCCTGTTCTGACGAGGAAGGGCTCTTTCAAATAATCCTGACTACTAAGGGCAGCTCAGATAACGATGAAAACTTTTAGAAGAGTTGTGATATCAAGATCATACAGGAAGCAACTATGGCCAAAGGCACTGTGATTATGGGGTATATTTTAAGGGGAGGGGTGTCCATAACCTCAATGTCCATAGCATGGGTTGACTGACATTTAAGGTTTCTGAACATTCCATAAAGTTGGAAATAATGTAAGAGTAATGGATGACACATAGTATAGATTTTGTTCAGAAATTATTTTAGCTGTGAAGCCATCATATATTATAGATTAATTCAACTTTGTTTCTCTCTCTCTCTCTTTTGTGTTTTTTTGGCTTTGTTGGGTCTTAGTTGCTGCATGTGAGTTTAGTTACCCTGAGGCATGTGGGATCTTAGTTCCCCTACCTGGGATCAAACCCACGTCACCCAAATTGGAAGGAAGGTTCTTAACCACTGGACCACCAGGGAAATCCCTTATCTTTGTTTCTTACATTTAGGCACTTGTAGCTGTCTATCAGCCACGGTAAAGGCAGAGTTTCTCCACTTCTGCATCTTGCGTTCACCTCTACTATTGCACCTGTAATTCTTCTGGTCATTTACTTAACCATCATCTCCTTTGCTATCTGTGAGCATCCTAGGACAGAACCAGGCTGTGTTCCCTGGTTCCCAGTGCTTACGCCTCCATTTCCTTATTGGCAAATCCCTATTAAATGTTTGTTTTTTTTAGTTAGTGGATTGTCAGTGAGGTTCATCACGTCCTAAGAAATCCTGAGGATACATTCATACTTCTTACTGAAACTATGTCAGTGTGGTCTTGACTTAGAACTCAGATATTTATCTTTTTTTAATCTATTTTTTTAATTCTTTGGCAGATTCTTTTTTTTTTTGTAATTAAAAAAAATTTTATTTGGCTGCACTGGGTGTTAGTTGCAGCACATGAGCTCTTTAATCTTTGTTGGGGCGCACAGGAACACTAGTTACAGCCGGCAAACTCAGTTGCAGCATGTGGGACCTGGTTCCCTGACCAGGGATCAAACTTGGGACACCTGCATTAGGAACACAGAGTCTTAGCCACTGAACCACCAGGGAAGCCCTAATCTACTTGTTTAAATTGAAGTATGGTTGATTTACAATGTTGTGTTAGTTTCAGGGGTATAACAAAGTGATTCATACACACACACACACACACATATATTCTTTTTCAGATTCTTTTCCCTTACAGATTATCATAAGATACTGAACATATAGTTCCTTCTTCTATACTGTAGGTCCTTGTTGGTTACCTATTTTATATGTAGTAGTGTGTATTTAAATCCTGCTGCTACTGCTGCTGCTGCTAAGTTGCTTCAGTTGTGTCCGACTCTGTGCAACCCCATAGAAGGCAGCCCACCAGGCTCCCCCGTCCCTGGGATTCTCCAGGCAAGAACACTGCAGTGGGTTGCCATTTCCTTAGACTCCTAATTTATCCATCCCCTTCTTCTTGGCTATTCACAAGTTTTTTCTCTGTGTCTGTGACTCTGTTTCTGTTTTGTGAATATGTTCATTTGTATAATTTTTTTAGATTCCACATATAAGCCATGTCATAATGACATTTGTCTTTCTCTGTCTGACTTATTTCACTTGGTATGATAATCCCTAAGTCCATTCAGGTCGCTGCAGATGGCACTGTTTTGTTCCTTTGTTTATGGCTAAGTAGTATTCAGCCATAAGAAGTAGTGTGTATATTGATGTGTGTATATATCTGTATTATATGTTTGCTAATTCACTTCAGTTCTGTCCAACTCTTTGTGATCCTATGGACTGTAGCCAGCCAGGCTCCCCTGTCCATGGAGATTCTCCAGGCAAGAATACTGGAGTATGTTGCCATGCCCTCCTTCCTGGATCTTCCTGACCCAGGGATCAAACCTATGTCTCTTACATCCTCTGCATTGGCAGGCAGGTTCTTTACCACTAGTGCCACCTGGGAAGTCCATATATATGCACATATATATATATATCTTTTTAAAATAATTATATATTTATATATAATATAAATTAATATTTATATATCTTCTTTATATATTTATGTATATATATCTTCTTTATCCATTCATCTGTCAATGGACGTTTTGCCTGTTTCCAAGTTTTGGCTATTGTAAATAGTGCTGCTTTGAACATTGGGGTACATGCATCTTCTTGAATCATAGTTCAGGAATCTATCTTGAATTGGGTAAAAAGAGAAGAAAGTGGAGGAGGAGAGGAAGCAGCAGAGGAAGATGAGTTGTGCCATTTTAGAATCAGAAGGCCTAGGTTCCAAGGATGGCTTTAACATCTACAAGTTGAATGACTTTGAGAACTGACATAATATTTAAGCATCATTCTCCTTACTGTCAAATGGGGATTCTAATAACATCTGGGGGATTACATGAGAGCATTACTGTACAATGCTCAGAAGTGCTTGTTCCAGAGGGGGGAAAAAATCAGTGAGAATTAGCAGTTGGTATTAGCAGAGTAAGAAAAACCTTTGGCTTCAGCTTATCAAATATGTTATCTTTATATGATTCTTTTTTAAAGTTCCCAAAGAGTAGAGGCACAGTTAAGAAAACTAAAGTTAAAAGATGTGCCTCAGGCCACCTGCTCTTCGTATCCACTCAGTAATCACCAGGCAGGGTCTGCCTCCTCTCTATTATTTGCTTTATGAATACCTGCAAACCCCTCTCTGTCACTACAAATATCCTCCAGGTTAATTTATTTTGGGCAAAGGACAGAGTTTAAGTGGAAGCCTTTTACATGTCATGGATCTCAGAACGAAAAAAAAAGAACATCAGTGAAAACTGGTGAAGTTCAAATAAGAACTATTGCTTATTTACTAATATCATACCTATTAATATCCTATTCTTGACAATTATACTATGACTGTGTAAGATCTTTACATAAGGGGAAGTGAATGAGGGTATAAGGTAATACTTGTATTATGTTTGCAAATTTCCTGTTAATTCTAAAAAAATTTTTTTCTCGGTTTGTTTTGTTTAGCTGAGAGATAATCTGCATTAATCATAGCAGAGGTTGCCACAGATTTTTATTAGCTCCCAAATCACTTGCTACGGACATATGGACACACCTGGACTGACTCTAAGGACTCATGGGGACAGTATCTTCCAAGTATGGAGAATTGTAGAACATTGATCGAGTCTACATGATATATTTTTCCCCTGAGGAAAAGATGATTATGATGCTAAAACCTAGGAGCTGAGGCAATGCTACTTACCAGAAAAGCAAAATAAACATCATTCAAACCCTTCTGATAAGAAATCCCCCTTATCAACTGTTGAAGACATCAGCTTGAAGCAGACATTTCATTCCATAGACATAGTTAAGCTTTCATATACCCAGGTCAGGGAATTCCTTCCTCACTGATGTGATATTTTATAAATGGAATGTTTCTTAACTTTGTAGACTCCAGTGATGGTGACTATAATAGAGACAAACAACGATGTGTGTAGGTAAACAACTCAAAGAAATTACTACACAGTGTTTATTCATAAATCCATTATGGACTGAGTGAGCCATCTGAATCCCAGATGCTAGAATATAGTGAGATCAGATCTATACCATGGTGTCATTGCCTTTGTGACAGGCTTAGTGTGAGATTAGAAGGAGAGACTGGAGATGGAGGTTTGAAGTCCTGCTGGGCTAGGGAAGATAGAATAGGGCCTTACCTGAAGCCTTGTTGGGAAGGACAAAGGAGATGACATGAAATTAAGAGATAAGACCCCTAGCAAGAGGACAAAGATATACAATGACCTGTCTCAAATATGGTGTGCAATGAAGTAGCAAGGAAGAAAGAAAGAAAGAAAGAGAGAAGGAGTGAGGTGTGGATGTGATGAGGTTGTAGAAAGGGAGAAATGAAGTAGGAAGAAAGGCAAGCTGATAGAAGAGGAAGAGAAATGAAGCACATAATTAAATTCTTAAGCAAAAGCAAACAAACAAAAACCTTGCTAACTGAGAATCCTCAGTTTTCCTAAATTTTCTACAGCTTTTATCTTAGCCAACTCTGAACAACTTCTGTATTACTTAAACAACCACCACCACGATTCTAGGTAATATTGATCTCAGGCATTATAGTATCAGTCTTAATATAACTTAGATCCTACAGACTTTTACCACTTTGTTTTTCTGAGAAAGTTTCTAGGAAGCAGTTAAGTATCAGCAAACAGTGCCCTTCATTAGTTACAGGATGTTTTTAGGAACTCAGATATATTCAGGCACCAATAAATAAACAAAAGCGGCTGAGTTATGCTGATATGGGCTAAACTCATGTTACTCTCTTGCCGTAGTGAGTGGTTATGAAACAAATTGCTAATGATAATGATAAGTTTGAGTTGATTGCATCAGTGTTCAAAGTTACAATGCAGAAGACAGAAAGTACATGTATTCATTCTTTCAGGAAATATTTATTAAGCCCTACTATACTGAGCGACTTCACTATATATATATATATGTATACACATCAAGTAATGCTCTAGATTCTGGGGATATAATGGGGAATAAGAAGGACAAAAAGAAATTGTTTTCACTGTTCAAAAGATTGTTTTCACTATAATAAATGTTAGGCAGAAAATAAAAGCAGGGTAGATAGAACTTGATCCACCGAGAGAGAGGGGCAGAGGAGAATTGCTACTTGACTTAGATGATGAATTCTTGAGCTGAGGCCTGGCAGGAAAGCAAAGGCAGTCACGAGAATTTCTAGAAGTGTTGCAGGAAAGAACCAAATTTGACTCCATGTTGGATGCATCTTTTTACTCTAACCTTTGGTTCCTGTTGCTTTTGTTCACAAAAATGATACTGCCTATATAATGGCCTGCCTGGAGAACCCTGCCTCTCTGCTTGAATATTAAACCAAAGTGTTTTTGTTCAGGGAACACTCCTGACCCTGTCCACCGGTGAATGACTCTAAGAGGGAATAAATTAACACATCCCTCCCAAAGACTGGCCATTCCAGGGGATATTTGCAATGCTTATGTTCTTTTTACTTTACTTCCTCATCTCCTCCCCTTCTCTGGTCTATCAAAGAAACTGGCATCCCAGACCCCGATAAGATGGTTTTTTAGGGATAGTCTGCTATCTTTTCAGTCTCCTGGCTTTCTGAATAAAGTCGTATTCCTTGCCTCAACACTTCGTCTCTCAGTTTATTGGTGCATTGTGCGGTGAGCAGAGTGAACTTGGACTGAGTAATGGCAGGAGTGGAGGGGAAATGCTCCAGGTAGAGGCATCCTGTGCTGGTTACAGGCACAAAATCTGGAGCCAAACTCTGTGGGTTTGAATCATGACTCTTCCAATTACCAGCTGTTTTGTCTTAGACAAGTTCCTTAATTTTTCTTTGCCTCAGTTTCCTTATCTATAAAATGGTGATAGAAGGGGACTGAATGTGCTAAATATTTGAATAAAGTGCTATTTGTGTTTGTTAAATATATTGTTGTTGTCTTTGTTGTTCAGCTGCTACGCTGTGTCCAACTCTTTAAGACCACCAACTGCAGCACGCCAGGCTTCCCTGTCCTTCACTATCTCCTGGGGTTTGCTCAACCTCATGTCCATTGATTCGGTGATGCTGTCTAACCATCTCATCTTTCGCATACATACATATATACATCCATACAGTCAGCTTCAGCTTGGGGTTGCACTTGAAGACAAAGTAGTAAAGGAACATTTTAAGAGTGTAATGGTTATGGTGAGTCTTGAGGTTTGGAACAGAAAGTCTCAAAGCAAAGGGAAAAGTAGATAGAAAAGCTGTTCATAAACAGCTTAGGATCTTGCGTAACTTGGAAAGGATAGGGGCACAGGGGTGTTCCATGGCAATCTTCTGGTTACTTGTCAGTATATGACGAACTCTCCCAGTACCAGGTGCCTAAAGCAACAACTTACTATTATATCTTGTGACTGTGGGACTTATGGGCTCACCTAGGGGATCTGGTGCAATTGCAGTAAAATGATATTTGAGTCTGGATTCATTCCCTGATAGCTCAGTTGATAAAGAATCTGCCTGCAATGCAGGAGACCCCGGTTCAATTCCTGGGTCAGGAAGATCCACTGGAGAAGGGATAGGCTACCCACTCCAGTATTCTTGGGCTTCCCAGGGGCTCAGCTGGTAAAGAATCTGCCTGCAATGTGGGAGACCTGGGTTCAATCTCTAGGTTGGGAAGATTCCCTGGAGAAGGGAAAGGTTACCCACTCCAGTATTCTGACCTGGAGAATAAAGTCCATGGGATGGCAAAGAGTCAGACATGACAGAGAGACTTTGGCTTTCTTTCACTTTCTTGCCTGGAGGTCTGGTTCCTAGGATGGAATGGCTGCACCAGCTAGAGTTCACTTAGGTATCTCCCTCTCCATATGGCCCTTCCACGTGGCTAACCTGGGCTCTCTCATAGGATGATGGTCTCAGGACAGTAATACTTCTTTTTTTTTTATTTAACTTTACAATATTGTATTGGTTTTGCCATATATCAACATGAATCCGCCACAGGTATACACGTGTTCCCCATCTTGAGCCCTCCTCCCTCCTCCCTCCCTGTACCATCCCTCTGGGTCATCCCAGAGCACCAGCCCCAGGCATCCAGTATCGTGCATTGAACCTGGACTGGTGACTCGTTTCATATATGATATTATACATGTTTCAATGCCATTCTCCCAAATCATCCCACCCTCTCCCTCTCCCACAGAGTCCAAAAGATTGTTCTATACATCAGTGACTCTTTTGCTGTCTCGTATTCGGAGAAGGCAATGGCACCCCACTCCAGTACTCTTGCCTGGAAAATCCCATGGACGGAGGAGCCTGGTAGGCTGCAGTCCATGGGGTCGCTAGGACTCGGGCACGACTAAGCGACTTCACTTTCACTTTTCACTTTCATGCATTGGAGAAGGAAATGGCAACCAACCCACTCCAGTGTTCTTGCTTGGAGAATCCCAGGGACGGGGGAGCCTGGTGGGCTGCCGTCTATGGGGTTGCACAGAGTTGGACATGACTGAAGCGACTTAGCAGCAGCAGCAGCAGCATACAGGGTTATTGTTACGATCATTCTAAATTCCATATATATGCGTTAGTATACTGTATTGGTGTTTTTCTTTCTGGCTTACTTCACTCTGTATAATAGGCTCCAGTTTCATCCACCTCATTAGAACTGATTCAAATGTATTCTTTTTAATGGCTGAGTAATACTCCATTATGTATATGTACCACAGCTTTCTTATTCATTCATCTGCTGATGGACATCTAGGTTGCTTCCGTGTCCTGGCTATCATAAACAGTGCTGCGATGAACATTGGGGTACATGTGTCTCTTTCAATTCTGGTTTCCTCAGTGTGTATCCCCAGCAGTGGGATTGCTGGATCATAAGGCAGTTCTATTTCCAGTTTTTTAAGGAATCTCCACACTGTTCTCCATAGTGGCTGTACTAGTTTGCATTCCCACCAACAGTGTAAGAGGGTTCCCTTTTCTCCACACCCTTTCCAGCATTTATTGCTTGTAGACTTTTGGATCACAGACTTGGCAATTTCCCTTTGGAGAGAGAGTTCCAAGAGACAGGAAGTGAAAGCTGCTAGTTTCCGAAAGCCTGTATTTGGAACCTGACACCATGAGATTTCCATCATACTTTTTTTGTTAAAGGAGCCACAAACCAGTCCAGATTCAGGGAACTGGATATAGGCTCCAATTTTGATTGGAGAAGAGTCAAAGAAAGTGTGGTCATTTTCAATCTGCTTCAAGGGGTGATGAGAGGTCAAGCTCTAGACGAGGGGGTTAGGAGAATGCCTATACTCAGGAGGTCCTTGTATGACGTTTGATCATGTTCAAAATTTATCTGGTAGGTAATGTTAGAACCAGTTTAGGCTTTAACTATGGAAATACTAGTGTCTAGACATTATAGATAAAATGGATTCCTTTCTTCTAAAGTTGCAGTGGGAACATGAGAACCATAAGGAAAAGTTAAGATTAAAGTATTAATCTTCAATTCTGAAAGATCATTATTTTCTTCCAGTACTGCTCCCCTGAAGAGAAAGTCTCTAATGGCTACAGATGGGGCTCAAGAACAAGGAGAAGCAATTGCAACCAGGATGTCTTGTGGATAAGAGGTGAGCTTGGAAAATGTCTTTGCCTAGTACTGAGAATTTCTTGTTTGGTTTTATTGCTTTGATTTACACAGAGACTATTTTGAGGTGGGAGAGTTAACCAGTTTTAGGAGGGGGGGTGCTGCTTTTTTATATAGTGCAATAGTAACTTACCTTAATGGAGCTGGTCTGATTCTGGAGTAATTCATGAATAACTGGTTCTAGGAAGAGTGTAGACAGATTCCATTTTCTACACACACTTACATAAGCATTGATTAACATTTTCTACCCATTCCTCCATGTCTATTTTTAAAATGAGAGCTGAAGAATTTCAGAAGTTGCTCGTGGAAGGAACATTTTATAAAGTTATGAAACTTAAAGCAATCTGACTTTCATCAACAAAATCCCATCTGGGATTGCCACGTGTGCAAGTTCTATGCTAAATGGGAGAGTTCCTATTTTATGTGTAGATTTGTAAGTTATCAGGACTAAGTACCTGGTATGGATAATATGTTTCTTTCTTCCCCCTATAAAATGAACCACTTACCTCAAAGTAGTTTCTACTTTTCTAATCATTTCCCAAGACATAGAACTTTATTTATTCAAAAATTCTTGTATCCTGCTCGTCATGTGACAGGTATGCTTTGAAGTCTTTATAAATAATAACTCATTTTCTTATCATTACTACTCAAGGAAGGCAATACTGTTATCATCATTCTCAGTTTTGTAGATGAGCCATAGAACTATTACAAACACATGTAATAAATAACAGAGCCGGGACACGAACCCATTCAGCTGGGCTCCAGAAGCTACATTCTCAAGCACTATGCTTTGTTACTTCCATTTTCCCCTTAACACCACTATATTAGCCTCTACATAACTCCACACTAGCTAGACTCACACTATTACTATAAGATTTCCAGGAGTCAAATTTTTGATCTATTCTTCTGTGAATCCATGGTATCTGGCATTGGACTTAGCAAATAGAAGTTACTGAGAAATAGGTTTGCCTAAAGGAATGAAACTGGGTTAATAATCAGAGGTATAAATGATTCTTAGACCTTCATATCTATCATTTGTTGTTGCTGTTTAGCTGCTGTTGCGACTCTTTGCAACCCCACAAACTGTAGTGTGCCAATCTCTTTGCCTGAAATTTTCCAGGCAGAAATGCTAAAGTGGGTAGCCATTCCCTTCTCCAGGAGATCTTCCCGACCCAGGGATCGAACCCGGGTCTCCTGCATTGCGGGCAGATTCTTCAGTTTAGCAGGATTGTATTATCCAACAATTAAGATGTCTACTTATGCTTTCCACTTTCACTCACATCGGCATGAATTTATACTTCTATCCCATTTCTCCTGTATGTCTAAGCACTCACATTTTCTTGCTCTCCAGAGAGTTTCATAGGAAGTCTTATAACTTAAACTTGATTCCAAGGCAAAGGTTAGTTTGCAAAGACTGCACAAGCATTAAATATCATACATGAATCACAAGGTTAGTTGGCATTTCTGAATCACATGGCTCTTAACATAATGAAATTTTAAAAGGAATGCCATCTTGCTCACTAGCTAATGGTTTTTTGCCCTATTGAGAAATGATTTCTTTAACATTAGTCAGTTAATCAAGATTGATATCTGTGAACTATAAACTCCTAAGTATACAATCTAATTGAGGGCACTGTTGACAAAATCTCTATTTTATAGGCAGGTCACTAAACAAACATCACTTACCAATATGTCACAGACATTTGAAAATGGACAGATTCAGCAAATATTGTTCATTTGTTTCATTCATTTTTTCACTATCTTTTTATAGTGATGACATATTTTAAGATTAAAAAAAGCCACACTTTAATCATTGGACTACATACATTCAATTTTAAAACAGGCCTCTTGATAAATAGAAAGATTTTAAAAAGTTAATTTTTCCCTGAATAAGAGAGCAATTTGTGATAAACTTACAATAGTAATCCTGATTTCTCAATTTTATTGATTTGAGTTCTTAGAAGAATTCAGCCATTTTTTCTTCTGAGAAAAAAGCATATAAACATATACAAATAATCTCTCTATAAAGAAATATATATATCTGAAATACTTCCAATATTTGAAAGCTATTTTTTCTGAAAATTCTTAATTACAAATACACTTATTTACATCTTCTACATCTTTCCTGAAAATGAAATTATGTAAAAAGTGAGTCATTTTGTATTACAGGATTCATGTATTAATATTCCTTGTATTCCTTGTAAAAATGAAACAAAATCTTTTCTTTTTACAAAAACCAGAGACTCTGAAAAAATGAACATATGAAAAGATAATTTCAATATTGTTTTAATAAAAGCATGCTTTTCTTATTAGGTTTTAGGATGGATTTAAGATGCATGAAACAAATCAGGAATATTTTAACTGCAATAGCACACACTTTGTTGTTGGTCATTTTCTCAGTTGTATCGGACTCCTTGCGACCACATGGACTGTAGCATGCCAGGCTTCCCTGTCCTTCACTATCTCCTGGAGTTTGCTCAAACTCATGCCCGTTGAGTCAATGGTGCCATGTTTTGGGGACCTAACAGAATTGCAGACCAGGAGTCTCCATCTCCTGGTTTCATGATGTTATCCTAGCTCTCACATGTTGCTGTGAATCTGGCTTGTCAGCTGTCTCGGCATTGAACCAAGAAAAGATCAACCTTTATCTCACTTCTCATTTTTAAATATATGTGAAGGGCAGCACAGAATATACCAGATGAAATGGTATATTGTAGCAACATAGTTTTGAGATATTATCTTTTTCTTCGACTAGGGAATCACCATATCCAGGAGGAAGGTCAGACAGCTACCAAGGCAGATTTGATAGTGTTGAGTAAAGTTGAATGAAAAGTGAAAGTGAAGTCGCTCAGTCATGTCCGACTCTTTGCAATCCCATAGGACTGTAGCCTACCAGGCTTCTCCGTCCATGGGATTCTCCAGGCAAGAATACTGGAGTGGGTTACCATTTCCTTCTCCAGGGAATCTTCCCAACCCAGGGATTAAACCTGGGTCTCTCGCATTGGAGGCAGATGCTTTAACCTCTGAGCCACCAGGGAGCAGCAGAGAGATGTATTCCCTAGTGGTTTATTGGCTAAGCCTCTGTGCTCCTGATACAGGTGACCCTGGGTTTGATCCCTGGTCAGGGAACTAGATCCCACATGCCACAACTAAAGATTCCATGTGCCCCAACTAAGACTCAGTGCAGCCAAATAAATGTTTTTTAAATAATATTAATAAAATAAAGGCCACAGACTTGATAATCGACCTAGAAGAGAGGTGCTATATACATGACAATGAAAGTCCCCAGTATAGAGATGGCTTTGGTAACTGAAAATGCAAACCCTAAGGAAAAAACAGATGTACAATAATCTGCCTTCCTGATATCTTATCCTGAGGTGTCTTATTTCCAGGTTGGAGGCCAAAAAGAAAGCTCAGTTCCCAATCATTTTATGTCTGCTTTCCTTTCCTGGTGTCCCCAGACACCAGGCTGGGGACAGAAATCATTTATAGAACAGATTGGAAGAGATCTTCAAGATCATGAAACAGTTCTCCCTTCCTTGTAGAGAAAAGGCGAGGTCTAGAGTAGTTAAGTGAGTTGTCCAAGATACACAGCCCTTTAAGACCTAATTCATATAAAACCAGAAGTGAAGTCCCAAACTCCCAATGTCACTTTTTGACAACATGCCCACAGTAAAGTGGTTGGTAAAAAATTATCACAAAGGCCAGGAGAATGTTATTCATATATGAAGGAATGATTCAACAACTTGAATTGAACCCCTCTCTGCATTTCAACAACAGTCATGCTGTTTACTCAATATTTTTTTAGTTTCTAAGAATCCAGTCACTATTCCTGTTATTAATTCATAGATTGTAACCTCTTATTTGGGTGGTAGTTGAATGGATCGATGCCTTGGGAGATGAAGTGACATGCTCAAGGGCACGCAGTTAGTCACCAAGCTGCTTTCAGGTAGATGAGTCTGGTCTTGCAGCTTTCTCCCAGAATATCACATTTTATTCAGAGACTTCTTTTGGGCCCCCAAAATGCTGGACTCCCAAGTCCTTCAAGGAGAGGATGATCAGAGGTGGATGCTGTAAGGCACAGTATCTCTTTGTCTACTCTAGGAGCCACTAGGGCTTTGGAAGTTCAGGGAAGGACAATCTTATGAGCAGGGTTTCCTGGTGGTTCAGATGGTAAAGAATTTGCCTGCTATGCAGGAGACCTGGCTTTGATCCCTGCATTGGGAAGACCCCCTGGAGAAGGGAATGGCTACCCACTCCAGTGTTCTTTCCTGGGAAATCCCATGGGCAAAAGAGCCTGGTAGGCTACAGTCCATGGGGTTGCAGAGAGTTGAATATGACTGAGCAACTGAACACGTCTCACTTTCAATCTTATGAGCCCCCTTCCAGAACCTAGGGTTTACCACCGTTGACATTGCATTTTTTAGGTCACTGCCTGGTGCCAGGACATTTTGCCAAAAGGCCGTGTTGTGCCACTGCATGAAGGCCAAAGGTTGTTTTGGAAGTCCCTGTGTTTGCTGAATTTCAGGATAGGAGATAGTCTGTGTAAGGGGAAAGTGATGAGTTTTTATCAAAGATAAAAATGCAATGCCTTGTCCATTTAATTATCTTCCAGGCAGGAACCCATAAGCTTATTTCTCTGGTTTTAAAGCAAAAAATACACAAGAATATCTTTCATGCATGTGTGCATGAGTGCTAAGTTACTTCAGTCGTGTCCCTGCCAGGCTCCTCTTTCTATGGGATTCTCCAGGCAAGAACACTGAAGTGGGTTGCCATGTCCTCCTCCAGGGGTAGGGATCGAACCCACGTCTCCTGCAGCTCCTGCATGGCAAGTGGATTCTTTACCACTGAGCCACCCTGGGGAAGCCCAAACATCTTTCAACCCAGTGCCAAAAACTGATGTGAAATGGAAAAGTGAATGCATAACTAAGGCAGGTTATGGGAGAATCCACATGGGCATGCCCCAACTACTCGGAGCTCTTGCTACCTTTGCAGACAGTTGAGGATAAGGGACTGTTGCTATACACGCTGGCAAACATACGCATTGGCCCACAAGTCCAGATTGCTGGGTCAGAAGATTTCAGCCCTCCAAGGGCTGAAATGATAACATGTGATGGGCCACACTAACCTGTTACGGTTTTGAAGCCCTGGATACTTTGAGGACACGAAGTGCATTATCATGAGCTCTGAGAGTCTGCAGGATTCTGTCTTCAGTTAGTGCAATAGTACATTGTGCTGCCATTGACTTTGGCATGCACTGTTCTTCCTGAGGCATTAGATGTCTAATTTGATCAAAATCAGACCCTATAATTTGAATTCAAGCCAAGCCACAATCAAATCACAAAATTTCCAAAGCTGCCACCATCTTGGAAATGTCAAATGCCGGGTGGGGGAGCAGGAAATGACTATTCAGGGAATCAAGGAGCCTGTTTTAATGAATTTTGCGTCTGGTCCTTATATGAGGCCATTAGATATAATTTAAATGTCTTGATTAACATTTTATTACTTGACATGACTGCTGGAAAAAAAAAATCGTTGCCCACGCACCGCACATATCAAAATATCCTAAACTCCTTTGAGTTTCAAGGTGCTAAATATAGAGCTTTTGGGCCACTTAGATGGTGTCTGAAGTCTGCCCGATACTTGGTGGGAAAAATAAAAAAGGATGTTTTTCTCTACTCAGATATTAGGACCCAATCTAAGCTTGGCCAGCTTTGGCAGTCACTGTCGGACCTCCCGGGTGTCTGAGGAATTGTACACTCCTTTCTAAATCCTTTCGGAAATTGCCAGTTTGATAGAATAACATTGCAGGAAACCACTCAAATTGAACATATTTGTTGTTTTATGTTCTGCCAGGCAAATGTCAGAACAATGCCAGGAGACCAGAGTAGGTCAGAATTGGAAGGGGCAGCAGGGGAAGTGAAGGGAGGGAACCAGGAGCAAAAGAGACAATGAGAAGAGAATGAAAAGCTATTTTAATGGGGAATTTTAAACACATAAAATTCTTGCTTTTGAAAATCAAAAGCAAAATAAATCACGTCTTCTCAATTGTCTCGCGGTTCACAGGGTGACATCCAATCTGAGAATATTTTCTTGTAGAATTTAATAATTGTGGTCAACAATTTTCTGGTAAATCTCGATCCACTGGTCAATATGCTGCCAACAATGAAGACAAAATTGATGGCTTACTTGGAGAACACACTGATGGAGCCTTATTTTTCAGTTTCATTTCACTTGTCTTGACTATGCGTCTATTTTACTATGGGGGTCTTTTTTCCCACACTTTGCATATTTCAATTATACAGCGTGTCATATAAATTATTTTAATTAATTCGGGACAGCAATTTGCCATAATCATTTCTTCACTCTTCTGTTTGAAGTCCCATGGCAACATGGTTTTTTTTCCCCTAAGTCTGACAGTATATTAGATCTTACTGGTAGTGATCCCGAGTACTGCAGAATTAATTTTTCCAGAAAGATCAGCATGGGGAAAAGGCTGCATGAACGATCTTGCTAGCATTGCCTTTTTTTTTTTTTTAAGTGGCTGACTCATAAATTAGGAACTTGATTCTCTCTCCCTGGCTTTGGATGGTTTCCTAATGAGCAGAAGGGCTGTTTTATTTATTTATTTACCAACCGATGTGGACTCAAACCCTTGATAGCCCTTTAACATCTTAGTGACTGCAGTTATATTAGGACTGCAGGCACTCAGTGCTGGCTTGATTACTAGAAAAACCTTTTTGCCTCATCCCCACTCAAGTATTGAACCCAGGGCCAAAAGCATGCTCTCTATGTTTGCCAGATAATCATTACATTTTAGCACACTGAACAAATACTATACCAATTAAAATTGAATGTCACTTTAAAGTCAATAAAACTACTTTATTTTTCAGATAAGCTTTAAAAAAAAAAAAAGCCTGTTGCTCCTTCTAAATTAGCTAAATACGTTTGTTTTGGCAGCAGCCAAGTAGTGAAAACTATATCTTATTTTCAAATATGTACCAGCACACCCGTCATTTTTTTTTAATCTGATTTTGGATGAATTGGTCTTTGGAAAATATTAATGTTTGATCTTAGATCCATGTTCATCTAATTGCTCTAAAACTGGGAATTTGCTTGTGATGTGCATGCCAAAGTATTTTGTGTGTTCCATGGATAACTCTGGTAGGTCTGTTGGTAGATACTATTTTTACTTACTTAGCAGGAAGGAAATGGATGTGCAGAGGACGTAAAGTGGGTTGTTCAACATCACAAAGAGTTACGCCAATGGAGTTAAAGATCAGCAAACTCATTGCCAAATCGTGGCTGGACAAACGTACCTTTATGAACTCATTTTTGTTCTGCTCTAATACGATCACTTTGCCAAAGCAGCATGAGAATAAGAGGATCATTTGCTACTTTCACAGGCCTTCAGGCGAACGGAGTCAAGTGAGAATTACACACAGCTTATATAAGGAGTCCGTCCAGTTTCCGGGTAGGCTGAGGAGATGTGCACATATGTTGTGTGATTGTAGAGATACAAAAAATGTCTCTGTTCTGTATCCCCTGAACTGCTGTTGTTAAGTTTAGACGGCTTCAACAAGATGAACTATTCTGAGACAACTTTTTCTAATACTGTCCATTGTTCATCAACTAGTGGAAGGCTCCATCCCCCACCCCACCCGATCCCACCCAATTTACCTTGTCTGATTTTATCTACCCCCAGCTCTCAGTATACATGTTCTCTCTTCACCAGGTCTTCTCTAATGCCTCGGCTGTGAACACTAGCAAAGAATGAGTTTTACATTTTTAAATAGTTGGAAAAAAGTTCAAAAGATCATTGAATGACATATGAAAAGGATAAGAAATTCGAAGTTCCGTGCCTGTAAACCGTCTTCTTAGAAAACACCATTTGTTTATACAGTATCTCAAACCACTTTTACTATCTTTCGGCAGAATTGTGTAGCTGTCGTATTCTGTGTGGCACCAGAGCCTAAAATATTTACCATCTGGCCCTTTACAAAAAGAAAATGTTTACTGGCCTTTGCCCTAGACTTCTTAATCAAGTAAACTGATGTCCTTAAGTGCCCATAGAACTCTGATGGCTAAATACAGCTTCTCTCAGGAAATTTAAGCTTCATGGGACAAGCTTATATTGCTCAACGTAGAATTTCCAGCACCTACAAGAGATGCTAGACCATACAGTAAGTATTAATAATGAGATGTCAAATTATTAACCTCCCTTTTAGAATGTTTTCTTCTACAAATGACTTTGTAGATAATATGATTCATACTGAGTTCCTCCTTTATCAGTCAGTTCAACAGTATTTTGCAAGTAACTCTGATCCTGGTTAAACCAAACAAACAAACCATGGATAAGAAAGGGAGGCAGTCATTAAGCAAAAGCCATTGCCTAGAGGGGATCCATTTTATTTCTTATCATTGATCAAGTAAAGGTTAATATCAGTTATAGAATTTTTTCACTTATTCCAACCACCCTTATTTTAGGACTGAAGGGAGAACCAGAACTTAGTGTTAAAATTTATTTCTGGCTATCTGGGGAAATCTTCTAATAAAAATACTGTTTTAGGTTTTAATAACTGTAGAAATGGCAACTTTTCTAGATTCTTGACATTGTTAAGATGCTCATGAAAGAAAATGCATGTTTTCAGTCTATAACTAACTTGTAGGTGGTGAAGTGGTCACAAACCATGAAATCTAAAAGGGACAGACATTAACTGTATTAGCCTGCTTGGGCTGCCATAGCAAAGAAACACAGATCAGGTGGCTTAAATAACAGAAATATCTTCTCCCAGTTCTGGAGGCTGGATCTCTGAGGTCAACATGTCTGCAGAGTTGATTTCTTCTGAGGCCTTTCCTGACCTTGTAGATGACCTTGTGTCTTCACATGGGCTTTCCTCAACACTTGTCTACATTCTGTCCTTCTCTTCTTATAAGAATACTGACCATATTGGATCGAGGCCCACCATAATGACATTTAGTCTTAATTACTCTTTAATAACCTGGTCACTTAGATGGTAAAGAATCTGCCTGTAATGCAGGAGACCCAGGTTCGATCCCTGAGTTGGGAAGATGCCCTAGAGAAGGAATGGCTACCCACTCCAGTATTCTTGCCTGGAGAATCCCATGGACAGAGGAGCCTAGTGAGCTATAGTCTGTGGGGTCGCAGAGAGTCAGACATGACTGAGCAATAACACCTTCACTTGCAATCCGTCTTCAAGTACACGTCACATTCTGATGTACTGAAGGTTAAGTGAAGTGAAAGTCACTCAGTTGTGTTTGACTCTTTGCCACCCCATAACTGTACAGCCCATGGAATTCTCCAGGCCAGAATACTGGAGTGGGTAGCCTTTCCCTTCTCCAGGGGATCTTCCCAACTCAGGGATGAAACCCAGGTCTCCCACATTGCAGGCAGATTCTTTACCATCTGAGCCACCAGGGAAGCCCTAAGTGAAGGTTAAGACTTCAACAAATGGATTTGAGGGGAACACAGTTCAGCCCATAATCCCAACTAAAATGTTCAAGGAAATTTCAGTCCACTGCTATGTCTAAATTCTACTACTTGAGATAGAAACTTCTATCCTCTCCAGTGAAAAAAGAAATATATCTTAGGTCTTGATGTGAAATCGGAGAAGACAATGGCACCCCACTCCAGTACTCTTGCCTGGAAAATCTCATGGATGGAGGAGCCTGGTAGGCTGCAGTCCATGGGGTCGCTGAGGGTCGGACACGACTGAGTGACTTCACTTTCACTTTTCACTTTCATGCATTGGAGAAGGTAATGGCAACCCACTCCAGTGTTCTTGCCTGAAGAATCCCAGGGACAGGGGAGCCTGGTGGCTGCCATCTATGGGGTCACACAGAGTCAGACATGACTGAAGTGACTTAGCAGCAGATGTGAAATACAAATCTCCATTTACTGATTAAAGATTTTTGCTCATATTTATCTTCTTCCCTCGAGTATTTAATTTGCTGATGGTGGTATCCTAGTAAATGTAATGGTATCCTTTTGACATGAAAAACATCATATCATTTCCAAAGATCTAAGCAACCTTAGTGCCACAAGGAGCTATTTTGGTTCAGTAGATTCACCAAAACATTGTTAAATGAAATGGTTATGTGGGATGTCTCTAAGATGGCGATAGAGAGGGATTTACCAAAGCACTGAATGCGCTGAGACTTTATTTCTCTGGCATTAGCCCTTTGCAGAGTAGATAGTTTCCCTGGAGAGGGTCTTCTCCCCTTTTTTTGTTATTCAGTCCCTATATGGAGCCTGAACTGGACCGATTACTGTAGTATAAACTAGAAACAAACTGAATAACCTTTGACTTCGAATGACTGTCATCAAGTTTGCGTAGATACCTAGATGTTAATCTTCCTGTTTCCATAGTTTACAGTTATTTTAAAAGAAAAGCATAACTAAACTTCAAACTTGCATCTCTATATTTTGTCCTTTTAAACACTGGAATTTCAGAGGTTTCTTCTGTCTACCTTTTTTCTCAAAAATAAAAATTTTTTTTTCTTCTCTTTCAATTTGTCTTCTCAGTTTGGAGACCCTAAAATAGTTTGTAGGCAGAGAAATTCTGAAGTGTAGATGTTTTAGCAGATCTCTAAGATGGACACATTTTAAAATGCACCCAGAAACCACACACCAATAGACCTGTGGTCCAACTTTATTCCTCCTTCATTCCTGTCCTCTTGTTTCTTGTTCTTCTTTTAAGCAAGTTTTTTTAAGAATCCACATTTATTCTTTCAGACAATTGTTATTTCATTTGCGAATTCTAATATGTAGTTGAAATACATGGAACTTCCCCAGTGGTTCAGTGGTTAAGACTCCACCTTCCAACGCAGGAAGTGTAGGGAACTACCAACATACCTAGGGTTCAGCCAAGAAGTTAATAATAATTTAAATAAAAGAAAATATATGAAGAGAAAAATGAGAACTCTTAAATCAATGGGTAAGATAGAGACTGATATTAGAATAGTAGTCATTAATGGAAATGAAGGCTTAGAAGTGGACCTTGAATTCTGTTTTATCTGTTTTTTTAATGAGAAAGATTTGACTCAAATATGGCAAAGTATGATATCAATTAAATCCACATGCCTGTAATATTCTCGCTTCTCTGTGTTTGAGTTGTTTGAGCATGAGAGTTGAGTGCATTCTCCATTGACTTGGGGCCATCTCCAAAATTCTTTCATCTGTGTCTGTGACTAGAGCACCATTCAGTGTTGCTGCCGGACTGAACGAGTGGTCAGTCTGTTTGGGCTTTTCTGTGAGTTGTACTTTTTTCCTTTTGGACATCAATAATCCTGCCAATGATAACATTGTGTTTTTTAAATAGAGAGTGATGAGTTTACTGGGAGGGACTCAGTGGTGCTGGTGAAGGCGGATGAGGCGATAATGTCTCATGGAGTCAGGACGGGTTACCAATAGTTATCTTCAGTTCTTAGGGTGAATCATGAGGGTTTTCTAATATTGACTCAAGAATAATCCCGCTTTGTTACACAGTATTTGAGGTGGAAACGGCTAGCACGAAGTTCATTCCACAACAAACATTTCTCCCTCCAGTACCTACAGAAGCCCTTCCTTTGTGGTCTTATGTGGAGACTTCTTTGCTGTCTTTGATGGGTCCCTCTCCCTGCGCTTTCCTCTCCACTAACTGCTATGCCTGTTTCTGCCTTAATATATGGCTGCAGTACATCCAACACAAGTAGAAGTCTGTGAGTGGGATGGCAATGACAAGACAAGGAGTGTGTAGACACTTTTTCTTTTTTCAAGTAAGTCAAGCATTTTGTAAATGTTGAGAAAGCTCCAAGCTTTACAATTTGGGTTTAGCCCACTGAACTCTAACTGGCTAATACTCTCAGGATTATATTACAAATCTTTTATAATTTTTAAAAATTCTTTTTGGTAGTAGGCATCTGTAAATATTTACTCATTGATATTTAATTTGTAAATGCATGTATTCCTTCTTAAACAATCACTGATACATTCACTTTGTATCAAAGATATGTGTCATCTTAGTATTTTAATGTTTTAGGTATAAAATTTAATTTACAATTTCTCCTATATTCAAAGTTTCAAATAAGATAAAAACAGAAGTACTATCACCATGAGTAATCTAAAAATAGAATTTAAAATTTTATTTGTGAATCACTTAAATTTATATAAATGCCATGTTAAGCATTAAAAAGCAGAGTGATTAAGTAGTACAATTTACCTAAGCATTTTCATTTTTTTTTATTTTTAATTGAAGGATAATAGCTTAACAATATTGTGTTAGTTTCTGCTGTATATCAGCATGAATCAGCCACAGATATACATATGTACCCTCCCTGTTGAACCTCCCTCTCACCTTCCACCCCATTCCACCCCTCTAGGTTGCCACAGAGTGCCAGTTTGAGCTCCCTGAGTCTACAGCAAATTGCCACTTATTATTTAGATGGTAATTCTATAAGAAATGTTTCTTTTTATTGAGAAATCAGAAGATAAGGCTGAAGAAAATGTGCATTTTTAAGCAGTTCTTTTTCAAAAAGCATTACATTAAAAAAAAAAAACCCTAACAAATAGATTTCATGATTCTTTTTAATGCATTACTCATCTGGGGTTAAATCTTATTTTCTTTGACTCAGTCCACTTGATATTCTGGCATTAGAAATTGTTGCGAAGACTTTAAGTTAGTTTGCTTTTAGTGGATCCGAACATGGAAACTGGAAATAAAAGCTTTTCTTATAGCCCTTGAAGCATGAAGCTATAATAGAATTCGATCTTACATCATGAGCATTCTATCAGTGGTGATTTATAACAGGTTATAGTCATTCAGTTTATAAAACTATAATTTTAGTGAGCCTGAGTTTTCCCAAAGGCTTTTCAAAATATATGTCCTTTTGAATGGAAAACTTGTCACATGACTGACATTCACTCATTTTGCTTCTTACTGTTCATCAGTAATTGACACAGTGCTGTCCTGTTTATGAGGTAGAGTCCTCTCTGAGTGTTCTTCCTGTCATATATATGAAATCATCCCATATCATCCCATATCAGCTCATATTATCCCATCTTATATATCTGAAATATATTACTCAAGAAACCAAAATCACCCCTTTTTGCTTTTTTATTGGATTTTCAATTTATGAAATTCTAGGAAAAATTAATTATAGAAATAAAAATAAATGTAAAATCACTTCTTAGCTCTAACAAATCTTAACATTTAAAAATATTTTCTTCAGACCATGTGTCTGAATTCTCATGTATTTTTTGTGTTTTTCTATGTTGCTATACAACTAAAAGCAATATGCACTCTAGTTTTGCAAGTTTTGAAACTTTGTATAAACAGATTCCTACTCTATATAATGTGATCAGATTTTTTTAAATGTCCAGTTGATAGACTTCGGTGCTCCCTTAGTTCAGTTCAGTCGCTCAGTCGTGTCCGACTCTTTGCGAACCCATGAATCGCAGCACGCCAGGCCTCCCTGTCCATCACCAACTCCCAGAGTTCACTCAGACTCACGTCCATTGAGTCAGTGATGCCATCCAGCCATCTCATCCTCTGTCGTCCCCTTCACCTCCTGCCCTCAATCCCTCCAGCATCAGAGTCTTTTCCAATGAGTCAACTCTTCCCATGAGGTGATCAAAGTACTGGAGTTTCAGCTTTAGCATCATTCCTTCCAAAGAAATCCCAGGGCTGATCTCTTTCAGAATGGACTGGTTGGATCTCCTTGCAGTCCAAGGGACTGTCAAGAGTCTTCTCCAATACCACAGTTCAAAAGCATCAATTCTTCAGCCCTCAGCTTTCTTCACAGTCCAACTCTCACATCCATACTTGACCAGTGGAAAAACCATAGCCTTGACTAGACGGACCTTTGTTGGCAAAGTAATGTCTCTGCTTTTCAATATGCTGTCTAGGTTGGTCATGTGTTTCTCACTTCCAGCTTATTCTCTTTCTGGTTCATTTGGTCCATTTTGGTTTTGAACTCAGTTAAATTTACTTAATGGTTTTCTTTCACATTTTTGTTTATTGCTATGAGTCAGATATCTTCTATTTATTTCTAGATCCCAAATTATGATCACTTGAGGCCGACACTAGATAAGTATTGTCATATACTAACCCCAGCTTTAGTTGCAAGAATGGCTAAAAGACACACAGGAAAATCCTCTCATTCAGCTCCTCATCTTCCTTCTACTCATTTTCCAGTGGGATTGGCACTTTGGTAGATGAACTGTTTTCTGCTGGTGAAGGAAGAGGCCACAGTGCTCACCACTCTCTTGCTGGGATAAGGGACAAAATATGTTGCTCCCTTTTTCCTGAGCTGGCTCAGTTTCTCACTGCACAGCCAAGACTAATAGGTCCCGCAGTTAACGGTACTCTGCTGAAGGTTCTAAGAGAAGGAAAGAGAACTTCACCCGTCTGTGTTCATGCCTTGGGCTCTCTTTTCAAGCCACTTCCCTCCCTTACCCTGGGTCTAACTCTATGAGGTAAGAACTGCCTTACTGTCCACCATAGAGCTGTTCTGTTTATCTTCATGGCACAGAGTCCTAAACATGAACTCTGACCCTCAGAAAGAGGAAAATTTTTCACTCTCAAGCTTTTCTCCTGAGTTCTGTCTCTCTGCTCTGTAGCTGACTCTCCTCTGGAATGACTGGTTGTGGGGAAATAAACAAGATGGCGCCATTCTGGCTCTCTTGCCCCCATGCCCTCATGCCCTGTCACCCCATGTTCTGTAAATAATGACTTTGCACGGTTTATGTAACAGCTGAGATCACTGATAGTACCGCACATGGGCATCATGAAGTATTTGCTTGGTCATGGGCTACTTTGTGTGGTGCACATATATGTGAGTTTCACCTAGAAAGCAGTGGCATATTAATGCTGCTCCAATACTTTGGCCACCTGATGCGAAGAAATGACTCATTGGAAAAGACCCTGATGCTGGGAAACATTGAAGGTGGGAGGAGAAGGGGATGACAGAGGATGAGATGGCTGGAAGGCATCACCAACTCAATGGACATGAATTTGAGTAAATTCCAGGAGTTGGTGACAGACAGGGAGGCCTGGCATGCTGCAGTCCATGGAGTTGCAAAGAGTCAGACACAAGTGAGAGACTGAACTGAACTGATTACATGGCTGATTACTGAACTGATGCATCATGTCTGTGTCCATTGGGTCAGCCATGAGAGAAGAGAATATATCGTGTCTGCTGCTACAGCTGCTGCATCAGTCGGAGAGAATAAACATGTCTGCAGTTTTGCTCCTTGAGTCTACTTCCCATCTTGTAGCTCGTGCCTTGCCTCCCCTGGGTTCAGTGAACAGTGTGGACAGTGTGAACAGCAAGACAATTGACTCAGTGAGCAGGATCAGCAGTATAATTGGTGTAGTTCACAGGATGAACACCAAGACATTGATCTTCCACAATCCACTGCACTTAAAGTTGTATTCTTTCTTTATTGCTGTTGTAACAAGTGAAAAATTGCAGCAGCTTGAAACAATGCAAAGATATTATGTTACAGGTCTGAAGGTCAGAGATTCACCACAGGTGTCAGGGAGTTGAAATCCAGAAGGTGGCAGGGCTGTATTCCTTCTGAAGGCTCTAGCAGAGATTTGGTTTCCTTGCCTTTTCCAGCTCCTGAAGGCTGCCTGCATTCCTTGGCTTGCAACCACCCTCTTCCATCTCCAAAGCCAGCAATGGCCTGTTGAGTCTCACATCACATCACTCTGATTGTGTTGTCTTAACTCCTCTTCTGGTTCTTCTGCCTCTCTCTTTGACATTTAAAGGGTGCTTGTAATTTCATTAGGTCCACCCTGACTATCTGGAATAATTTCCTTATTTAAGATCAGCTGATGAGCAACCTTAATCGCCCCTAATTATGTAACACAGCATGTCCATGGACTGTAGGGAGTCAAACATGGACATCTTTGGGAGCCATCAGCCTGCCTACCGCAGAGACACATCCTGCTTTATACCCAGGATTATAATGGCTCTTAAAAGGCATCAAGATATAACAGATTAGTATCAGGACATTCATCAAATTCCATGTTATTTGTCTTAAATAGCTTTACAGGTGAAACATCCCTCTCTCTGTCCAGGATGTACAACATAAATATGGGTCCACCTCCTATAGCATGTGGCCATAAGATGAGGGGAACATCAGGTCTTTCTATCTTTCTTTCATATTCCAGGGTCTCCTCACCCATCACTTGTAGGCAGCTGCTTAGGCAACAGAACATACATACCTCCAAAGAGTAAGATATAATATGCATGTAAAAATGGTCTAGACCTACTTTTAGGAAAGCAACTGTGTCTCTATCAGAAATAAGATTTAAAGAGACTTACAATTCCTAACACACCCAGGTTATGGCTCTAAACTGAACAACCAATCATTCTCTTTGTAGTATTTTTATTTAATTCCTTGCATCCAGCTCACCTATCGGGACATAAATGCCTCCTCCCGCCCCCACCTCTCTCTCTGTCTCTCTGTATATATATATATATATATTTCCAATGTTAAATTATTATATGAACCAATGTTCCAAAAAATCTGTTCCAAAGTGAAACTTGCATCTTCACTTTAGAGACAAAAATCAATAGGCAACATATAAATAATGGGGTTTTTGTTGTTGTTGTTCTTAAAAGTTATTGAGGTCCTATATACAGTGTGCTGACAAAGGTTCATATGGTCAAAGATATGGTTTTTCCAGTAGTCATGTACAGATGTGAGAGTTAGACCATAAAGAAGACTGAGCACCTAAGAATTGATGCTTTTCAACTGTGGTGCTGGAGAAGACACTTGAGAGTCCCTTGGACAGCAAGCAGATCAAACCAGTAAATCCTAAAGGATATCAACCCTGAATATTCATTGGAAGGACTGATACTGAAGCTGAAGCTACAATACTTTGGCCACCTGATATGAAGAGCTGACTTATTGTAAAAGACTCTGATGCTGGGAAAGATTGAAGGCAGGAGGAGAAGGGGACCACAGAGGATGAGATGGTTGGATGGCATCACTGACTCAATGGACATGAGTTTGAGTTAACTCTGGGAGATGATGAGGGACAGGGAAGCCTGGTGCACTGCAGTCCTTGAGGTTGGAAAGAGTTGGACCTGACTTAGTGACTAAAAAACAACACATTATAGCCTCACTGCCTGTAGCTTTGATGCCCTTATGTGACTGATTTTTTTCAAGATTTCCCAAAGTTTAAGATTTTATTGCCTATATCCCAACTTTAAACAAAAAATGTCATCTATTTCTATCCTACCTTACACTTATTTACCTTAAATATTGCTCAAAGAACTTGCCAGTGAGTTAAGGTAATTTCTGTCTTTTGTCTCCTCAGTTCAGTTCAGTTCAGTTCAGTTCAGTCGCTTGGTTGTGTCCGACTCTTTGTGACTCCATGCATCGCAGCACGCCAGGCCTCCCTGTCCATCATCAACTCCCGGAGTTCACCCAGACTCACATCCATCGAGTCAGTGATGCCATCCAGCCATCTCATCCTCTGTCATCCCCTTCTCCTCCTGCCCCCAATCTCTCCCAGCATTAGAGTCTTTTCCAATGAGTCAGCTCTTCGCATGAGGTGGCCAAAGTACTGGAGTTTCAGCTTTAGCATCATTCCTTCCAAAGAACACCCAGGGCTGATCTCCTTTAGAATGGACTGGTTGGATCTCCTTGCAGTCCAAGGGACTCTCAAGAGTCTTCTCCAACACCACAGTTAAAAGCATCAGTTCTTTGGTGTTCAGCCGTCTTCACAGTCCAACTCTCGCATCCATACATGACCACTGGAAAAACCATAGCCTTGACTAAATGGACCTTTGTTGGCAAAGTAATGTCTCTGCTTTTGAATATGCTATCTAGGTTGGTCATAACTTTCCTTCCAAGGAGTAAATGTCTTTTAATTTCATGGCTGCAGTCACCATCTGCAGTGATTTTAGAGCCCCAAAAAATAAAGTCTGACACTGTTTCAACTGTTTCTCCATCTATTTCCCATGAAGAGATGGGACCAGATGCCATGATCTTAGTTTTCTGAATGTTGAGCTTTAAGCCAACTTTTTCACTCTCCTCTTTCACTTTCATCAAGAGGCCCTTTAGCTCCTCTTCACTTTCTGCCATAAGGGTGGTGTCATCTGCATATCTGAGGTGATTGATATTTCTCCGGGCAATCTTGATTCCAGCTTGTGCTTCATCCAGCCCAGCGTTTCTCATGATGTACTCTGCATATAAGTTAAATAAGCAGGGTGACAATATACAGCCTTGATGTACTCCTTTTCCTATTTGGAAAAAGTCTGTTGTTCCATTTTGTCTGAAGTTTATGTGAGTTTCTCCCACATTCTCTTACAATGTTTCTCTCCCATTTGCAACTTCTACTCTAGAAAATCCCCTTTGCTCATTTAAAGCATTTTTTCCCCATTGAGGTCCAGTCCTCAAGCTTTGGTCATATTGAAGTCAATACTGGGACCTCTTCTTGATGAGACCAAAAACACATTTGATCTATCCACCTTTCTCTTTTTTTTCTCTTGTATGTTAAAAATTATAAAGGAAAGCATTTCTTAATTGTCTAAAGATATATATTCCATGAAGACAAGGACTGCATCTCTTTTACATTCTGTAACCTTCAAACAATTGTGTATAGAAAATGTTGGAGTGCTCAATTAACAAATGAATCAAGGCACTACCATTTCTTTCCTAAATGTCACATATTTTTACCCAGCTAAAAATATTTTTCCGTGGTCTTGGCATTTTACATGTGACATGGCATCTGCTCTGAAAGTAACAATAGAATTATAACAGACCTCTCAACTGCTATTTTCAGTAAACTATTTTGTCATTGTAAAATCTTTTGTTAAAATGCTAGAAAAGATAATTATTCTTTTTTTTTTCTTAACATCATTGTGAATAAAAGTGCCATGTACTTACAATGGAAAAATTATCATTGAATTGTTTAATGAGGTTGATGTGGAGGCATTTAAGTCATGTGTTAATCCTCTTGGGACCACTTTATGTATTTTTTTTTTCTGCACAAGTTATTTCTGCCTCAATAACTTAAACATTGCTACTCTGACAATAATCTGTCCCTCAGGCTTTTCTTTTAAGGAGGACAAATCCATAATCACTTCCTTTCCTGCTTAAATAGAAACTTGGCAGGGCAGAGATATCTGAATAACAGATTACCCAAACTGCCACTGGGAAGCCTGGCACAATGGAATCAGACATAGGAACAGGCAATGACATTTGTCCAGAGAATTTACTGGGTTAAAACCCAGGCCTCCTATGCATTTCAGTTGCAGATGATCAAACTAAATAAAAATCAAACAATTAACCTCCTTTGTATGTAAATGCCTGGATTATTTTTCTCCCCCAAATTTGATAGGTTAATGGGTTAGCAGGTTATTGGCTAAATGGTTGAAGCAGAATACAATTGATCTCACAATTATGATTCTAGAAATAAGAAAAATGAAGAGGAAATAAAATTAAATACTTAAACAGGTAATTATGCATGAAAAAAATCTGTGACAGAAAAACCACCTGTTTCTTACCTGAATTTTGAGGAAGTCAGTATCAACAGTTTGCCATACATTTTCTGCTGCTCGTTTACAAAATTTTCATATTTCCCCTAATATTTCGCTTTAAAGCAAAAAACTAAAAAATCAATAATTCCAACTTTCTATATTTAAAAATTATAAAATATTTCTTTTGATTTACGTATACATTGTTTCCCCAAGGTGTTATGCACACAAGCGTTTGTATTTTCCTTGTAGCATTTTCTGGGTTTATTTCATCTTTAAAATCCATGCATAGATTTTACTCGACTCCATAACTTCTCTGTATTTGTGTTTCTGTGAAAATGCTGTTTTCCCCCTAAACTATGAGTAAAATTAATTCTCAAGGAGGATGTTATAGCTTCATGCCGTGGTCTTGCCTTCTACCTTCACACAACCCAGGGCAGATGACTCCTGACTGCACTCTTTCTTGGCAGTCTTCAATAAAAGAGCCAAAGCTTGACCATCTTTGGAAAATAGAGTCATACCAGATAAGGGGACCGCAGGTGGCTTTCCATGTAAAGGTTTACTGCTTTCCTATTTTATGTCTCACAGATCATTTAAGTTATCATTGATAAACAAAACACATTCTTGATTCACCAAGCCTTTCAAAAATCTCCTTGGGGACTTCCCTGGTGGCCCAGTGGTTAAGAATCTGCCTTCCAATACAGGGGACACAGGTTCAATTCCTGGTCTGGGAATCAAGATCCCACATGCCAAGGGGCAACTAAGCCTATGTGTCACAACTAGAGAGCCCACAAGCAGCAACTCTTAACCAAAGAAAGCAATGAAAAGCACAGCAAAGAAAGAAAAAAAAAATCTCCCCTCTTAGATTTCTACATCAGCCTTCATGAAACCATTCAAGCCTTAGGGTCTCCCTCCTCCCTGACACTCAGCATCCAATCCACCTGCAGACTATGTCATCTCTGCAGCCTCCATGTGTTCACTTCTCCTCCTTCCTGCTCTTACTGCTGCATCCAGCAGCCTGAAATATTTTTCCTCCCTCACCTCACTCAGATCCCTTCTCAAATGTAGAATCTTTCACAGAGATGCCTTTCCTGATCACTCTTTCTATCACCACTGCTCATCTTTTCCTATCCCCTTATTACTTTCTATTGCTTTTAAAATTCCTTGTTATTTACTTATTTATTTTGAACTGGAGAATAGTTGCTTGACCATATTGTGTTAGTTTCTGCCATATATCAACATGAATAAGCCACAGGTGTATGCATGTCACCTTCCTCTTGAACCTCATTCCCACCTCCCATCCTATCCCACCCCTCTAGGTTGTCACAGAGCACTGAGTTTGAGCTCTCTGCAAATTCCCACTGGCTATCTACTTTACATATGGTAATGTATATGTTTCCATGTTACTCTCTCAATTCATCCCACCCTCTTCTTCCCCCTCTGTGTCCACAAGTCTGTTTTCACTGTCTGCATCTCCATTGCTACGCGGCATATAGGTTCATCATAAACCACTAGGCAGTCTTTTTTTCATCAAGAAAAAAAAAAGGGAGATAATCCAAATCAATAAAATTAGAAATGAAAAAGGAGAAGTTACAACAGACAATACAGAAATACAAAGGCTCTATTGAGCATAAAGGATACTATTATGAAGAACTATTTCTAATACATGGGACAACCTTGAAGAAATGGGCAAGTTCTTAGAAATGTACAATCTTCTGTTACCTTTATTACCTTTTCTTAATGACAAATAGCTTTCTACTTCATCTCATTGTTTTCACTGTTGCCACCATTACAAAACTTGTCCTCTTAGCTTCCAGAATGAACTCCCATTAAATAAAGAACAAAATCCAAAACTCTTGCTGTGGTCTTTACTTAGCTGACTCCTTATCGTGGTTTTAGTCTGTCAGTTTCTCAGAAATGTCTCCTCTTAAGTCTTCCCTGAGACACCAGTCTACATATGCCCCAAGTTACTCTGTCACATGTTTTCATTATAGCTCAGATAATAATCCAAAGACCTAATATTTTGGTTTGTTCCATTATTTAATTTTTTTGGCTCTCCCAGGGACATATAAGCCTTGATTATCTCATTCAACATGCAAGTTGGATACATAATACAGTGTTTGGACTATAATGGTTGTTTATAAGCATCTGTTAGTGAAAGGATGAATGGATGATTTGACCATGATTCAGTAAAGCATGTAGTACATGTCCTATAAAAGTGGTTCAGGAATGATGGAAGACTCAACCGCAAGAGCAGAAAACAAAATGAAGAAATGGTATGTTGCTTGTTTGCTTTTTTCCCACATGGAAAATATGTCTATTAAAAGACACTAGACTCTGTCAGAGACTTATACTTTAAACTCATCAAAAACTCTATGGAATACCTACTTTCAGTTCAGTTCAGTTCAGTTGCCCAGTCGTGTCCAACTCTTTGCGAACCCATGAATCGCAGTACTCCAGGTCTCCCTGTCCATCACCAACTCCTAGAGTTCACTCAAACTCACATCCATCGAGTCGATGATACCATCCAGCCATCTCATCCTCTGTCATCCCCTTCTCCTCCTGCCCCAAATCCCTCCCAGCATCAGAGTCTTTTCCAATGAGTCAACTCTTTGCATGAGGTGACCAAAGTATTGGAGTTTCAGCTTCAGCATCAGTCCTTCCAGTGATCACCCAGGACTGATCTCCTTTAGAATGGACTGGTTGGATCTCCTTGCAGTCCAAGGGACTCTCAAGAGTCTTCTCCAACACCACAGTTCAAAAGCATCAATTCTTTAGCACTCAGCTTTCTTTACAGTCCAACTTTCACATCCATACATGGCCACTGGAAAAACCATAGCCTTGATTAGACAGACCTGTGTTGGCAAAGTAATGTCTCTGTTTTTAATATGTTATCTAGGTTGATCATAACTTTCCTTCCAAGGAGTAAACATCTTTTCATTTCATGGCTGCAATCACCATCTGCAGTGATTTTAGAGCCCCAAAAAATAAAGTCTGACACTGTTTCCACTGTTTCCCCATCTACTTCCCATGAAGTGATGGGACCAGATGCCATGATCTTAGTTTTCTGAATGTTGAGCTTTAAGCCAACCTTTACAATCTCCTCTTTCACTTTCATCAAGAGGCTCTTTAGCTCCTCTTCACTTTCTGCCATAAGAGTGGTGTCATCTGCATATCTGAGGTGATTGATATTTCTCCTGGAAATCTTGATTCCAGCTTGTGCTTCTTCCAGCCCAGCGTTTCTCATGATGTACTCTGCATAGAAGTTAAATAGGCAGGGTGACAATATACAGCCTTGGGTGGTTCAAATTTAATTGAGATGAGGTGCCTGCAGTGCATAGTTTGTGTTTCCCTATCCTGCAGATACAATGGACACAACTTTTCTTTGAAATCCATACGATGCCAGATAGAAAATAGTGATTATATTTAAAATAATCAGAATAATTTAAGATAAAAAGTTCTCTATTATCACCTAACTTGAAACTGTAATTATATTTAGTGTAATATCTAGGATAATTGCAGATGCAATGAAACATTCTGAAAAAGATAGAAGGCTGGTTTTTGTTATTGTTTTATGAACCAGCCTGTGACATATGCACACAAAGACCTTTTAGCTTTGCAGAGGCCCTGGGTGTCTTATGACTGCCACTCTGGCCCAGCATTCTGGGGTTGAATGAGAAGCACTAACCTTGGAGAGCTTTTTGGAAGCTTTTGAAATATTTCTTGCTTAGGAATGTTTAAAATCCTTTTATAGCATTCTTAGTAAGTTTAGTAGATATTAGGACACTCCATTAAAGATACTTGACCCTGCTGATAGCAACAGGGTATGTTGCTTAAAATTTCACTTCATTCCTCGTAAAGAGGTACATAAAAATATACTTGACCAGCAGTGAGAAAATTAATCTCCGTTAATAATTTTAACATAAAACCTTGAACTATAAAAGTATGTGACATAGTTATAGCCACTATGTCTTAAACAGTATGTGCCAGATATTTTACATATACCGCTGTCAATATCCCACCAACAGGGCAAGATGGATACTATTAAATATTAAACATTTTGCTTGAGACCAGACAGCTAGTGACATTGGAGAACTTTGATTTTAATCCAGTCCTCTCTGATTACAAAGTCCTGTTTTTTCTCCCATTCCACACTATCTCATTCATCCTTTCATTCGCTGAACAAGAATTAATTTAAAGCCTATTATGCGGTAGGCATTGTTTGAGGTGTTGAATAAAACAAAGTCACCGTTCTTACAGGGCTGATCATTTAGTTGAGCATAAAGGAAATAAACCAATATACAATATAACATAGTATAATATTAAGTATGTTGTTATACCTGCTATAAAATAAAAACAAACAGGGCAACCAACCAGGAAAGATTGTTTGGTCATCAGATCAGAGAAGCGTCCTGAGGATGGACTCTTTAGGACTTTGTTGGCCATGAGAAGGCCTCTTGATTTATATATCGTTAGTTCCCTTTAAAGAACAAGATCCAGTTGATCACAGAATCCAGGTATATTTATGCAGACAACTCCAATAATATATTCTGTCTTTGCCAGAATTAATTAAATCATTAATTTAGGTCTTCTTTCAGGAAAAGTTTATGTAGAACATTCTGTTAATATATGTCAGACATGGAGATGGTGGCACTGGGGCTAAAACAGTGAATAAGAGGAAGGCAGACATGTAAACAGCAGGCTACAGTCCATGAGGTTGCAAAGAGTCAGACAGCACTGAGCAACTGAGCATGCACACAGAAATGTAAACAGAAAAATTCATTCACAAATTTTATTCAAAACCCATTACATTCATATAATAACATTCAGTGAAATTCTATTATGCCCAAATCCTATTATAGAATTTATGCCTAAATTCTATTATGCCAGTGTGTGAGACATTGAAGATACGCACAAAGGTATGACCTCCAGAAAAGGGAGTCTGGAGAGAGGTACAGAGCTGTCTCCAGAGGAGATATACCACATTGTCTTAAAGGAGGAGTAAGAGTTTACCACAGAAAGACTGCAGCTGCTGCTGCTGCTAAGTCGCTTCGGTCATGTCTGACTCTGTGCGACCCCATAGAAGGCAGCCCACCAGGCTCCCCCATCCCTGGGATTCTCCAGGCAAGAATACTGGAGTGGGTTGCCATTGAGATGGTCTAAATAGAAAAGAGATGGTCTAAAAAGAAAGTTGGTGTGTTTCAGAGGAACAGTAAGAAGACCTAGTCAATGGGATGCTGAATACAAGAAAGGCACTGGCTGGAGATAAAGTACTGAGTGTGGTTCTATTCTGAAAAATATAGTACTCGAGGTATGGCTTCAGTTGGCAGACTGATGAGTCAAGCAAATTGTTTAATATTTAATAATATCCATCTTGCATGATTGGTGGCATATTGACAATAGAGTATGTGAAATATCTGGCGCATACTAACTGTTTAAGAAATGGTAGCTAAAATTATGTCACTTTTAGTCTCCTTCCGCCATGTTGTCGTAGAGAACTTCCACTGTCCTCTCACCACACTGTCCCACTTCACACTCATCTCTGCAAAGTTGGAAGGTTCGAAAATTACTTTGGGGATGAAACTGAACATGCGCAGTTCAAACACTCTGCTCCTCCACTGAGATCTTTACAGGAGCTTGTGTCTGCTCCTACGAGCTGTGACTGAGGGGAAAAGCTGTCTAATTCAGGGATGGCATATTAGAAAGTCTTTTTGCCATGAGTCTAAAGTCAACATCTCTAAAACAGCTTTATCACTAAGGAAGCTGCTATTTCTATGCCCTGCAGTCTGTCTGACTTCTGCATTTTCTCTCTCAATTGTTTTTTTGATTTGTAAGAAGAGTGAGTTTACCTATTGGCTTTCCTAAAACTACATAGCACTTCTGGAATGCAAAATAATGGTTCCTAAAGGTGTCACCATCCTTCTCCCCTGAACCTGTGACTATGTTACCTTATGTGGCAAAGGGAATTTCGCAAAGTGCTTAAGGTTAAGGACCTGGAGATGGGGAGATTATCTTGGATTATGCCAGTCTAATCACACGAGTCTTAAAAAATTGAGTCTTTCCAGCTGGGTCAGAGAGAAATGTGAGGATGGAAGAAGGGTCAGAGAAATGAAATTCAGCATGAGAAGGATTTGACCAGACGTGGCTGGCTTTGAAGATGGAGGATGGAAGCCACAAACCAAGGAATGTGGGCAGCTTCCTGATGCTGAGAATAAACTCCCTGCCAAAAGCCAGCAAGGAAATGAGACCTTGGTCCTACAACCACAGGGAACTGAATTCTGCCAACAACCCAAATGAGCAGGAAAGCAATTCTCCCCTAGAGTCTAAAGGAAGAAACATAGCCTGGCTAACACCTTGATTTTAACCAAGTGAGACCTGTGTCAGACTTGTGACCTAGAAAACTGTGAGGTAGCCAATCATTTGGACTTCCCTGGTGACTCAGATAGTAAAGAATCTTCCTGCAATGCAGGAGGCCCAGAATCAATCCCTGGGTAGGGAAGATTCCTGGAGAAGAGAATGGCAACCCACTCCAGTATTCTTGCCTGGAGAACTCCATGGAAAGAAGAGCCTGGTGGGCTACAGTCCATGGAGCCACAGAGTTGGACATGACTGAGTGACTAACATACATGCACGGGAGCCAATCATTCGCATTGTTTTAACCCACAGAGTTTGTGGTAATTTGTTATGGCAACCACAGAAAACTAATAGAATGTCATCAGGAGCCAGGGAGAGGTTTTTTGCTTGTTTGTTGTTGTTTTAAAGTTGAGATATAACAGGTATATAATATTGTGCAGGTTCAAAGTATACAATGTATTGGCCTGATATATTTATATGTCATGATACAGTTACTACAGAGGCATTAGCTAACACCTTTAGCATGTCACATAGTTATCCTTGCTTGTTTTTGTTGAGAACAGTTAAGCCCTAGTCTCTTAAGGAGCCCGTGGAGGTTTAACACAGAGTGATGATATGCTCAGGTAGAGATGGTGATTCCAGTGGCCACTAGAGTCTGAATTTGAAAATGTTTGTGAGAGTTGGCAGTATTTGGTGATGGGATGCAGGTGAAGGAGAAAGGTATTCGAGCTTGGAAATGGGTGGATGGCTATATCATTAACCAATATTGAAACTCCAGAAGAGAAAAAAGTTTGCATGAAGTTGTATTCAGATCATGAACTCAGTATTGATACATTAAGGCTGAGATATGAAAGGCCCCTGGGACATACAGGACAACAAATTTACAAGTCTTTGGAAATAAATGCCTAAAGCAAAGCAGAGACTGTAAATGCCTTGGATAAGACAATGCAAAAGAATGTCTTGGATAAGACAATGCAAAAGAAAGTGAAGTCGCTCAGTCATATCCGACTCTTTGCGACCCCATGGACTGTAGCCTACCAGGCTTCTCCATCCATGGGTTTTTCCAGGCAAGAGTACCAGAGTTTGTTGCCATTTCCTTCTCCAGGGTATCTTCCTGACCCAGGGATCGAACCCAGGTCTCCTGCATTGCAAGCAGATTACCCTCTGAGCTACCAGAGAAGCCCTAAGACAATGCAAAGAGAAACATTTATAACTGTCGATCTAGTCATGATTTGAATCATGAAAAATATTTTAAACAACTTATGTATTTTTTTCCTCCACTAAACAGATCATCTACAGCTTTACATAAAGAAGATATGGCCAAAGTCAACTTTGGAAATATATAAATGACTTTCTAGTGGGTCACTCAAGAAGCTTGTTCAGTATCATGTATCTTAGACATGATCCAACACTTTTAGTTTTTTAATCAACGTTTTCTTTTTAGACCTTCAAATCATCTGTAAAAAGTTTACAACTTTTCACAGAATTTCATTGGTAATTCCTCCATGTGCAACTCCCAGAATCATACATCTGACACTGTTTTTGAATCACATAAGCATTTAATAAAATCATTGTCCACATGACATGATTACTCTATTTTAGTTTTTCCTTTATGCACTTATACCAAAGAAAATATTAGTAATTTCTGCCATAGCTTAAAAGGTGTTGTCCACAAAGCTGCGGTTTAAGCCTCACCTACCATGTTAAATTCCATTGTTTTTAGAAAGTAGGTAACACCTTTTTTCTAAATTCGATTTGAAAATGATCTTCATTTGCTCTCTATGAGGCCTAAGATAGCATTTTTATAATGAAAAACATTAACATAAATCTTACCTCTGAGTTTCACTGTAAAGAATTATACTGAGAACAAAATGATGCGGAATTCTCAGTTTGATCATAGTTGAATTTGGATAGATGACCTAAGACACAAGACTTTTAAAAATGGATGAATTTTTTTCTTTTTTTATTTGAGGTATAATTGACATTAGTTTCAGGTTTACAGCATAATGATTAATATTTATTTGTATTGCAAAATCATCACCACAGTAAGTCTAGGTCACAGCCATTGCCACACATAGAAAATCTTTCTCTTGTGATGAGAACTTCTTGAATCTACTCTCTTAACAACTTTCAATAATGTAATACAATAATGTTAACTCTAGTCTCCAAGCTGTACATTACACCCCCATGACTTATTCATTTTATAGCTAGAAGCTTATATCTTCACCCACCCCTCCCACTCCCCTGCCCCTGAAAAACAGGTGAAATTTTGAAAAGCTTTTAAAAGTGTTTTATTTTTAAATAATTATAACCTCCAGGGAGTTGCAAAAATAGTATTGAGAAGTCCTCTGTAGCCATCACTTAGTCTTTCCTAATGGTAACATTTTACGTAACTATAGCACATTTTTCAAAACTAGGAAATGGACAATGACACAGTACAATTAACTAGCCCACAGGCATTACTTAGATTTTAGAGGTTTTTAAATGTGTATATATATATATATTTTTTTTTTTTTTTGTATACGTGTGTACATAATTCTTTGAAGTTTTATTATGTTTTTCATATGAGCTCCACAAAAGTCAAGATACACAACTCATCACAAAGGGGCTCCCTTGTGGAATCCTTTATAGTTTCACCACCCTTCACCATACCTGGACACCATTGATCTATTCTCCACACCTATAGTTTTATCATTTAAAATGTTATATAAATGAAATCACACAGTATGTAGCATGTTGTGGTTGGCTTTTAAAGAAATTCACCATAATTGTCTTGAGACTAATTTGTGTTTATGCATGTAAAAAATAGTTGATTCCTTTTTATTGCTGAGTGGTATTCCCTAGGATGAATTACCACAGCATTTATTTTTCACCCCCTGAAGGACTTATACATTGTTTCCAGTTTGGGGCTGTGACAAATAAAATTGCTGTAGACATTATCTACAAGTTTTTGCATGAACGTATATTTTCACTTCTCTAGAATAAAAGTCCAGGAGTATGATTACACGTTAAGTGAAGTCGCTCAGTCCTGTCCAACTCTTTGCGACCCCATGGACTGTAGCCTACCAGGCTCCTTGGTCCATAGGATTTTCCAGGCAAGAGTACTGGAGTGGGTTGCTATTTCCTTCTCCAGGGATCGAACCCGGGTCTCCCCCATTGTAGGCAGACGCTTTTACCATCTGAGCTACCAGGAAAGCCATGTTAAGTTGTGTTTAATTTTTAAAAGAAACTGAGAAACTTCTTGAGTGGCTGCCTCATTTCACATTCCCATCAGCAATTTATGAGAGAGCCAGTGTCTCCATATACTTGCCAGCATTGGGTACTGTCAGTGGTTTGTTTGTTTTTTTTTTTAGCTATTCTAATAGGTGTGCAGTTAAAAAAAAAAAGATGGATTGTTAACAGTATTTTTGGAACTGTAGACACTCTAATGAGCTCTCCAAAGTGAACACAGTTTTCTACTCATCCATATATGAATGCAGTGATTTTTAGGTAAGAGGTAAAAGAACAGGAGGTTGGATCTTATCCCTCCATGTTTGCAAACAAAAATGAACACAAAAGCATGAAAATTTAAGACCATCAATAACCACAGAACCCTGTTTATTTGTAACAAACTGTCTTTTGAAATCTTTGTGGCCAATTTCAGAGGAGAACAAGGGTCACGGTTTGCTGTCCACCTTGATCTGATTCTCAGTGTTCGAATGACAGGGAGCTCTTGAAAAGTCTTTACAAAGAGTTCTGCATGTTTGCATTAGAGAATAAGATCTAGGGAGACTTCTTGGTCTAAAACCTCAGTGTAACTTTAGTTACCAACAAAAGTAAATACAGCTATTGGAAAACACACTTAAATACTACCAGTCTTCTCTAGTAGGAAAAGTTTAACTAGATAAATAAACCAGATAAGTCGAAGGTTATACTGAATAAATTTTAAGATATTCTGTCTCTTTTAATCATGTATGCTGTAAATGTTCTATTTCTTCTTTATATTCTTTTATGTCATAAAGTTAATTAATGAGCACTTCAGCTACTTAAAACCCTACAGCCTATAGAAATCTCCCCACTCCATAATTTCCCAGTGTCTGGTATAAGAAGCAGTAGTTCCTTGGAATGTTGAGAAGCCAAAGACTAAAAAAAGTTAAATAGCTCCTTTACAGCAAATCTCCTCAAAGTTAGTATTAAACAGATTCAGTTCAGTTCAGCTCAGTTCAGTCGCTCAGTCCTGTCTGACTCTTTGCGACCCCATGAACAGCAGCACGCCAGGCCTCCCTGTCCATCACCAACTCCCAGAGTCCTCCCAAACCCATGTCCATTGAGTCGGTGATGCCATCCAACTATCTCATCCTCTGTCGTCCCCTTCTCCTCCTGCCCTCAATCTTTCCCAGCATGAGGGTCTTTTCAAATAAGTCAGATCTTCGCATGAGGTGGCCAAAGTATTGGAGTTTCAGCTTCAACATCAGTCCTTCCAATGAACAGCCAGTACTGATCTCCTTTAGGATGGACTGGTTGGATCTCCTTGCGGCCCAAGGGACTCTCAAGAGTCTTCTCTGACACCACAGTTCAAAAGCATCAATTCTTCAGCGCTCAGCTTTCATTATAGTCCAGCTCTCACATCCATACATGACTACTGGAAAAACCATAGCCTTGACTAGACAGACCTTTTGGATTATGGATGTATAATATGAAACTCCATGAGGTCAATGAAGTATTGAGAACTTCTCTAAAACTTAGTTGTCCACAGAATGCTTTATTATGCTGACCAGCTCAAGGATTAGCTTAGAAAATCCTGGATGATATTGATTGAGAGTGTGATTAATACATGAATTACTTACATAACATCTAAATTGCAGTTGGAGAGGAAGCCATCCAAGATGCTCTTATTCTTATGTGTCTTTTGGATGTGTTCACAGACTGGAGAAATCTGGTTCAGATCAGACTGCTCACATCTTTAATGATTCAGTAATTGTTCATTTGGCCTTGATTGTGAGAAATATTGTTTATGAAAGCCATACTAAGAAAATAAATAATGTTACACAATTTTCAGCTGTTGTTGTTCAGTCGCTCAGTAATGTCCAACTCTCTGTGACCTCATGGACTGCAGTGTGCCAGGTTTCTCTGTCCTTCACCATCTCCTGGAATTGGCTCAAAGTCACACCCATTGAATCCATGATGCCATCCAACCGTGACATTCTCTGTCATCCCCTTCTCTTCTTGCCTTCTGTCTTTCTCTGCATCAGGGTCTTTTCCAATGAGTTGGCTCTTCCCATCAGGTGAACAAAGTACTGGAGCTTCAGCTTCAGCATCAGTCCTTCCAATGAGTATTCAAGATTAATTTCCTTTAGGATTGACTGGTTGGATCTCCTTCCTGTCCAAGGGACTCTGAAGAGTCTTCTCCAGCATCACAGTTCGAAGGCATCAATTCTTCAGCACTCAGCTTTCTTTATAGTCCAACTCTCACATCTGTGCATGACTACTGGAAAAAAACCATAGCTTTGACTAAACGGACCTTTGTTTGGCAAAGTGATGTCTCTGATTTTAATACACTGTTTGGGTTTCTTATAGCTTTTCTTCCAAGGAGCAAGTGTGTTTTGATTTCATAGCTGCAGTCACTGTCCACAGTGATTTTGGAGGCCAAGAAAATAGAATCTGTCACTGTTCCATTGTTTCCCCATCTATCTGCCATAAAGTGATGGGAATGGATGCCACAATCTTAGTTTTTTGAATATTGAGTTTTAAGCCAGTTTTTTTACTCTCCTCTTTCACCTTCATCAAGGGGCTCTTTAGTTCCTCTTTACTTTCTGCCTTAAGGGTAGTATCATCTGCATATCTGAGGTTATTGATATTTCTCCTGGCATTCTTGATTCCAGCTTGTGTTTCATCCAGCCCAGCATTTCGGAGGATGCACTCTGCATATAAGTTAAATAAGCAGGGTGACAATATACAGCCTTGAAGTATTCCTTTTCTAATTTGGAACCAGTTAATTGTTCCATGTCTGGTTCTAACTGTTGACCTGCATATAGGTTCCTCTGGAGGCAGCTCAGGTAGTCTGGTATTCCCATCTCTTTGAGAATTTTCCACAGTTTGTTGTGATCCACACAGTCAAAGGCTTTAGCGTAGTCAGTAATACAAAAGTAGATGTCGTTCTGGAATTCCCTTGCTTTTTCTATGATCCAACTGATGTTGGCAATTTGATCTCTGGTCCCTTTCCCTTTTCTAAATCCAGCCTGTACATCTAGAAGTTCTGGTTCACATATTGTTGAAGCCTAGCTTGAAGGATTTTTAGCTATTTTGTTGCAACTTTCAAGACAAGTTAAAGTTCTCTTACTGTTTACCTTTTGGGGGAAGCAAACTCCAGGAAGAGAAAAGGCTTTAAAAAGCAGAAACCAAAAGAGCCATGTTGATGGAAGCCTGGATATGTTATTCTTTTCACACATGATAATTATGAGTTAATTTAATCAGAAAGTTGCACTCAGAATCCCAAATAAGATAGTGCTTTAAGAATAATATTAGAGATTTTAAATTATTTAAACATGTGCTGATGCATATGTGTTAAAAATATCAACACACTGCAGAATAGAAGTTTCATTTTATTTCAGGACCATTAAAAGGAAGAAAAAGGAGGAGATCTGTGTTATTTCTCTCTGCTCTTGAGTGGAAATCCAGAATTTTCAAGCACTCATTTTGGAGAATGTTAACTCTAATAAACCACATGTAATTGAACAGGGCTGTTGAAGTCCTTGAAGCGGTAGGGACATTTGTAGGTTAACATAAAAATATTTGTGTTTAAGATGTCTAAAAATGTAAATGTAAGTTTCTCCTTCTTGTGGCAGTTGATGCAATTTGGTGGGAAGAGCTTGGACTTTGGCTCCATAAAGATTAGAGTTGGGATGATTTAATTATTGTGCCTCAGTTCACTCATCTGTAAAATCGGTATAATAACATCTACCAAGGAGGGAGTTTGGAGATTAAATAAGGTAGAATCAGTTCAGTTCAGTTGCTCAGTCCTGTCTGACTCTTTGTGACCCCATGAACAGCAGCACGCCAGGCCTCCCTGTCCATCACCAACTCCCGGAGTCCACCCAAACCCATGTCCATTGAGTCAGTGATGCTATCCAACCATCTTATCCTCTGTCGTCCCCTTCTCCTCCTGCCCTCAATCTTTCCCAGCATCAGGGTCTTTTCAAATGAGTCAAATCTTCACATCAGGTGGCCAGAGTATTGAGGTTTCAGCTTGAAACCTCAATGAACATCCAGGACTGATGTCCCTTAGGATGGACTGGTTGGATCTCCTTGCAGTCCAAGGGACTCTCAAGAGTCTTCTCCAACACCACAGTTCAAAAGCATCAATTCTTCGATGCTCAGCTTTTTTTATAGTCCAACTCTCACATCCATACATGACCACTGGAAAAACCATAGCCTTGACTAGACGGACCTTTGTTGACAAAGTAATGTCTCTGCTTTTTAATATGCTGTCTAGGTTGGTCATAACTTTTCTTCCAAAGAGTAAGCATATGGTATTAAAATGCTTCCCTGTTGGTTCAGATGGTAAAGAGTCTGCCTAAGATGCAGGAGACTCATGTTCTATCCCTGGGTCAGGAATATTCCCTGGAGAAAGAAGTGGCAACCCACTACAGTATTCTTGCCTGGATAAACAGAGGAACTTGGCAGGCTATAGTCCACGCGGTCACAAAAGAATCAGATGTGACTGAGCAGGTAACATTTTCAACATGGTGTCTAGGAAATAGAAGGTATACAAAAAGTGTTTCCTTTCTTTCTTCATGGTGTGCTAAGAGTATGCCGTCGGCCACCACCTGACAACCAGGAAGATTCACACTTTCTCCTTTGATGGAACCATCAGTCATCTTAGTGGCCATAAGTTTGGTTATCTATTCTAAAATGTTGTAACTTAAATGCATTATACTATGTGCCATGCTTAGTTTCTCAGTGATGTCTGACTCTTTGCAACCCCATGGACTATAGCCCACCAGGCTCCCCTGTCCCTGGGGGTTCTCCAGGCAAAAATACTGGAGTGGGTTATCATGCCCTCCTCCAGGGGATCTTCCCAACCCAGGAGTCAAACCCAGGTCTCCCACATTGCAGATGGATTCTTTACCATTTGAGCCACCAGGGAAGCCCTCACTATACTACAGCAGAGTTGAAATAAAGTTTCAGCTTAGACAGTAATCTAGAGGATTTTCCTTTAAGGAAATGTTTTTCATATCTTTCACCTATTTGGAGACTCTTCCTAGCCACTGAGTTATAAGGTTCGTGCAACTATGAAGCACATAAAATTTGAAGCCACCAATTGGAATTTTGTGACGTGTTCAAATTACATTCGTTGTTTTGGTTGCAGTTCTTGCCGTGCAGTGAGGACAGGGAACAGCTTGTGTGATTTGAATATATAGAGAATTGATGCTCAGAGAGAAATGATAACAACGACTTTATAAAACAACAGTAGTTATTTTTAATGTTAATTATAGACACAGCACCAGATGCTTTTATGCTAGATTTATGGAGAGAGTAGAAATGATTTTAAAGTGTTTATATGAGTTTATACTCGGCAAATTCCATTACACACCATCAATAAAGGAATGTAAATGCAGTGTTCTTAAGTGAGCCTGACTGCTTACCTACTGTCAGTCATGATGTACTTCTGGTCATGCTAAAGGATTAGAAATGATTCTTAATCTACATGGAACCCAGATTACATGTCATATCTCAGGATTAGTTTAGCGGGGAAAGGGAGAAAAATTCAGTACTAGATACAGAGGAATTTATGTTCTGTATTTCGTTCAGAAGCGAAACTACATGAAGGTACTCTAGAGATTCCCTGGGGGCTCAGATGGTAAAGAATCTGCCTGCAATGCTGGAGACCTGGGTTTGATCCCTGGGTCAGGAAGATCCCCTGGAGGAGGGTGTGGCAACCCACTCCAGCATTCTTCCCTAACAATCCCATGACACAGGAGCCTGGCGGGCTACAGTCCATGGGGTTGCAGAGTCAGACACAACTGAGCAACACTTTCATTTTCACTCTAGACATAATGGTGGAAAAATCAATATGACCATCAAAGAGTACCAAGGCTCTCCATCAAAGGCAACATTGGTTTGTATGACCCACAGTGCCACCTACCCTTGGAGGCAGTCCTGGGCCTAAAGTCCAATCTGGGTTTCTATTCTATGGCATCTGGATTCTGCAATGTGAATTTCCTGGGTTTCACATTTAGCCTCATCTATGAACTATGTCTTTTAAATTAATAGTAAGCCTACTTCCCCTGAGTTTATCACAACCAGCCTGGACATATTTCTACTTTCTATATGTTCTACTTTATTCATCAACATATCTTTACTTTCACTGCAACAGTACACATCTTCTCCCATAAAATATGACAGATGTAACTACTGGCATATACATAGATTTGAACGATATACTCTTTCATATACAATAAAATTAGAATTATATATATACACATAGACATAAATACACACATATGTAGGCAAATATATAATACATAGAGAGAGTGAGAATAGGTTAGAAAACATAATTATTCTAGACCACACTAGAAATATTTTAAATTTGTCAACTAGTGATAAATTTCATCCAAGCTATAATCAGATGGGTCCCATACATTTTCTCAAGAAATGTTATTAGTATTACCTTCACAGGTATCAAATAAAATACAAACCAAAAATACTCTAAAGGAATCATACCTGTCCTCTGAGACAGATAGGTAAATGAACACAGAATTCTGTACCAACAAAGAGCATTTTATTTCCATACATAACCACTGATAATGATCACCTTTACACATATGGTGCTGAGGAAACATTTTACTTTGTCCCCAGATCATTTCACAGGGCTTATTTTTTAAGTACTTACATTATTTTCTACAAAGGAAAAAATTTGATCCAGTTTATAGCTCTGTTCCTTTTAATCCTTGGTCTTCTTCCACGTTTGGTTCCTTTAGCACTTATAACACATTTCTCTTCTTCTTTTTTAATCTGGGAAAATTTAGCCTTAGTGCACCATCTGTTTCATGGTGAAGCGTTTGTGTTTCAGCTCCCCAGATGGGTTGAGCAAGAGAAAAAGGTTAAATGATTTAACTTGAATTCACACTGAGTCATCTGCCCTCAGCCCAGTCATGACAAAGTGAGAGATTTTCAAGGTTTCTTTTTTTCCTTCTTCATTACACTCAGATCACACAGCCTTCAGTGGAGCTTTCTTGAAACAGAACCCAGTAGCAAATGTACTCAATATTGTTGGACAATAATTTGGATTTGAAATTTATTTCTAATGTACAACTTTTTTAAAAATGAAAAGTAAATGCTTCCTTTCACAGGAAGTTAAAACCCAACTTTTTAAATATCACTGCCCTCTAGCCTGGTGTGCTGCAGTCCATAGGGTCGCAAAGAGTCGGCCACAACTGAGCGACTCTCTCTCCTGTCCATGTCACCTTTTATGCCTCTCCCATGTTACTCTTGCAACACCACCTCTTTTTTTCCTTATCTCTACCAATGAATAGGCAGTTTTTCCTACCAACAGTGCACAGATCACTAGTTTTCTAAAATGTGCCTGAAGCCCATATTATTCAGTACTGTTCTATTCAAAAGGGTTAGTTGCTGCTGCTACTGGAAGTCGCTTCAGTCGTGTCCGACTCTGTGCGACCCCATAGACGGTAGCCCACCAGGCTCCCCCGTCCTTGGGATTCTCCAGGCAAGAACACTGGAGTGGGTTGCCATTTCCTTCTCCAATGCATGAAAGTGAAAAGTGAAAGTGAAGTTGCTCAGTCGTGTCCGACTCTTAGTGACCCCATGGACTGCAGCCTACCAGGCTCCTCCATCCATGGGATTTTCCAGGCAAGAGTACTGGAGTGGGGCGCCATTGCCTTCTCCCAAAGGGTTAGTACTTTCATGCAATTCCAGGGTTCACAGAGCAAAAGAGCTTCCATGATAAGAAAGAGTACAGAGAGCAGAGGATGCATAAAACAATGTGTATTGATTAAATTTATTTCATTTTAATATTGTGTTCATGCATGCGTGCTCAGTCACTTCAGTCATTTCCAACTCTTTGTGACCCTATGGACTGTAGCCTGTCAGACTCCTCTCTCCATGGGATCCTCCAGGCAAGAAAACTGGAGTGAGTTACCATGCACTCCTCCAGGGGATCTTCCCAACCAGGGATCAAAGTCAGATCTCCTGCATTGCAGGCAAATTCTTTACTGCTGAGCCACCAGGGAAGCCCTCATTTTAATATTAAATAGTATGAAAAGAGGGTCAAAGTTGATTTATTCAACCTTCAGTAAGTTTCACTCGGTGCAGAATTCTTGTCCTGAGACTGGGATGAAATTCAAAAGAAGTAGAGATTATGGTTCCCCTTGAGGAATTTGATCTCTAGTAGAAGCCATTATCAAGGTGTCCCCATTTAGGGCAGAAACAAGTTATTTCATTAATGAACCAAAGGCTGTAACTATCAATTTAATCAAAATTTTATGGACTGAGTCTTTTTACTGAATTGTTCTTTTTAACAATTGATCCAGTTGTGTATTTCAATGTGGTCAAAATATAGGAAGATCCTACCCTTAATGTTTGGTGGCAGGATGTCTCAGTTTCTTAGTTTACCATAGTTAATCATGCTTTTTGATTGACATATTGACATTTTAATATCACATATTAATATTTGAAACTGTAATGATTCAATATAACCTACCTGCTTCTTAAAGAACTGAAAAAATTCTGACTTTTAGGAGTTAAATTACTTCTAAGTTAAATTATTTAAGTTTCAAAAACATAAAGTAACTTTAGCATAGAGGGCTAACAAATGCATCATAAAATTATATATCTATAAAACTAGCACTATGCTTACCCCATAATTCAGGGACTATTCATTACCTTCACGAGGCATGTATATTACTGATCTATCTAATGATTCCACCAGTGTAGAAAATCAATCTAATATTTATGTCATACAAAAGTTATTAATACTAGGAGCAACCTTTAAGAGATTAAACTTCCAAGTTTATTTTTGTCTACATGAGGTTGTGGATGTAGTTATCTCCTCACTAAACGTCACATTTAAGTGTAATTAATTACTCAATTTTTTCTTTGGGTAGATAGATTGTAATCTATATAGAGAAAAATGATCTCTGCTTATTCAACTCTATCTCTGCAGCTCCTAGACTAGAATTTGGAATATTTAAATATTTTGTCAAATAATCGATAAATTGCATTGAAGACCATCTGCCTTCCTTTTTAGGAGCTCATGGATTACAGAAGAATCAATATTTTTTAAAATGATGTTAATTTAAGTAAATAAGCATTTTCATGAGGATATCATTTCTATTCAGTATGAATTGAGTTGTGCAAACAATACAGAGCTTAGAGTTACAGAGAAATTCACAAAGGAGAAAGCATGAGATTTGGGTCTCGATGGATAATGGGGTAAGCCAGGTAGAAGGGTAGGCAAGGTATTCCAGGCTGAAGGGTTGATTTTCAATAAATGGAGATGAAAAAAATCTTTTTTTCTTATTAGCTTCCTCATCTAGCTAAAGAGTTGCAAAATGTTGAATACATTTCTTTCAATTACATACAATTCAGGAAGATGCCAGCATGACCAGATGGATGGTTTTCAGATTCACACTTCAGAAACACATGGTGCTTCTCTGAGGCAATTGTGTACTGTTTCTTTTAAAATAGCAGGAAGCATATGGGAACGGGATTGGATCCGTCAGCTACTATCAAAAGAAGGGTGAAGCTTCTAAAATAAATTAAATCAAAACCTATAAAGTAACAAAAATTTTTTATCATACTTTGAAATTCTAAAGTTTTACATTTGTAGATACATGGACATTTAAAAAGAAAGACTTTTTCATGCAAAGCACAATCTCTGCTAACAGCTGTCAAATCTGAGACCAAAAAGAATAGATAGACAGACAAGGTCAGTGTAATGAGAGTCTGGAAGAATTTTATTGATTAACAGTTAAGTATTTCCACGCCTTAACAGAATTGCAAATTTCCTAAGAAATGCAAACACACATAAAACATTTTGCCTATTTTTCCTCCAATATCTTTTTCTCCTCTGAGCACAATCATCCAAACAAACGTAAAAGCAATTACAGTATCAGACGTGTATATGAAAACATCTGCTTTAAATTAAGTAACTTAGGAATTATGGTTGTCCTTTGCTTTGTGTAAAGGCATTTCTCCCTGTTTCCTATTTGCATCTTAAAGCAAGTGTAGAGGTGAGTGGCTTTGCATCAATTCTAACCACGATGTTTCCATGAATGAGTTTTACAACCGGGTCAAATCTTCCTAATGCTAGACTTATAATTTACCGTCCTCTGTGTTTTCTGGGACCATTTATCTTTTCCCAAGTTATTATTATGGGATTTGGAATGATTACACATCAAGGAGAGTGCTTTTATAAGATTGAACCCAAGGAATTAAAGGAGCTTTAGATAGCAAACCTCTATTTTAAGAAAACTTTTTTTTTCCAAGGAGGATGACTTTCTTTGCTTTGTATCCCTGCAGAGTCCTTGATCCCAGATAAAGGAAATGGTTGTCTGGTGGCTTTGAAGTCATCGTCTATCCTTCCTTCATTTTGACTCCCACAAGCCTATATGAATTTGTCAATATTAATTATGGAGTAGTGATATAAAAATAACATCGTCTGTTGTTCTCCTTCATCCACTCATTCCATAGGCATTTATTGACTTCTGGGATAGGTGTTATGGAGCATTCAAAGATAAATTAGATCTATATCATGACTTCATAGAGTTTATAGGCTGCTGGGGGAGCTAAGATATAAATAACTATAACACAAGGAATAAAGTGATAAGTATGGTAATCAAGGTACAGTGTTATGGGAGTTCAGAAGAGCAATAGGTGGTTACAGATGGCTAACATTCACAGACATTTGAATGATTTTTCTTTTTAGAATATTCCAGAAAATCCTTTGACATAGTCAAAATGTTTTTTTAAAAGTTCGGCATATAAAAGCTACACAACTAGCATGAGATTTATAACACTACCTAATACTAAATCATCATTATCAACATCATCCAATCATTCACCTCCTTCCTATACTTTATCATAACCATAGGTAAAACTAGAAAATGATTAAGATAGCATGTACTATATTTATCATTTTTAATGGAGATGCTTGCATTTCAAATCCTATTTTTATGTATCTGAAACTCTAATAAAAGCTGATTTTAAGATATTTAAATATTAAATTTTTTTTTTAATTTGATACTGGTTTCAACTTACAGGCACAATGTCCTCATCATATTTGGTTTTTAATGGATAAGATCCATTTATGTTTTCAAATTTACTACTCTAAATTGCATTGGAAACTGGGAAGCTAGAAAGCTGCCATGCTAAGAAGTTGTGTGGTTCTTATGCTAATATAACTTTAAACAACTGAAGCATGTTTCTATCTTAATTTCTTTGTAGTGTGGCAAACTAAGGTGCTTTCTAAAGCAGTACTGAGTAGGAAAGAAGTAGAATTATTGCCAAAGAAACCAAAATGATAGAAAAATAGACTTTGTGACTAGATGACAAAGAAAGGAAATGGAAAAAATAAATCTGGAAGATGATGAGAAGCAAAATATCAGTTAGTAAATAGATTAAGAAGACAATTTTTAAAAAGTATCTTTGAGTCTCTTCACATGCTATTTGGTTCAAGTTGCTAGAACAGCAATTTGAAGAGGCTCAGGCGTTGGATCTATATTCCCTTAGTTTCTGAATAAATATACTACAGAGAGTCCTACCATCAAATGTTTATGGAATAAATAATTGTCATCATCCTTTGTATTTCAGTTTTAAACTCTACAGCATGTTTCAAGAAATATGAAATATGAGAGCCAAGCTTAGCCAGCTGTTATTCTCTTACAATGACTTTGTAAAGGTATCACCCCTACTTTCCAGGTTCCCAAATCAAATCATAGTGACAAGTGAATTTGCTAAGTTAGAAGCACTTGCCAAAAAATAAAATTAGCATTAGATTGATGAAGAATTTATATCTTAATTCCAACATTAAATAAAACATGCTCCATTGAAAACAATAGCTCCAACCATATGCTTTGTTAGTAGAAAAAGGAGCATGTAAACTCCAAATTTCTAGTGGCTATGCCAAAAATCAGTTCAGCCATGCATATTCAATTATAACACACAGAAAATATGATATCGCAAATAAACATGCTCATAAATAAGCTTGTTTGCCATAACAAATGATTTCATTATCTGAGAAATAGAGGAATTCACATTTAATAAATTTACTTTAGCATCAGGGATTTCTTTGCTAAGCATTCTCTCCAGGTAAGAATACTGGAGCGGGTAACTATTCCCTTTTCCAGAGGATCTTCTCAACAGAGGAATCGAACCTAGGTCTCCTGCATTGCAGGCAGATTTTTTTTTTTACAGTCTGAGCCACTAAGTGACAAAGAAAATTACATTTTCTCTGGAGTGGGTAGCCATTACCTTCTCCAAAGTATCTTCTCGACCCAGTAAACAAACCCAGGTCTCCTGCACTGCAGGCAAATTTTTTTTACACCCTGAGCTACCAAACCACCAAGAAAATTACATTTTCTCTCCTGTGAAATTGAGACTGGGAATCAGAAGTGCTATCTCTATGTCTAGTAGGGCTTGGATAAGGCGGGGGTTGTATTGTCCATGTACACAGAATATCCTGCATAATCCACCTGCTATACAATAGGAACTCTTTTTTTAAATTTTTTTCCAGTCAGTACTTACTAGATGCTAGATACTGCTAGTTTTGTACATATTAACTCAACTAATCCTTACAACAACCTCCGAGAGATAGGTTTTACAGATGAACAAACTTAGTCACAGAGAAGTTAAACAGGTTGCCAAAGCTGAAACAGCTGGTAAGTGTAGAGTAAGTTTTGAGTCAGGCAAGTCAGCTCCAAAGTCCACATTCTCACCCACCATCTCTCCCGCCTACCCCTTTGAGAAGGGAAACTGGCGTGGGGGCGGGGAGGAGGAAAGAAAGAAGGAGGAGGAAAAGCTCGCTTCTTCTGAAATAATCTTTTTCCAGAAATTCCTTTAAATTCATGGATTTAGCAGTAAAGCATCCTAACCTTTTGCAAACAACACTGCAAGTCCATCATGAGCGAAGACTTAGACCTTGTCAGGGCCCCCTGAGTCCTGTGCCTTGGTAACGTTGGCAGGATGTAGCAAGTGAGTGACAGGGCGGCTCCTCTCATTTCTACCTTGGAGCAGCTCTTTGATGCCCAGATCTCATTACTGTGAAACCTTTTTCCTTTGTGCAATGAACATCAACTCAGAGACATGACTGAGTGAAGGCCAGGAGAGGCTACATTTGGGATGTGAGGGGAGACAGAAGAAAGGTGTTACTGGGAAGAAAAATGTGAGTCAGCAAAAATCCAGGAAGGAGCATGCCCAAACATTTCATTACTTGGGAATTTGGTAATTGAGAGAGTTTCCAGACATCTTCCTGGAATGTCCAGAGTCTCACGAAGGTTTATCTGATTAGTCAGTTAGCTTTGAATGCTTTATATCTATCTGGATTTCCTTCTTCCCATATGAGACCTTCAGCTTTTAACTGAGAGTTTGGAAAACTTTATATGTGAAAAACCCAAAGTGCTTTAAGACGTACACATTTTTTTCAAACTCATTTTACATTTGAAGGGTTTTTGCTAAGAAAAAAAGTAAATGATATAAAAATCAGGCCCAAGTTTCTTCTAAGACTAAATATGTAGAATTTAATTTTGGAGACATGATAATACTACATTAGGATGGATTTCTTTATCAAAATATTGTTTTTTGTATGCAGTAATTTTATGGCTTTATGTTGAGGCTCTAGACTAATGTTACAAAGGAAGCTTATGCAATGCTTTTTAATAGCAACAAGTAACAAATCTGTAAACTGAGAAATGTCAGTTTCTCAGGAAAAATAATAACATTCAAATGTCTGCAAATGTCAACATATTGAATTTAGAAAGTTTAAAAAAAAAAAAAACATATTTGCAGGACGAGCTTGCCTAAACTAAGAGTCCCCATGGGTCAGGACAAAAAAAAAAAGAGGGGTCTCTTGCCCTCTTCCCTAAAAGGAACTTAGGCTATTCTTTGCCTCACACTCTGAAGATACCAAATAAACCAATTTATAGGTCTCATAGGTCATCAAGAGCCTGGATAGATGCCTGTCTTTCTGGAGCTGAAAGGACATAGGAACATGTGAAGAGAAAACCGAAGTGTATTGGTATTACTTGGTATTACTTGAAGAAAGAAGAAAGCTAGGCTCAAGACCTGGAAAAGTAAATTCATAGTATGTGTCAAAGTAAGACAGCTTTCCACTGGGCTTTCCCGCTGAAGAAGCCTGGAGATTTGTTCAGACTACTAGAAAAAAGCAGGTTTTTGTTGGTGGGGGTGGTTTATTTGTTTATCCCTAAAGCTTTGTGACATGCAAAAAATTATACGCTAATGACTTCTTTTTTTTACATAGCAGCAAAGCTGACTTGAATTTTTTTCAGTATATGAGATGAATTTTTTCACCCAGCATATGAGATGAAGGCATCTCATATGCTCCCAAAGTAAAGAGTGATTTTGAAAGTCACAGTGAAAATCATGGATCTTTATTTAGATCTTGTTTGCATTGAATTTGGATTAGTTGACCTCTTAAAATCTCCCCTAACCCGTTTGTGCTTCCTTGGGATGTTACATGGCAGCTAGTCTATGGAATGTTTTTAAAAAGACTACGCCATTATATTTTCAATTCGGAATTTTAATATCTCAAGATAGAAAAGGGATTGCTTGTCTTCACATGCAATATATTTATATAAATTTTAATCACAAGATTCCTATCATCCTTCTGATGCAGTTCATGTAAACTGAGCTTAACCAGTATTAACACCACTAAGAAGGAAATAGGTTTTGTAGAGTAATGGAATTGACAAGAGCCTGATTGGTTTTAATTATGGACATGCTTGTCATCTAAAAAGAGAATGGGTTGAAAGGAAAGAGAAAAGAAGGCATGTGGAATTAAGAAAACCCAAAGCTGTTCTTAATCCCACTGCATCTTAAAATCTTCTTTCCAGACCATACCTGAAGTTCTAAACAGCCCCCAGTTTGACGCCTCTCTTTCTTGAGTTACAGACAGTTGCATTCCTTAAGACCAGGGACTGTCACAATGAAAGAGAAGGTTCTCAAGAGGAAGTAGCTGTCAAGGATGGCTAGACAGGAAATGTTACTTATCTTGACAGCGGTTTTGACTGTAATGGATTAACCCCACGATCAGGATTTGCCTACTTTCACCTCTTCCTACCTCCCTCTCTTTTGAGCAAATGTCTAGATCCCTGAGATATTGTTCTGTTGTCTAGAGACATTTTTATTTGTCACAACTGGCAGAGGGGTGCTACAGGCATATAGTGAGTGACTGTCAGGAATCATACTAAACCTCTTACAATGTAGAGGAAAAGTCCTTGCCACACACAGGAAATTATCTGGTCCAACACATCAACAGTGCCAAGGTTGGGGAGCCCAATTTTAATCCCACTTTACACACCAGAGCATGAAGTTATTTCACCTCATGTGTTCTTGTCATAGTTTTGTTCCTTTGCTATGTCTCTTCAGTCATATCTGATTGTTTTTGTGACCCCATGGACTGTAGCCCACCAAACTCCTCTGTCCATGGGATTCTCCAGGCAAGAATACCGGACTGGGTTGCCATTTCCTCCTCCAGGGGATTGTCCCAACCCAGGGACTGAACCCTCATCTCATTATGTTTCCTGCATTGGTGGGCAGGTTCTTTACCACTCACATCACTTGGGAAGCCCTTTGCTCCTTTAATGTAAGATAAACGAACAGTGTATCCTTCCGTAAAGGAAATATGCTTCTGTGCTTAAAGTCTTCCTGAGTGATAACAAATAAAATTATATATAGCTGATTCAGGAGGAGGCTCATGAATGCATGCCATTGTTGGACAATAGTAATTTGCAGCTAACTAAGTCATCCTTGGGCCTGGTTGCATGTTAGAATTAACTGGAGAGATTTTTAGAAGGACTAGTGCCAGGGCATCACCCACTGGAGATGCTGGTTGAATGGGTCTTATTAAACCAGTCCAGTTTAAGCCTGGACTTAGGTGGCTTCCAGAGCTTGCCAAGTAGTTGTAATGCAGAGTCAGAGATTTGCCATTGATTCTAGCTGGCGGGCACGGCTGCTATGCCAACAAACTCAGAAATTCATTGGAGGGTCCAGCTCCCTGGAAATGAGCTAGGTACATAAAGTTTCAGGAGTTTGCTTGCTTTCTCTAGATGTTGTTGTTCAGTCACCCAACTGTGTCTGACTCTTTGCGACCCCATGGACTGCAGCACACCAGGCCTCTAGTTGGCTGGGGGCTAAAGAATGAACCCAAAGATTTCCCTAAAATCTATCACTACCTGCTAATACCCACCTGAAGGACACCCAAGAGAATCTAAACTCTCCAAATTTAAATGGAGCACAATCTAGGAGTGCCAGGTGGGCACATGGCTCTAACTTTCCATATGTGTTTATCCTTTCTTTGCACTGTGTTTTTATACCCCATGAAGACTGATGGAGCCAACTTAGCTCTTGCCTGTCACGTTCTCTGTCAAATAAGACAGTTTCAGCAGCAAGGCTGGTTGTTGTTCAGTCACTCAGTCATGTCCCGCTCTGCAACCCCATGGACTGTAGCACGTCAGGCTTCCCTGTTCTTCACCATCTCCCAGAGTTTGCTCAAACTTGTATCCATCAAGTCAGTAATGCCATCCAATCATCTCATCCTCTGTTGTCCCCTTCTCCTCCTGCCCCTAGTCTTTCCCAACATCAGTGGATTTTCCCAACGAGGATGGTATGCTAAGCCAAAACATGAGGGACTGCAAATATTTTCAAAGACTAATCTTTCTTTTCTTCCTTTCTCCATAATCCACTGGAATGAGAAAGATAGTTTGATGGTTTGCCCCCTTTATGCCATTTCCCTCCTTCCAAATGCCAGCCTCTAGGCTAAGCTTTAACAGTAAATGTGCAGATACTCTCTACAAATCTGAAGGACCCCATGATGGAGGTCTTCCTGGTGTCATTGAAATGTTCAGTTGAGTGTGTGCACATGTGCAGGGTGGGGTGCTGTACAAGGAAGTGAGTATAGTAGGGATTCAGCCATTCCCAGCACTCCTCTCCCCAGAATCTGCCTTTCAAGTCCATTACTTTGTCATAGGAACAGACCCCTGTTCCCTCCCATCCTGAAGCGCTAGGCTTAAAACTATGCAAAGGAAATTTTGCTTAAGGGAAACAGTTTAAATGAATTGGTTTAATATTAGCAAAATATTATTTCTGTAATAAAAACATATGCGTATAGTGAAGTTGGGTCAGTCAAACTCAAGAACTGTAGGATCACAGGCAGGGCAACTGGCACAAACTTGGCCACGGAGTAAGTCTTCAGTAAACAGTGAGTCTCACTGTGGTGTTCTCTGGCCCCTGGGTCTCACTTCTTTCACCTCTCATCCAAGGCCCCTCAGGTCCTCTGCCCCGGTAAAGGAAGTGGGGTTTGACCATGCAGAAATAGAACTTGGTCATACCACCCAGAAACAGTGA